>NC_081416.1:136147086-136805496 GCF_949786415.1 Peromyscus eremicus | reverse complement strand
TCTAAGTAGTACTTCCTGCAGGTTCTACTCAAGAATTCTCTGGACAAATGAGGGGGTGGGACATGGCCCAACCCAAAGGAAACAATATGGAGAGTGAACTCAATTTCACCAATGGAAAGCACAATCCTGTGGTACTCTGTGAGATCACTTCAGAGCTGCTTATACATTTCACCATCCCAACCCAATGTGTGCTGCAGTGGAAACATTGAAAATGAAAGTGGATGACAGGAAATGATGTAATGAATGATAGACTGCCCAGAATGCAATTCTGAAAAGAGAAAGTCATTCCGTGGTAATTAGAGTTTGATCACATACCCAGGTACTTGTCCCTGGTTTCTGGCTATCTACCTGACAGCCTCACTTTCCACCTGTGGATGGCTGATTGTGATTCTGGGCTGCAAATTTTACCTTTCAGGTAACAGTTATCAATATGCCACTTTAGATTCCACAAGTGCACTTATTTGGGGAATCTGATACTTGAAATTTTCATAGAGTCCCAGGTGGCTAAGTGAGAATTGTCACTGACACAGTCATTTTCTTAATGGCTCCTCTGAGGGAGCATAACATCAATACATCACTGGTTTCTGTCAGGTATTTTTTCCCAATGTAAATCTTCCTTGCAGATAGTGGAGGATTCAAATCTGAGGCTGTGAACACAAATATTAAAGCTTAAGCAGTGTCTTCAGAGGAAGGATCACATATCCCACAGAGCAAACAGATGCAGGTGACTCATAGCAGAAGTGTGGGAAATCCCACCCAAACTCTGCCTATCCTATGTTTCTATTGCCTCTGTCTGCTGCAGTTCTCTGGGACAGTAATCATTCTCCTGTGTTGTTTCCAGTCAGGCTTTGGCTAAATCCAGCTATGAGCTGGAATTTAGCCAGGAGCCTGGCTATTGAAACTGTGGACTGCAAACCTTTTTATTCCATCTGTCTGACTCATATTCAAATACACAACCAATAAGAAGAGAGCTGTCTAAAGTAGAATGGAAAGCAAATGATGGAAATGAATTTGGACATCTCCATCAGAGTTGCTGATTCATCTCTGTCTCCGTCCTCCCTGTGTGTTCTAAAATGGGCAGGGAAACTGAAAGAGGAACACAGGATAAAATGTATTTACCCTGGGTTCTGTCTCCAACTAACAGTAGAAAACAGGCCGATGGTGTCTCGTAGTGTTATGAACCCAAGCCACCCCCAATCTACATGACTATTTCCTGAGGAGAACAGACAAGTTTGAGAACAGACTAGAATACCCACTGTTAGGGGTCCCATGAAATACCAGGGTACAAAAATGTCTCCCAGATGCAGATGTGACTTAGCCCAGTCACATGCCAGCTCCCTGGCAGTCCTTCGAAAGTCCATGAGGCCACAAAACCTCAATCCATCTGTCTATGTGGTTTTCCTCATCATAATCTTGATGTTCCCCTGCTCAAATAATCCCTATATCTTACGTTCTGCACCCTAAGATCTCAAGCCACGGCTTGAATCTGGATCTCTGCATTTGTTCCATTATGTACTAGATGAAGGCTGTATGAAGACCATTAGTATAGTCATCAATCTGATTAAGGGGCAAGGCCAGCTTGGGACCACTCTCCCTTTTACTAGGAGAAGTAGCTGGGGCCCTTTCTGAAATGCTGTCAATAAGACAAAACAGTAGCCTACAGGCTAGGAAAAAAATCCTCACCAAGTACACATCTGACAGAGGATTGATATAAAAAATGTATAAAGAACACAAGAAACCAGGCATAAATATTCCAAATAAGGCCAGTAAAAATTGGGGACAGATTTAAAGAGAATGTTCTCAACAAACGAATTTGAGTATCTCAGTTACACTTAAAGAAGTGTTAAACAACCTTAGAGACCAGGGAAATACAAATCAAACTGCCAGTAAGATACAATCCCTAAGACACCTGTCAGAATGTCCAAGATCAAAAGTACTAATGGTACCATATGTTGAAAGCATGTGGATTAAATGGTGTTTATAAGCAGTGGGACATATGCTACTCAGTGACAGAATGGAGCCAACAGCTTGCCAGAGGTACAGCAGTAATCATGGCTCCTGATAGCTAAGCCATGAAGATAGGCTTATGTTGGGTGGGAGTAGGAGAAAAGATCCAACCATCAATGTTGTGTGCCATTCCATACCCTAAGCTGAGCCTTGTTAAACTGCAAATATTGTAGGAATTTAGGATTTGTCTCATGAGGTCAAAAACAATACAGATTATCAGTAAAGAAAGAATAAGACAGAAAAAAATATCAAGACTATAACAGTGTGTTTAATAATATACATATACCAGTGTCTCTGATGTTATTTTGTAATACACACACACACACACACACACACACACACACACACACACACACACCATAAAAGAAAAATGCTGAGGAGTCTCCTGTACACAAAAGCACAGAATTTGGTAAAATTATGTGTGATCATTGTTGTTCTTAAAAAGGGAGGGGCTTTTAACAATTGTTTACATTATGAGCATGTTATAAAAAGTCCCTTAAGCCATTGATAGACCTGTTATCTCTGCTTATAATCATTCTGCTTTATTAAGGTCAAATTGTAGCTAACAGGATTACAAAAAAACAAGGTAAAGTTGATGATTTTATCAGCTCCTTAAAATGTCATAATTTACCAACATTTAGCCCTGCATAGGGTATTGCTGGTTTCATACGGAAAGACAGGTCTACTTTTCACTTTTTCAGAAATGCAGACATATAACATAGACAGGAACACAAACTCTAAGGAATATAATATCTTAGTATATTCCACATGACAGATTCATATAAAAACAATTTCTTTCCTTCTGCCAAGGTCATATAGATATTAACTAAGTCCTAATGACAGGGATATACTAACATATATGTTCATCACTTGGCCCTAATCAGAGATGTACTTCACACAATAGTTGGGAAACAACACAAAGATGTGCAGGGTGGGTCTTACTATAGAGCCAGAGAGACTTTTGGCTATAGTGTTCTGATGTTTAATGTCTTCTGCAAAACAAGACCTGAGATCCCAACATATTTGTGTTGAAGAGAAGGCAGAAAGATCCAAAGAGAATCAGAGGTGGTTAATGATTCGAATGTACCAATATTTTCCAGTCTCAACTTTACTATAGGACATAGGAATTCAGAGTTGTGAGTGGAGATACAAGATAAGATTTGCACTTATTAAATGCATACAAAAATAAATACAAAAGAAAAAAGGAAATCTGGTGTGTTTATTATTTTCTAGGGAAGTAATGAACACCTCTCTGAAATCAGCAATAAATATTTGATTTCCAACAAGGCTCTTGCCCTGTCTGATGTCATATATTGGAATGGCCTGACAAGTAAGAAAAGATTATGTACAAGAGATTCTGTATGCCAGAACACAGTGATAAAGCAAAACAAGAATGAAAAGTTGAGCCTATGAGGACGTATATGACATGAGAATGATAACAAGTAATTTTTCTGTGCTGTGCTTTATGAACCATACTTCATTTTCTTGGGTGATAGGTAGGGTAGTGTCTACAAATATTACTAATCAATATTTTTAGTGACTCTGAAGATCACAAAAGAATGTACAGTGTGATAGTCATCCCCACAATTAATCTCCCAGGGTAGAGGAAAGAGCAGGATTTCGCTAGTCTCTCAAATACTAAAGCCTCATGAAAATGATCCTCCATGCCCATAGAGCAGCACTTCAAGACCAACACACAGATGCCATATCCTTAATGGAAGAAGTAACTTCAGAAGAAGAAAAGGGCAGGATTCCTCTCATCTCTGCCAGATAGAAACACATCAAGTGAATTCAAACTAACAGAGGGAGGCCACATCTTTAAAGACAAGCAGTATATGCAGAAGCAGGATCTGCTTGCTGCACCTTTGACAGGATTAGGTGACTCAGGGCTGTAATGGTGGGAATCAAACAATGTCCGTCTTTGCCAATTTCCAAGGGCTCTGTCTCTTATGTATGTTAGGATCAATCTTCTTTGTCTGGGTCAATGTACAATAGGGTTTTGGTTATACCCATGAGCAACTGAGACCTTAAATATAGCCAGAGCCTGACAGTTAAGAACCTGCTCTGCTGACAACTTTATTAGCTCTCCTTGCCTCTGAAAAAGGGGTGTGTGCTTTCCATTTGTGTCTGGAATAGGAACCTGTTAGAGCCCATTTACCCAACAAGTCTGCATAGAGAGGATTATTGGACCATGGGCCTGAGTGCAGGTGTCTAAGATTATATACAATGTGTTGTGCTGCTGCTGGGCGGTGGTGGTGCATGCCTTTAATCCCAGCACTCGGGAGGCAGAGCCAGGCGGATCTTTGTGAGTTTGAGGCCAGCCTGGACTACCAAATGAGTTCCAGGAAAGGCACAAAGCTACACAGAGAAACCCTGTCTCGAAAAACCAAAAAAAAAAAAAAAAAAAACCAAACAAAAAAAAGACCAACAATGTGCTGTGCTGGGAGTGGGGTCTTTTCCTCCACCCCTTGGCATTTCTTTAAATACGCTATATATTTCCTTGGTCTTTTGCAACTCTCAGGGACAGTATTTATTCTCTGGAGTTGTTTTGACCTGAACTCCTGCCTAATTCCAGCTGCAAGCTGGAATTTAGCCAGGAGCCTGGCTGGTAAAACCTTTCAGTGCAAACATTTTTATTTGATCGGTCTGCCTCCTACTTGAATAGACATAGATTAAGACCCAATAAGGACTGAGATCTCAAACCCAGGAATAGAAAGCAAGTGACATCAGTGAATTTAGAGATCCATCAGAGCTGCTGACTCATTTATCCCCCCCCCCTTCGTGTGTTCTTAAAGAAGCATAGAAACTGAAAGGACAACACAGGATAAAATGTAATTTAACTCGGGCTCTGACTCCAACCAACAGTACAAAATTGGCTGATGTTGGCTGGTGGGCTGAATGAGTTTTCAGCTGCTTTGTCCTAAAATCTACGTATCTACAAGAAAGGCTCCATTCCTCTCTGCATGTTTCTGATTATGACTCTGGGCTGCCAAGAGTATCTGACAACTCTCTCTGTGGTTCTTTTGTTTCCTTTTTTTTTCTGTTTTTTGTTTGTTTGTTTGTTTGTTTGTTTGCTTTTTAGAAATTGGGTTTCTCCGTGTAGCTTTGGTGCCTCTCCTGGATTTTCTTCTCTAGAACATGCTGGCCTCTAGCTCACCAAGCTCAGCCTGGCTCTGCCTCCCAAGTCCTAGGAACAATTTATGAGCTTCCCATTTGCAGGTCTTCAAATTTCTGCCCTTAAACCTTCCAGACCTAATTCAGCCCTTCTCTCTCTAGGTAACCTAGAGAGATATCACCTAGGTGTCCTAGGGCATCATCTGGGACCCTCCTTTGCACTTGTAGCATACCTGTCCAAAAAAACTAGACCTCACACCTCAGGGATGGGCACCTTGCATTTATGTTTAGCAGCTGCTGAGCTCCTTATTTGATAATCAAAGAATCTAAACATTGGGTCACTCACAACTCTCGTCTCCTACTATAACCTCTCCCATCTCTTAACATATAAAGTCTTACAAACTTTAACGCCTTCTCGAGTTCTTTCTTTCCAGGTAGTGATACTGGAAAATGCCACATTTACATTCCAGTCTTGTCCATCCCTTCATATTTCAAGCCACCTTCCTCAACCTAACACTGATCATTCTCTATCTCTTTCCTGTACTGAAACCTAGAGGAACTATTGCCCCATTCTTCACATACACAGGAGGGCACATTTCCTCAGGCCACTTATACCTGGTAAACAAATGGCAGCTGCTTTTCACATGAGGGAACACATAAAGTGGGCTCTGATATAGTGTCAGATGCTGAGGTGGTGGAAGCACAGGCCTTAACCACACACATGACTAACCAATAGGCTTGGCTGTTAGCTATCTCTGTGCCTTCCATTGGATGGGGGGAGGGGACAATCCCTAAATGTCATATGGTCTCCAGATATGCTTTTAATATCATACTGTCCCATGCTGCTACGTGGAAAGAGCACAGACTCCTTACAGCAAAGGGAAGATTCAAATCTAACTCAGGACAAATAATGGCCATGCTCAAAGCCTTCCATCTCCCAAAAGCTATAGGAATCACTCACTGTCAGTCTAAGCCCTTCAACAGTTCCATCATCTAAAAGAGAATAAACAAGGCTGACATGGCAGCCAACCCATACACTAAGATGATCCCTGTTAAACTGCCACTATCATAGGAGTTTAGGATTTGTCTCATGAGTTCAAAAACAGTACAGATTTTCAGTAAAGAAAGACTCCGGCAGAAAAAAATTTCTAGACATGTAACAGTGTGCTTAAAAATATATCACATACCAGTGTCTCTGCTTTTCTTTTGTTGTCCACACACACATCATACAAGAGAAATACAGACTAATCTCTTTTACATAAAAGCACATAATTTGGTGAAATTATGTGCGATCAACGTTGTTCTTAAAAAGAGGTCCTTTTAACAATGGTTTACACTATGAGGATTTTAATAACAGTCCCTTAAGCCACTGATAGATCTATTATGTTCATTTATAATCATTCTTTTAATTATGGAAAAATTGCAGGTAACAGGACTACAATAAAACAAGGTAAAGTTGATGATATTACTAGCTCCTTCAAATGTCATAATTTACCAACATTTAGCCCTTCATAGATTATTGCTAGTTTCTTATGCAAAGACAGGTTGAAGTTTTCACTCTAACCTTTTTCAGAAATTCAGATATATATCATTGACAGGAAAACAAAAATCTGCCCAATATAATAACCTAGCATAGTCCACACAGCAAGGGAGATAGAAGACCTAGAAGGATAAACTTCATCTGCAACTTCCCTGAAAACATGATTTCAGACATTCTTCTAAATATTCATCCTTATAATCACAGGCAACACTGGCTTTGACTGTCAGAAAGAAAAAAAAGCATCATTTTCATCACTATTACACAACTCCACCACCTCTCAAATTGTGAAGAACTTATAATGTTTGGTCTCAGTCCACCTGATCAAACCAGAACACTCACCATTATTCTTAGAATAAGAAAATATTAAATGCAATGATCACATACAGTTCTTATTGAAGGAAAAAGATGTGTGCTGTGAAGATGGTGTCTTCTCAGAATGACAGGGAATTAAGAAGCATAAATATTGCAAAATTTGAGCACCAACAAAATACTACATGAAAGAAAGTAAACAATCAAAATGGTTAGTACAAAAAAATCACAAGTTGTAAAGCCAACACAGATGGGAAACTGTCTCAAATTTCTACACTTAATTGAAAATCCATGTGATGTTGGCTGTGGCTTGTTCTACTCCAATGATCTCTCAAAATTCACCCTAAAACTGACACCGAGTTTTTTATTAATAAGACCTTTTAAGATTCATGTTACATCTGGTTCCAAAACTGGGCCTCAAATACACAACCCTGAAATTAGAATCTCCTTTGACTGGGGCTGTTTCAGGTCACAAATGGTGGTGGCAAGATTATGGATGCTGATGCTGCTTTGATCTATAAGCTGCTTCTTATCATGTTGGTGTTGATGGTGATGCTGTTACAGGAGTTGAATCGTTTACTACTGCTTGTTCGTAGAAAAATTGCCAGAATCATTGTGTTACAAGAAAGCATTGACATAGGTCAGGTTGGAGGAGTTTGGCAAGGCAAGTGGTGGGGAGAAATTGCTGTTAAGATATTCTCTTCTAGGGAAGAATGTTCATGGTTCCAAAAGACAGACATTTATCAGACTGTGTTTGCTCGAAACCACAGAAGAGGCACAAAAACAATTAAATAAAATAAAGAAAAGAAACAAGGAAATTTCTGTAGGAAACCACTGCCACGGCTAACACAAATTTGAAATCTTTAAATGCATGACAGGACCACACAATGAAGATTCCACATGAACAATTATAAAGCCATTAAGCTGATTAACACCACTGAAAGACCAGTTTAGACTACAAACTGCTCAGAAAATTTCAAGTTGGCTAGCTGAGATGATCCAGATTCACAGACAACTCCATCAAGGACTTGAGACAAGCTCTGCACTTTTGTGTTATGTAGAGATTGGATAACAAATGATACTGCTACCTTTCCCAGGATTGACAAGTAACCCCCAAAATTTTTCAGGGTCTCCTAAAGTTGTCTTTGCCCTCAAAAAGCCGGAAGTAATTTTAAGAAAACTGCCCACATGCCCAAAAGGTGGAGTGGGTGGTTTTCAGTTGTTCAATGGCTTATGGTTAATTATCATTGTTTATAATGCTTGATTACAAGTTAATTTTTAATGGTTAAAAATGTAAATAAAGGCAATTAGATTGAGGTTTCTTGTCTGAATATTATTCTTTGTGAATGATTTAATAAAGAAATTGACTGGTTTATATCTAGGAAGGATAAATTTAGGCAGGAGAAACAGACAATGATGTTTCTGGGAAGAAGGGAAGAGTCCCAGAATTGTGAATAGACTAAGAGAGAAGGAGGTGAACTTGCAATAATGAGAAAAGGAACCACTCCACATGGCAGAGCATAGATAAGTATTATGGGATAATTTAAATGTATGAGTTAGCTAGTAATAAACTTGAGTTATAATTATTAATAAGTCTCTGTGTGGTTATTTGGCAATAGTCTGGTGGGACACAAAACCCAGACTACAAACAGGATTTCTACATGGGGCCAGAATTTACACATAAGACTGAAAAAAAGCAACAAAAATGATGCTAAGCACTCACAATAAGGGCTAATGTTGGCTTACTGATAACTGTCATTCCTAAGCTCAGATATTGCTAGTAGGAAACAGAGGGATGGCTCACTTAAGAGCAGGCTTCTTGACTGGGTACAGGCTACTAATAGGGGCATGGTACTTTGAAGAAGCTTTCTGACCAAACATTTAAATGGATTTACTTATTTTTTAATGTTTCCTCATATAGACTTTTAAATTTTTTTTAAATATTATTTCACATTATTAATGGCACTTCCCCATCCTTTCTGGCTCCCACACTCTCCCGATAAGTTCATACAAATCCCCAATCCTTCCTCCCTCTCCTTTCAAATGGGGTAAGGTCTCTCTTGGGATTCAACAAAGCACTTATTATTAAGTTGAGGCAGGAGCAATCACCTTCCCGCAGCATCAAGGCTTAATAAGGCATCCTACCATAGAGAATAAGTTTCCAAGAGCCAGGGCATGCATTAACAGCATGTATTGTTCCCACTGCTAGGGGTCCCATGAAATACCAAGCTACAAAAATGTCTCCCAGATGCAGAGGGTTTAGCCCAGTCACATGCCAGCTCATTGGTAGTCCTTCCAGAATCCATGAGCCCACAAAGCCTCAGGTCATCTGTTTATGTGGATTTTCTCATCATAATCTTGATGCTCCCCCTGCTCATATATAATCCCTATACCTTATGTCCTGGACTCTAAGATCTCAAAACAGGTGATGAATCTGGATCTATGCATTTGTTCCATCAGGTACTGGATGAAGGCTCTATGAAGACCATTAGAATAGTCACCAATCTGATTAAGGAGGAAGGCCAGTTTGGTACCACTCTCCCTATTACTAGGAGAATTAGCTAGGGCCCTCCCTGAAATGCTGTAAATAGGACAAAACACAGCATAAAGAATGGGAAAAAATCTTCACCAATTACATATCTGACACCTCTGTCAGATATGTATATTGTATATATATATATGCATATTGATATAAAAATATATAAAGAACACAAGAAACCAGGCATAAAAATACCAAATAAGGTCAGTAAAAATGGGGGACAGATTTAAAGAGAATGTTCTCAACAAATGAATTTGAATATCCCAGTTACACTTAAAGAAGTGTTAAACAACCTTAGAGACCAGGGAAATACAAATCAAACTGCCAGTAAGATACCATCCCTAAGACACCTGTCAGAATGGTCAAGATCAAAAGTACTAAAGGTAGCATATGTTGAAAGCATGTGGATTAAATGGTGTTTATAAGCAGTGGGACATATGCTATTCAGTGACAGAATGGACCCAACAGCTTCCCAGAGCTACAGCAGTTATCATGGCTCCTGATAGCTAAGCCATGAAGATAAGCTCTCATAGAAAGGAGGGGCAGAGAGAAAAAAGGCCAACCATAAATGTTGTGTGCCATTCCATACTCTAAGCTGCACCTTGTTAAACTGCAAATATCATAGGAATTTAGGATTTGGGTAAAAAACAATACAGATGTGCAGTAAAGAAAAATCAGACATAAAAAAATGTCAAGACATATAACAGTGTGTTTAAAAATATACATAAACCAGTGTCTCTGATGTTATTTTGTAATAAACATGCACACACACACACACACACACACACACACACACACACACACACATCCTACAAGGAAAATGCTGAGGAGTCTCCTATACATAAAAGCACAGAATTTGGTAAAATTATATGTTCATTGTTGTTCTTAAAAAGGAGGTCCTTTTAACAATTGTTTACATTATGAGCATATTATAACCAGACCCTTAAGCCATTGATAGACCTGTTATCCCAACTGACAATCATCCTGCTTTATTAAGGTAAAATTGCCACTAACAGGACTACAAAACAACAAGGTAAAGTTGATGACTTTACCAGATCTTTCAAATGTCATAATTTACCAACATTTAGCCCTGCATAGGGTATTGCTGGTTTCATATGGAAAGACAGGAGTAGTTTTCACTATAACCTTTCTCAGAAATGCAGACATATAACATAGACAAGAACACAAACTCTAAGGAATATAATATCTTAGTATATTCCACATGGAGAGGAAGGTACAAGACCCAGAAGGAGAACCTTCATCTGAAATTTCTCTGAAAGCATGTAATTTCTGATAGTCTTCTAAATATTTATCCTCATAACAAAAGGCCACATTGGCTGTTACTATCTGAAAAAAAAGCACCATTTTCATCATTAATACAGATCTCCAAATCTACTCAAATGGAGTATAACTTAAAATGTTTTGTTTCATGTCACCTGATCAATCCAGAATCTCACCATTATTCTTTGAATAAGAAAATATTTCATGCAATGATCAGACACAGATCATATTTAAAAAAAGGATGTCTGAATGAAGACAGTGTCTTCTAAGAAAGATAGGGAATTAAAAAGCACAAATATTAGACAATTTGAGTGCCAAAAATATTACATGAAGACACGGAATCAATGAAAAATTGTTAGCACAATAAAACCAACATAGATGGGAAACTCTCTCAAGATCCCCACTTAGTAGAAATTCTTGCACAAATATTGGACACTAAGATAGAAAGAATCCATTTACACTGTACACTAACACAGATAGTACTTTCAACCACAAAAGTTCAATGCTCAAATGACTACACCTAATCATCACATTCTGTACACTGTGTGAGTTAGTAATGTATACATTTTTATATGTACAATTTGGTAAAATATTTTAATAAATAGTGGTATTTATTTTGACAATTTACAGTGGAGATATTATATAGTAGGATGGAAAAAGGAGTATAAATTAATCTAAATTCAGTACTCATGCATTAAATTAAAAACTATATCAAGAAAGTGTACATATGCATATGTATCTGTGTATATGTATACATATGCATAAGCAAACTCGTACATATACACATACATAAACTTATATCAATGTTATAATGTTGTTGAAATGCATCATAGAACAAGAAGAGAGATATTGTGAAAACTAAATCCCTTATACTATGAAGAGTTTCAGTGTTTTCTCACTATGTGGCAATAATGTGTTATTTGCTTTACTTCATGGACAAAAGTATATCTTTAGTGCCAAACTGGAGTTTAAAAGATGATTTCAAAATATAATTACACATGCCAATATGATGAAAAAAATTTTTTTGAAGTACTTATAATCTTATGTCATCATAGAACAGAAATTCAATTGCTGTGACAGGACTGAAGGTTAATCTGCATGTTAGTGGAATAAATGATGAGGAACAAAATTTCACACTCTTATGAACTACATACTCTAAAAGAGAAAATAGTGAGTAACTCTCAAATATAATTTTGTCCTAGTGCCCAAATAATCAGGGGAGGAATCAAGTAATTATTCAAGAAAAAATAAAACCGGTGTGTTTATTATTATAAAATGAAGTATTAAATGCCTGTCTGCCATCATCAATAAACAATTGACTTCCAATGAAATTAATGCCTTATCATTTATTATGTATAGGAATGGACTGAGAATTAGGAAAAAATCACATACAAGAGACTCTTTATGCAAGAACACAGTGATAATGCAAACCAAGAATGCAAAGTTGATACTGTGAATACCTAAAAGACATCAGGATGTTAATAAGTAAGTTTCCAGTGCTATACTTTATTTTCCATTCTTTATTGCCTTTGGTGATAGATAGAGAAGTGACTGCAAATGTTAATACTACATATTTTCAATGGCTCTATGGTTCATAAATAAAATTGTAATGCCAAGCCATTATCACAATAAATCTCCCAAGGTAGCAGAAACAGCAGGGTTTCACCAGTCTCTGCCAGATAATAGAGCATCAAGAAAATCAACTTCCTTGCCCATAGAGCAGGACATCAAGACTGGATAGGGATGCTATATCCTTAAAGAAAGCAGTAGCTTCAGAAGAAGGGAAGAGCAGGACTCCCCTATCCTATGCCAGATCCTAAAGCCTGAAGTGAATTCAAACCCAGAAGGAGAGACCACATCTTTAAAGAGAAGCCATAGATGCAGAAGCAGGAATCTGCTTGCTGCACATTTGACAGGATCAGGTGACTCAGATCTGTAAGGCTTGAATCAAACAATCTTTGATTTGGTAATTTCCACGGGATCTGTCTCCCCTTGTATTATAGAAGCAATCTGCCTTGTGGGCACCAAATAACAGTCAGATGTTAGTGTGCTCATAAGCAACTGAGACCCAGATTATACACACAGGCTGATGGGTGAGAAGCTGCTCTGCTGACAATTTATTTAGCTCTTCTTGCTTCTGATGGAGTAGGGTGTGCATCAAATTTTATTTGGAATAGGAACCTTTTGGAGCCCAGTTAGGCTTTACCCAGCAGGTCTGCTTAGAGAGGATGATTGGATCATGGATCTGAGTGCAGGTGGCTGAGATGACCTGCATCTGTCTGTGCAGGGTGGTTGTCTTTTCTCCAGCCCTTGGCATTGCTTTAACTACCCAAGGGCAGAGACAGTAGATGCTGGATTGATTAGGATTCAAGCACTCTCAAAGCTATCCTGTATTTTCTATGTTTCTCTCTCTTAAATTTTTATAAATAATATTTCCTGCTGCTTCTACTTGAGAATTCTCTGGGGAAATGGGGGAGGGGTTGGAACATGGCACAACACACAGGAAACAATATGGAGAGTGAACTCAATTCCACCAATGGAAAGCAAATCCTGGGGTACTCTTTGAGATCTCCTTCAGAGCTGCAGAGTCATTTCACCCTCCCAACTGTATGTGTGCTGCAGCCAAAACAAAGAAACTGAAAGTGGATGACAGGAAATGATGTAATGAAATTAGGCCCAGAAATCAATTCTCAAAAGAGAATAACATTTCATGGAAACTAGATGGTGATCATGTACCCAGCACTTGGCCCTGTTTCCTGGCTATCTACCTGAAAGACTCACTTTCCACCTGTTGATGGCTGATTGTGATTCTGGGCTGCAAATTTTACCTTTCACATAACAGTTATCGATATGCCTTTTTAGATTCCCCAAATGCACTTATTTGTGGAATCTGATTCTTGAAATTTTCATAGAGTCCCAGGTGGCTAAGTGAGAATTGTCACTGACACAGTCATTTTCTTCATGGGTCCTCAGAGGGAGCATATAGTCAATACATCACTGGCTTCTGTCAGGTATTAAGGCTGAAGCAGTGGCTTCAGAGGAAGGAGGACATTTCCGGCAGAGCAAGCAGGTACAGGTGACTCAGAGAAGGAGTGTGGGCAATACCACCAAACCCTGCTTATCCGTGTTTCTACTGCCTCTGTCTGCAGCAGTTCTCTGGGACAGTTATCCTTCTCATGTGTTATTTACAGTCAGGCTTTGGCTAAATCCAGCTATGAGCTGGAATTTAGCCAGGAGCCTGGCTATTGAAACTGTGGACTGCAAGCTCTTTTATTCCATCTCTCTGACTCATATTCAAATAAACAACCAATAAGAAGAGAGCTGTCTAAAGTAGAAGGGAAAGCAAATGACAGCAATGGGTTTGGAGATCTTCATTAGAGCTGTGACTCATCTGTCTCTCCCTCCTTCCTGTATGTTGAAAAATGAGCAGGGTAACTGAAAAGAGAACACACTATAAAATGAAATTACCATGGGCTGTGTCTCTAACTAACAGTTGATTACTGGCTTATTGTTTCTTGTGGTGTAATGTGTACCAGCCACCCCCTAACTATATGACTGTGCATCCTCTGTCCATCAGTCAGGAAGATAGCTGAGGCATCCCAGGGCCTTGCCTACTAAATTACCCTAAGGTATATAATTATGTAACCTACATGCAGCTTGATTACATAGTCTATGTTCCTACATGGCATAGCTATGTGAGACATGAATAAACCTGCAGACAAGAGTTTCAAATCTAGCACAGGCTATCTGACCAGCCACATGAAGGCCTCCAAGTTCCTTTTTAAAAATTTGTAGAAAAGGCCATTGGGCTTGAGCCAAAGCCTGCCTCATGTAGGTCCCCTGACCCTCATCTAAAATGCTTTTGATATAGACATAGGTTAGTTGACTGATCCTCTGTAACTCATGACATGGGGACATCAATTGAAGACCAATACACAGGAAATCTCCTACCCTGGGTAATGGAGGATTGAAGGTATCCAGGTCCTTACCCAACAACAGTCATGTCATACCAAAACCTTGAGTTGCCATTATTATATAAGGAGGATCCATTTCCTTCCTTTGGATACTGGAGGTCCTTACTGCATCCTTTGGGAGTTTGGGGGTTTTACCTGTCATTCCATTCTCCCTGTTGTCTGGGTAGAGGGACACCCTAACTTACCTCATCAAACCCCATGACTTAAATGTATTTTCCTGGGAATATCTCTTACACACAGTTTTGTATGTGCAAACCTGTGTGCCTAATGGAATGAAATATTTTAGCTAATGCACTAGCTTCTAGTTCATTTGTGTCCACATTTCCCTACCACAGATTTGTCAGCAGCTCCTCTCCTCCTCCTTCTTCTCACTCAGTCCACTAGCTTTGACATGACATTTCCCTTTCAAACTCTCATATGCACCCCATAGTCTTGGATAGCCAGAACCCTTCTGTTGCTAGAATCCATCACTCTATTATTATCCAGTTCCAGCACCCTACATTGTATATCACTCAAATTCAGTACACTCTTTCACTCCATAGCCTTAGAGGACTTAAGCCTATGATCCGTGAACTTCTCAGAAAGATGCTACTTCATCCAAATTCTTCTCCTTTTAACACCTCTATCCTTAGAGTTAAGTCTTATTAAATAAACAAAACACGGTGCCAAATATAGGGATGAAGACTTAGAGATCAGGGAAATTGGAAAAGTCACATACAAACCTTACCTCACCAACCATGCAACTTTCAAATGCAAGCTACTTGCTGTTGTACACATGCTATTATTGCGTTGTTTTTATGCCCTATAATTGGCTATATTGGACCAGCTGTCTCTTTTTTACACTGTATGTCTGTACAGAATTTCAGGTTTTTATGTTTTGTACTGGCCTTATAGGAGTGTGTCACCATGCTTTGCTCTGTTCCCTAGTATGGTCTTGAACACACAGAGACCCTGTCTGATAAGTGATCTGATTGAGGGTGTGTGCTGCCTGAAATTTTGTTTCCTTAAAATTGCTGGTCTTTCCTGCCTGATCTCCAGCAAACTTTAATAAAGCATAAATAAAAAATCACTACATTTCAGCACAAATAAAATATCACTGCACCTGCAATTCATTAGATCATCAGTGGTCCTCTCAATCCCGTAAGGCCTGGTCTTTACACAAATCTTTACACTATCTTCAGAAATCACACATTTCTCAGTTCTGTATCTCAAGGATACCTTCTTTTCTATACGTCTCAGCCCTCTCTCTCAAAATATCTTTTCCTTATCCTGGATAGATGTAGGTACTTACCTGTTCATGTAGGTAACATGGACTGTCTTGACACACATATTCATGGACATCTCACAACTATTTCATCAATCCCCAGCTTCTGGCTTGCTCTCCTTCTCCCTCATTGGCTTTAACTTTTACAATTAGTAGATTACATTCTACTCTGAGGCCCATAAGTATAAGTTAGTTAAATTAACACCTGTTATTTTCTAAATATTTTGTTCAGCTGGAGGTATGGAGTCTCAATTTCCAAAACGGAGCTCTCCACTCCTCAGATCACCTATTTGGGTGTAAACATTAACACAACATACTAGGCTATAGCTTCAGATAGAAAGCATCTAATTCAGTCTCTTTGCAGGCTGCTCTACTAAATGGGATATTCTCTCCTTTCTAGAAATAGCTGACTCCTTTTAAACCTGCCTTTGATCTTTTTATTCTCCTGGCTCACACCTTATATCAGGCAGCTCAGGAATCCTGCATTAATCCCTCATTCACCCCTTATTAATCCTTTCCAGAAATTCCAATAGGCTCTGATTCAGGACTCTACACTTCACCTCCCTGGAAAACTCATCCCTTCTCCATCTATGTAACAGAAAGAAAGTGATATGCCCTTGGGACTCTAGGACACTAGCAGGTACCCTCCATTGCACTTGTAGAATACATGTCAAAAGAAAACTACACCTCACCACACAGGGATGATCACCAATCATATGTGATTTAGGGGTTGTTAAGCTCCATAATAGTAAATTACAGAAACTAATCTTTGGGTCACCTTATACGTTGTCTTCACACCAAAACTTCTCCAATCTTTTAACGTATAAAGTCTTACAAACTATTTCTACTTCCTGAGTTTGTCTCTCCAAGTGTTATTACTGGAAGATTCCACACTTACTTTCCAGACTTGCTCACTTCTTAATACTTCAATCATCCTTCCTCGAACTAGTGCTGACTATCCCACATCTCACTACTGCACTTAAATCCCAAAGGAAATTTTGCCTAATCCTTCACACATACAGGAGTGTACCCTGCCTCAGGACACTTATACCTGGTACACAGATGGCTGCTCCTTTTTACATGATGGGACCCGTAAAGCAGGATATGCCATAGTGTCAGATACTAGGGTGGTAGAATCAAAGACATACACTACTAACCAACAGGCTGAGCTAATGTCTTTCACCTGTACCTTCCAGTTCGCACAGGTGCAATTCCCAAAGGTTATACATACTCTTAATATGCTTTTTGTTTTGTATTGCAAGACAAATAAATCTGTGTAATTTTGGTGTGTGTACTGAACCTTGCTCTGTAGACCACGCTAGCTTTGAACTCACAGACATCTGCCTGGGTATGACTCTTAAATGCTGGTATTAAAGGCATGTGCCACCACCACCCAGTTTCCAAATATACTTTGCATATCCTCCTGTCCCACACTCATATCTGGAAAAAGCATGGGCTTCTCACAAAAAAGGACAGTTCATAACTCACTCCGGCCAAATAATCTTCATGATATAAGCATCCAGGCAGTGGAACCGGGTCCTGTGCTCATTGCTTGACTTGGCCGTTTGAAACCTGGGGCCTATGCAGGATCGCTTGGCTTGGCCTGGGAGGAGGGGAATTGACCTATCTGGACTGAGTCTACCAGGTTGATCTCAGTCTGCGGGGAGGGGGGGGGAGGCTTTACCCTGGAGGAGGTGGGAATGGGGTGTGGCTGGGGGGAAGGTGAGGGGGTAGGAGGGGGGAGAACAAGGGAATCCGTGGCTGATATGTAGAACTGAATTGTATTGCAAAATAAAAATTTAAAATTTTTTAAAAAAGCTTCCTATTTATAAAATTTAATAGGAATTATTCACTGTCAGTCTCATCAGATTGACAGCTCTATCATCTCTAAGGGAAATAACAGTATCAACCTGGCATCTAGGACAGAGGCAGTCTAGAGCCCAGACTCATGTCCTTCACCACAGGCAATACATATAGTTCAACCCACATCCTCAAAGTTATCTCCTGTCCCTATGCCTATTCTGTCCTATCTATACCAGCTCTTTCACCCTAATAGTCTTGCTCTGTCTCAGTTCATTGAAGAGAACCTACAGCCTACTTGCTGTGGGATGTTCTGTATGCTCTGAATGTGTTGCTGTAATTGGTTAATAAATAAAGTGCTGAATGGCCAGTAGTTAGGCAGGAAGTATAGACAATACAAAGAGAGAGAAGAATTTGTGGAACTGGAAGGCTGAGTGAGGGAGATGTATCCAGAATCCATGTTGAAAAGCAACATGTAATGATACTATTAAACCATGAGTTACATGGCAACTTATAGATTAATAGAAATGGGTTAATTTAAGATTAAGAACAGCTAACAAGAAGCCTGAGCCATTAGGCCATATAGTTTGTAAATAATACGTCTCTGTGTGTTTGCTTGGTTCTGAGTGCCATGAGATCAGGGAATGAACAGGATAACTTCAGCTACACCTAACGCTGAGGAGTTACAGTCCTTAAAATCTATTACTGGCTATTGTAAAAGTTGTCAGAAGACAGAATACAGTTCCACATTTTGGAACCAAACTTTTCACTCCAGCCAGGTTAGAGGGTACCTTCCAAGGCCTGACTGGCAGCTCAATTTTAATCATATGCCCACAGTCAGAAATTAAATGTCTCCTCATGGTTGTGGACTCATTTTCGAGTTGTGAAGATGTATTTCTTGTTTCTACTAAGTGGTATCATACAGTTCCTGACCTCCTTCCCCAGGATTTGAGATCCCTGCATTTCTTCAGTCTGATATTAGTCTGGAATTCACCTTCCAGATTTTCCAGACCATATCTAATCTTTTAATATACCTTGATATTTTGATATCCCTTACCATCATAAATCCTCAGAGAAGGTACAGTATATCAATAATCTTTAAACAACAGTGTTATTAAGATGCCAACAAAAATTCACCCTGACTTGGTGAAATTATTGTTTCTAGCTCTTTTCATGTTGTGGACACTTCTAAAGCAAGCCCTATCAATCCCCCCATTTGAATTCATGTATAGGTTACTAGCTCTAACCCCTGGCCTCTGATCCAAAATTTTCCTCTCCCTGATCACCTCTTCACTCCTCTACTCTTTAACCTAGCATATTCCACATGGCCATGGAGATAGTAGACCCAGAAAGAGAACGTTCATTTGTATCTTCGCTGAAAGCATATAATTTTATACTGTCTTGTAACTATTTGTCCTTACACTCATGGGCAACATTGACTGTTACTCTCATAAAATAGCATATTTTATGTTAGCATTACACAATATCACAACTGCTCAAATGGTAAACGCTTTATAAGGTACCGGACAATTGTGTGACATGCCTTTAATCCCAGCACTCGGGAGACAGAGGCAGGCAGAACTCTGTGAGTTCTATGCAAGCCTGGTCTACAGAGTGAGATCCACAACAGGAAAAAAACTACGCAGAGAAAACCTTTCTCAAAAATCCAAAAGAAAAAAAAATGCTAAAATGACTACACCTAATCAACATATTCTGTATACAGGGTGAGTTAGTTATGTATATACTTGTAGATGAACAATTAGGCAAAATAACATTAGTAAATAAGGTGTTTATTTTGATAGTTTGCAGTTCAGATATTAAATTGAAGGAGCAAAAATATATGTGAAATAATCTAAATGTATGCATGAATAGAATTCTAAACTATGTCAAGATAGTGTACTAATGCATATGTATCTGTATATATATATATGTGTATATATATATGCATGAGCAAACACATACATATACACATATACAATTTACATAAGTATTATAATTGATTGAAATGCATCATAGAATATGTAGAGAGATATTATGAAAACTAAATTCCTTATACTGTGAAGAAGTGTCAGAGTTTTCTCACTCATGTGGCAGCAATTTTTTATTTCTTTGAAATTATGTCCAAAGATATGCCTTTAGTGTAACCGTGAAGCTCCACAGACCATTTCAAAAATATACTTACACCACATAATATGATGGAAAGAAGCTCTTTTTGATGTCCCTACATATTAATGTCATCATAGAAGACAAATCCATCTGCTGTTATTTAGAAGATTCTCTGGGATTGACTGCATGTGATAGGACAGAAGTTTATTCTGTGTGTTAGTGGATTAAAATGAGGAAGAAAAAATTTCCTCTCTCAGAAGCTACATACCCTAAAGCGGAAAATAGTGAGCAACTTTCAAATGACAGACTCATATAAAAACAATATCTCTCCTTCTGCCAAGGTCACAGAGAAATTAACTAAGTCCTAATGACAGGGATATACTAACATATATGTTCATCACTTGGCCCTAATCACAGATGTACTTCACACAATAGTTGAGGAAACAACATAATGAAGTGCAGGGTGGGTCTTTCTATAGAGCCAGAGAGGCTTTTGGGTATTATGTTCTGAAGTTTACTATCTTCTGCAAAACAATACCTGAGATCCCCACATATTTGTGTTGAAGAGATGGCAGAAAGATCGAAAGAGAATCAGAGGTGGTTGATGATTTCAATGTACCAACATTTTCCAGTCTCAACTTTCCTATAGGACATAGGAATTCATAGTTGTTGGTGGAGACACAAGATAAGATCTGCACTTATTCAATGCATACAAAAATAAATACAAAAAAGGAAATATGGTGTGTTTATTATTTTCCAGGGAAGTACTGAATACCTCTCTGAAATCAGCAATAAATATTTGATTTCCAACCAGGCTCATGCCCTGTCTGATGTCATAATTTGGAATGGTCTACCAAGTAAGAAAAGATTATGTACAAGATATTCTGGATGCCAGAACACAGTAATAAAAGCAAAACAAGAATGCAAAGTTCAGCCTGTGTGAACGTGTACAGCAACAGGATGATAATAAGTAATTTTCCTGTGCTATACTTTATGATCCATACTTTATTTTCTTGGGTAATAGGTAGGGTAGTATCTACAAATATTACTAATCAATATTTTCAGTGACTCTGAAGATCATGAAGGAATGTAAAGTGCCATAGGCATTCCCACAATAAATCTCCCAGGGTAGAGGAAAGAGCAGGATTTTGCTAGTCTCTGCCAAATACTAATCCCTCATGAAAATGATCTTCCTTGCCCATAGACCAGCACTTCAAGCCTGACACACAGATGGAATGTGCTTAAGGGAAAAAGTAACTTCAGAAGAAGAAAAGGGCAGGATTCCTCTAGTCTCTGCCAAATAGGAACACATAAAGTGAATTCTAACTAACAGAGGGAGGCTACATTTCTAAAGACAAGCAGCATATGCAGAAGCAGGATCTGCTTGCTGCACATTTGACAGGATTAGGTGACTCCGGGCTGTAACGGTGGGAAACAATGTCTCACTTTGCAAATTTCCAAGGGCTCTGTCTCTTGTGCATGTTAGGATCAATCAGCTTTATCTGGGTCCATGTTCAATAGGGTTTTGGTTATACCCATGAGCAACTGAGACCCCAATATAGGCAGAGCCTGACAGGTAAGAACCTGCTCTGCTGACAACTGTATTAGCTCTCCTTGTCTCTGAAGAAGGGGTGTGTGCTTTCCAATTGTGTCTGGAATAGGAACCTGTTAGAGCCCATTTACCCAGCAAGTCTGAATAGAGAGGATGATGGGACCATGGGCCTGAGTACAGGTGTCTAAGATTGTATACAATGTGCTGTGCTGGGGGGAGGTCTTTTCCTCCACCCCTTGGCATTTCTTTAAATATCCTATCCCACATGGATTTAAATCCAGGCAATCTTGAGGCTAATCTGTTATTTATATCTGTTACTCCCCCTCTTAACATTCTACCTAATATTTCCTGCTGCTGCTAAGGAAGAGTACTCTGGGGAAATGTGGGAGTCGGGAATGCCCCTTGCATAGGGACCAATCAGGAGAGTGATCTCAAATCTACCAATGAAAAGCAAATCCTGTGGTACTCTTTGAGATCTGCTTCAGAGCTGCTGAGTCATTTCACCCTCTCAAGTAAATGTGTGTTGCGGCGCTGCAACTATAAAAACAAAACTGAAAAAGGATGACTGGAAAAAATGTAATGTAACCTAGGAGCACAATACCATTCCCAAATGGCATCCAGTGGTAAGTAGGGGGTGATCATGCTTCCAGGTATTTGGCCCTGGTTGTCTACTTGAAAGCCTTGCTTTCCACCTGCTGATGGCTGATTGTGATTTAGGGCTGTCAATTGTACCTTTCAGGTACCAGTTTCCCATAAGCCATTTTAGATTCCCCACATGAACGTTATGTGGAATTTGACACTTGATATTTTCACAGAATCCCAGGTGGCTGTGAGAATATTCCCTGACTCAGTCATTTTTTTAATGGGTTCTCCATGGGAGCATATGATCAATACATCCCTGTTTTATATCAGGTATTTTTCCCCACATAAAAATTCTTTGCCAACAATGTGATAATGCAGAATTCAAGAAGGAGGCAGAGTTCACAGATACTAAGGTTGAAGCAGTTGCTTTAGGGTCAGGAGCACATTTCCTCCATTGCAAACAGGTGCATGTGACTCAGAGCAGGAGTGTGGGAAATCCTAACAAATCCCTGCCCATCTTACATATATATTTCCTTTGTCTTTTGCAGCTCTCTGGGAGAGTATTCATTCTCTGGAGTTGTTTTAAGGCAAGTTCCTGCCTAATTCCAATTTCACCATTCAAACTCATGTATTGGAGACAGGCTCTAACCCAGGGCTTCCTATCCAAACCTTCACCTCTTCCTGGTCACATCTTCACTCCTCTAACTATCACCATTGCTCTCTCTTGAAGAATTTCACTGAACTTCCTTTCCCCAGCTATATGATGATCCATGTCCACCCCCAATTTACATTGGGGATCAGGTCCTTCTTTCCCCTCCAGGCCAACACCCCTCACCCTTTCCCCTAAATGGCAAGAATCCTTCAAAATGATTCTTTTAACACCCACAGCTGCTAAGCTTGAGGGCTTTCCCCACTGCATTCATCTGTCCCATCTGAAACCTATTATCCTACGCTCACTCCAGGGAAATTCCCCCTCACACACAGTATCACAAACAAAGCCCTGCTGCTTTAAGTTCCAAAGGACACCAGGATCAATGGGTTTGTCACCAGTTCTGGAAGAATGAGGTTTCATTGCACAACCATACTCAATCCAACAGTATTGGGAATGACATATGTTTTGTCTACTTCCTGATTCCCTTCTCTGAGTTTTTCTGTCTCTACTGACCATATTGTGCTTCATCTGGTTTCTCCTCTATCTCTAATAATATATTCAAATTTCTAGTTAACTACTGAGCAGACTGTTACAGGATCTCCATCAGCCATAGAGCCTGAGGTACAAGATATACCCAAATAAGCCCAGACGTTATGAAACAATAACCAGAGGTACTTACACCTCCAGACTCCAAAGGGTCTAGTCTCTGCAAAACATACTATACTATAACAATCTATCACTGTTAAATACCCTCAGTACTTCATCACCTGTGTCTTCTGGATGGGATAATATTAAAGGAAATTGGTGCCTTAAGTTTTGTCTCAGATGAAAAATAAAGGCCTGATTGATAATCAAATAAAAATGAAAGCAAGCTCTAGGTTTCTCTCTCTCTCTTACTAACAGGAACCAAAAAAATTATGGTAGCAGAGTGCTAAACATTATAATATCATGGTTATCAGCTGAAGGTTTTAAATTTCCTGTGTGCTTCTTAATATGTTTAAAAATCCTTCCCAGCTCCAGAGCTGCCTGGGAACTACCTGAACAGGTCAGATCCACTTCAGATAAGTATCATTTAAATTGTCCTGAGCCTGAGACCCTCCTCCCTCACCCTAGGACCCAAGTGCACTAAACTTCTTCTTCTACCCTAACAGCACCTTTTCAGATTCAAACAGCCAGATCCAAGAAGAGACAGAAAAGTTCATGGGGCCCAAACAGTGGAACAAAATCATGTACACCTCAGGATGACCAGGTAACTAACAGCTCCCATTCTTTATCCTCAAAAGTTAATTGACACCAACAACAATTCCAGAAGACACTGTGCCCCCATTTCCATTCATGTGTAACCTCTAACCCCTTATTTTTCATAAGAACAAAGAGTCTAGAATGTTAGAATTCGTAGCCGCTCTCCCAGATAAATGATCGCACATGGAATGTCCAGCAGCCAGGTAAGACTCTTAGTCATTACAGGGCCTTATGTCCTAAGTAATACATGCACAGGGTTATCACAATATTTGTGAGCATCCTGACCATGGAACCTATGAGCATTCATGGCATAGCTACATAGGCCCATATGCCCATGCTCGGGGAAACTATAAAAGCATGTTCCACCCATTCTTCTGGCCCATATCCACACTGGTCATTTCCGACTTTACAGAGTAACTTTGAATGGCTGTTCAGGCTGCCAGCTGTCTCTGTCTACACTGGCCAGACTCTCGAAAGTTGCTTGTGCCCTTTTTGCATTTCTCAGGTCTGCATAGAGAGGATGATTTGACCAGAGACCAATTGCAGGTGTCTGAGATGGTCTCAACTGATCTTATACTATCTTATACTTATCAGAATGGCCAAGAACAAAAGTAGTAGTGACAGCATATGTTGAAAAGCATGTGGATTAAATGATGTTTTAAAACAGTGGGATATGTCCTGCTAGAAATTTCATTCAATGACTAAGGGAACCAGATGCAGTTATCCCCAGCCAAGCCCCAGGTGGATCTCCAGGAGTCCAATTGGTGAGAAAGAGGAGGGTTTATATGAGCAAGAATTGTTGAGACCAAGATTGGAAAAAGCACAGGAGCAAATAGCCAAACGAATGGAAACACATGAACTGTGAACCAATAGCTGTGGAGCCCCCAACTGGATAGGGCCTTCTGGATAAGTGAGACAGTTGATTAGCTTGAAATGATTGGGAGACATCCAGGCAGTGGGACTGGGACATATGGCTGTTTGGAACCTGGGGCTTATGCAGGAACATTTTGCTCAGCCTGGGAAGAGGGGACTGGACCTGCCTGGACTGAATCTACCAGGTTGAACTTAATCCCCAGGGGAGTCTTTGCCCTGGAGGAGAAGGGAAATGGGCATGGGCTGGGGGGAACTGGGCGGGGGAGCAGGGGAGGGCAGGGGAGTGGGAGTACAAGGGAATCTGTGGATGATATATAAAAATAAATTAAATTACAAAATAAAAAAATATAAAAACAAAACTAAACTAAAAAAAAAAAACAGTGGAATATATACTACTTAGTGACAGAATGGACCTAACAAATTCCCAGAGCTGCAGCAGTAATTATGGCTCCTGATATCTAAGCCGTGAAGCTAGGCTCTCATAGAAAAGGGGGAGGGGAAAAGAGGCAACCAAAATGGTTATGTGCTATTCTGTATCTTAAGCTGAGCCTTATTAAACTGCAACTATCATAGGAATTTAGGATTTCTTTTATGAGATCAAAAACAATACAGATGTTCAGTAAAGAAAGATTCAGACAAAAAATATGTCTAAACACATAACAGTGTGTTTAAAAATATACACATACCAGTGTCTCTTCTATTCTTTTGTAATAGACACATACACATCATACAAGAAAATTGCTGAGGAGTCTCCTGTACATAAAAACACAGAATTTGGTAAAATTATGTACAATCCTTTTTGTTCTTAAAAAAGAGTTCCTTTTAACAATTGTTTACATTATTAGGATGGTATAAAATTCCCTTAAGCCATTCATAGACCTATTATCTCCACTTATTATGGTGATATTTTATTTTGTACTAAAATGTTATTTGTATTTTAATAACTTATGTTGCCCGGGGGTCAGAGCTATTAGCAAGCCATAGGAAAGCCTGGCGGTGGTGGCGTATGCTTATAATCCCAGAACTTGGTAGGCAGAGCTAGATAGATCTCTGTGTGTTCAGGGATACAGCCAGCATTGGAGACACATGCCTTTAATCTCAATACCAATCATAGAAGACCTGGTGGTCTATACAGACAGGCAGTGATGAGGCAATCATGTGGTTGGGCTTACAACCAATGAGAAAGCAGACCCAAAAGTCTATATAAAGACTTTAACACAGGAAGTAGCTCTATTTCGGAGAGGTAGGACCACCGCAGGAGGAAGGGTAAAGTTTTAGCTCTTAGCTCTGACCTCTTGGCTTTCTTCTTTGCATTAGTTCTGTGTTTCTTATTTCATAAGACGGTTGGTTACATCTACAACTTATAATCACTCTGCTTTATTAAGGTAAATTTGCAGGTATCCAGACTACAAAACAAACAAAACAAGGTAAAGTTGATGATTTTACCAGTTCCTTCAAATGTCATAATTTACCAACATTTGGCCCTTCATACGGTATTGATTGGTTCATATGCAAAGACATGTCTAGTTTTCACTCTAACATTTTTCAGAAGTGCCGACATATAACATCGACAGGAACACAAACTCTACGGAATATAATAACTTAGTATATTACACATGGCCAGGAAGGTAGATGACACAGAAGGAGAACCTTCATCTGAAACTTCTCTGAAAGCATATAATTTCTGACAGTCTTCTAAACGTTTATCCTCATACACACAGGCATTCAGTACCCATGCATAAAATTAAAAACTATGTCAATAAAGTGTACACATGCATATGTATCTGTGTATATGTATACATATGCAAAAACAAACTCATACATATACACATACATAAACTTATATCAATGCTATAATGTTGTTGAAATACATCATGGAAGAAGTAGAGAGATACTGTGAAAACTGAATCCCTCATACTATGAAGAATGTCAGTGTTTTCTCACTAATGTGGCAGTAATGTGTTATTTGTTTTACTTCCTGGACAAAAGTATATCTTTAGTGCCAAACTGGAGCTTAAAAGCCTATTTCAAAAATGTACTTACACATGCCAATATGATGAAAATAAACTAATTTGAAGTAGCTACAATCTTCTGTATTCATAGAACAGATATCCATCTGCTGCTATTTAGAAGCTTCACTGGAACTGACTCCATGTGATAGGACTTCTGGTTAATCTGCATGTTAGTGGACTAAATGATGAGGACCAAATTTTCTCACTCTCATGAGCTACATACCCTAAAAGAGAAAATAGTGATTAACTCTCAAATATAATTTTGTCATAGTGGCCAAATAATCAGGGAAGGAATCAAGTTATTATTCAAGAAAAAATGAAACAGGTGTGTTTATTATTATCAAATGAAGTATTGAATCATGTACAAGAGACTCTTTAAGCAAGAACACAGTGATAATGCAAACCAAGAAGGCAAAGTTGATCCTATGAATACCTAAATGGCATAAGGATATTAACAAGTAAGTTTCAATTGCTACACTTTATTTTCTGTAGTTTATTGCCTTTGGTGACAGATAGAGAAGTGACTCCAAATGTTACTGCTCCATATTTTCAGTGCCTCTATGGTTCATGAATAAAACTACAATGCCATAGCCATTCCCACAATAAATCTCCCAGGGTAGAAGAAACAGCAGGATTTCACAGGTCTCTGCCAGATAATAAGCCTCAAGAAAATCATCTTTCTTGCCCATAGAGAAGGACATCAAGACTGGCAGAGGGAAGGTATATCCTTAAAGAAAGCATTAGCTTCAGAAGAAGGGAAGAGCAGGACTCCACTAGCCAATGCCAGATCCTTAAGCCTGAAGTGAATTCAACCGAGTCAGGGAGACTACACCTTTAAAGGGAAGCAGTAGCTACAGAAGCAGGATTCTGCTTGCTACACATTTGACAGTCTCAAGTGACTGAGATCTGTAATGCTGGAAACAAACAATCTTTGATTTGGTAATTTCCACGGGCTCTGTCTCCCCTTGTATTACAGGAGCAATCTGCCTTGTGTGCACCAATTAACAATCAGATGTTGGTGTGCTCATGAATAACTGGTACCCAGAATACAGCCACAGTCCAACTGCTGAGAAACTGCTCTGCTGACAACTTTATTAGCTCTTCTTGCTTCTGATGGAGGAGGGTGTGCATTCAAATTTTGTTTGGAATGGGAACCTGTTGGAGCCCTTTTAGACTTTACCCAGCAGGTCTGCTTAGAGAGGATGATTGGATCATGGTTCTGAGTGCAGGTGGCTGAGATGAACTGCACCTGTCTGTGCAAGGTTGTCTTTTCTCCACCCTTGGCATTGCTTTAACTACTCAAGGGCAGAGACAGTGGGTGATGGATGGATTAGGATACAGGCACTCTCAAAGCTATCCTGTATTTTCTATGTGTTTCTCTTTCCTAAATCCTTCTAAATAATATTTCCCACTGCTGGTACTGGAGAATTCTCTGGGGAATTTAGGGGGTGGGACATGGCCCAACCCACAGGAAACAATATGGAGAGTGAACTCAGTTTCACCAATGGAAAGCAAATCCTGGGGTACTCTTTGAGATCTCCTTCAGAGCTGCTGATTCATTTCACCCTCCCAACTATATTTGGGCTGCAGCCAAAACAACGAATCTGAAAGTTGATGACAGGAAATGATGTAAGGAATTTTAAGCCCAGAATTTAATTCTCAAAAGAGAAAAGCATCTCATGGAAACTAGAGGGTGATTATATACCCAGATACATGGCTGTTTATCCTTGCTATCTACCTGAAAGCCTAATTTTCTGCCTGCTGATGGCTGATTGTGATTCTGGGCTGCAAATTGTATCTTTCAGTCAAGAGTTATCATAATGCCATTTTAGGTTCTCCAAATGCACTTATTTGTGGAATCTGATTCTTGAAATTTTCATAGAGTCCAAGGTGGCTAAGTGAGAATTGCCACTGACACAGTCATTTCCTCTGAATATGGGCCCTCTGAGGCAGCATATGTTCAAAACATCCCTGGTGTAGGTCAGGTATTTTTTCCCAACATACATCTTTCTTCCAAATAATGCAGGATGCAAGACTGAGGCAGTGATCACAGATATTAAGGCTGAAGCAGTGGCTTCAGAGGAAGGAGGACATTTCTGGTAGAGCAAGCAGGTACAGGTGACTCAGAGAAGGAGTGTGGGCAATACCACCAAACCCTGCTTATCCGTGTTTCTACTGCCTCTGTATGCTGCAGTTCTCTGGGACAGTTATCCTTCTCTTGTGTTGTTTACAGTCAGGCTTTGGCAAAGTCCAGCTAAGAGCTGGAATTTAGCCAGGAGCCTGGCTATTGAAACTGTGGACTGCAAGCTCTTTTATTCCATCTGTCTGACTCATATTCAAATACACATAGATTAGGAACCAATAAGGAGAGAACTGTCTAAAATAGAATGGAAAGCAAATAACAGCAATGAATTTGGAGATCTCCATTAGAGCTCCTGACTCATCTGTCTCACCCTCCTTCCTGTGTGTTTTAAAAGGAGAAGGGAAATTGAAAAAGGAAAATATGATAAAATGAAACTACCAGGGGCTCTGCCTCCAACTAACAGTAGATTACTGTCTTATTGTCTCTTGTGGTGTTATGTGTACCAGCCACCCCCTAACTACATGACTGTTCATCCTCTGTCCATCAGTCAGGAAGATAGCTTAGTCATCCCAGGGCCTTGCCTACTAAGTTACCCTGTGGTATGTGATTATGTAACCTGCATGCAGCTTGATTACATAGTCTAGGTTCCTGCATGGCATAGCTATATGAGAAATCCGGAAACCTGCAAAGAAGACTGTCAAATCAAGCACAGGCTATCTGACCAGCCACAAGAAGGCCTCCCGGTCCCTGTTTTAAATGTGCTAGAGAAGGCCATTGGGCTTGAGCCAGCACTGCGCAATGCAGGTCACCTGGACTTATGCTATCAATATGGACATAGGTCAGTTGACTGCCCCTGAGTTACTCATGGCATGGGGACATCAATCAAAGACCAACCTACAGGCAATGTCCTACCCTGGGTAATGGATGATTAAAGGAACCCAGGACCTTAACCAACAACAGTCATGTCACACTAAAATCTAGAGTAGACATTATTGTATAGAGATGACCCATTCTTTTCTGTGGACACTGGAGGCACTTACTGCATGCTGTAAAGGTTTTGGGGTCTTACCTGTCCTTTCAATCTCCCTGTTGTCTGGGTAGCGGGACAGCCTTATGTACCTCACTAAACCCAATGATTTAAATGTATTTTCAGGGGTATACCTCTTGCACACATATTTGTTTTTGCACACCTGCCCTGTGTGCTTAATGGGAATGATTTTTTTAGCTAAGGCACTCGCTTCTATTTCATTAGTGCCCTCATTTCCCTACCACAGATTTGTCAGCAGCTCCTCTCCTCTTCCTTCTTGGCACTCAACCCTCTATCTCTGACATGACTTTTCCCTTTCAGTCTCTCATGTGGATCCCATAGTCTTGGATATCCAGAACCCTTCTGTTGCTAGAAACCATAACTCTATTGTTATCCAGTTCCAGCACCCTACCTGGTACATCACTCAAACTCAGTACAGTCTTTCACTCCAGAGCCTTAGAGGACTTAAGCCTATCATCCCAGAACTTCTCAGAAAGATGCTACTTCATCCAAAATCTTCTCCTTTTAACACCTCTATACTAAGAGTTAAGAAGCCTAATAGAATATACTACCTCATTTAAGAACCGCATTTAGAAAAGTTTCTACATTGTCTCATTAAATAAAAAACATGGTGCCAAATATAGGGATGAAGACTTAGATATCAGGGAAATTGGAAAAGTCACAAGCAAACCTTACCTCACCAACCCTGCAGCTTCCAAATGCAAGCTACTTGCTGTCTTACACATGCTTTTATTGCCTTGCTCTTATGCCCTATAATTGGCTATATTAGACCAGCTTTCTCTTTTTTACATTGTATGTCTGTACAGAACTCCAGGTCTTCATGTTTGGTACTGGCCTTAAAGGAGTGTGTCACCATGCTTTGCTCTGTTCCCTAGTATGGCCTTGAAAACACAGAGACCCTGTCTGATAAGGGATCTGATTGAGAGTGTGTGTTGCCTGAATTTCTGTTTACTTAAAATGGCTGGCCTTTCCTGCCTGAACTCCAGCAAGCTTTAATAAAGCATAAATAAAATATCACTACATTTCAGCACAAATAAAATATCACTGCACCTGCAGCTCATTAGATCTTCAGTGGTCCTCTCAATGCCATAACGCCTGGCCTTTACACAATTCTTACACTATCCCTTCAGAAAGCACACATTTCTCAGTTCTATATCTCAAGGATACCTTCTTTTCTATACCTCTGACCTCTCTGTCTCAAAATATCTTTTTCTTGTCCTGGATAGACGTAGATACTTACCTGTATATGTAGCTAACTTGGACTGTCTTGACACATACATTCATGGACATCTCACAACTATTTCATCAATCCCCAGCTTCTGGCTTGCTCTCCTTCTCCCTCATTGGCTTTAAATTTTACAATTAGTAGATAACATTCTACTCTGAGGCCCATAAGTATAAGTTAGTCAAATAAACACCTCTCATTTTCTAAATATTTTGTACAGCTGAAGTTATGGAGTCTACAGTTCAAAAATCTAGCTCTCCAATCCTCAGGTCACCTATTTGGGTGTAAACATTACCACACCATACTAGGCTATAGCTTCAGATAGAAAGCATCTAATTCAGTCTTTTACAGGCTGCTGTACTAAACGGGATATTCTGTCCTTTCTAGAAATAGCTGCCTTCCTCATTTTTAATATCCTGGCTCATACCTTATAACAGGTAGCTCAGGGATCCTGCATTAATCCCTCATTAATCCCATTATTATCCCTTTCCAGAAATTCCAATAGGCTCTGCTTCAGGCAGGACTCTGTGCTATACCTCCCTGAACAACTTATCTTTTTGTCTATGTAACAGAAAGGGAGTGACATGCCTTTGGGACACTAGGACATGAGCAGGGACCCTCCATTGCACCTGTAGAATACCTGTCAAAAAACTATACCTCACTTCACAGGGATCGTCACCAATCATATGTGATTTGGGGGCTGTTAAGCTCCTTAATAGTAAATTACAGAAAATAAACTTTGGGTTACATAATACATCATCTTCCCTCCATAACATCTCCCATCTTTTAACTTATAAAGTCTTACAAACTTTTTCTACTTCCTGAATTTGGTCTCTCCAAGTGTTATTACTGGAAAATTCCACACTTACTTGTAGAGAGCCAAGCATGGCCACGCCTCAAAGATGGCACCGGCGTCTGGCTTCTGCCTTCCTGATGGCGGGTGTTCTCTGGGATAAACAACTCCTTATTTGGCTTGGGCATGGAATCTGGCTTGCTTGCATATGTCTGACCCTATTGGCATTGTCCACGTGGCACTAAAGGGTTGGTTGCCCAGTGGCTATAAAGGGCGTGGGCTGGCTTTCCCCAGGGTCAGAAGATTGTTCAAGGTTCCTGAATAAATGGCAGAAAGAAGAGCTCGGTGTTGTGTCTTCCTTGCTGGTCGAGGTGGTCGCGACAAGTGGTGGCCATTACGGGGAACCTCATCCTCTTTGTGGAGCTCAGAACTTGTTGCTGTCAGGATAGTATACCGGTAAGTCCTCAGGTAATTTGGGGAACCGCAATTAAAGCGGATTTTGCTCTCATCTATAGATAAAGAGATAGCAAGAAAACGTAGAGCCGCAACAAAAGCAGACGGGAAAATTAAAGAAGTAAAACATAGAGCCGTGATAAAAGCGGACGGGAAAATTAAAGAGTAGAGCCCCGACAAAAGCAGTCGGGAAAATTAAAGAAAGTGAAAGCAAGTGAAGGCAAAAGTGCTGCTAGTATGGGTGCAATTTCTTCGCACCCAATTTTTCTGGCTCTAATGAGCTGCTCCTTTCAAAATTAAAGGTTAAGAAAAGTACTTTAGAGAGATTCCTAGAGGAGTGTGACATTATATCTCCCTGGTTTGCAGTTTCGGGCAGCCTCACCATCCCGTCCTGGGAGAAACTTGGCAGGGACTTAGACTTCTCTTTCGAGCAAGGAACACTCATAGCTGGTGTCAGGCCTGTATGGAAGCTGGCTCGCGGGTGCCTGTACCTGTTGATGCCCCGCATGCTATGACTTTGTTCAGGAATAAGAGAGACTTTGGTATTACTGCCGCTAGCATTACCACTATTTCCCTCGCAGCTGCAGGGGCAGCCACAGCCACCATAGCTATGAGTCATACAGTGCAAACAGCAAAACTTTGAATAATCTTTCTGCCGATATGGCCTATGCCCTGGATCTCCAAAAGGGCATAAATGCTCAGCTAAAAGGAGGCCTGACTATCGTAAATCAACGTATCAGTCTGGTCCAAGAACAGATGGACGTGCTTTGGCAGCTTGCCCAATTGGGGTCTCAATGGAAATATGCTGGCCTGTGTGTTACTAGCATACAGTATCACAATTACATCATATAAGTTTGAATTTATCTACAGAATTGTCTAGCTATCTTTTAGGTAATTGGTCTGGAGAATTTGACAATATGATGGAGCAATTGAGAATGGCCATTGTCACCATGAATTCTACCCAAGTGGATGCTGGACTGGCAGAGGGACTGTCCTCATGGATCTCGATGGCCATGAATCACTGGTACTTGTCTCCCTGATGTGCCTTGGTGCATTGTTCATTTAAGGGTTTCTCAGCAGCACAATGCAGCCATGATTATTCAAGCCTTTACAGCCATAGAGGCTGGACAGTCTCCCCAGGCATGGGTGGCTGCATTAAAAGCTTGATCACGCAGGATGAGAGGCTAGTGCACTGCACTTGGGTCTAGCTGTATTGCAAAACCCAAGAAGAGCAAGTCTAATTGCATGTGGGTTGATACCCTAATTCCCACCTCTGCAAAAAAGGGTATCAGATGGGTCAAGTGTTCTCTGGGTGGATGACACCTGGACTAACACCAGTACAATGTCCAAGTTGTATTTTGGCAGAGATTAGACCTCTTCTCTTGCCTGCTGCTTAAAACAAAAAAGGGGAACTGTAGAGAGCTGTGCACGGCTGCGCCTCAAAGATGGCTCCGGCATCCGGCTTCCACCTTCCCAATGGCAGGTGTTCTCTGGGATAAACAACTCCTTATTTGGCTTGGGCATGGAATCTGGCTTTCTTGCATATGTCTGACCCTATCGGCATTGTCCACATGGCACTACGGGGTTTGTTGCCCAGTGGCTATAAAGGGCGTGAGCTGGCTTTCCCCGGGGTCAGAAGATTGTTCAAGGTTCTTGAATAAATGGAGAAAGAAGAGCTCGGTGTTGTGTCTTCCTTGCTGGTCAAGGTGGTCGCAACACTTACTATCTAGAATTTCCTTACTTGTTAATATTTCAATCATCCTTCCTCGAACTAGTGCTGGCTATCCCACATCTCACTACTGCACTTAAATCCTAAAGGAATTTTTGCCTCATCCTTCACACATACAGGAGTGTACCCTGCCTCAGGACACTTATACCTGGTACACAGATGGCTGCTCCTTTTTACATGATGGGACCCATAAAGCAGGATATGCCATAGTATCAGATGCTGAGGTGGTAGAATCAAAGACATACACTACTCACCTACAGGATGAGCTAATGTCTCTCACCTGTACCTTCCAGTTGGCACAAGGGAAATTCCTAAAGTTTATACATACTCCAAATATGGTTTTTGTTTTTGTTTTGCAAGACAGATAACTCTGTGTAATTTTGGTGCCTATCCTGAATCTCGCACTATAAAACACACTAGCTTTAAACTCACAGAGATCTGCCTTGGTCTGAATCCCAAGTGCTGGTATTAAAGGCATATGCCACCACCACCAGCTTCCAAATATACTTTGCATATCCTCCTGTCCCACACTCATATCTGGAAAAAGCATGGGGTTCTCACAGCAAAAGGAGAGTTCATAAATAACTCAGGCCAAGTATTGGTCATGAAAAAAGCTTTCTATTTCCAAATGTAATAGGAATTATTCACTGTCACTCTCATCAGATTGACAGCTCTATCATCTCTAAGGGAAATAACTGTACCAACCAGGCACCTAGGACAGTGGCAGTCTAGAGGCCAAACTCATGTCCTTCACCACAGGCAATACATATAGTTCAACCTACATCCTCACAGTCATTTCCTGTCACTAGACCACTTCTGTTCTATCTACACCAGCTCTTTCACCCTAGTAGTCTTGCTCTGTCTCAGTTCATTGAAGGGAACCTACAGCCTACCTGCTGTGGCATGTTCTGTATGCTCTGAATGTTTTGCTCTGATAGGTTAATAAATAAAGTGCTGATTGGCCAGTAGTCAGGCAGGAAGTATAGTCAGGACAAAGAGAGAGGAGAATTCATGAAAGCAGAAGACTGAGTGAGGGAGATGCTGCCAGACTCCATGTTGAAAAGCACTATGCAATAATACTGGTAAGCCATGAGCAACATGGCAACATACATGTTAATAGAAATAGGTTAATTTAAGATATAAGAACAGCTAACAAGAAACCAGAGCCATTAGACCATACAGTTTGTAAATAGTGGAAGTCTTGGTGTGTTTCCTTGTGTCTGAGGGCAGCGGGAGATAGGCAAAATCAGGATAACTTCAGCTACAAATGGCTCCCAATAGCTCGAGTTTCCACCTACAACCTGAAAATAACCAATTCTAAAAGGAGCAGGAACAATGTCTCATGTGGGTGTGTGAGAACCTGCAACATGCAGGCTTGAACTACTCTATGGTGGGTTCCAGGCATGTGGGCTTGGCCTATTCCCACTGAGTTCCACAGAGTTTTCTGTAAGACAATATAGCCTCATGGACTATCCCATAATCCTAAAATTTTCTTTATATCCCCATAAGAATACAGCACCCTCATCCATGAGGAAGTAGTAATGAGAAGCTACACCCAAACTTCCAAATATACAAATATGGCTTTGGAGGTGAAATTACCTCACTTCTCTAAACCCAAGCATATTGCTAAAATAGAGGTTGAGAAATTCTTTTGTCCCATAAAGAATGCGTCTGGTGGAGGACAGAAATAAGCAATATTTTTATTTAAAAATGGTTGATTTAAATACAATCTCTTTTTAAAAATATAAATGGGCGATAGGATATAGATATAGATAGGAAGAAAGTGTAGATTATTGAATCTAATTTTAAAGAACAACTTATTTAAAATGTTCTACATTGCTATAGATTTTAATTATTGATACAAGATTAAACTTAATTTTCTTATACTGTATACATATTTCTGCTCTTGTTTAAGATATTATGTTTATGTAACTCATTTAGATTGTACTGGATAATTAAAAAATACAGATTAATAATTGGTCTTCTATGATAGTCAAACTTATATTCATTTTAAGTTCTTGGTATACATAGATATAATTCAGTTAGGTAGGTAATCTGCAAAGACATCAAAGACCTATACAATATGGCATTTAAATTTTTTAAAAAATTTAGACATTCTGGACAGTGAGACATGTCTGCTTCTGTGTCACCAAATTACTTCAGAGAGGAGGATGGGCATTGAAGACACTCTGAATGGAGTTTATCTTCTTCTTGGCAATAATGGCCATTTGGGCAAGAAACTGATCTTGCCTGGACTAATTTATAAAATGTATGACTGGACATTCAGGAAACATAGGAAGGTGACCACTGAACTTTGTTTTACAAAATGGTCCTTTAGATTCCTGCTTCGTCAAGGAAATTGCCAGACATTCTACAGGACACAGAGAGAAGTGACTGAGAAGATGGGCACACACCTTTTATCCTAGCTCTCGGGAGGCAGAGGCAGGTGGATCCTGGTGAGTTTCAGGCCAGCCTGGTCTCCAAAGTGAGTTCCAGGAAAGGCAGAAAGGTACACAGAGACACCCTGTCTTGAAAAATAACAGAGAGAGAGAGAGAGAGAGAGAGAGAGAGAGAGAGAGAGAGAGAGAGAGAGAGAGAAGTGACTGAGAGACTCTAGACCTGTGGGCTGAAGACAGATACCCCATCTGTATAAAGGAACTTTGGATGACTGTCCAGGCTTCCAGCTGTCTATGTCTACTCTCTAAAGACTCCAGAAAGTTGCTTGCATTGTACCTCTATTTCTGAGGTAATAGTATATAATTCTGAGGTCTTGATGTAGTTGAAGACTAGATAGTTATAATTTTCAGTAGTTATGATAGATAGGATATCTTTAATAAATTTGGCAAATAAAAAATATACTAGTTATTTTAACTATAATTCTTGCTTCATAATTGTTTTGTTATTTGTAATTTTACTATGTAAAAATTAAAACTTCCTTTTTAACAAAGGGAAACTGCTGTGGGATATTCTTTATGCTCTGAAGGTGTTGCTCTGATTGGTTAATAAATAAAGTGCTGATTGGCCAGTGGCCAGGCAGGAAGTATAGGTGGGACAAAGAGAGAGGTGAATTCGGGAAAGTGGAAGGCAGAGTGAGGAAGATGCTGCCAGTTGCCGTGATGACAAGCAACATATTAAAAAACCAGTAAGCCGAGAGCCAAATGGCAACTTATAGATTAATAGAAATGGGTTAATTTAAGATATAAGAACAGCTAACAAGAAGCCTGAGCCATTAGGCTATACAGTTCATAAATAATATGTCTCTATGTGTTTGCTTGGTTATAAGTGCCATGGGATTTGGGGAGGAACAGGATAACTTCAGCTACACCTACCTCTGAGGACTTACAGTTCTTAAAAAGTATTAGTGGTTATTGTAAACATTGTCAGAAGACAGAATATACTTTCAAATTTTTGAGCCAAATTTTTCATATGAACCAGGTTAGAAGTTACCTTCCAAGGCCTGACTGGCAGCTTATGTTACCCATATGCCCACAGTCAGACAAACTAAATGCCTTTTCATGGTTGTGGACTCATTTTCAAGTTGTGTAGATGTATTTCCTGTTTCTAATAAGTGGCCTCAGACAGTCCCTGATCTCCTTCTCCAGGATTTGGGAATCCCTGCATTTCTTCAGTCTGATATTAGTCTGGAGTTCACTTTCCAGATTTTTCAGGCCTTATCTAAGGCTTTTAATATACCTTGGCATTTTCATATCCCTTACCATCATATGTTCTCAAGGAAGGTACTGTATAACAATAATCTTTAAAACATATTCTTATTAAGATGCCATCAGAAAGTCACCCTGACTCATTGATATTATTGTTTCTAGCTTTTTTCAGGCTCTGGACACTTCTGAGCAAGCCCTTTCAATCCTACCTTTTGAACTCATATATGGGTTGCTAGCTCTAATCCCTGGCCTCTGATCCAAACTTTTACCTCTCCCTGATCACCTTCTCACTCCTCTACTCTATCACCTCTGGTGTCTCCACTGGAATTTTGCTGACTACTCATTACAGCAGCCATGCAAATGATAATCCATGACCAAGCCTCTATCCACATTGGGGATCAGGTCTTCCTTTGGCCTCCAGTCCAGCATACCTCTTCCCGTTATACTAAATGGAAGGTACCCTTCAAGGAACTTCTTGTAACCTGCCACAGGTGCTATACTTGAGGGTTTCCCCATGGAATACATCTCCAGAGCCTGAAACCTTTTATCCTACCCTCACCCAAGAGAAATTCTTCCTCATACACAGTGAAACCAACAGGACCCAGTCTCTTAAGTTCCAGAGGACATCAGGATTAAGGCCTTGTCACCAATTCTAGAAAAATATTGGTTTCTTGCACAAAATTCAATCCCACTGAATTTTGAACCCCATAAGTTTTTTTCTTCTTCTTGATTCCCTCTTCAAGTTCTCTTGTCTCTACTGACATATTCTGTTTCATCAGTTTCCCTTTGTTGACTCTAATAACATATTCAAATTTCTGATAAACTACACAGCTAATTGTTATAAGACCAACATCAGCCATAGATCTGGAGGCAAAAGGAATATCCAAATATACCCAAAATATACTGGTAAGAAACCCTAATAGACCAGAGGTGTAAACACCTCAGGGTCAAAAGGGTCTTTACTCTGTAAAAAGGAACTTTAATATAACAACGATCTGTCATTGTTAAATGCCCTTAGCAAGTTATCACCTGTGTCTCTTCAATACTAAAACAATAAAGGAAACAGGCGCATTAAGGTTTGTCTCAGGAGAAGATAAAAATGCCTAAATGATAATTAAAAAAAACCACATGGTCCACATTTCTTTCTCTCCCTATCCTTCTCCTGCTGTGGATATTGCTCTGTATAAATAAAATGCTGATTGGCCAGTAGAGAGGCAGGAAGTGTAGGCAGCACAAGCAGAGAAGACAATCCTGGGAACATGAAGGCTGAGGCAGAGAAACACTGACAGCAGCCAGGTGGAGAAGCATGAAGTAAGACACCAGTAAGCCATGAGCCACATGGCAAAGTATAGAGTAATAGAAATGGGTTAATTTAAGATAGAAGAACAGATAGCAAGAAGACTGACATTGCCATATAGTTTACATGCAATATAAGTCTCTGTGTGTTTACTTGGTTGGGTCTGGGCAGCTAAAGGAATGGTGGGTGAGAGAGATTTGTCCTGATGTGAGCTAGGCAGGACCAGGAAAACTCTAGATACATTCTTCATTATTTTCTCTTTCTTGCTGTCTCTGTCTCTGTCTCTGTCTTTCTCTCTCTCTCTCTCTCTCTCTCTCTCTCTCTCTCTTTCTCTCTCTCTCTCAATAACCCTAATAAAACGCTGATATCAGTAGAGTACTTAACATTATAATATCATGACTAGCAGCTCATGATTTTAAATTCCTTTCGATTGCTTCATAATATGTTTAACATTTGTATTCTTGATAAATTTAAACTTCTTCTAAGCTCAGCAGCCAGCTTAGATCCAGCTGGGCAGTCCAGATCACCTTCACATAAGTATCTTTCAACCTTCACTGGTCACAGGATGCACCACCCTCTTTCTGGGGACCCCACAAGATAATTTTTTTCTGACTTCTTCTTTATCTCCAGCAACTTGTCAATTTCACAGGGCACAAACCAGAAGAAAATATTCAGCTACGTCTGATTGTCTAGCTACCTCTTGAAAAATCCCCTTCCCTATGTCCAAAATTACTTAATGCCCAACAAGTCAGCTTGAGGCAGTTCTGTGTGGCACAGAACCCCCATTCCCATTTTTCTGCCACGATTAACCCCCTATGTTTTCCTATGACTACAAGTGTAGTAGGAATGTTATAATTCCTAGCCACTCCTAACTAAATAACCATGCATGCACTGTCCATCAGTCAGGCAGAATGCCTCATGATCCAAGATCCTTGCATCCTATGTAATTTCTGTGCTAGAAGAACAGGGAATATGCTTGAAGCTTGATCAAGTAAATTATATGCATGTGGACATAGATGCACAAGACCATAAGCACATGATCAGACAACCAACAATAGCAGATTCCACCTATTCCCTGGCCTCTTTTTCCACACAATTCATTTCTAGTAAGCCTATTGCACAATCCCTATTTGCCCTTCCCAATTAGCATTCTTCCAGTTGGGTTTATTGCACATTTTGTTTTCTCTCACATGGTAAATAGCAATAAAATAAATAATAGATGTGCTGAGAGAACTTCCAGCTGGTTGGCCTAGATTCTATCTTTTTACAAGAAAGTCTTCATTCCTGTCTCGACTTTGCTGATTGTGACTGCAGGCTGTCAAATGCATCTGGCTGCTGTCTCTGTGATTGGTTTGTGTCAGAAACTTATGTGTGTTTTCTTATGTTGTAGAATTATAATTATGACATATAATTACATATATTGTCACATAATTATAATTTATAATCATAATTTTACATGTAGTTGAATAATAATCCATAATATGTTTATATCTATTAGAGTGCTCTACAAAAAGCTATTAGGATTGAAGAAAAATGTTGATTTCACGTTTTCTTCAAAATAGTACCAACAGTAATATAATATCTCACAGTGTCTAAATGATAAAGAAATATAGTAAGATTAATTTATTTTATAAAAGAAAAATATACATATGTTTATATTCTCAGCAATTATGTTGTCTACTGTAAGTCCCTAGAAGTTATTGCACAGTTACATTTTGATGAGCTGCAGCAAAAGTCATAGCTCTTGATAGCTGAGCCATGAAGTTGGGCTCTCAGAGATCCAGGTGGGGGGATGTGACAACAACAAATGTCATGCACCAAAACCTACAATAACTTGAATCCTGTAAAACTGAAACTGTCATAGTAGGTCAGGATCTGTCTCATTAAATCAAAAACAACACATTTGATTATTATTATTTTTATTTTTGGTTTTTGAGACAGGGTTTCTCTGTGTAGCTTTGCACCTATCCTGGAACTCACTTGGTAGCCCAGGCTGATCTCGAAATTACAGAGATCCACCTGGCTCTGCCTCCCAAGTGCTGGGATTAAAGGTGTGTGCCACCACCGCCCAGCCACATTTGATTATTAAAGAGAGATCCAGACGGAGAAAAAATGTCTAGACTGTTTACAGTGTGTTTAAAAATATCCCCATACCAGTGTGTCTGCAGTTCTTTTGTAATCCACACACACACATCCTACAAGAAAAATCATGTGGATTCTCCAGTATTTAAAACCACAGTATTTGGTTAATTATGCTTGACCATTTTTTGCTTTATAAAAGAGGTCCTTTTAACAATTTTACACTATTAGGATGTTAGAAACAATCCCTTAAGCCATATATAAAACTACTATGTCCACTTATAATCATCCTTCCTTATGAAGGCAAAATTGCAGCTAATAGGATTACAAATCAACAAGGTACACTTGATGATTTTACCAGCCATTTCAAAATGTCATAAATTTTACCAAAATTTAGCCGTTCAAAGTGTCCCACTGTTTTGGGATACAGAGACATTTCTTGAGTTCTTACACTAATTTTTTTTTTCAGAAATGCAGATATTTGTCATTGACAGGAAGACAAGCTCTGCCCAATATAATAAACTAGCCTATTCCACAAGGCCACAGAGAGAGTAGACCCAGAAAGAGAACATTCATCTGTAAGTTCAATAAAAGCATATAATTTCATACTGTCTTGTAACTATTTATCCTTACACCCACAGGCAACATTCACTTTCACTGTCATAAAAAAGCATGTTTTACATTAGTATTACACAATATCACAACTGCTCAAATGATAAAGACTTTATAAGGTGCAGGGCAGTTGTGTAACATGCCTTTAATCCCAGCACTCAGGAGGCAGAGGCAGGCAGATATCTGTGAGTTCTATGCAAGCCTGGTCTACAAGGACAGGTCAGAAACACTTCAGATATTTATCATTCAAAAATTGCTGATATCAAGACCCTCCTTGCTGCCTCTGGGACCCCTTGTGGATCTTCCCCAATAAAATTTTTTTCTAAACTTCCACTTCTGCCTGGCAAGCAACTTGTCAGATTTTCACAGCCAGATCCAAGTAGCAATGGAATAGTCCATAGACCATCCACTGTGGAACACAATTAACTACAATAGAATGTCTAGCAACCTCAAAATCTCCCCTTCTATACCCACACAGGTTAACCAATGGCCACTGCCTCAGATGATAGCACTCTGGGAGACAATCTGTGCCCACACCCATTCACTGTATCCCCTAACCACTTATTTTTTATAAGAACAATGAGTATGGATTATTATACTTCCTAGCCACACTCCCAGCTACATGATGAAACATGCATAGTCCAGCAGCCAGGAAAAAATGTTAAGTCACCACAGGACCTTATGTCCTAAGTAATACATGCACTGCATGGTCACATCATTAGCGAACAACAAGAACATGTAACCTATTTAAGCCCATGCATGGTATAGCTGCATAGGCCCATATGCCCATGCTGAGAAGTCCCATAAAGGCAGGTTCCACCAATTCCTCTGCACCCTAACAACAAAGGTCATTTCCATAGTCCTATGCGTCTTTTCCCTATTCCCTTTGCTTAATGAAACCTGATTTCAGACATTTTTCTAAATATTCATCCTTATAGTCACAGGCAACATTGGCTGTGACTGTGAGAAAGAAGAAAGCATCATTTACATCACTGTTACACAACTCCACAACTTCTCAAATTGCGAAGAATGTATAATGTTTTGTTTCAGGCCACCTGATCAAACCAGAACACTCAACATTAATCTTAGGATAAGAATATATTAAATGCAATGATCACAAACAGTTCTTATTTAAAGGAAAAGGATATCTGCTGTGAGGACAGTGTCTTCTAAGAATGATAGGGAATTAAGAAGCATAAATATTGCAAAATTTGAGCACCAACAAAATACTACATCAAAGAAAGTAAACAATCAAAATGGTTAGTACAAAGAAATCACAAGTTGTAATGCCAACACAGAGGGGAAACTCTCAAATTTCCACAATTAACTGATATCCATGTGATGTTGGCTGTGGCTTTTCTGTTCCACTGATCTTTCAAAATTCACCCTAAAACTGACACTGAGTTTTTTATTAATAAGATCTTTATTAATAATACTATGGAGGCTGCTGTTGCTGTTCTGAGCTACAATCTGCTTCTCATCATATTGGTGTTGATGGTGATGCTGCTACTGGAGTTGAATGGTTTACTACTGCTTGTCCAGAAAAAAATTGCCAGAACCATCATGTTACAAGAAAGCATTGGCCAAGGTCAGTTTGGAGAAGTTTGGCAAGGCAAGTGTTTGGGAGAAATTGCTGTTGAGAGATTCTCTTCTAGGGAAGAATAGTCATGGTTCCAAGAGACAGACATTTACCAGACTGTGACTGGTCCAAACCACAGAGGAGGCACAAAAAATTAATAAAATAAAGAAAGATAAAAGAAAATTTCTCTAGGAAACCATGCCATGCCTAAAACAATTTTGAAATCTTCAAAATCATGACAGGACCACACAATGAAGATTCCACATGGACTATGATAAAGGCATTATGCTGATTACCACCACTGAAAGATCATTTTTGACTACAAACTGCTCAGGAAATTTCAACTTGGCTAGGTGAGATGATGCAAATTCAAAGACAACTCCATCAAGTACTTGAGACAAGCTGTGTACTTTTTATTATGCAGAGACTAGATAGCAAATGATACTGCTACATTTCCCAGGACTTGACAAGTAACCCCCAAATTTTTTTCAGAGTCTCCTAAAGTTGTCTTTGCCCTCAAAAAGCAAGAAGTACTTTTAAGAAAACTATACACACATACCCAAGAGTTGGAGTGGGTGTTTTTCGGTTGTTCAATGGCTTATGGTTAATTATCATTGTTTATAATGCTTGGTTACAAGTTAATTTTTAATGCTCTGGAAAAAAAGCTAAATAAAGGAGATTAGATTGAGAGTTCTTGTTTTTTTTTAAAGAGAGAAGAAAAAGAAAAAAGAGGATATAGAATAGGGTATATTATTGTATCTACTCTGAATAGAAAAAAATGTACATATAGAAATGATAAGATAAAACATAGACTTCTGTATCTACTTAGAAAGGAAAAAAGAGAGAATATGGATATTTTAAGATAATAGGTAGATTTATGAATCAAATTTTTAAAAGGAACTACTTGTTTTAAATAGGATAAGTAATGAAATTTTTTGTATGAATCTCTAAATTGTTAATGGACTAGACATTGTTAATGTAATTCTCCTCCCAATCTCCAGCATCAAAAAGCAAAAAGCCTTTATTTCAGACTCTGGAGAGCTTGGATCCACTCTGTCTCACACAGTGGTGAGAGTAGAGACCCTGAGCTCAGGTAGGGAAGAGTTTTTATAAGGGGATTTCCAGGGTCCATGAACCTGACTGGTTGACAGTTGTCTAGGGTATCAGTAAACAAACAAAAACAATAGATGGGTGGTAGACTCAAGGACATCTGGCCACCTTATTTAATGTTTGGAATGGTTGGGATGTCAGGTACTTTCTATCCCTGGGTGAATCCCTGGGTGGTATCAGCTTCAGGCTTTTCCTGGTTCAGGGTGTTACCTGCCAGTAAGCCTGTCACAGAAGCTGTCTTTAGGACCCTAGGCCTGTCAAGCCTGTTTGGTCAAGCTATTTTGATGCTCCTTCACATTTACCCTTCACAAATACCAATGGTAGGACTCAATCATGAGTCCTACCTGTACTAAGAACTATTACCTAACAGATTTTTCTAGGGGTCAACATCTGTATCTACTGCCATTTTTAAGGCCCTGAAGTTGCAATCTTTAAGTACAAGCAAATTAGGGTCTTACATAATACCCCTTTGGTTCTGTACAATGAAGGTCAAGTGTCTTATCTTATTGCAGAACCATGTAAGTTAATAAATTTTCTATTTACAACTCTGAACCTATTTTTCTGCTAAGTCAATGGGCAGTATAGATGACCAACTTGCCTCTATGCCAGGGATTTTTCTTTTGACCCAGCATTTCAGCCTTTTCTGAGCAGGGAACATGGGATGACATATTCTCTTCTGGAACTGCTTCAAGCTTGCATTGGGAAGCTGTTGTCAGGGCCCTCAAAAGGCTGTCTGAACATATTGTATATACTTATTGTATATAGTTTTACTTGTATTAGTTTTAAGATTTTTTATTTTAGAATAAAAGGGGAAATGTGGTGATACTGTGTTCCCCAAGATATACTGCAACCTACATATACATAATTAACTTACTATGTTGATATGCCTCCAAAAGCACACTGTGTATTCTACGTTTTATCCTAAACATTATGGCACGTGTAGATCTCAGCTAAGTCTGAGGTATAAAATTAAGCATCACCTGGGTAGTTTCAATTTCCATGAAATATGATTGTTCTTCAGATTTTAGGGCTGAGATTAAACGTGAAGTCACTGCTTAGTAAGTGAAATATTTAAAGAATAAATGCCACATTTTAGACTAAACATATGTATACATATATAATTATATTTGACAAATGTTTCTACAAACAGATTTTAATATAAAACTTGTCAAACAGACAGCAGGGATGGAAATCAATGGCTCCATAGCAATTTAAATAAAATGGGGTTTGTATAAAAAAACGAGATCCACATGTGGAATATTCCTTTACAATGTCTGAATATATATCATTGTGATTGATTTAATGAAGAACCTGATTGGTATATACCTAGGCAGGACTAATTTTGTCAGGAGAACCAGACAACATGGTTTCTGGGAAGAAGGGAGGCCCAGAATTGTGAAGAGACTAAGAGAGAAGGAAGTGAACTTGCAATACTGAGAAAATGATCCACACCACAAGGTAGAGCATAGATAAGTATTTGGGTTAATTTAAAATGTATAAGTTAGCTAGTAATAAACTTGAGTTATGATTATTAATAAGTCTCTGTGTGGTTATTTGGGAATAGTCTGGTGGGAGACAAAACCTGAGCTACAAATTGCATTCCTACATGGGGCCAGAATTTACACATAAATGTTGAAAAATCAACAAAAATGATGCTGAGCACTCAAAATAAGGGCTACTGGTGGCTTACTGATCACTGGTTTTCCTCTGCTAAGCTATTGCAAGTGGAAAACAGATGGATGTCTCATTTCAGATCAGGCTTCTTGACTGGGTACAGGCTAATAATATGGGAATGGCACTTTTAAGAAGCTTCCTCTGTGTGAAGTAGGGAAACTGAAAGGGGAACCCGGCTAAAATGTAATTTACCCTGGACTCTGCCTCCAACTAAGCCTAGAAAATTGGTGATGTTGCCTGGTGGTCTAAGTGAATTTCCAGCACTTTGTCCTAAAATCTAGCTATCTGCAAGGAGGCTCCATTCCTGTCTGGATTTTTCTGATTGTGGCTCTAGTTTGTCAAGTTCATCTGAATGCTGTCTCTGTGGTCTGTTTGTATCAGTTTCTATTGTAGGAAAAAAATATACATATATTTGGGTTTTAAGAAATAGGTTTCTCTGTGTAATGTAGGTGCATGTATTGACCTCCCTCTGTATACCAGGCTGGATTCTAACTCACAGAGTTCTGCCTGTCTCTGCCTCCCAAGTTCAGGGACCAAATTATGAACTGGCTCCTTCATATCTTCATAAGGCTGCCCTTAATCTTCCCAAAACTAACACAGTCATTATCCCTCTATGTAACAGAAGGAGACGGATATGCCCTTGGGGCCCTAGGGCAGTATCTTGGAATCTTGTTTCCACCTGTAGCATAAGTGTCAAAAACACTAGCTCTTATCACTCAAGGACAGGCATGTAGCATTTGTGTTTTAAAAGCTGCTGAGCTCCTTATTTGGGAATCAAGGAAACTAACCTTTAGGTCAGTCACAACTACCTTTTCCCACTATAACCTGTCCCATCTCTTAACTTATAAATTCTTATGAACCTTATTTCCTTCTCAAGTTCTTTCTCTCCATGTGGTGATACTGGAAGATGCCACTCTTGCTTTCTAGGCTTCTCAACCCCTTCATATTTCAAGCCACCTTCCTCAAACTAACCTTGACAATTCTCTATCTCTTTCCAGAACTGAAACCTAGAGGAACTGTTGCCCTGTCCTTTACATACACAGGAGGACACATCACTTCAGGCCACTTATACCTGATAAACAGATGGAAGCTGCTTTTCACATGGGAGCACACATAAAGTGGGTTATGACATAGTGTCAGAGGCTGAGATGGTAGAAGCACAGGTATTATCAAAAAACATTACTAATTAAGAGGCTGAGCTTATAGTTTTCAGCGTGCCTTCCAATTGGAACTGGGGCAATCGCTAAATATTTTTACAAACTCCAAATATGCTTTTCATATTCTCCTGTCTCATGCTGCTTTCTGCAAAGAACAGAAACCCCTTACAAAAAAGGGAGGATTCATATCTTATTCATGCCTAACACTGGCTATACTAAAGGCCTCCCATCTCCCCAAAGCTATAGGCATCATCCACTGTCAGTTTAAGCAGATCAACAGTTCCATCGTCCCTAAGAGAAAAAAACCAGGCTAACCAGGCAACTAGGACAGTGGCAATCTAGGGCCCAGACACCCCTCACCCACCACAGGAATCCACAAAGAGCAGGCCAAATCCTCACATTCACCTCCTGACACTAGTCAAATTCTTTCCTACCTACATCGACTCTCTCAGCCTAATAGACTTTTTCTGTTTCAATTCATAAAATCCCATGTACACCCTACCTCTAAGGACGTACAGTTCTTAAGAAACATTACTGCCTCCTGTGAAATTTTCCAAAGTCAAATTCTAATTGCAAACATCAGAGCCCAATTTTTCCTCCCAACAGGCTAGATGTTAGCTTCCAGAAAATGGATGGCAAATGAATTTTACCCATATGCCCATTGTCAAAAGAATTATCTCTTCATTAAAACAGACTCTTTTTTTGCAATACAATTCAGTTCTACACATCAGCCACGAATTCCCTTGTTCTCCCCCCTCCCGCCCCCCTCACCTTCCCCCCAGCCAACCCCCCAATCCCAACTCCTCCAGGACAAAGCCTCCCCTGAAGACTGAGATCAACCTGGTAGACTCAGTCCAGGCAGGTCCACTCCTCTCCTCCCAGGCCCAGCCAAGTGATCCTGCATAGGCCCCAGATTTAAAACAGCCAACTCATGCAATGAACACAGGACCTGGTCCCACTGCCTGGATTCCTCCCAAACAGATCAAGCCAATCAACTGTCTCACCTATTTAGAGGGCCTGATCCAGTTGGGGACCCCTCAGCCATTGTTTCATAGTTCATGTGTTTCTATTCATTTGGATATTTGTCCCTGTGCTTTATCCAACCTTGGTCTCAACAATTCTCACTCATATAAACCCTCCACTTTCTTGCTAATTGGACTCCCAGAGCTCCACCAGGAGCCTAGCCATGGATCTCTGCATCCAGATCCCTCAGTCATTGGATGGGATTTCTAGCACTACAATTAGGATGTTTGGCCATCCCATCACGAGTAGGTCAATTCGGGCTGTGTCTCAACCATTGCCAGCAGTCTTTTGTGGGGGTATAGAGCATTCCATTTTGTAATAAGCAGGCTCATATACTTGCAGACCTCCTTCTCCAGAAAATGATTCCTAATTTAGGGAATCTGCCTCCCTCCAGTGTGATAATGGTCCAGAATTCACCTCACAGATTTGTCAGAACCTAGCTAAGGCTCTTAATTTACCACACCAATTTAATATTCTTTACCTTCCTCATGCTCAGGGAAGGTAGAGCATCACAACTGATCTTTTAAAAACATTTTTGATAAGATGTCACAGGAACTTCAGCTTGACTGGGTAAAGTTATTGCCTCTGGTTCTTATCAGTTCTGGGCTCTTCCCAAACATCTATTTCCAATTTCACCATTCAAATTCATGTATTGGAGACAGGCTCTAACCCAGGGCTTCCTATCCAAACCTTCACCTCTGCCTGGTCACATCTTCACTCCTCTATCACCATTGCTCTCTCTTGAAGAATTTCACTTACCTTTCCTTTCCCCAGCCTTATGATAATCCATGTAAACACCCAATCTACATTGAGGATCAGGTCCTTCTTTCCCCTCCAGGCCAGCAACCCTCACCCTTCCCCTAAATGGCAGGAATCATTCAAAGTGATAATTTTAACACCCACAGCTGCTAAGCTTGAGGGCTTTCCCCACTGCATTCATCTGTCTCATCTGAAACCTTTTATCCTACGCTCACTCCAGGGAAATTCCCCCTCACACACAGTATCACAAACAAAGCCCTGCTGCTTTAAGTTCCAAAGGACACCAGGATCAATGGGTTTGTCACCAGTTCTGGAAGAATGAGGTTTCATCGCACAACCATATTCAATCCAACAGTATTTGAAATGACAAGTGTTTTGTTGTCAGGAGCCAAGTAGCCTAACTGATTCTCATGGGAAAAAGCTGTGTACCTAACGTTCCCTTAACAGTTTCAATAGCAACCATTTTTCAACAAAAACACAGTATGTACCTTTTGATCAACTCCCTAAAACATGATGGTTTGCTGCATGGTCCATTGATCAAGCCTTGGAACAAAGAGACCTTTCCCTGAACCCTACCTTACCCTAACTTCCTTCTGGTAACTTTCCTTTCTCTCTCGCCCCCATTGATCTTTCAGGAGGTGCCTCCTCGGGTCTCACCCAATAACCTGGCCCACAGGATGGGTTAAGTGGTGCCTGAATGTGGTGCTGGAGGCACAGTGACCTGCCGGATGATGGACAACAGAAGGGGCCCTGAAGAGGATCAGGGTAGAGATGCCCGGACCTCATCACTCCTGCAATGCTGGAAGAGTCTTGAGGTAAGTGTGTCGTCCCATCGATCATGGGCAAAAATTTATCTAAAGAGGCTGTTTTTCTCAAGGAGATGAAAGGTAACCTTAGGGAGAGAGGAATAAGAGTTAAGAAAAAGGATTGATAAAATTCTTCCAATATGTGGAGGAGAAATGTCCTTGGTTAGTGATTAATGGACCAGGAATTCACCCTTTGTCCTGGAACAAGTTTGGAAAAGATATTAACAAACTATTCAGAGATGGGGAAAATGTCCCCGATGGCTTTTTTAGTTTTTATGGTGTGATTAGAGATGTTCTAAAGGAAGCAGAGGGAGTCAGGCATCTTTCACATTTACTAGCCTTTGCAGAGGATTTTCTCTCAGACTCCCCCTGCCTGACACCTGATAATGAGTCTGCAGGTGTGGTGGCCACTCTGTTAAAAAATGAAAGTAGCCGGGCAGTGGTGGCCCACGCTTTTAATCCCAGCACTTGGGGAGGCAGAGCCAGGCAGATCTCTGTGAGTTCGAGGCCAGCCTGGGCAACCAAGTGAGTTCCAGGAAAAGGTGCAAAGCTACACAGAGAAACTCTGTCTCGAAAAACCAAAAAAAAAAAAAAAAGGCCGCTTCTCCAATAATGGAGGCTCAAAAGAACAACGAGATCACGGGCGACCCTGCAGCTGCCCCGGTTTCACATGCCCCCTCTCTTATCGATGAGCCTGTCCCTAATGAGTTAACACCTCCCCTAATAAATCCACCCACTGCCACTCAATCTTGTAAAAAGATCTACCCTGTCATTTACAAAAATGCATCAGGCGATGAATGACTTGACCCCTCGTCGCGGGCCTCAGAAAACCAACCCCTGCTTCATCATTTGCTTACTACTCTTCCCCCTTCCCCTCTCCTGCATCTCCAAGGAAAGCCCCGTGCTATTAAAAAGCTTACCTGGCAAATTTTCACAGTAATGGGGGAGGAGGTCTGGAGGGTTACTGCAAACCATGCTCCCTATTCCTGGTGGCCGTCACTCACTCCTGACTTCTGTCAGCTGGCTGCAGGATTGGATTCTTGGGATATACCTACTGTTGACCAACACCAGTTAAATGGTACAGGAGTTCAAACAATTCCAACCTGCAATCAATTTCCTCACAGTCCTAAAACCACTTGGACAAGCCCTTGTGGGACATTCCATGATAATAACCCTGCCTTGATGACTGCCCGAGGCTGTGTTAGTCCTATGGCTCATGTAGGTTAGCACAATCTGACTTTTATGTCTGTCCTAAGGATGGTAGAAGCCGAGCCATGGCTGCCAGATGTGGGGGATTTGAGACCTTCTTTTGTGCTTGACGGTGTTGTAAAACTACAGGGGCAGCTTACTGGGAACCAACTTCATCTTGGGACCTTATTTCAGTTACAAGAGGGTACAGTAAGCCTAGCATGAATAGACGTTTTTGCTTTAGCTCCTATACTTGGACAGCCCATAATCACGGGCTATCATTACCTCTAAACATAACCTTCACCCCTCAGGGTAGGACGAATCAAGAATGGCCCTAGGGAAAAACATTGGGACTCCACTGGTATCTTGATGGCACAGATAAAGGAGTCATTTTCAAGATCTTCTTAACAATAGAAAACTTGTACCCAAAGTCAGTAGGGCCCAACTTAGTTCTCTCTGACCAAAAGGTTCCTTCCAATCATGAAAAGGTGCCATCACCTCCTCCTCCTTCCCCCTCACCTCATCCTCATCCCTTTCCCTACCATACAAGCACTGTGACTACCATCATAGACTCCACTAACGGAACTCTCCTTACTTCTTTTGGAGGAACAGGAGATAGATTGTTTAATTTGGTCCAGGGAGCAAATCTGGCCCTAAATGCCACAAATATAAGCAAAACCTTGGGTTGCTGGCTCTGCCTTATCTCCAGTCCCCCTTATTATGAAGGGATCACCTTTCAGTCTACTGCCAATAACCTCACTTCCCTGAGCAATAGGTGTCAGACTAAGCCACATAAACTAACACTCCCTGAAGTCTCCGGACGAGGTTCTTGTTTGGGCAAGATTCCATCGACCCATAGTCACCTCTGTAAACAAACTCTGACACCCTATAAAGGGAGCTATTATCTCGAAGCAGCCAACGGGTCCTACTGGGCCTGTAACACAGGATTGACCCCTTGCATATCTAATCAGATACTTAATGATTCCCATGAATTTTGTGTAATGGTACAGTTATGGCCTCATGTCACTTATCAAGAGAGCTCAGTGATGGAATTCTTTGAGCGGAGAGGCAGATACACTCGAGAACCTGTGTCTGTGACTATTGCCCTCTTGTTAGGTATTGGAGGCATCGCTGCAGGAAGTGGTTCAGGAACTACTGCCCTCATGCAGAGCAACCACCTTATGCAGTTACAAATGGCTGTGACTACTGACCTAGAGGCCATAGAAAGATCCATTTCTGCCCTGGAGAAATCTTTAACCTCGCTCTCTGAGGTTGTGTTACAAAACAGAAGAGGTCTGGATTTATTATTTTTAAAGGAGAGGGGATTATTTGCAGCATTGAAGGAAGAATGCTGCCTTTATGCCAATCACACTGGGGTAGTCAGAGAATCAATGGATAAACTAAGAGAAAGATTGGCACAAATAAATCATGATTTTGAAAATCAAAACAATTGGTTTGAGGGCTGGCTAAAGGGATCCCCTTGGCTTTCTACTCTGATCCCCACCCTCTTGGCCCCCTTGGTCATTTTCCTTCTCCTCCTCACCTTTGGTCCTTGGGCTTTTCAATGACTAACACAATTCATCAAAAATCAGATCGATTCAGCCCTACCAAAAACTGTTTCAGTACACTACCATTGGATAGAAACTCAAAGAGGAAACTATCGAAACAGGTGAAAGACTCAGGTTCAGCGGCCTATGAACCTAAAAAACCCCTACAACTAAAACTAGAGGATACTCAATGAAGGGAATAGTATGTGGCCTGTGGTGGGAGCACAACATACAGAGGTCTCCAGAGACAGGCTCAACATGACACGTTGCCAGACACTGGACACACCCCATATCGCCTAAGACAGGGCCACTCTCGATTTAACCAAAGCCTGGTTTGGCCATTTTATAGAAAGAAGGGGGAATTGTCAGGAGCCAAGTAGCCTAACTGATTCTCATGGGAAAAAGCTGTGTTCATAATCTTCTGTTAACAGTTTCAATAGCAACCATTTTTCAACAAAACCACAGTATGTACCTTTTGATCAACTCCCTAAAACATGATGGTTTGCTGCATGGTTTGTTGATCAAGCCCTGGTACAAAGAGACCTTTCCCTGAACCCTACCTTACCCTAACTTTCTCCTAGTAACTTTCCATACCCCTAACTACTTCTGTAGCTCCCAGCATGTATAAGCCTGACTCCCCTTGCAATAAACGAGACCTTGACACAACTCAGACTGATTTTGTCTTCCTTTATGCACCTGGTCTCCATTCTCTCTCGCCCCCATTGATCTTTCAGGAGGTGCTTCCTCAGGTGTCACCCAATAACCTGACCCGTGGGACGGGTCATTTTGTCTAATTCCTGATTCCCTCTCTGAGTTTTTCAGCCTCTACTGAACATATTGTGCTTCATCTGGTTTCCCCTCTGTCTCTAATAACATATTCAAATTTCTACTTAACTACTGAGCTGACTGTAACAGGACCACCATCAGCCATGGAACCTGAGGTACAAGATATACCCAAATAAGCCTAGATCATAAGAAACAATAACCAGAGGTATTTAGACCTCCAGACTCTTAAGGGTCAAGGCTCTGCAAAACATACTATAATATAACAATCTATCACTGTTAAATAACCTCAGGACTTGATCATCTGTGTCTTCTGGATGGGGAAATAATAAAGGAAATAGGTGCCTTAAGTTGTGTCTCAGGTGAAAAATAAAGGCCTGATTGATAATCAAATAAAAATAAAAGCAAGTTCTAGGTTTCTCTCTCTCTCTTACTAACAGGAACCAAAAAAAATCTGGTAGCAGAGTGTTAAACATTATAATATCATGAATACCAGGTGAAGGTTTTAAATTTCCTGTGTGCTTCTTAATATGTTTAAAAATTCTTCCCAGCTCCAGAGCTGCCTTGGAACTAACTGAACAGGTCAGATCCACTTCAGATAAGTATCATTTAAATTGTCCTGAGCCTGAGACCCTCCTCCCTCACCCTAGGACCCAAGTGCACTCCCCCAAATATTTTTTTCTAAACTTCTTCTTCTGCCTCAACAGCATATTGTCAGATTCAATCAGCCAGATCCTAGAAGAGACAGAAAAGTCCATAGTACCCAAAGAGTGGAACAAAATCATGTACACCTCAGGATGAACAGGTACCTAACAGCTCCCCTTCTTTATCCCCAAAAGTTAAGTGACACCTACAGCATAAGTTGCAAATAATTCCAGAAGACACTATGCCCTCATTTCCACTTATGTGTAACGTCTAACCCCTTAATTTTCATAAGAACAAAGAGTCTAGAATGTTAGAATTCTTAGCCACTCTCCCAGATAAATGATCGCACATGGAATGTCCAGCAGCCAGGTAAAACTCTTCGTCATTACAGGGCCTTGTGTCCTAAGTAATACATGCACAGGGTTATCACATTATTTGTGACCAGCCTGAACCTGTAACCTATGAGCATTCATGGCATAGCTACATAGGCCCATATGCCCATGCTTGGGGCAACTATAAAAGCAGGTTACACCCATTCTTCTGCCCCATATCCATACTGGTCATTTCTGACTTTACAGAGAAACCTTGAATGTCTGTTCAGGCTGCCTGCTGTCTCTGTCTACTCTGCAGACTCCTGAAAGTTGCTTGTGCCCTTCTTGCATTTCTCAGTTCTGCATAGAAAGGATGATTGGACCACAGACCCGATTGCAGGTGTCTGAGATGGTCTTAGATGACTTTATACTATTTTATACTTATCTGAATGGCCAAGAACAAAAGTAGTAGTGGCAGCAAATGTTGAAAAGCATGTGGATTAAATAGTATTTAAAAACAGTGGGATATGTCATGCTAGAAATCTCATCCAATGACTGAGGGAACCAGATGCAGAGATCCACCGCCAGGCCCCAGGTGGAGCTCCAGGAGTCCAATTGGTGAGAAAGAGGAGGGTTTATATGAGCAAAAATGGTTGAGACCAAGATTGGAAAAAGAACAGAGGCAAATATCCAAACGAATGGAAACACATGAACTATAAACTAATAGCTGAGTAGCCCCCAACTGGATCAGGCCCTCTGGATAAGTGAGACAGTTGATTAGCTTGAAATGTTTGGGAGACATCCAGGCAGTGTGACCGGGACATGTCCTCAGTGCATGAGCTGGCTGTTTGGAACCTGGGGCTTATGCAGGAACACTTTGCTCAGCCTGGGAAGAGGGGACTATACCTGCCTGCACTGAATCTACCAGGTTGAACTTAATCCCCAGGGGAGTCTTTGTCCTGGAAGAGATGGTAAATGGGCGGTGGGATAGGGACAAGCGGGAGGGGGAAGACAAGGGAATCCATGGATGGTATGCAAAATTAAATTAAATTAAATTATAAAATAAAAAAAATTATAAAAAAACAAAACTAAACAAAAAGGAAAAAAAAACCAGTGGAATATATGCTACTCAGTGACAGAATGAACCCAACAAATTCCCAGAGCTGCAGCAGTAATTATGGCTCCTGATATCTAAGCCATGAAGCTAGGCTCTCAGAGAAAAGGGGGAGGGGAAAAGAGGCAAAGAAAATTGTTATGTGCTATTCCATACTTAAGCTGAGCCTTATTAAACAGCAACTATCATAGGAATTTAGGATTTGTCTCATGAGATCAAAAACAATACAGATGTTCAGTAAAGAAAGATTCAGACAAAAAATATGTCTAGACATATAACAGTGTGTTTAAAAATATACACATACCAGTGTCTCTTCTATTCTTTTGTAATAGACACACACCCATCATACAAGAAAATTGCTGAGGTGTCTACTATACATAAAAACACAGAATTTGGTAAAATTATGTGCAATCATTTTTGTTCTTAAAAAAGAATTCCTTTTAAGAATTGTTTACATTATTAGGAAGGTATAAAAAGTTCCTTAAGCCATTCATAGACTTATTATCTCCACTTATTATGGTGATATTTTATTTTGTTCTAAAATGTTATTTGTATGTTAATAACTAAAGTTGCCCAGGGGTCAGAACTATTAGCAAGCCATAGGAAAGCAGCGTGGTGGTGGCGTATGCTTATAATCCCAGCACTTGCTAGGCAGAGCTAGGTAGATCTCTGTGTGTTCAGGGATACAACCAGCATTGGAGACACATGCCTTTAATCTCAATACCAATCATAGAAGACCTGGAGGTCTATACAGACAGGCAGTGATGAGGTGGTCATGTGGTTGGGTTTACAACCAATGAGAAGGCAGACCCAAAAGTCTATATAAAGACTTTAACACAGGAAGTAGCTCTGTTTCGGAGCAGAGGAGGAAGGGTAAGGTTTTACCTCTTAGCTCTTACCTCTTGGCTTTCTTCTTTGCATTGATTCTGTGTTTCTTATTTTATAAGACGGTTGGTTACATCTACAACTTATAAGCACTCTGCAGGTATCTGGACTACAAACCAACAAGGTAAAGTTGATGATTTTACTAGCTCCTTCAAATGTCATAATTAACCAACATTTGGCCCTTCATATGGTATTGCTGGATTCATATGCAAAGACATGTCTAGTTTTCACTCTAACCTTTTTCAGAAGTGCAGACAGATAACATTGACAGGAACACAAACCCTATGAAATATAATAACTTAGTATATTACACATGACCAGGAAGTTAGATGACGCAGAAGGAGAACCTTCATCTGAAACTTCTCTGAAAGCATATAATTTCTGACAGTCTTCTAAATGTTTTCCTCATACCCACAGGCAACACTGACTGTGACAGTTGGAAAAAAAAGCATCATTTACATCACTAATACAGAACTCCAAATCTATTCAAATGGCTTAGAACTTATAATGTTTTGTCCCAGGTCACCTAATCAATCCAGAACCTCACCATTAGTCTTTGAATAAGAAAATATTTCATGCAATAGTCAGACACAGTTCGTATTGAAAGAAAAATGATGTCTGCATGAAGACAGTGTCTTCTAAAAATATAGGGAATTAAAGTGCACAAATATTGGATAATTTGAGTGCCAACAAAATATTACAAGAAAGCAAGGAAATAACCAAAAATGGTTAGCGCAATAAAATCAAAATGGTAATGCCAACATAGATGGAAAACTCTCTAAAGATCCCACACATAGAAGAAAATCTTGAACACATATTGGATATTAAGATAGAAAGAAATCATGCATAAGGTACACTAACATTGACAGTCTTTTCAACTACAAAATGTCAATGCTCAAATGGCTACACCTAATCACTACTTTCTGTACACTGTATGGTAGTTATGTATACAGTTTTACATGGACAATTTGGTGAAACAACTTTAATAAACAGTGGTAATTATTTTGACATATTACAGTACAGATATTATATAGTAGGTTGTGAAAAAAGGAGCTTGAAAAAAATCTAAATTCAGTACTCATGAATAAAATTAAAAACTACGTCCAGAAAATGTACATATGCATATATATGTATATATATATATATATATGAGCAAACACATACATATACACATATGTAAACTTATAAAATGTTATAATGTTGAAATGTATCACAGAACAAGTGGAGAGATATGGTAGAATCCCTTATTCTATAAAGGGTGTCAGTGTTTTCTCACTAATGTAGCAGTAATGTGTTATTTGTTTTACTTCATGGACAAAAGTATGCCTTTAGTGCCAAACTTGAGCTAAAAAGACAGTTTCAGAAATATTCTTACACATCCCAATATGATGGAAAATAAACAATTTTTGAAGTACCTACAATCTTATGTCATCATAGAACAGAAATCAAATTGCTGCTATTTACAAGCTTCACTGGGGTTGACTACATGTGATAGGACTGGGGGTTAATCGGCATGTTATGGACTAAATGACAGGAACAAAATTTCTCACTCTCATGAGCTACATACCCTTAAATAAAAAATAGTGAGCAACTCAGAAATAACATTTTGTCATAGTGGCCAAATATTAGGGGAAGAATCAAGTTATTATTCAAGAAAAAAAGGAATAGGTGTGTTTATTATTATTATCAAATGAAGTATTAAATGCCTGTCTGCGATCATCAATAACTAATTGACTTCCAATGAAGTTAATGCCCTCTTTTCTATCATATATAAGAATGGACTAAGAAGTAGGAACAATCAAGTACAAGAGACTCTTTACGCAAGAACACAGTGATAATGCAAACCAAGAATGCAAAGTTGATCCTGAAAATCCGTAAATGGCATCAGGATATTAACAAGTAAGTTTCCAGTGCTATACTTTATTTTCCATACTGTATTGCCTTTGGTGACAGATAGAGAAGTGACTGCAAATGTTACTGCTCTATATTTTCAGTGTCTCTATGGTTCATGAATAAAACTACAATGCCATAGCCATTCCCACAATAAATCTCCCAAGGAAGAGGAAACAGCAGGATTTCACTAGTCTCTGCCAGATACTAAAGCCTCAAGAAAATCATCTTCCTTGCCCATAGATCAGGACATCAAGACTGGCACAGGGATGCTATATCCTTAAGGAAAGCAGTAGCTTCAGAAGAAGGGAAGAGCAGGACTCCCCTATCTGATGCCAGATCCTAAAGCCTGAAGACCAACATACAGGCAATCACTTACCCTGCGTAATGGACGACTGAAGGTACCCAAGTCCTTACCCACTGACTGTCATGTCATACCAAAACCTAGAGAAGCTATTATTGTATAGGGATGATCTATTTCCTTCCTTTGCACCCTGGAGGCCATTAGTGCGTCCTGTGTAAGTATTGGGGTCTCACCTCTAATTCCAATATCCCTAATGTCTGGGTAGGGGATAGCCTTGCTTACCTCACCAAACACCGTGATTTAAATGTACTTCCAGGGGTATATCTTTTATACACACTTTTGTTTATGGAAACCTGCCCTGTGCACCTAATGGGAAGAGATTTTTTAGCTAAGTCACTAGCTTCTATTTCCTTTGTGCCCACATTTCCCTACCACAGATTTGTCAGCAGCTCCTCTCCTCCTCCTCCTCTTTGACACTCAGCCCTCCATCTCTGACATGTCATTTTCCTTTCAATCTCTCATGTGGACCCAAAAGTCTTGGATGGCCAGACTCCTTCTATTCCTAGAAACCATCACTCTATTGTTATCCAGTTCCAGCACCCTACCTGGTACATCACTCAAACTCATTACACCCTTTTACTCCAGAGCCTTAAAGGACTTAAGCCTATCATCCCTGAACTTCTCAGAAAGAAGCTACTTCATCCAAACACTTCTCTTTTTAACACTTCTATACTTAGAGTTAAGAAGCCGAATAGAATCTACCACCTGATTTAAGACCTGCATGTATTCAAGTTTCTAAATGGTCTCTTTCAATAAAAACACAGTGCTAAAAATATAGGGGTGAAGACTTAGAGATCAGGGAACTTGGAAAATTCACAAGCAAACCTTACCTCACCAACACTGCAGCTTCCAAATGCAAGCTACTTGCTGTCTTACACATGCTTTCATTGCCTTGATCTTATGCCCTTTAATTGGCTATATTAGCCCAGCTATCTCTTTTTTATATTGTATGTGTGTACAAAACCCCAAAGTCTTTATGTTTGGTACTGGAGTTAATGGAGTGTGTCACCATGGTTTGCTTTGTTCCCTAGTCTGTCCTTGAACACACAGAGACCCTGTCTGATAAGTGTTCTGATTGAGGGTTTGTGCTGCCTGAGTTTTTGTTTACTCAAAATTCCTGGCCTTTTATGCCTGATCTCCAGCAAGCTTAAATAAAGCATAAATAAAATAGCACCACATTTCAGGACAAATACAATATCACTACACCTGCAGTTCATTAGATCTTCAGGGGTTCTCTCAATCCTGTAATGCCTGGACTTTACGCAATTCTTTACACTATCCCTTCAGAAACCACACACTACTCAGTTATATAACTCATGGATACCTTCTCGGCCCTCTGTTTCAAAACATCTTGTCCTTATCCTGGACAGACGCTGACACTTACCTGTATATGTAGCTAACTTAGAATGTCTTGACACACAGATTTATGGACATCCCACAAATTTTTCATCAATCCACAGCTTTTGGCTTGCTCTCCTTCTCCCTCAATGGCTTTAACTTTTACAATTAGTAGATAACACTCTACTCTGTGGTCCATAAGTATAAGTTAGGCAAACTCATATCTCACCTCTTCTAAATGTTTTATACACTTGGAGTTATGGAGTCTCAAGTTCTAAAATGCAGCTCTCTACTCCTCAAGTCACCTATTTTGGTGTACACATTACCACACCATACTAGGTTATAGCTTCAGATAGAAGGCATCTAATTCAATCTTTTGCTATCTGCTCTACTAAACAGGATATTCTATCCTTTCTAGAAACAGCTGACTCCTTGTAATCCTCTTTTTAATTTTTTAATCTCCCGGCTCACCCCTTCTATGAAGCAGCTCAGGGATCCTGCATGAATCCTTCATTCACCCCATTATTAATCTTTTCCAGAAATTCCAATGGGCTCTGCTTCAGGACTCTACACTACACTTCCCTGATCAACTCATCCATCCCTTCTCCGTCTATGTAACACAAAGAGAATGATATACTCTTGGGACTCAAGGGCACCAGCAGGGACCCGCCATTGCACCTGTAGCATACCTGTCAAAAAACTACACCTTACCACACAGGGAGGGTAACCAATCACATGTGATTTGGGAGATGTTAAGTTCCTTAATAGTGAATCAAAGAAATTAAATTTTGGGTAACCTAATCCATCATCTACCCAACGTAATTTGTTCCATATTTTAACGTATAAAGTCTTACAAACTTTTTCAACTTCCAAGTTTTTTCTCTCCAAGTGTTATTACTAGAAGATACCACATTTACTTTCCAGACTTTTCCACTAGTTAAAATTTCAATCCTCCTTCCTCAAACTAGTACTGACTATTCCACATCTCATTACTGCACTTAAATCCTAAAGGAATATTTGCTCATCATTCACACATACAAGAGTGCACATTGCCTGAGGCCAATTATACCTGGTACACAGATGGCTGCTCCTTTTTACATGATGGGACCCATAAAGCAGGATATGCCATAGTGTCAAATACTGGGGTAGTAGAATCAAAGACATACACTACTAACCAACATGCTGAGCTAATGTCTCTCATCTGTACCTTCTAGTTGTCACAGGGGCAATTCCTAAAGGTTATACATACTCCAAATATGCTGTTTATTTTTGTTTTGCAAGACAGATAACACTGTGTATTTTTTGTGCCTGTCCTGAATCTCGCACTGTAGACCATGCTAGCTTTGACCTCACAGACATCTGCCTGGGTCTGACTCCCAAGTGCTGGTATTAAAGGCATGTGCCACCACCACCAGCTTCCAAATATACTTTTTATGTCCTCCTGTCCCACACTCATATCTTGAATAAGCATTGCCTTCTCACAGCAAAAGGACAATTTATAAGTAACACAGGCCAAATAATGTTCAAGAAAAAAGCTTCACATTTCCCTAATGTAATAGGAAATATTCACTGTCAGTCTCATCAGATTGACAGCTCTATCATCTCTAAGTGAAATAACTGTATCAACCTGGCATCCAGGACAGTGGCAGTCTAGAGCCCAGACTCATGTCCTTCATCACAGGCAATACATATAGTTCAACCCACATCCTCGCAGACATCTCCTGTCACTAGGCGAATTCTGTCCTATCTACACCAGCTCTTTCACCCTAATAGACTATCTCTGTCTCATTTCATAGAAGGGAACCTATAGGCTACCTGCTGTGGGATGTTCTGTATGCTCTGAAAGTGTTGCTGTGATTGGTTAAAAAATAAAGTGCTGAATGGGACGTAGTCAGACAAGAAGTATAGGCAGGACAGAGAGAGAGGAGAATTTGTGGAAGTGGAAGATTGAGTGAGGGAGATGATGCTAGAATCCATGTTGAGAAGCAACATGTAATGATACTGTTAAGCCATGAGTCACATGGCTACTTATAGATTAATAGAAATGTGTTAATTTAAGATATAAGAACAGCTATCAAGAAACCTGAGCCATTAGGCCATACAGTTTGTAAATAATATAAATTTGGGTGTGTTTTCTTGTGTCTGAGGGCCGCAGGAACCTGGCAGAATCAGGGTAACTTCAGCTCCAAATGGTGCCCAATTGCTTGAGTTTCCACCTGCAACCTGAAAATAACCAATTTTAGAAGGAGCAAGAACCATGTCTCATGTGGGTGGTGAGAACCTGCAACATGTGCACTCTATGGTGTGCTTGGCCTATTCCCACTGATTTCCACAGAGTTTTCTGTAAGACAATACAGCCTCATGGACTATCCCTTAATCTTAAATTTTTCTTTATATCCCAATAAGAATACACCACCCTCATCCAGCTTGAAGTATTTCGAGAAGCTGCACCCAATTTCCCAAATATGACAAGCTTGCATTGGAGGTGAAATTGGCTCACTCCTTCCCTAAACCCAAGAATAAACAGTGGTTGCTAAAACAGAGGTTGAGAGATTCTTTTGTCCCATAAAGAGCCCTCTGGTGGGGGACAGAAATAAAGCAATATTTTTATTTTATTTAAAAATGGTTGATTTAAATACAATCTCTTTCTAAATATAAAAATGGGGGATAGGGCATAGCTATGATAGGAAGAAAGAGTATATTATTGAATCTACTTTTAAAGAACAACTTGTTTAAAATGTTTTACATTGCTATAGATTTTGGTTACTGATACAAGTTTAAACTTAATTTTGTAATACTGTATATATGTTTCTACTCTTGTTTAAGATATTATGTTTATGTAATTCATGTAGCTAGAGTTTTCTTCCCTGGCCCACGGTCAGGGCAAATCTCTCTCACCTGCCAGTCCCACAGTTGCTCAAACCAAGTAAACACAGAGACTTATATTGCTTACAAACTGTATGGCTGTGGCAGGCTGTTTCCTAACTGTTCTTACAGCTTAAATTAATCCATTTCCATTAATCTATACCTTGCCACATGGCTCGTGGCTTACCAGCTTCTTTACATACTGTTTGTCATCATGGCGGCTGGCAGTGTCTCTCTGACTCAGCCTTCCACTTCCCAGCTTTATTCTCCTCCTTGTCCCGCCTACACTTCCTGCCTAGACAATGGCCAATCAGTGTTTTATTTATTGACTAATCAGCAACACATGTGACATACAGAACATCCCACAGCAAATTCATGTAGACTTTACTGGATAATTAAAAAATACAGCTTAATAATTAGTCTTCTATGATAGTCAAACTTATATTCATGTTAAGTTTTCTTGGTATACATAGACATATTTCAGTTAGGTAGATAATCTTCAAACACTTCAAAAACTTACAGAATATGTTATTTAAAATATTTTTAAAATTTGGACTTTCTGGACAATTAGACTTGTCTGCTCCTGGCATCACCAAATTTTTAAGATGGGAGGATGGCCATGGAAGACCCTCCAATGCAGTTTATCTTCCTCTTGGCAAAAATAGCCATTTGGGCAAGAAACTGTTTTTGCCTGGACTAAATGATAAAATATATGACTCGACGTGCAGCAAACACAGGAAGGTGACCACTGAATTTTGTTTGGCAAAATGGTACTTTACGTTCCTGTTTCATCAAGGAAAGTGCCAGACATTCTACAGGACACAGAGAGAAGTGACTGAGAAGATTGGAATTGGTGGCACATGCCTTTTATCCCAGCACTCCGGAGGCAGAGGCAGGATGGATCCCTGTGAGTTCTATGCAAGCTTGTTCTACAGAGTGAGATACTGGGCAGGAAGAAAACTACACAGAGAAACCCTATCTCAAGAATCCAAATGTATACATTTGTAGATGAACAATTAGGTAAAATAAAATTAGTAAATAGAGGTGTTTATATTGATAGTTTGCAGTGCTGATATTAAATTGAAGGAGCAAAAAGATATGTGAAATAATCTAAATGTACACATGAATAGAATTCTACACTATGTCGATAGTATACAAAAGCATATGTATATGTGTATATATATACATATATGCATGAGCAAACTCATACATATACAAATATACAATTTACATAAATATTATAATTAATTGAAATGCATCATAGAATATGTAGAAAGATATTATAAAAACTTAATTCCTTATACTGTGAATAAGTGTCAGAGATTTCTCACTCTTGTGGCAGCAATTTTCTATTTCTTTGAAATTATGTCCAAAGATATGCCTTTAGTGTAACCGTGAAGCTCCATAGACCATTTCCAAAATGTACTTACACCACACATTATGATGGAAAGAAGCTCTTTTTGATGTCCCTACATATTAATGTCATCATAGAAGACAAATCCATCTGCTGCTATTTAGAAGATTGGCTGGGATTGACTGCATGTGATAGGACAGAAGTTCATTCTGTGTGTTAGTGGATTAAAATGAGGACAAAAAAAATTTCCCTCTCTCAGAAGCTATATACCCTAAAAGGGAAAATAGTGAGCAACTTTCAAATGACAGACTCATATAAATGTAATTTCTTTCCTTCTGCCATGGCCATAGGGAAATAAACTAAGACCTAATTACAGAGATATACTAACATATCTGTGCATCTCATGGCCCTCATCAGAGATATACTTCACACAATACTTGGGAAACAACACAATGATGTGCAGGGTGGGTCTTACTACAGAGCCAGAGAGGCTTTTGGGTATTGTACTCTGAAGTTTAATGTCTTCTGCAAAACAATACCTGAGATCCCCACATATTTGTGTTGCAGAGATGGCAGAAAGATCCAAAGAGAATCAGAGGTGGTTGATGATTCCAATGTACCAACATTTTTCAGTCTCAACTTTACTATAGGACATAGGAATTCAGAGTTGTGGGTGGAGAAAAAAGATAAGATCTGCACTTATTCAATGCATACAAAAATAAATACAAAAGGAAAAAGGAAATCTGGTGTGTTTATTTTTTTCCAGGGAAGTACTGAATACCTCTCTGAAATCAGCAATAAATATTTGATTTCCAAACAGGATCATGCCCTGTCTGATGTCATATATTGGAATGGCCTAACAAGTAAGAAATGATTATGTACAAGAGATTCTGTACGCCAAAACACAGTGATAAAGCAAAACAAGAATGACAAGTTGAGCCTGTGAGAACGTATATGGCAACAGGATGATAACAAGTAATTTTCCTGTGCTATACTTAATGATCCATACTTTATTTTCTTGGGTGACAGGTAGGGTAGTATCTACATATATTACTAATCGACATTTTCAGTGACTCTGAAGATCACAAAGGAACGTACAGTGCCATAGGCATCCCCACAATAAATCTCACAGTGTGGAGGAAAGAGCAGTTGGGGGGCCCTCAGCCATTGTTTCATAGTTCATGTGTTTTCATTCTTTTGGCTGTTTGTCCCTGTGCTTTGTCCAACCTTGGTCTCAACTATTCTCACTCATATAAACCCTCCTCTTTCTTGCCAATTGGACTCCCAGAGCTCCACCCGGGGCCTAGCCATGGATCCCTTCATCCGTATCCCTCAGTCATTGAATGGGGTTTCTAGCATGACAATTAGGGTGTTTGGCCATCCCATCACCAGAGTGGGTCAGTTCGGGCTGTCTCTCGACCATTGCCAGCAATCTATTGTGGGGGTATCTTTGTGGATATCTGTGGGCCTCTATAGCACTTTGCTTCTTCCTATTCTCATGTGCTCTTCATTTATCATGGTCTCCTATTCCTTGTTCTCCCTCTCTGTTCTTGATCCAGCTGGATCTCCTGCTCCCCCAAGCTCTCTTTCCCTCGACCATCGCCCTTCATTTCTCCCACTCATAGGAGGATACTGGATGTTGAACAAGGATGACTGGACTGCTACTCACATCACCAGGGAGGCTACCTGGAAAACAGCACCCCAAGAAAGACACAGGGATCACCCAATAACAGAGAAATGGATGAGATCTTCTAGATATGCTTTTAATATCATACTGTCCCTTGAAGCTATGTGGAAAGACCACAGACTCCTTAGAGAAAAGGGAGGATTCAAATCTAACCCAGGCCATATAATAGCCATGCTCAAAGCCTTCCATCTCCCAAAAGCTATAGGAAGCATTCACTGTCAGTCTAAGCACTTCAACAGTTCCATCATCTCTAAGAGAATAAACGAGGCTGACAAGGTAGCTAGGAGAGTGGCCCTTAAGGGCCCAGACTTGCCACTTTCACCACAGGGAATCTGTACAAGCAGTCCACATCATTACAGTTAACTCCTGACACTAGGCTAATTCTGTCCTATCTATATCAGCTCTTTCATGCTAATAGTCATGTCCTGTCTCAATTCATAAAAGCCCACCTACAGCCTACCTCTGAGGACTTACAGTTCTAAGAACTATTAAAGCCTCCTGTGAAATTAACCAAAAGCCTCCTGTGAAATTAACCAATTCCAAATATTGGAGCCAAACTTTTTCCACCCAATAGGCTAGAGGTTGCTTTACAGAAACTGACTGGTAGCTTGATTTTAATCTTAAGCTCAATGTCCGACTAATTGAGTATCTCTTCATAGCCTTGAACTCATTTTCAAATAAGTAGAGGCATTTCTGGTTTCAGGTTTCTCTGTGTAGCTTTGTGCCTTTCCTAGAACTCACTTGGTAGCCCAGGCTGGCCTCGAACTCACAAAGATCCGCCTGGTTCTGATGATTTGGAATGGCCTAATAAGTAAGAAAAGACTATGTGCAATGGATTTTGCATGCCAGAACACAGTAATAAAGCAAAACAAGAATGCAAAGTTGAGCCTGTGAGAATGTATATGACATCAGGATGATAACAAGTAATTTTTCTGTGCTATACTTTATGATCAATTCTTTATTTTCTTGGGTGATAGGTAGGGTAATGTCTACAAATATTACTAATCAATATTTTCCATGACCCTGAAGATCACGAAAGAATGTACAGTGCCATAGGCATCCCCACAATAAATCTCCCAGGGTAGAGGAACGAGCAGGATTTCACTAGTCTCTGCCAGATACTAAAGCCTCAAGAAAATCATCTTCCTTGCCCATAGAGCAGTACTTCAAGCCTGACACACAAGGATACCATATCCTTAAGGGAAGAAGTAACTTCAGAAGAAGAAAAGGGCAGGATTCCTCTAGTCTCTGCCAGATAGGAACACATGAAGTGAATTCAAACTAAGAGAGGGAGGCCACATCTTTAAAGACAAGCAGTATATGCAGAAGCAGGATCTGCTTGCTGCACATTTGACAGGATTAGGTGACTCAGGGCTGTAATGGTGGGAATCAAACAATGTCTGTCTTTGCAAATTTCCAAGGGCTCCATCTCTTGTGTATGTTAGGATCAATATGCTTTGTCTGGGTCAATGTACAATTGGGTTTTGATTATACCCATGAGTAACTGAGACCCCAAATATAGCCAGAGCCTGACAGGTAAGAACCAGCACTGTTGACAACTTTATTAGCTCCCTTTGTCTCTGAAGGAGGATTGTGTGCTTTCCAATTGTGTTTGGAATGTGAACCTGTTAGAACCAATTTATCCAGCAAGTCTGCATAGAGAGGATGATGGCACCATGGTCCTGAGTACAGGAGTCTAAGATTGTATACAATGTGCTGTGCTTGGGGGAGGTCTTTTCCTCCACCCCATGGCATTTCTTTAAATACCCTATGCCACACAGATTTAAATCCAGGAAATCTTGAGACTAATCTGTTATTTTTATCTGTTACCCCCTCCCTATCATTCTACCTAATATTTCTTGCTGCTTCTAAGCAAGAATACTCTGGGGAAATGTGGGAGTCCAGAATGCCCCTTGCATAGGAACGAATCAGGAGAATGATCTCAAATCTACCAATGAAAAGCAAATCCTGTGGTACTTTTTGAGATCTGCTTCAGAACTGCTGAGTCATTTCATCCTCTCAAATAAATGTGTGCTGCAGCGCTGCAGCTATAAAAACGAAACTGAAAAAGGATGACTGGAAAAAACTTAATGTAGCCTAGGAGAACAAAGCCATTCCCAAATGGCATCCTGTGGTAAGTAGGGGTTGATGATGCTTCCAGCTATTTGGCCCTGCTTGTCTACTTGAAAGCCTTGCTTTCTACATGCTGATGGCTGATTGTGATTTGGGGCTGTTAATTATAACTTTCAGGTAACAATTTCTGATATGCCATTGTAGATTCCCGAAACGCATTTTATGTGGAATTGGACACTTGAAATTTTCACAGAATCCCAGGTGGCTGTGAGAATATTCCCTGCCACAGTCATTTTTTAATGGGTCCACTGAGGGAGCATATGATCAATACACCCCTGTTTATGTCAGGTATTGTTTCCCAACAATTTTCTTTGCCAACAATGTGATAATGCAGAATGCAAGACTGAGGCAGAGATCACAGATACTAAGGCTGAAACAGTGGCTTTAGAGACAGGAGCACATTTCCTGCACAGCAAACAGGTGCAGGTGACTCAGAGCAGGAATATGTGACATGCTACTACAATCCTGCCTATCCTAGGTTCATATTGTCTGGTCTGTTGTAGGGCTCTGGGACAGGTTTTTTTTGTCTGGAGTTGTTATAGCCTAGTTCCTGACAAATTCCAGCAATGAGCTGGAATTTAGCCAGGAGCCTGGCTGGTAAAACCCTTCAGTGCAGGCATTTTTATTTGTTCAGACTGCCACCTCTTTGAATAGACATAGATTAGGAACCAATAAGGAATGAGAACTGAAAGCCAGGAATAGAAACAAATGACATCAGTGAATTTGGAGATCTGAATCAGAGCAGCTGACTCATCTCTCACTCCCTCCACATATGTTCTTAAAGAAGCACGGAAACTGAATGTGGAACACAGGATAAAATGTAATTTACCAGGGGCTCTCTGCCTCCAACAACAGTAGAAAACTGGCTGATGTTGGCTGGCAGGCTGAGTGGGAGCTCAGCAGCTTTGTACTAAAATCTACCCATCTATAAGAAGGGCTCCATTCCTTTCTGCACGTTTCTGATTGTGACTCTGGGCAGCCAAGTGCCTCTAACAGCTCTCTCTGTGGTCCTTTTGTTTCCGTTCTATTGTGGTTTTTTTTCTTTTTTTTGTTTGTTTGTTTTTTAGTAATTGGATTTTTCTGTATAGCTTTGGTACCTCTCCTGGATATCCTTCTCTACACCATGCTGGCCTCTAGCTCACCAGGGTCTGCTTGGCTCTGCCTCCCAAGTCCTAGGATCAATTTATGTACTGCCCCCTTGAGGTCTTCAAAAGTCTGCCTTTAAACCTTCCAGACCTAATTAATCCGTTCTCTCTCTGTGTAACAGAAAGAGAGAGATAAGACCTAGGTGCTCTAGGGCATCACTTGGGACCCTACTTTGCACTTGTAGCATACCTGTCCAAAAAACTAGACCTCATGACTCAGGGATGGGCACCTTGCATTCGTGCTTAAGTAGCTGCTGAGCTCTTATTTGATAATCAAAGAAACTAAATTTGGGTCACTCACACCTCTCTTCTCCCACTATAACCTGTCCATCTCTTAACTTATAAAGTCTTACAAACTTTATCTCCTTCTCAAGTTCTTTCTCTCCAGGTGGTGATACTGGAAAAGGCCACATTTACATTCCAGTCTTATCCATCCCTTCATATTTCAAGCTACCTTTCTAAACCTAACGCTGATCATTCTCTATCTCTTTCCTGTACTGAAACCTACAGGAACTATCTCCATATTCTTCACATACACAGAAGGGCACATTGCTTCAGGCCACTTATCCATAATAAACAAATGGCAGCTGCTTTTCATATGAGGAGACACATAAAGTGGGCTCTGACATAGTGTTAGATGCTGAGGTGGTAGAAGCACAAGCATCACCCACACACATTACTAATAACAGGCTGAAGTGGTAGCTTTCACAGTGCCTTCCATTTGGACCTGGGGCAATCGCTACATGTTATATAGTCTCCAAATATGCTTTCAATAATATATTGTCCCATGCTGCTATGTGGAAAGATCACAGACTCCTTACAGCAAAGGGAGGTTACATATCTAACTCAGGCCAAATAATGGCCATGCTCAAAGCCTTCCATCTCCCAAAAGCTATAGGAATCATCCACTATCAGTCTAAGCACTTCAACAGTTCCATCATCTCCAAGAGAATAAACTAGGCTGACAAGGTAGCTAGGAGAGTGGCCCTTAAGAGTCCAGACTTGCCTCATTCATCTCAGGGAATCCATACAAAGCAGGCCACATCATTACAGTCAACTCCTGACACTAGGCTAATTCTGTCCTATCTCCATCAGCTCTTCCACACTAATAGTTATGCCCCCTGTCTCAATTCATGAAAGCCCTCCTACAGCTGACCTCTGAGGACTTACAGTTCTAAGAACTATTAATGGCTCCTGTGAAATTTACCAAAAGTCAAATTCCAATTCCAAATATTGGAGCCAAACATTTTTCACCCAACAGGCTAGATGTTCCTTTCCAGGAACTGACTGGCAGCTTGATTTTACACATAGGCCCAATGTCCAACGAATTGAGTATCTCCTCATGGTCTTGAAATCATTTTCAAGTTAGGTTGAGGCATTTCTGGTTCCTAATAAATGGTCTCAGACAGTCACTGACCTCCTTCTCTGGGAGATAATCCCCTTATTTGGGATCTCTGCCTTTCTTCAGTCCAGTAATTGTCTGGAATTCACCTCCAAGATTTACCAGATTGTATCTCAATTTCTTAATGTACCATGGCATTTTCATATCAACTACCAACATAATGTTGGTAAAGCATACCAACAGTACTTCAAAAAATATTCTTATTAAGATGCCAGAGCAACTTTACACTGACTGGTTGAAATTACTTAGCTAATTGTAACAGGACCACCATCAGCCATTGAGCCTGAGGTGCATTGTACATCAAAATATACCAGGCACTAAGAAACCATAAACAGATGTATTTACACCCCAAGACTCAGAAGGGCCTGGACTCTACAAAAAAACGGACTATAGTATAACAATCTCTCACTCTTCAATGCCCTCAGCAATTAATCACATGTGTCTCCTTATGGTTTGTCTCAGGTAAAAGTAAAAGGCCAATTGATAATTGAAATGAAAATAAAACCATATTCCATGATTCATTGTCTCAGTCTCTCTGTCTCTCTGTCTCTCTCTGTCTCTCTCTGTCTCTCTCTCTCCCAACACTAGCCAATAAAATTCTGATAGCACAGTTCTATAATTTATAGTATTATGGTGACAAGATGAAGATTTTAAATTCCCTATGATTGTCCCTTAATATGTTTAAAAATACTTCCAAGCTACAGAGTCACCTTGGAACTACATTGACAGGACATAAATAATTCAGATCTGTATCATTCAAAGTTTTTTGTTATCAGAACCCTCTTTGCTCCATCTGGGACCCCTTGTGGACCTACCCCAATAATATTTTTTCTAAGCTTCCTCTTCTGCCTGGCCAGCAACTTGTCAGATTTTGACATCCAGATCCAAGTGGCAATGGAATAGTCCTTAGACCATATACTGTTTCCTGGCTATCTACCTGAAAGTCTCACTTTCCACCTGAGGATGGCTGATTGTGATTCTGGGCTGCAAATTTTACCTTTCAGGTAACAGTTATCGATATGCCATTTTAGATTCCCCAAATGCACTAATTTGTGGAATCTGATTCTTGAAATTTTCAGAGTCCAGAGTCCTAGGTGGCTAAAAGAGAATTGTCACTGACACAGTCATTTTCTTAATGGATCCTCTAAGGGCACATATATTCAATACATCACTGTATTTTTAAAGTATTAAAGCGGAAGCAGTGGCTTCAGAGGAAGGAGGACATTTCCGGCAGAGCAAGCAGGTGTAGGTGACTCAGAGCAGGAGTGTGAACAATACAACCAAACCCTGCTTATCCCTGTTTTTACTGCCTCTGTCTGCAGCTGTTCTCTGGGACAGTTATACTTCTCTTGTGTTTTTTCCAGTCAGGCTTTGGCTAAATCCAGCTATGAGCTGGAATTTAGCCAGGAGCCTGGCTATTGAAACTCTGGACTGCATGCTCTTTTATTCCATCTGTCTGACTCATATTCAAATACACAACCAATAGGAAGAGAGCTGTCTAAAGTAGAAAGGAAAGCAAATGATGGCAATAGGTTTGGAGATCTCCATTAGAGCTCTGACTCATCTGTCTCCCCCTCCTTCCTGTATGTTGAAAAAGGAGCAGGGATACTGAAAAGGGAACACAGTATAAAATCAAGTTACCATGGGCTCTCACTCCAACTAACAGTAAATTTCTGACTTATGTCTCTTGTGGTGTTATGTGTACCAGCCCCCACGCACCCTAACTACATGACAGTTTATCCTCTGTCCATCAGTCAGGAAGATAGCTTAGGCTTCCCAGCGCCTAGCCTACTAAGTTACCCTATGATATGTAATTATGTAACCTGCATGCAGCTTGATTACATAGTCTATGTTCCTGCATGGCATTGCTATGTGAGACATGAATAAGTCTGCAAACAAGACTGTCAGATCTAGCACAGGCTATCTGACCAGCCACATGAAGGCCTCCAGGTTCTTGTGTAAAAATTTGTAAAGAAAGCTATTAGACTTGATGCAACCCCTGTCAAATGTAGGTTACCTGGGCCTCATCTTAAACACTATTGATATGGACATAGGTTGTTGACTGACCTTGTGTAACTCATGACATGGGGACATCAATCGAAGACCAACATACAGGCAATCTCCTACCATGGGTAATGGACGATTGAAGGTACCTAGGTCATTATTCCAACAACAGTCATGTCATACCAAAAGTGTGAGTAGCCATTATCATATAGAAATGATCCATTTCCTTCCTTTGGACACTAGAGGCCTTTACTGCATCCTGTGGGAATTTTGGGGTTTTACCTGTCATTCCAATCTCCCTGTTGTCTGTGAAGAGGGACACCCTAACTTACCTCACCAAATCCCATGACTTAAATGTATTTTCATGGGAATATCTCTTACAAACAGTTTTGTATGTGGAAATCTGCCCTGTGCACATAATGGGAAGAAATTTTTTGGCTAAGTCACTAGCTTCTAGTTTATTAGTGCCCACATTTCCCTACTACAGATTTGTCAGCAGCTCCTCTCCTCCTCCTTCTTGGCACTCAGCCCACTATCTCTGACATGACATTTCCCTTTCAATCTCTCATGTAGACCCCGTAGTCTTGGGTAGCCAGAACCCTTTTGTTGCTAGAAACCATCAATCTATTGTTATACAGTTCTAGCACTTACATGGAACATCACTCAAAATCAGTACACTCTTTCACTCCAGAGCTTTAAGGACTTAATCCTATCATTCCTGAACTTCTCAGAAATATGCTACTTCATCCAAACTCTTCTCATTTAACACCTCTATACTTAGAGTTAAGAATCCTAATAGAAAATACCACGTGATGTAAGACTTGCATGTAGATGAGTTTCTAAATGGTCTCATTAAATAAAAAACACAGCGGTAAATATAGGGGTGAAGACTTAGAGATCAGGGAACTTGGAAATGTCACAAGCAAACCTTACCTCACCAACCATGCAGCTTCCCAATGCAAGCTACTTGCTGTCTTACACATGCTTTTGTTGCCTTGCTCTTATGCCCTTTAATTGGCTATATTAGCCCAGCTTCTCTTTTTTACATTGTATGTCTGTACAGAACTGCAGTTCTTCATGTTTGGTACTGGCCTTAAAGTAGTGTGTCACCATCCTTTGCTCTGTTCCCTAGTATGGCCTTGAAAACACAGTGACCCTGTCTGATAAGTGTTCTGATTGAGGGTGTGTGCTGCCTAATTTTTGTTTACTTAAAATGGCTGTCCTTTCCTTCCTCATCTCCAGCAATCTTTAATAAAGCATAAATAAAACCTCACTATATTTCAGCACAAATAAAATATCACTACACGTGCTGCTCATTAGATTTTAAGAGTCCTCTCTATTTTGTAATGCCTGGACTTTACTCAGTTCTTTATACTATCCCTTCAGAAACCACACACTACTCAGTTCTAGATCTCAAGGATACCTTCTTTCCTATACCTGTCAGCCCTCTGTCTCAAAATATCTTTTCCTTATCCTGGATAGACGTTGACACTTGCTTGTATATGTAGCTAACATGGACTGTCTTGACACAAAGATTCATGGACATCACACAACTATTTCATCAATCCCCAGCTTCTGGCATGCTCTCCTTCTCCCTCATTGCCTTTAAATTTTACAATTAGTAGATAACATTCTACTCTTTGGCCCATAAGCATAAGTTATTCAAACTAACACCTCTCCTCTTCTAATTTTTTTTTGTACAACTGGTGTTATGGAATCTCAAGTTCTGAAATCCAGCTCTCCACTCCTCAATTCACCTATTTGGGTGTAAACATTACCACATCATACTAAGCTATAGCTTCAAATAGGAAGCATCTAATTCAGTCTTTTGTAGGCTGATCTACTAAACAGGATATTCTAACCTTTCAAGAAATAGCTGACCCCTTGTAATCCTATTTTTGATATTTTAAATCTCCTGACTCACTCCTTTTAGGAGGCAGCTCAGGGATCCTGCATTAATCCCTCATTCACCCTATTATTAATTCTTTCCAGAAATTCCAGTAGGCTCTGCTTCAGGACTCTGCATTCCACCTCCCTAATGTCTCTCACCTATACCTTCCAGGTGGCACAAGGGCAATTCCTAAAGGTTATACATACTCCAAATATGCCTTTTATTTTTGTGTTGCAACACAGCTAACTCTGTGTAATTTTGGTAACTCTCCTGAATCTCGCTCTGTAGACCATGTTAGCTTAGAACTCATCTGCCTGGTTCTGACTCGGAAGTGCTGGTATTAAAGGCATGTGCCAACACCACCAGCTTCCAAATATACTTTGCATATCCTCCTATCTCACATTCATATCAAGAAAAAGTATGCGATTCTCACAGCCAAAGGACAATTCATAACCAACTCAGGCCAAATATTGGTCATGATAAAAGCTTCCTATTTCCCAAATGTAATAGGAATTATTCACTGACAATCTCATCAAACTGACGGCACTATCATCTCTAGGGGAAATAACTATATCAACCTAGCATCTAGAACATTGGCAATCTAGAGCCCAGACTCATGTCCTTCACCACAGGCAATACCTATAGTTCAACCTGTATCCTCACAGTCATGTCCTGTCACTATGCCAATTCTGTTGTATCTACACCAGCTTTTTCAGGCTAATAGTATTGTTCTGTTTCAGTTAATAGAAGGGAAACTACAGCCCACCTGCTGTGGGATATTCTGTATGCTCTGAATGTCTTGCTCGGTTTGGTTAATAAGTAAATTGCTGAATGGCCAGTAGCCAGGCAGGAATTATAGGCAGGACAAATAGAGATGATAATTTTTGGAAGTGGATGGCTGAGTAAGGGAGATGCTGCCAGAATCCATGTTGAGAAGCAACATGTAATGATACTGTTAAGCCACGAGTCACATGGCCATACAGTTTGTAAATAATATATGTCTTGGTGTGTTTTCTTGTGTCTGAGGGCAGTAGGAGCTGGGCAGAATCAGGATAACTTCAGCTACAAATGGCGCCCAATGGCTCAAGTTTCCACCTGAAATCTTAAAATAACCAATTCTAAAAGTAGCAAAAACCATGTCTCAATTGGGTGGTGAGAACCTGTAACATTTGTGCTTTAACTACACTATGGTGGGTTTCACGCATGTGGGCTTGACCTATTCCCACTGAGTTCCACGGTGTTTTTTGTAAGACAATACAGCCTCATGGACTATCCCATAATCCTAAAATTTTCTTTATATCCCCATAAGAATAGAGCATCCTCATCCAGCAGGAAGTAAAATGAGAACCTGCACCCAAATTCCCAAATATGCCAAGCTTGCATTGGAGGTAAAATTGGCTCACTCCTTCTCTAAACCCAAGCATATGGCTAAAACAGAGGTTGAGAGATCCTTTTGTCCCATAAAGAGCCCTCTGGTTGGGGATAGAAATAAAGCAATATTTTTATTTAAAAATGTTTGATTTAAATACAATCTCTTTCTAAAAAAAATTGGGGGATAGGACATAGATATGATAGGAAGAAAGGATAGATTATTGAATTTACTTTTAAACAACAACTTGTTTAAAATGTTTTACATCATTATAGATTTTGGATACTAATACAAGTTTAAACTTAATTTTGTAATACTGTATATATATTTCTACTCTTGTTTAAGATATTATGTTTATGTAATTCATTTAGACTGTACTAGATAATTAAAAAACAGATTAATAATTAGTCTTCTATGATAGCCAAACTTATATTCATGTTAAGATTTCTTATTATACATAGACATATTTTAGTTAGCTAGGTAATCTTCAAACACTTCTAATACCTACAGAATATGGCATTTAAAATATTTTCAAAAATTTAGACATTCTGGACAGTTAGACATGTCTGCTCCTGGCCTCACCAAATTACTTCAGAGAGGAGGATGGGCATTGAAGACACTCTGTATGGAGTTTATCTTCTTCATGGCAAAAATAGCCATTTGGGCAAGGAACTGTTCTTGCCTGGACTAATTGATAGAACATATGACTCGACATGCAGGAAACATAGGAAAGTGACCACCGAAATTTGTTTGGCAAAATGGTACTTTATGTTCCTGTTTCGTCAAGGAAACTAGAAGACATTCTACAGGACACAGAGAGAAGTGACTGAGAAGACTGGCAGTGGTGGCACAAGCCTTTTATCCCAGCACTCAGGTGGCAGAGGCAGGTGGATCCCTGTGAGTTCGAGGTAAGCCTGGTCTCCAACGTGAGTTCCAGGAAAGGCAAAAAGCTACTGAGAGAAACCCTGTCTTGAAAAAATGAAGAGAGAGAGAGAGAGAGAGAGAGAGAGAGAGAGAGAGAGAGAGAGAGGGAGAGAGAGAGAGAGGGAGAGAGAGAGAGAAGTGACTGAGAGACTCTAAGCCTGTGGGATAAAGACAGATACCCCTTCTGTATTAAGAAACTTTGGATGACTGTCCAGGCTGCCAGCTGTTTCTGTCTACTCTCGAAAGACTCCTGAAATTTGCTTGCATCATTCTCCCATTTCTCAGGTAATAGTATATTCTTCTGAGGTCTTTGATGTAGTTGAAATCTAGATAGTTATAATTTATCTTAATTATGATAAAAGATAAGTTAGATATGAAACCTTAGACTCACAAATATAGGATAGATAGGATATATTCGATAATTTTGACAGATACAAACAGACTAGTTATTTTAACAATCATTCTTGCTTGATAATTGTTTTGTTATTTGTAATTTTACTATGTGAAAAGGAAAACCTTCCTTTTAAAAAAAATAAAAGGAGAAGTGCTGTGGGATGTTCTGTATGCTCTGAAGTTATTGCTCTGATTGATTAATAAATAAAGTGCTGATTGGCCAGTAGCCACACAGAAAGTATAGGTGGGACAAAGAGAGAGGAGAATTTGGGGAAGTGGAAGTCCGAGTGAGGAATATGCTGCCAGGTGCCATAATGAGAAGCAACATGTTAAAAAAACAGAAAGCCAAGAGCCATATGGCAACTTACTGATTAATATAAATGGGTTAATTTAAGATATAAGAACAGTTAACAAGAACCCTGAGAGATTAGGCCATACAATTTGTAAATAATACTTCTCTTTGTTTTTGCTTGGTGCTGAGTGCCATGGGATCTGGAAGGAACAGGAAAGCTTCAGCTACACCTATGTCTTAGGACTGATAGTCCTTAAAACCTATTTCTGGCTATTATAAAAGTTGTCAGAAGACAGAATACAGTTTCACATTGGAGCCAAACTTTTCACACCAACCAGGTTAGAGGGTACCTTCCGAGGCCTGACTGGCTGCTCAATTTTACCCATATGCCCACAGTCAGACAAATTAATGACTCCTCATGGTTGTGGACTCCTTTTCGAGTTGTGTAGAGATATTGTTTCTAATAAGTGACCTCAGACAATCACTGACCTCCTTTCCCAGGATTTGGGATCCCTGCATTTCTTCAGTATGATATTAGTCTAGAGTTCACCTTCCAGATTTTCCTGACTGTATCTAAGCTTTTAATATACCTTGATATTTAAATATCCCTTACCATCATTAGGGATCAGGGAAGGTACAGTATACCAATAATCTTTAAAACACAATCTTATTAAGAGGCCACTGGAAATTCACCCTGACTTGGTGAAATTGTTGTTTCTAGCTCTTTCATACTCTGGACACTTCCCAAGCAAGCCCTATCAATCCCACCATTTGAACTCATGTATATGTGACAAGCTCTAACCCCTGGTCTCTAATCCAAACTTTTACCTCTCCCTGATCACCTCCTCACTCCTCTACTCTGTCACCTCTACTGTTTCCTGTGGAATTTTGCTGACTACACCTTAAACAGCCATGTGATTATACATGCCCAATCCTCAATCCACTTTGTGGATCAGGTCCTTCTTTCCCCTCCTGTCCAAAAACCTCAACCCTTTACACTAAATGGAAGGTACCCTTCAAGGTATTTCTTGTAACCCCCCACAGGTAATAAACTTGAGGGCTTTCCCCAGTGGATACATCTCCACAGCCTGAAACCTTTTATCCTGCCCTCACCCAAGAAAAATTCTTCCTCATACACAATGAAACAAGCAGGGCCCCACTCTCTTAACTTCCAGAGGACATCTGGATTAATGCCTTGTCACCAATTCCAAAAAAATGGGGTTTCCTCACACAACATTCAATCCCACTGAATTATGAACCCCATAAGGTTTTTCTTCTTCCTGATTCCCTCTTCAAGTTCTCCTGTCCCTACTGACATATTATGCTTCATCAGTTTCCATCTGTTGACTCTAATACCATATTCAAATACATAATTAAATACCCAGCTAATTGTTACAAGACCAACATCAGTCATAGATCTGGAGGCACAAGAAATATGAAAATATACTCAAAATATACTGGTAAGAAACCCTAATAGACAAGAGGTATAAACACCTTAGTGTGAAAAGGGTCTTCACTTTGAAAAACAAACTTTAATATAAAAAATCTATCATTGTTAAATGCCCTCAGCATGTAATCACCTGTGTCTCCTCAATACTAAAATAATAAAGGAAACAAGTGCCTTAAGGTTTGTCTCAGGAGAAGATAAAAATGCCTTTTTGATAATGGTAAAAAAAAAGAACGCATGATCCACATTTCTTTTTCTCTCCCTCTCCTTCTCCTGCTGTGGATATCGCTCTGTATAAATAAAATGCTGATTCGCCAGGAGCCAGGCAGAAAATATAGGCAGGATGAGCAGAGAAAGGAATTCTGGGAACATGAAGGCTGAGACAGAGAAACACTGCCAGCAGCAGGGAGGAGAAGCATGATGTAAGATACCAGTAAGGCACAAGCCACATGGCAAAGTATAGAGTAATAGAAATGCGTTAATTTAAGATAGAAGAACAGATAGCAAGAAGCCTGACATGACCATACAGTTTACAGGTAATATAAGTCTCTGTGTGTTTATTTGGTTGGGTCTGAGCAGCTGCAGAAATGGTGGGTGAGAGAGATTTGTCCTGACTGTGGACCAGGCAGGATCTGAAAAACTCTAGCTACATTCTCCATCTCTCTCTCTTTCTCTGTCTATGTATCTGTCTTTGTCTCTGTCTCTGTCTCTCTGTCTCTGTCTCTGTCTCTCTCTTTTTCTTGCTAACACTAAGCAATAAAATTCTGATAGCAGCAGAGTACTTAACATTATAATATGGCTAGCAGCTCAATATTTTAAATTCCTTTTGATTGCTTTATAATATGTTCAACATTTGTATTCTTGGTAAATTTTAAACTTTTTCCAAGCTCTACAGCCAGCTTGGATCCTGCTGGGCAGGCCAGATCCCCTTCAGATAAGTATCTTGCAACTCACACTGGTCATAGGATGTACCTCACTCTTCCTGGGGACCCCACAAGATAATTTTTTTCTGACCTTCTTCTTCTGCATCTCCAGCAACTTGTCTATTTCACAGGGCCCAAACCAGAAGAAAATATTCCGCTACCTCCAATTGTCCAATACCTCTTGAAAAGCCCCCTTCTCTTCCCGCGAAATTTGTTAATGCACAACAAGTCAGCATGAAACAGTTCTGGGTGGCAAAGACCACCCATTCCCATTTATCTGCCATCCTTAACCCCCTATGTTTTCCTATAACTACAAGTGTAGTAGGAATGTTACAATTCCTAGCCACCCCTAACTAAATAACCATGCATGCACTGTCCATCAGTCAGGCAAAATGCTTAGTCATCACAGATCCTTGCATCCTACCTAATGCCTGTGCTAGATGTACATGGAATATGCTCGCAGCTTGATCAAGTAAATTATGTGCATGTGGACATAGCTGCATAAGACCATAAGCACATACTCTGGAGACCAACAATAGCAGATTCCACCCATTCCCTGGCCACCTTTTCCACCCCATTTACTTCTAGTAAGCCTATTGCACAATCCCTCTTTGCCCTTCCCAATTAACATTCTTCCAGTGGGGTTTATTGCACTTTTGTTTTCTCTCACATGGCAAATAGCAATAAAATAAATAATAGATGTGCTGAGAGAACTTCCAGCTGATTGGCCTAGATTCTATCTATTTACAAGAAAGTCTTCATTCCTGTCTCTACCTTGCTGATTGTGACTGTGAGCTGTCAAATGCATCTGTCTGCTGTCTCTGTGATCCGTTTGTGTCAGAAAATTATGTGTGTTTTCTCATGTAGTGGAATTATAATTGTGATAAATAATTACATTATTGTTGCATAATTATAATTTATAATCATAATTTTACATGTAGTTGAATAATAATTCATAATATATTTGTATCTATTATGGTGCTCTACAAAAAGCTATTAGGGTTGAAGAAAAAATGTTGATTTTAAGCTTTTTTCAAAATAATGCCAACAGTAATATAATATCTCACAGTGTCTTAGTGAGAAAAAATATATTAAGATAAATTTATTTTATAATAGAAAAATATACATAGATTTATATTCTCAGCAATTATGTTGTCTACTGTAGGTTCCTAGAAGTGATTGCACAGTTACATTTGCAAGAGCTGCAGCAGTAGTCATAGCTCTTGATAGCAGAGCCATGAAGTTGGGCTCTCAGAGATCCAGGTGGGGGGATGGGACAACAAAAAATGTCATGAGCCAAAACCTACAATAACTTGAGTCCTATAAAACTGGAACTGTCAGCCGGGCGGTGGTGGCGCACGCCTTTAATCCCAGCACTCGGAAGGCAGAGCCAGGCGGATCTCTGTGAGTTCGAGGCCAGCCTGGGCTACCAAGTGAGTTCCAGGAAAAATGCACAAAGCTACACAGAGAAACCCTGTCTCGAAAAAAAAAAAAAAAACCCTGGAACTGTCATAGTAGGTCAGGATCTGTCTCATGAGATCAAAAACAATACATTTGATCATTAAAGAGAGATCAAGACAGACAAAAATTACCTAGACTGTTTACAGTGTGTTTAAAAATATCCCCATACCAGTGTGTCTGCTGTTCTTTTGTAATCCACACACACACATATCCTACAAGAAAAATCATGTGGATTCTCCAGTATATAAAACCACAGTATTTGGTTAAATTTTGCTGGACCATTTTTTGCATTATATAGGATGTCCTTTTAACAATTTTTTACAGTATTAGGATGTTAGAAACAATCCCTTAAGCCATAGATAGACCTATTATGCCCACTTATAATCATCCTTCTTTATGAAGGCAAAACTGCAGCTAACAGGATTACAAATCAACAAGGTAAAGTTGATAATTTTACCAGCCATTTCAAAATGTCACAAATTTGACCAAAATTAAGCTGTTCAAATTGTCCAACTGTTTTGGGCTCCAAAGACATATTTTGAGTCCTCACACTAATTTTTTTCAGAAATACAGATATTTGTCATTGAGATGAAGAGAATCTCTGCCCAATATAATAAACTAGCATATTCCATATGGCCATGGAGTTAGTAGACCCAGAAAGAGAACCTTCATCTGTAACTTCACTGAAAGCATATAGTTTTATACTGTCTTGTAACTATTTATCCTTACACTCACGGGCAACATTGACTGTTACTGTCATAAAAAGCATATTTTCCATTAGTATTACACAATTTCACAACTGCTCAAATGTTAAAGTCTTTATAAGGTGCCGGGAAGTTGTATCACATGCCTTTAATCGCAGCAATTGGGAGGCAGAGATAGGCAGATCTCTGTGAGTTCTATGCAAGCCTGGTCTACAGAGTGAGATCCAGGACAGGAAAACAACTACACAGAGAAAACCTATTTCAAAAATCCAAAAGAAAAAAATGCTAAAATGGCTACACCTAATCAACATATTTGTATACAGGGTGAGTTGGTTATGTATACATTTGTAGATGAACAATTAGGTAAAATAACACTAATAAATAGAGGTGTTTATTTTAATAGTTTGCAGTGCTGATATTAAATTGAAGGAGCAAAAAGATACATGAAATAATTTAAATGTATGCATGAATAGAATTCTAAATTATGTCAAGATATTGTACAAATGCATATGTATATGTGGAGCTTAAAAGACCATTTAAAAATTATACTTACACATGCCAATATGATGAAAATAAAATATTTTGAAGTACCTACAATCTTATGTCATCATAGAACAGAAATGCAATTGCTGCTCTTTACAAGCTTCACTGGGATTGACTACATGTGATAGGACTGAAGGTTAAATGCATGTTAATGGACTAAATGATGAGCAACACAACTTCTCACTCTCATAAGCTACATACTCTAAAAAAGAAAATAGTGAGTAACTCTCAAATATAACGTTGTTATAGTGGCCAAATAATCAGGGGAAGAATCAAGTCATTATGCAAGAAAAAGTGAAAAAGCTGTGTTTATTATTATCAAATGAAGTATTGAATGCCTGTCTGCCATCATTAATAAATAATTGACTTCCAATGAAGTTAATGCCCTCTCTTCTTTCATATATAGGAATGCAGTGAGTATTAGGAAAAATCACATACAAGAGACTCTTTATGCAAGAACACAGTGATAATGCAAACCAAGAATGCAAAGCTGATTCTGTGAATACCTAAAAGGCATCAGGATATTAACAAGTAAGTGTCCAGTGCTATACTTTATTTTCCATACTTTAGTGACTCAGGTAACAGATAGAGAAGTGACTGCAAATGTTACTGCTCCATATTTTCAGTGCCTATATGGTTCATGAGTAAAATTACAAAGCCAAGCCATTCCCACGATAAATCTCCCAGGAAAGAGGAAACAGCAGGATTTCACCAGACTCTGCCAGATAATAAAGCATCAAGAAAATCAACTCCCTTGACCATAGAGCAAGACATCAAGACTTGCACAGGAATGCTATATCCTTAAGAAAAGCAGTAGTTTCAGAAGAAGGGAAGAGCAGGACTCCCCTAGCCTATGCCAGATCCTAAAGCCTGAAGTGAATTCAAACTGAGAAGAGACCACATCTTAAAGATAAGCCATAGCTGCAGAAGCAAGAATCTGTTTGCTGCACATTTGACAAGATCAGGTGACTCAGATCTGTAATGCTTGAATCAAACAATCTTTGATTTGGTAATTTTCACAGGATCTGTCTCCCCTTGTATTACAGTAGCAATCTGCCTTGTGGGCACCAAATAACAATCAGATTTTAGTGTGCTGCTAAATAACTGAGACCCAGATTATACCCACAGGCTGACTGGTGAGAAACTGCTTTGCTGACAATTGTTTTTAGCTCTTCTTGCTTCTGATGGAGGAGGGTGTGCATTCAGATTTTGTTTGGAATAGGAACCTGTTGGAGGCCATTTAGGCTTTACGCAGCAGGTCTGCTTAGAGAGGATGATTGGATCTTGGTTTTGAGTGCAGGTGGCTGAGATGACCTGTACCTGTCTGTGCAGGGTTTTTGTCTTTTCTCCACCCGTTGGCATTGCTTTAACTACCCAAGGGCAGAGACAGTATATGCTGGATGAATTAGGATACAGGCACTCTCAAAGCTATCCTGTATTTTCTATGTGTCTCTCTCTCCTAAATCCTTCTAAATAATATTTCCTGCTGCTTCTACTTGAGAGTTTCTGGGGAAATGAGGGGGTGGGACATGGCACCACACACAGGAAACAATGTGGAGAGTGAACTCATTTCCACCAATGGAAAGCAACTCCTGGGGTACTCTTTGAAATCGCCTTCAGAGCTGCTGAGTCATTTCACCCTCCCAACTATAAGTGTGCTGGAGCCAAAACAACGAAACTGAAAGTAGATGACAGGAAATGATGTAATGAATTTTAGGCCCAGAATTCAATTCTCAAAAGAGAAGAATATCTCATGGAAACTAGTTGGTGATCATGTACCCGGTACTTGGCCCTGTTTCCTGGCTATCTACCGAAAAGTCTCACTTTCCACCGGCGGATGGCTGATTGTGATTCTGGGCTGCAAATTTTACCTTTCAGGTAACAGTTATCGATATGCCATTTTAGATTCCCCAAATGCACATATTTGTGGAATCTTATTCTTGAAATTTTCTTAGAGTCCCAAGTGGCTAAGAGAGAATTGTCACTGACACAGTCATTTTCTTAATGGGTCCTCTAAGGGCACATATATTCAATACATCACTGTATTTTTTAAGTATTAAGGCTGAAGCAGTGGTTTCAGAGGAAGGAGGACATTTCTGGCAGAGCAAGCAGGTGTAGGTGACTCAGAGCAGGCGTGTGGGCAATACCACCAAACCCTGCTTATCCGTGTTTCTACTGCCTCTGTCTGCAGCTGTTCTCTGGGACAGTTATCTTTCTCTTGTGTTGTTTCCAGTCAGGCTTTGGCTAAATCCAGCTATGAGCTGGAATTTAGCCAGGAGCCTGGCTATTGAAACTGTGGACTTCAAGCTCTTTTATTCCATCTGTCTGACTCATATTCAAATACACAACCAATAGGAAGAGAGCTGTCTAAATTAGAAGGGAAAGCAAATGATGGCAATGGGTTTATAGATCTCCATTAGAGCTGCTGACTCATCTGTCTCTCCCTCCTTCCTGTATGTTGTAAAGGAACAGGGAAACTGAAAAGGGAACACAGAATAAAATCAAATTACCATGGGCTATCACTCCAACTAACAGTAAATTACTGGCTTTTGTTCTCTTGTGGTGTTATGTGTACCAGCCACCCACTAACTACATGACTGTGCATCCTCTGTCCATCTGTCAGGATGATAGCTTAGCCATCCCAGGCCCTTGCCTACTAAGTTAACCTATGATATGTAATTATGTAACCTTCATGCAGCTTGATTACATAGTCTACATTCCTGCATGGCATAGCTATGTGAAACATGAATAAGCCTGCAAACAAGATTGTCAAATCTAGCACAGGATATCTGACCAGCCACACAAAGGCCTCCAGGTTCTTGTTTAAAAATTTGTAAGGAAAGCCATTCGACTTGAGGCAACCGCTGACAAATGTAGGTCACCTGGGCCTCATCTTAAACACTATTTATATGGACATAGGTTAGTTGACTGACCTTGTGTAACTCATGACATGGGGTCATCAATCGAAGACCAACATACAGGCAATCTCCTGCCCTGGGTTATGGACGATTGAAGGTTGCAGGTCCTTATTCCAACAACAGTCATGTAATACCAAACCTGTGAGTAGCCATTATTATATAGGGATGATCCATTTCCTTCCTTTGGACACTTTAGAGGCCTTTACTGCATCCTGTGGGAGTTTTGGGGTTTTACCTGTCATTCTAATCTCCCTGTTGTCTGTGTAGAGGGACACCCTAACTTACCTCACCAAATCCCATGACTTAAATGTATTTTCATGGGAACATCTCTTACAAACAGTTTTGTATGTGGAAATCTGCCCTGTGCACATAATGGGAAGAAATTTTTTGGCTAAGGCACTAACTTGTTGTTCATTAGTGCCCACATTTCCCTAACTACAGATTTGTCAGCAACTCCTCTCCTCCTCCTTCTTGGGACTCAGCCCACTAGCTCTGACATGACATTTCCCTTTCAATTTCTCATGTAGACCCCATAGTCTTGGATGGCCAGTACCCTTCTGTTGCTAGAAACCATCACTCTGTTGTAATACAGTTCTAGCATTCTACCTGGAACATCACTCAAATTCAGTACACTCTTTCACTCCAGAGCCTTAGAGGACTTAATCCTATCATCCCTGGACTTCTCAAAAAGATGCTACTTAATTCAAACTCTTCTCCTTTTAACACCTCTATACTTAGAGTTAAGAATCCTAATAGAATATACCACGTGAATTAAGACTTGCATGTAGATGAGTTTCTAAGTGTTATCATTAAATAAAAAACAGTGGTAAATATAGGAGTGAAGACTTAGAGATCAGGGAACTTGGAAAAGTCACAAGCAAACCTTACCTCACCAACCATGCAGCTTCCCAATGCAAGCTACTTGATGTCTTACACATGCTTTTATTGCCTTACTCTTATACCTTTTAAATGGCTATATTAGCCCAGCTATCTCTTTTTTACATTGTATGTCTGTACATAACTCCAGGTCTTTATGTGTGGTACTGGCCTTAAAGGAGTATGTCACTATGCTTTGCTTTATTCCCTAGTGTGGCCTTGAGCACACAGAGACCCTGTCTGATAAGTGTTTGATTGAGGGTGTGTGCTGCCCAATTTTTTGTTTACTTAAAATGGCTGTCCTTTCCTTCCTCATCTCCACCAATCTTTAATAAAGCATAAATAAAATATCACTACATTTCAGCACAAATAAAATATCAGTATACCTGCTGCTCATTAGAATTTAAGAGTCCTCTCAATTCTGTAAAGACTGGACTTTACTCAAATCTTTACACTATCCCTTCAGAAACCACACACTACTCAGTTCTAGATCTCAAGGATACCTTCTTTCCTATACCTGTCAGCCCTCTCTCAAAATATCTTGTCCTTACCCTGGACAGATGCGGACACTTACCTGTATATGTAGCTAACCTGCACTGTCTTGACACACAGATTCATGGACATCCCACAACTATTTCATCAATCCCCAGCTTCTGGCTTGATCTCTTTCTCCCTCATTGCCTTTAACTTTTACAATTAGTAGATAACATTCTACTCTTTGGCCCATAAGCATAAGTTATTCAAACTAACACCTCTCCTCTTCTAATTTTTTTGTACAGCTGGAGTTATAGAGTCTCAAGTTCCAAAATCCAGCTCTCCACTACTCATGTCACCTATTTGGGTATAAACATTACCACATCATACTAAGCTATAGCTTCAGATAGAAATCATCTAATTCAGTCTTTTGTAGGCTGATCTACTAAACAGGATATTCTAACCTTTCAAAAAAGAGCTGACTCCTTGTATTCTGTGTTTGATCTTTTTAATCTTCTGCTCACTCCTTTTAGGAGGCAGCTCAGGGATCCTGCATTAATCCCTCATTCACCCCATTATTAATTCTTTCCTGAAATTCCAATAGGCTCTGCTTCAGGACTCTGCATTCCACCTCCCTAATGTCTCTCACCTATACCTTCCAGTTGGCACAGGGGCAATTCCTAAAGGTTATACATACTGCAAATATGCCTTTTATTTTTGTGTTGCAACACAGCTAACTCTGTGTAATTTTGGTAACTCTCCTGAATCTCGCTCTGTAGACCACATTAGCTTAGAACTCATCTGCCTGGGTCTTACTCAGAAGTGCTGGTATTAAAGGCATGTGCCACCACCACAAGCTTCCAAATATACATTTCATATCCTCCTATCTCACACTCATATCAGGAAAAAGCATGGGATTCTCACTGCAAAAGGACAATTCATAACCAACTCAGGCCAAATATTGGTCATGATAAAAGCTTCCTAATTCCCAAATGTAATAGGAATTATTCACTGACAATCTCATCAGACTGACAGCTGTATCATCTCTAAGGGAAATAACTATATCCACCTAGCATCGAGGACAGTGGCAGTCTAGAGCCCAGACTTATGTCCTTCACCACAGGTAATACATATAGTTCAACCCGTATCCTCACAGTCATCTCATGTCACTATGCCAATTTTGTTGTATCTACACAAGCTCTTTCAGGCTAATACTATTGTTCTGTTTCAGTTAATGGAATCCTACGTGCTGTGGGATGTTCTGTATGGTCTGAATGTCTTGCTGTGATTGGTTAATAAATAAAGTACTGAATGATCAGTAGCCAGGCAGGAAGTATAGGCAGGACAAAGAGAGAGATGGAAATTTGTGGAAGTGGAAGGCTGAATGAGGGAGATGCTGCCAGAATCCATGATGAGACCATGAGTCACATGACAACTTATAGATTAAGAGAAATGGGTTAATTTAAGATATAAGAACATGCCAGGCGGTGGTGGCGCACGCCTTTAATCCCAGCACTCGGGAGGCAGAGCCAGGCGAATCTCTGTGAGTTCGAGGCCAGCCTGGTCTCCAAAGCAAGTTCCAGGAAAGGCGCCAAGCTACACAGAGAAACCCTGTCTCGAAAAAACCAAAAAAAAAAAAAAAAGATATAAGAACTGATAACAAGAAGTCTGATCCATTGGGCCATACAGTTTGTGAATAATATTAGTCTTGGTGTGTTTTCTTGTGTCTCAGGGCAGCAGGAGCCAGGCAGAATCAGGATAACTTCAGCTACAAATGGCACCCAATGGCTTGAGTTTCTACCTGAAATCTGAAAATAACCAATTCTAAAAGTAGCAAAAATCATGTCTCAATTGGGTGGTGAGAACCTGCAACATTTGGGCTTGAACTACTCTATGGTGGGTTCCACGCATGTGGGCTTGACCTATTCCCACTGAGTTCCACAGAGTTTTCTGTAAGACAATACAGCCTCATGGACTATCCCATAATTCTAAAATTTTCTATATATCCCCATAATAATAGAGCATCCTCATCTAGCAGGAAGTAGTATGAGAAGCTGCATCCAAATTCCCAAATGTGCCAAGCTTACATTGGAGGTGAAATTGGCTTCATTCTTCTCTAAACCCAAGCATATTGCTAAAACAGAGGTTGAGAGATTCTTTTGTCCCCTAAAGAGCCCTCTGGTGGGACATAGAAATAGAGCAATATTTTTATTTAAGAATAGTTGATTTAAATACAATCACTTTCTAAAAATAAAAATGGGGGATAGGACATAGATATCATGGGAAGAAAGGGTAGATTATTGAATCTACTTTTTTAGAACAACTTGTTTAAAAAATTTTACATTGCTATAGATTTTTGTTACTGATACAAGTTTAAACTTAATTTTGTAATACTTTCTCTATATATATTTCTACTCTTGTTTAAGATATTATGTTTATGTAATTCATTTAGGCTGTACTGGATAATTAAAAAACAGATTAATAATTAGTCTTCTATGATAGTCAACCTTATATTCATGTTAGGATTTCTTGTTATACATAGACATATTTCATTTAGGTAGGTAATCTTCAAACACTTCTAAGACCTGCAGAATATGGCATTTAAAAAATTTTAAAAATTTAAATATTCTGGACAGTTAGACATGTCTGCTCCTGGTGTCACCAAATTACTTCAGAGAGGACGATGCACATTGAAGACACTCTGTATGGAGTTTATCTTCTTCTTGGCAAAAATAGCCATTTAGGCAAGGAACTTTTCTTGCCTGGAGTAATTGACAAAATATATGACTCGACATGCAGGAAACATAGGGAGGTGATCACTGAAATTTGTTTGGCAAAATGGTACTTTACATTCCTGTTCTGTCAAGGAAACTGCCAGACACTCTACAGGACACAGAGAGAAGTGACTGAGAGGAGTTGCTGGGGTGGCACACGCCTTTTATCCCAGCACTCTGGAGGCAGAGGCAGGTGGATCCCTGTGAGTTCGAGGCAAGCCTGGTCTCCAAAGTGCATTCCAGGAAAGGTAAAAAGCTAAACAGAGAAACCCTGTCTTGAAAAGATGAAGAGAGAGAGAGAGAGAGAGAGAGAGAGAGAGAGAGAGAGAGAGAGGGGGGGGGGGAAGTCCAGGAGAGAGAGGGGGGGGGAGTCCAGGCTATCAGCTGTCTCTGTCTCCTCTCGCAAGACTCCTGAAAGTTGCTTGCATTATTCTCCCATTTCTCAGTTAACAGTATATTCTTTTGAGGTCTTTGATGTAGACTAGATAGTTATAATTTTCCTTAGTTATGATGAAAGATAAGTTAGAAATGAAACCTTAGACTCACAAATATAGGGTAGATAGGATATCTTCCATAATTTTGGCAGATACAAATAGACTAGATATTTTAACTATAATTCTTGCTTGATAATAGTTTTGTTATACATAATTTTACTATGTGCAAAGTAAAACTTTCCTTTTTGGAAAAAAAAATAAAAGGGGAAATGCTGTGGGATGTTTTGTATGCTCTGAAGTTATTGCTCTGATTAGTTAATAAATAAACTGCTGATTGACCAGTAGCCAGGCAGGATGTATAGGTGGGACAGAGAGAGAGGAGAATTTGGGGAAGTGGAAGGCTGAGTGAGTGATATGCTGCCAGCTGTCATGATGAGAAGCAACATGTTAAAAAACTGGAAAGCCAAGATCCATATGGCAACTTATAGATTAGTAGAAATGGGTTAATTTAAGATATACGAACAGCTAACAAGAAGCCTGACCCATTAGGCCATACACTTTGTAAATAATATAACTCTCAGTGCTTTTGCTTGGTTCTGCGTGCTATGGGATCTGGAAAGGAACAGGATAACTTCAGCTACCTCTGAGGACTTACAGTCCTTAACCCTATTACTGGCTATTGTAAAAGTTGTCAGAAGACAGAATACAGTTCCACATTTTGGAGCCAACTTTTCACACTAACCAGGTTAGAGGATACCTTCTAATCCTGACTGGCAGCTCAATGTTACCCATATGCCCACAGTCAGACAAATTAAATGTCTCCCCATGGTCATGGACTCATTTTCAGGTTGTGTAGAGGTATTTCTTGCTTCTACTAAGTTTGCTCAGACAGTCCTGATCTCCTTCTCCAGGATTGGGAATCCCTGCATTTCTTCAGTCTGATATTAGTCTGGAGTTCACCTTCCAGATTTTCTAGACTATATCTAAAGCTTTTAATATACCTTGGCATTTTCATTTCCCTTACCATCATGAGTCCTCAGGGAAGGTACAGTATACCAATAGTCTTTAAAACACAATCTTATAAAGATGCCACCGGAAATTCACCCTGACTAGGTGAAATCATTTTTTCTAGATCTTTTTAGGCTCTGGACACTTCCCAAGCAAGTCATTTGAATTCCACCATTTGAACTCATGTATGGGTTACTAGCTCTAACCCCTGGCCTCTGATCCAAACTTTTACCTTTCCCTGATCACCTCCTCACTCCTCTACTCTATCACCTCTGTTGTCTCCTCTGGAATTTTGCTGACTACTCGTTATACTAGCCATGTGATAATCCATGCCAATCCCTCTATCCACATAGGGGATCAGGTCCTTTTTCCCCTCCATTCCAGCAAACTTCACCCCTTTACTCTAAATGGAAGGTACCCTTCAAGGTACTGCTTGTAACTCCCCACAGGTGCTAAACTTGAGGGCTTTCCCCACTGGATACATCTCCACAGTCTGAAATCTTTATTCTGCCCTCACCCAAGAGAAATTCTTCCTCATACACAGTGAAACAAACAGGGACCCAGTCTCTTAAGTTCCAGAGGTCATCAGGATTAATGCCGTGTCAGTAATTCCAGAAAATGAGGTTTTATCCCACAAGTGCATTCAATCCCTCTGGAGGGGGAATACCATGCATTTTTTTCTTCTTCCTAATTCTGTCTTCAAGTTTTCCTGTACCTACAGACATATTCTGCTTCATCAATTTCTGTCTTTGAGTCTAATAAAACTTTTAAATTTCTAGTTTAAATTGTTGTGGATATTGCTCGTATAAATAAAATACTGATTGGCCAGTAGTCAGGCAAGAATTATATGTGGGACAAGGAGAAAAGAGAATTCTGTGAAATTGAAGGCTCAGGCAATGAGATGCTGCCAGCTTTCTCCATGAGAAAATGGTAAGAACCAGTAAGCCACAAGCCACATGGCAACACATAGATTAATAGATATAGGTTAATTGAAGATATAAGAACAGCTATCTAAAAGCCTGCCATGGCCATACAGTTCATGAATAACATAAGTCTCTGTGTTTTTACTTGGTTACTTCTGAGAGTTGTGGGACTGGTCGGTGAGAGAGATTTTTCCTGACTGTGGGCCAGGCTAGACTAGGAAAACTCCAGGTACAATTGGCGCCCAATGAGTTTGCAAGAATTTCCACCTAAAACCTGAGAAAAAAGATTCTAAAATGGAGCTAAATCAGCTTCCTAGTTGTCTCTCTCAATGGAGTGGCAGCCTGCATGATTAAGGTACTCCATGGCAGGTTGGTGTCTAGCATTTGTGCTTGCCCTAAGCTATGTTACACAGAGGTGTCTCCAAGCTGCACACTATGCAGTGTGTTGGAAATAGTTTTTGCTAGTTATAAAAAAAAGTAAGATGTATTTGGGCTACATGCTGATTTGATACAAGTATTAATCCACTGTTTCTAAGAGTTGATGTTTGCCAGAACTGGCAGTAAACATACCACCGCCATGTTGGAAAGCTGATGTGGGTAGAGCCAGCAGTCACAGTGCTGTTTCTGTTTTAGAATGTTGCAGTTTAAAGCAATAGGTTCACTAATAGACAGATTCACTTTACAACGTGTGTAAAAATGTATGTAGGCTTGGAAGAAAGAGAAAAAGAAATATATATAGTTATATAAAGAAGTAGATAGTTTTTAAAAATAAAATCTTTAAATAGACAGTAAAGGTAGTATAAAAAATAAGCCACATAAAAATGGATATTACACAGAGAATCTGGATTATGTTGTCTTTGGGATTTTTAACTGCAGAAAAACATTTGATTGCAAAAGCTGTCTAGTTAAGCCAATATTTATATTTTCTAGGTACTTTGACTTCAAAATTTGGATGTAAGGATATGTTGCTTTGGAAAGGAAGCTCTGGTTTTGTTTCCACAGGAAGCAAGGGGCTATGGGTTTGTTCCAGATTAAGATACATCAGGTTTGACCAGCCAAGATCCCTGAAAAGGTCTCTGATGACCCCATGGCCCAGATGATCCAATATCCAGAATGGTTTTGATGAAACTGGCTCAGAAGATACACCCTCACAGACTACTCCATGATCCCAAAATTTTTTTTGTGTCCCCATAAGAAAAGAGTATATGATATAGATATGATAGGATGACAGGGCAGATTATTGAATCTACTTTTAAAGAGCAATGACTTGTTTGAAATGTTTTACATCGGTATAGATTTTAGTTTATTGATACAAATTTAGAGTTCATTTTGTTATACTGTATACATATTACTACTATCTTTTGAAGTATTATGTTCATGTAACTTATTAAATTGCAATGGATAATTAAGAAATACAGATTAATAATTAGTCTACTATGATAGTCAAACTTATAGTCATGTTTTTTTCTAGGTATACATAGATATATTTTAGATAGATAGGTAATCTTTAAATTCTTCAAAGACCTACAGAATATGGCATTTAAAATGTTTTAAAAAATTAGACTTTCTGGACAGAGAGACATGTCTGCTCCTGGCAGGACCAATTTACTTCAGAGAGGAGGATGGCCATCGAAGACACTCTATATATAGTTTATCATCTTCTTGGCAAATTAGTGCTTTGGGAAAAAACTGTTCTTGAATGGACTGCTAGATCAACTGGACATGCAGGACCCATAGGAAGGTGACCACTGAACTTTGCTTAGCAAAATGGTCCTTCAAGTTCCTACTTTGAGAGGAAACTGCCAGATGATCTAAAGGACACAGAGGGAATTGACTTAGGGTCTCTAGGCCTGTGGGCTAAATAACATGCCCCAACTTTACATAAAAACATTAGGTGACTATCCAGGCTGCCAGCTGTCTCTGTCTACTCTTGTAAGACTCCCAAAAGTTGCTTACATCTTTCTCCCATTTCTCAGGTAATATTATATCCTTCTGAGCTCTTTGGTGTAGTTGAAGACTACATAGTTATAATTTCCTTAGTTATGATAAAAGGTATGTAATATATGAAACCTTAGAATCACAAATACAGGATAGATAGGATATCTTCTTTAATTTTGCAGAATACAAATAGACTAGATATTGTAACTATAATTCATGCTTGGTAATTGTTTTGTTATATGTAATTTTATTATGAGAAAGTTAAAACATTACTTTTTGAAAAAGAAAAGGGGAAGTGCTGTGGATATTGCTCTGTATAAAGAAAATGCTGATTGGCCAGGAACCAGGGAGGAAGTATAGGCAGGACAAGGAGAGAAGAGATTTCTGGGAAGTGGAAGGCTAAGGCAGAGAGATGTTGCCAGCTGCCACCATGAGAAGATGTTAAGATACCAGTAAGCCATGAGCCAAATGACAAGTTATAGATTAATATAAATTGGTTAATTTAAGATAAAAGAACAACTAGCTAGAAGCCTGCTATGGCCATACAGTTTATAAGTCTCTGTGTGTTTACTTGGGTGGGTCTGAGTGACTGTGGTACTGGCAGGTGAGAGAGATTTGTCATGACTGTGGGCCACGCAGGACCAGACAAAATCTAGCTACATAAAACTGCTCAGCTAATTGTTACAGGTCCACCATCAGCCATAGAGCCTGAGGTGCAAAGACCATCAAAATATACCCAGATAGTAAGAAACAATAACCAGAGGTATTTACACTCCAAGACTAAGAAGGGCCTGGACTGTACAAAAAAAATAGACTATAGTATAATAATCTCTCACTGTTAAATGCCCTCAGCAATTAAACACATGTGTCTCTTTACAGTTTGTCTCAGGTGAAAATAAAAGGCCTCTTTGACAATAAAAATAAAAACATGTTCCATGATTCTCTCTCTCTCTCTCTATCTATCTATCTATCTATCTATCTCTATCTCTCTATCCATCTCTCTCACTCTCTATCACTAACTAATAAAATTCTGATAGCAGAGTTTTAAAATCTAAATTAAAATGAAGATTTTAAATTCCCTATGATTGACCCTTAATATGTTTAAAAAAACTTCCAAGCTACAGAGTCACCTTGGAACTACATGGACAGGTCAGAAACACTTCAGATCTATATCATTCAATGATTTTTGATATCAGGGCCCTCCTTGCTCCATCTGGGACTCCTTGTGAACCTCCCCCAATAAATGGTCACACACAGTTTTTATTAAAAGTATAAGGATCTCTGCTATGAAGACAGTGCCATCTTAGAATGATAGGGAATTAAGAAGCATAAATATTGCAAAATTTGAGCACCAACAAAATACTACATGAAAGCAGGAAGCAATAAAAAATGATTAGTACAAAAAAATTACAAGTTGTAATGCCAAGATTGGAACTCTCAAATTTCCACACTTAACTGAAAATCCATGTGACATTGGCTGTAGCTTGTTCTGCTCCTCCTATCTTTCAGAATTCACCCTAAAAGCTGGCACCAAGTTTTTTTAGTAATATGACCTTTTAAGATTCATGTTATATCTGGTCCCCAATGTGGGCCTCAAACCCACAACCCTGAGATTAAGAGTCTCCTGTGGCTGGGGCTGTTCCAAGCCACATACAGTGGTGGTAAGACTATGGATGCTGCTGCTGCTCTGACCTACAAGCTGCTTCTCATCATGTTGGTGTTGATGGTGATGTTGCTGCTGGAGTTGAGTGGTTTACTAATGCTTGTTCAGAGAAAAATTGCCAGAACCATCTTGTTACAAGAAAGCATTGGAAAGTGTCACTTTAGAGAAGTTTGGGGAGGCCAGTGGTGGGATGAATTTGCTGTTAAAGAGATTCTCTTCTAGGGAAGAATGTTCATGGTACTAAAAGACAGACATTTATCAGACTGTGATTGCTCCAAACAACAGAGGAGGCACAAAAACGTTTAAATAAAATAAAGAAAAGAAACAATAAAATTTCTGTAGGAAACCATGGCCATGCCTAACAGCAAATTTGAATGTTCAAAAGCATGACAGGACCACACAATGAAGATTCCACATGGACTATGATAAAGCCATTAAGCTGATTAACACCACTGAAAGATCAGTTTGGACTACAAACTCATCAGGAAATTTCAAGTTGGCTAGGTGAGATGATCCAGATTCACAGACAACTCCATCAAGGACTTGAGACAAGCACTGCACTTTTGCATTATGCAGAGACTAGATAACAAATGATATGCTACATTTCCCAGGACTTGACAAGTAACCCCCCAAATTTTTTCAGGGTCTCCTAAATTTGTCTTTGCCCTCAAAAAGCAGGTAGTAACTTTAAGAAAACTATGACCACATGACCAAGAGTTGAAGTGGGTGGTTTTTGGTTTTTCAATGGCTTATGGTTAATTATCATTGTTTATAATGCTTGGTTACAAGTTAATTTTTAATGGTCAGAAAAAAGCTAAATAAAGAAGATTAGATTGAGAGTTCTTGTTTTTTTAAGAGAGGAAAAAAAGATTATATAAAAAGGGTAGATTATTGAATCTACTCTAAAAAGAAAAAAAGGTAAGATATAGAAATGATAAGATAAAAGGTAGACTTTAGAATCTATTCAGAAAGGAAAACAGAGAGAATTTGAATATGATAACATAAAACGTAGTTTAATGAATCTAATTGTAAAAAGGATCTACTTGTTTTAAATAGGATAAGTAATAAAATTGTTTGTCTGAATCTGTAAACTATTAATGGACTAGACATTGTTAATGTAATAGACTCCCCCCAGGCATCAAAAAGTAAGAACATTTATTTCAAGCTCTGGAGAGCTTGGTTCCTCTGTCTCTGTGACACAGTGGTGAGAGAAGAGAGCCCTGAGCTCAGGTGGGACAGAGTTTTTATCATAGCAGCTGTTGGGGTAAGGGGATTTCCAGGGTACAGGAACTTGATTTTCTGACAATTATCTAGGAGTATCAGTAAAAATAAATAAGTGTGTACTAGACTCAAGGACATCTAGCCACCTTATCTAATGGTGGATCCCTAGGTGGATCCCTGGGTGCTATCAGCTTAAGGCTTTTCCTGGAACTTGGTGTTGCCTGGAAGTAAGACTGTCACAAAAGCTGTGTCTAGGACCCTAAGCCTGTCAAGCCTGTATGGTCAAGCTATTTTGGGGCCCGTTCACATTCCCCCTTCACAAGTACCAATGCTAGGACTTAACCATTAGTCCTACCTGTCCTAGGAACCATTAGCTAACAGACTTTTCTAGGGCTCAACATATATATCTATTGCCATTTGTGAGGCCCTATAGTTCTAATCTTTCAGTACAACCAGATTATGGTTTTATGTAATACCTCTTGGTTCTGCACAATGAAAGTCAAGTGTCTTAACTTATTGCAGAACCATTTCAGTTAATAAATTTTCTATTTACAACTCTGAACCTATTTTTCTGGTATGTCAATGGGCATTACAGTTGACCATCTTGCCTCTATGCCAGGGAGTTTTCTTTTGACCCAGCATTAAAGCTTTTTTTTAAACAGGGAATATCGGATGACATATTCTCTTCTGAAACTGTTTCAAGCTGGCATTGGGGTGCCATAGTCAGGGCTTCAAAGAGGCTGATTGAATATATTGTATATACTTATTGGATATAGTTTTTTTGCTGAATTAGTTATAAGCTTTTTTATTTTAGAAAAAAGGGGAAATGTTGTGATATTGTATCAACCAATATATACTGCAACCTACATATACATAATAAATTTACCATGTTGATATGCTTTCAAATACACACTGTATATTCTAACTTTTATCTTATACATTAGAGCAGCTGTAGTTCTCAGCTAAGTCTGTGGTATGAAATTAAGCATTACCTGGGCAGTTTCAATTTCTATGAAATGTGGTTGTTCTTCAGAATTTAGGGCTGAGATTCAGGATGAAGTCACTGCTTAATAAGTGAAATATTTAAGGAAAAATACACATATTTTAGAACATATATATATATATATATATATATATTATATATATATATATAATTCTATTTCCCAAATACTTAAATATAGATTTTAATGTAAAACTTGTCAGACAGAGGGCAAGGATGAAAATCAAAGTCTCCAAAGCAATTTGAATAATGTGGGAGTTTGTACGAAAAAAAAAAAAAACAAGAAAAACATGTGTAATATTCCTTTACAATGTCTGATTATATATCATTGTGGTTGATTTAATAAAGAACTTAACTTGGTTCTACCTAGGCAGGATAAATTTAGGCAGAGAACCAGACAATGAGGTTCTGGGAAGAAAAGAGGAGGCCCAGAATTGTGAAGAGACTAAGAGAGAAAGAGGTGAATTTGCAATACTGAGGAAAGGAACCACTCCACAGGGCAGAGCATAGATAAGTATTGTGGGTTAATTTAAAATGTATGAGTTACCTAGTAATAAACTTGAGTTATAATTATTAATAAGTCTCTGTGTAGTTATTTGGGAACAGTCTTGTGGGACACAAAACCTGAGCTCCAAATGCCATTCCTACATGGGGCCAGAATTTACACATAAGACTTAAAAAAATCAACAAAAATGATGCTAAGCACTCAAAATAAGGGCTAATGGTGGCTTACTGGTCACTGGCTTTCCTCAGCTAAGCTATTGCTAGTGGAAAACGAATGGCTCATTTATGATCAGGCTTCTTGACTGGGTACAGGCTACAAATAGGGGCATGGCACTTAATAAGCTTTCTGACCATTTAATGGATTTACTTTATTTTAATATTTCCTCATGTAGTCTTTTTAAAATTTTTCTACATATTATTTCACATTATCAATGACACTTCCCCCATTCTTTCTTGCTCACATCCTCTCCCTGTAAGTCCATTCAAATCCCCAATCCTTCCTCCCTCTCCTTTCAAATGGTGTAAGGCCTCTCTTGGGAATCAAGAAAGCACTGAATATCAAGTTGAGGCAGGAACAACCTCCTCCCTGCTGTATCAAGGCTAAATAAGGCATCCTACCATAGAGAATAGGTTTCAAAGAGCCAGCTCATGCATTATGGACATGTCCTGGTCCCACTGCTAGGGGTCCCATGAAAGACCAAACTACAAAAATGTCTCCCAGATGCAGAGGGCTTAGCCTAGTCACATGCCAGCTGCCAGGCTGTCCTTCCACAGTCCATGAGCCCACAAAACCTTATGTCATCTGTCTATGTGGTTTTTCTCATCATAATTTGATGCCCACTGTTTACATAATCCCTATATCCTGTGATAGGGACTCTAAGTTCTCAAGCCAGGGCTTGAATCTGAATCTCTGCATTTGCTTCCTTCAGGTCCTAGATGAAGCATATATGAAAACCATTAGTATAGTCACCAATATGATTAAGGGGGAAGGCCAGCATATAATTTTTGACAGTCTTCTAAATATTTATCCTCACAACAAGAGGCAAAATTGGCTGTTACTGTTTGAAAAAAAAGGATCACTTACATCCCTATTACAGAACTCCAAATCTACTCAAATGGCATAGAAATTATCATGGTTTGTCTCATGTCACCTGATCAATTCAGAAACTCACCATTAATCTTTGAATAAGAAAATATTTCATTCAATGGTCAGACACAGTTCATATTAAAACAAAAAGGATGTCTGCATAAAGACAGTGTCTTCTAAGAAAGATAGGGAATTAAAAAGCACAAGTATTAGACAATTTGAATAACAACAAAATATTACATGAAGGCAAGGACTCAACCACAAATGGTTAGCATAATAAAACCACAAATGATAATGCCAACATAGATGGGAAACTCTCTCAAGATCCCCACTTGGCAGAAAATCTTGCACAAATATTGGATGCTAAGATAGAAAGAATCCATTTACACTGTACACTAACACTGATATTACTTTCAACTATGAATGCTCAAATGGCTACACCTAATCACCACATTCAGTACACAGTTTGAGTTAGTTATGTATACATTTTTACGTGTACAATATGGTAAAATAATTTAAAAAAATAGTGGTATTTATTTTGACAATTTACACTGCAGATAGTATACAGTAGGATGGAAAAAAGGAGTGTGAAATAATCTCAATTCAGTACACATGATGAAATTAAAACCTATGTCAAGAAAGTGTACATGTGCATATGTATATATGTATATGTATATATATACACATATATATGCATAAGCAAACTCATACATATACACATACATAAACTTATATAAATGTTATAATGCAATTAAAATGCATCATAGAACAAGTGGAGAGATATTGTGAAAACTGAATCCCTTATAGTATGAAGGATGTCAGTGTTTTCTCACTAATGTGGCAGTAATGTGTTATTTGTTTTAATTCATGGACAAAAGTATGCCTTTAGTTTCAAACTGGAGCTTAAAAGACCATTTCAAAAATGTACTACACATTCCAATATGATGAAAATAAACTATTTTGAAGTACCTACAATCCATCATCATAGAACAGAAATCAATCTGCTGCTATTTACAAGCTTCACTAGGATTGACTACATGTAATAGGACTGAAGGTTAATCTGCATGTTATGGACTAAATAATGAGGAACAAAATTAAACACTTTCATGAGCTACATACTCTAAAAGAGAAAATAGTGAGTAACTCTCATATATAATTTTGTCATAGTGCCCAAATAATCAGGGGAGGAATCACATAATCATTCAAGAAAAAATGAAGCAGGTGTGTTTATTATTATCATATTATCAAATGAATTATTGAATGGCTGTCTGCCTTCATCAATAAATAATTGACTTCCAATGTAGTCAATGCCTTCTCTTTTATTATGCATAGGAATGGACTGAGAATTAGGAAAAAAATCACGTACAAGAGACTCTTTATGCAAGAACACAGTGATAATGCAAAATAAGAATGTAAAGTTGATCCTGTGAATACCTAAAAGGCATCAGGATATTAACAAGTAAGTTTCCAGTGCTATACTTTATTTTCCACACTTTACTGCCTTTGGTGACAGATAGAGAAGTGACTGCAAATGTTAATGCACCATAGTTCAGTGTCTCTATGGTTCATGAATAAAACAACAATGCCAAGCCATTCCTACAATAAATCTCCCAGGGAAGAGAAAACAGCAGGATTTCACTAGTCTCTACCAGATACTAAAGTCTCAAGAAAATCATCTTCATTGCCCATATTAAGGACATCAAGACTGGCACAGGGATGCTATATCTGTAAAGAAAGCAGTAGGTTCCGAAGAAGGGAAGAGCAGGACTCCCCTAGCCCATGCCAGATCCTAAAGCCTGAAATGAATTCAAATGGAGACTGGGAGACCATATCTTTAAAGAGAAGAAGTAGCTATAGAACCAGGAATCTGCTTGCTGCCCAATTGACAGGATCAGGTGACTCAGGTTGTAATGCTGGAATCAAACAATCTTTGATTTGGTAATTTCCACGGGATCTGTCTCCCCTTGTATTACAAGAGCAATCTGCCTTGTGGGCATCAAATAACAATTAGATTTTGGTATGCTCGTGAGCAACTGAGGCCCAGAATACAGCCACAGGCTGACTGATGAGAACCTGCTCTGCTGACAACTTTATTAGGTCTTCTTGCTTCTGATGGAGGAGGGTGTGCATTCAAATTTTGTTTGGAAGAGGAACCTGTTGGAGCCCATTTATGCTTTACCCAGCAGGTCTGCTTAGACAGGATGATTGGATCATGGGTGTGAGTACAGGTGGCTTAGATGACCGGCACCTGTCTGTGCAGGGGTGTTGTATTTTCTCCACCCATTGGCATTGCATTAACTACTCAAGGACAGAGACAGTAGATGCTGGATGGATTAGGATACAGGCACTCTCAAAGCTATCCTGTATTATCTATGTGTTTCTCTCTCCTAAATCCTTCTAAATAATATTTCCTGCTGCTTCTACTCGAGAATTCTATGGGAAAATGGGGGAGTGGGACATGGTCCAACACGCAGGAAACAATATGCAGAGTGAACTCAATTCCACCAATGGAAAGCAAATCCTGGGGTACTCTTTGAGATCTCCTTCAGAGCTGCTGAGTCATTTCACCATGGCAACTATATGTGTACTGCTGCCCAAACAAGGAAACTGAAAGTGGATGACAGGAATTGATGTAATGAATCTTTGGACCAGAATGCAATTCTCAAAAGAGAAAAATATCCCATGGTAACTAGATGGTGATTGTATACCCAGATACTCGGCCCTGTTTCCCAGATATCTACCTGAATGACTCACTTTCCACCTGCTGAGGGCTGATTGTGATTCTGGGCTGCAAATTGTACCTTTCAGGTAACAGTTTCTGATATGTCATTTTAGATTCCCCAAATGCACACATTTGTGGAATCTGATTCTTAAATTTTCATAGAGTCCCAGGTGGCTAAGTGAGAATTGTCACTGACACAGTCATTTTCTTAATGTGCTCTCTGATGGAGCATAATATCAATATATCCCTGGTTTCTGTTACGTATTTTTTCCCAACATACATCTTCCTTGCAGATAATGGAGGATTCAAATCGGAGGCAGTAATCATAAATATTATAGCTGAAGCAGTGGCTTCAGAGGAAGGAGGACATTTCCGGCAGAACAAACAGGTGCAGGTGACTCAGAGCAGGAGTGTGGGAAATACCACCAAACCCTGCTTATCCGTGTTTCTACTGCCTCTGTCTGCTGCAGTTCTCTGGGACAGTTATGCTTCTCTTGTGTTGTTTACAGTCAGGCTCTGGCTGAATTCCAGCTAAGAGCTGGAATTTAGCCAGGAGCCTGGCTATTGAAACTGTGGACTGCAAGCTCTTTTATTCCATCTGTCTGACTCATATTCAAATACACAACCAATAAGAAGAGAGCTGTCTAAAGTAGAAGGGAAAGCAAATGACTGCAAAGAATTGGAGATCTCAATTGGAGCTGCTGACTCATCTGTCTCTCCCTCCTTCCTGTATATTGTAAAAGGAGCAGGGAAGCTGCAAAGGGAACACCTTATAGAATGAAATTTCCATGGGCTCTCCATACAACTAACAGAAGATTGCTGGCTGATTTTCTCTTGTGGTGTTTGTGTACCAGCCACCCCTAACTACATGACTGTGCATCCTCTGTCCATCAGTCAGAAAGAGAGCTTAGGCATCCCAGGGCCATGCCTACCAAGTGACACTATGGTATGTGATTATGTAACTTGCATGTAGCTTGATTACGTAGTCTATGTTCCTGCATGGCATAGCTATGTAAGAGATGAATAAGCCTGCAAAGAAGACTGTCAAATCTAGCACAGGCTATCTGACCAGTCACATGAAGGGATCCAGGTGCCTGTTTTAAATGTTGCAGAGAAGGTCCTTGCGCTTGAGCCAGGCCTGCCCCATGCAGGCCTCATCTAAAATGCGATCGAAGTGGAAATATGTTAGTTGACTGCCCCTGTGCAACTCATGACATGTGGACATCAGTCAAAGACCAACATAGAGGCAAAGTCCTACAATGGGTAATGGATGATTGAAGGTACCCAGGTCCTTACCCAATGACAGCCATTTCATACCAAACCTAGAGAAGCCATTATTGTATAGAGATGATCTATTTCCTTCCTTTGGACACTGGAGGCCATTTGCATCCTGTGCAAGTTTTGGGGTCTTACCTGTCATTTCAGTATCCCTGTTGTCTGGGGAGGGGGACAGCCTTACTTAGCTCACCAACCCCCATGATTTAAATGTATTTCCAGGGGTATATCTCTTACACAAACTCTTGTTTGTGCAAACCGGCCCTGTGCACCTAATGGGAAGAAAAGTTTTAGCTAAGGCACTAGTTTCTATTTCATTTGTGCCCACATTTCCCTACCACAGATTTGTCAGCAGCTCCTCTCCTCCTCTTCCTTGACACTCTGCCCTCCATCTCTGACATGTCATTTCCCTTTCAGTCTCTAATGTGGACCCCAAAATCGTGGATGGCCAGACACTTCCTCTTCTTAGAAACCATCACTCTGTTGTGATCCAGTTCCAGCACCCTACCTGATACATCACTAAAACTCAGTACACTCTTTCACTCCACAGCCTTAAAGGACTTAAGCCTATCATCCCTGAACTTCTCAGAAAGAAGCTACTTCTTCCAAATGCTTCTCTTTTTAACACCTCTATACTTAGAGTTAAGAAGCCGAATAGAATCTACCACCTGATTTAAGACCTGCATGTATTTAAGTTTCTAAATGGTCTCTTTCAATAAAAAAACACAGCGCTAAAAATATAGGGGTGAAGACTTAGAGATCAGGGAACTTGGAAAATTCACAAGCAAACCTTACCTCACCAACACTGCAGCTTCCAAATGCAACCTACTTGCTGTCTTACACATGCTTTCATTGCCTTGCTCTTATGCCCATTAATTGGCTATATTAGCCCAGCTATCTCTTTTTTACATTGTATGTCTGTACAAAACCCCACCATCCTTGTATTTGGTACTGGCGTTAATGGTGTGTGTCACCATGGTTTGCTCTGTTCCCTAGTAGGGCCTTGAACACACAGAGACCCTGTCTGATAAGTGTTCTGATTGAGGGTGTATGCTCCCTGAATTTTTGTTTACTTAAATGGCTGGCCTTTCATGCCTGATCTGCAGCAAGCTTTATTAAAGCATAAATAAAATAGCAGCACATTTTAGCATGAATAAAATATCACTAAACTTGCAGTTCATTAGATCTTCAGGGGTCCTCTCAATCCTGTAATGCCTGGACTTTACTCAGTTCTTTACACTGTCCCTTCAGAAACCACACACTACTCAGTTCTAGATCTCATGGATACCTCCTTTTCCATACCTCTTAGCACTCTGTCTCAAAATATCTTGTCCTTATCCTGGACATATGCTGACACTTGCCTGTATATTTAGCTAACTTGGACTGTCTTGACACAGATTTATGGACATCCGACAACTTTTTCATCAATACCCAGCTTCTGGCTTGCTCTCCTTCTGCCTCATTGGCTTTAACTTTTACAATTAGTAGATAACATTCTACTCTGTGGCCCATAAGTATAAGTTATTCAAACTAACCCCTCTCCTCTTCTAAATTTTTTGTACACGTGTAGTTATAAAGTCTCAAGTTGCAAAATGCAGCTCTCTACTCCTCAGGTCACTTATTTGGGTGTAAACATTTCCATACCATACTAGGCTATAAATTCAGATAGAAAGTATATAATTCAGTCTTTTGCAGGCTGCTATACTAAACAGGATATTCTATCCTTTCTAGAAATAGCTGACTCCTTGAAATCCTGTGTTCAATCTTTTTAATCTCCTGGTTTCCCCCTTATATGAGGCAGCTCAGGGATCCTGCAGGAATCCTTCATTCACCCTATTATTAATCCTTTCCAGAAATTCCATTGGGCTCTGCTTCAAGACTCTGCACTACACCTCCTTGATAAACTCATCCATCCCTTCTCCGTCTATGTAACAGAAAGAGAGTGATATACCCTTGGAACTCTAGGGCATCAGCAGGGACCCTCCATTGCATCTGTAGCATACCTGTCAAACAAACTAAGCCTCACCACACAGAGAGGGTCACCAATCATATGTGATTTGGGGGTTGTTAAGCTACTTAATAGTGAATCAAAGAAACTAACCTTTGGGTCACCTAACACATCCTCTTCCCACCATAATTTGTCCCATCTTTTAACTTATAAAGTCTTATAAACTTTTTCAACTTCCTGAGTTTTTTCTCCCCAAATGCTATTACTGGAAGATACCACACTTACTTTCCAGACTTGCCCACTTGTTAATATTCAATCCTCCTTCCTAGAACTAGTGCTGACTATTCCACATCTCACTACTGCACTTAAATCCTAAAGGAATTTTTGCTCATCCTTCACACATACAAGAGTGCACATTGTCTCAGGCCACTTATACCTGGTACACAGATGGCTACTCCTTTTTACATGATGGGACTCGTAAAGCAGGATATGCCATAGTATCAGATACTGGGGTGGTAGATTCAAAGACATACACTACTAACCAACAGGCTGAGCTAATGTCTCTCACCTGTACCTTCCACTTGGCACAGGGGCAATTCCTAAATTTATACATATGCCAAATGTGCTTTTTATTTTTGTTTTGCAAGACAAATAACTCTGTGTAATTTTGGTGCCTCTCCTGAACCTTGCTCTGTAGACCATGGTAGCTTTGAATTCACAGACATCTGCCTGGGTCTGACTCCCAAGTACTGATATTAAAGGCATGTGCCACCACCACTAGCTTCCCAATATAATTTTCATATCCCCCATCCTGCACTCATATCTGGAAAAAGCATGGGCTTCTCATCGCAAAAGGACAATTCATAACTATCTCAGGCCAAATAATGGTCATGATAAAAGCTTCCTGTTTCCCAAATGTAATAGGAATTATTCACTGTCAATCTCATCAGATTGACAGCTCTATCATCTCTAAGTGAAATAAGTGTATCAACCTGGCATCTAGGACAGTGGCAGTCTAGAGCCCAGACTCATGTCCTTCACCACAGGCAAAACATACAGTACAACCCACATCCTCACAGACATCTCCTGTCACTAGGCAAATTCTGCCCTATCTACACCAGCTCTTTCACCCTAATAGTCTTGCTCTGCCTCAGATCATAGAAAGGAACCTACAGACTACCTGCTGTGGGATGTTCTGTATTCTCTGAATATGTTGCTCTGATAGGTTAATAAATAAAATGCTGATTGTCCAGTAGCCAGGCAGGAAGTATAGGTGGGACAAAGAGATAGGAGAATTTGTGGAAGTGGAAGGCAGAGTGAGGGAGATACTTCCAGAATCCATGTTAAGAAGCAACATGAAATGATACTATTAAGCCATGAGTTACATGACAACTTATAGATTAATAGACATGGGTTAATTTAAGATATAAGAACAGCTAACAAGAGGCCTGAGCCATTAGGCCATAGTTTGATAATAATATGTCTCTTTGTGTTTGCTTGGTTCTGAGTGCCATGGGATCTGGAAAGTAACAGGATAACTTTAAATACACCTACCTCTGAGGATTTTCATTCCTTAAAATCTATTACTGGCTACTGTAAAAGTTGACAGAAGATAGAATACAGCTCCACATTTTGAAGCCAAACTTTCACACCAACCAGTTTAGAGGATACCTTCCAAGGTCTAACTGGCAGCTCAATTTTACCCATATGCCCACAGTCCGACAAATTAAATGTCTCCTCATGGTTTAGGACTCATTTTCAAGTTGTGTAGAGATATTTCTTGTTTATACTAAGTGTCCTCAAACAGTCCCTGACATCCTTCCCCAGGATTTGGGATCCCTCCATTTCTTCAGTCTGATATTTATCTGTAGTTCTCCTTTCCAGATTTTCCAGACCATATCTAAGCTCTTAATATACATTGATATTTTCATGTCCCTTGCTATCATAAGTCCTCAGAGAAGGTACAGTATACCAATAATATTAAAAACACAATCTTATTAAGATGTCACCAGAAATTCACCCTGATTTGGTGAAATTATTGTTTCTAGCTCTTTTCATACTCTGGACACTTACCAAGCAAGCCCTATCAGCCCTCCATTTGAACTCATGTATGGGTTACTAGCTCTAACCCCTGGCCTCTGATCCAAACCATTACCACTCCCTGATCACCTCCTCACTCCTCCACACTATTACCTCTGCTGTCTCCTGTGGAATTTTGCTGACTACTCCTTACACCAGCCATGTGATAATCCATGCCCTACCTTATATCCTCATTGGGGATCAGGTCCTTCTTTCCCCTTCAGTCCAGCAAACCTCAACCCTTTACACTAAATGGAAGGTACCCTTCAAGGTACTTCTTGTAACCCCCCACAGAGGCTATAATTGAGGGCTTTCCCCACTGGATACATCTCCACAGCCTGAAAACTTTAATCCTGCTCTCACCCAAGAGAAATTTCTCCTCATACACAGTGAAACCAACAGGGACTCAGTCTCTTCAGTTCCAGAGGACATCTGGATTAATGTCTTGTCACCAATTTCAAAAGAATGTGGTTTTCTCCCACCCATTCATTCTCACTGAATTGTGAACCCCATAAGTTTTTTTCTTCTTCCTGATTCCCTTTTCAAGTTCTCCTGTCCCTACTGACATATTCTGCTTCATCAGTTTCCCTCTGTTGACTCTAATAACATATTCAAATTTCTAATTATTTATCCAGCTAATTGTTACAAGACCAACATCAGCCATAGATCTGGAGGCACAAGAAATACTAAAATATACCCCAAATATACTGGTAAGAAACCCTAATAGACCACAGGTATAAACACCTCATTGTCAAAGGGTCTTCACTTTGTAAAATCAATCTTTAATATAACAATCTATCATTGTTAAATGCCCTCAGCAAGTTATACTTGCTTGTTTATACTATAAACAATATAGTGTATCTCCTCAATACTAAAAAAATAAAGGCAACAGTTGCATTAAGGTTTGTCTCAGGAGAAGATAAAAATGCCTAATTGATAATGGTAAAAAAAGAATGCATGATCCATATTTCTTTATCTCCCTCTCCTTCTCCTGCTGTGGATATTGCTCTGTATAAATAAAATGCTGATTGGTCAGTAGCCAGGCAGAAAGTATAGGCAGGATGAGCAGAGAAGGGAATTCTGGGAACATGAAGGCTGAGGGAGAGAAACACTTCCAGCAGCAGGGAGGAGAAGCATGATGTAAGACACCAGTAAGGCACGAGCCACATGGCAAAGTATAGAGTAATAGAAATGGGTTAATTTAAGATAGAAGAACAGATAGCAAGAAGCCTGACATGGCCATACAGTTTACATGCAATATAAGTCTCTGTGTGTTTATTTGGTTGGGTCTGAGCAGCTAAAGGAATGGTGGGTAAGAGAGATTTGTCCTGACTGTAAGCTAGGCAGGACCAGGAAAACTCTAGCTACATTCTTCATTCTTTTCTCTTTCTTGCTGTCTCTGTCTCTGTCTCTGTCTCTGTCTCTGTCTGTCTGTCTGTCTGTCTCTCTCTCTCTCTCTTTGTCTCTCTCTCTCTCTTGCTAACATTAAGAAATAAAATGCTGATATCAGTAGATTACTTAACATTATAATATCATGCCTAGCAGCTCAAGATTTTAATTTCTTTTTGATTGCTTCATAATATGTTTAACATTTGTATTCTTGGTAAATTTTAAAATTCTTCTAAGCTCAGTAGCCAGCTTGGATCTGCTGGGCAGTCCAGATCTCCTTCAGATAAGTATCTTTCAACCTTCACTGGTCACAGTATGTACCTTCCTCTTCCTGGGGACCCTGCAAGATAATTTTTTTTCTGACCTTCTTCTTCTATATCTCCAGCAACTTGTCAATTTCACAGGGCCCAAACCAGAAGAAAATATTAAGCTACCTCTGATTGTCCAGCTACCTCTTGAAAAGGCCCCTTCCCTACCCCCAAAATTACTTAATGCACAACAAGTCAGCTTGAGGCAGTTCTGTGTGGCACAGAACCCCGATTCCCATTTTTCTGCCATGTTTAACCTCCAACATTTTCCTATAACTACAAGTATAGTAGGAATGTTACAATTCCTAGCCACCCTTAACTAAATAACCATGCATGCACTGTCCATCAGTCAGGCAGAATGCTTCATGATCCAAGATCCTTGCATCCTATGTAATCCCTGTGCTAGATGAACAGGGAATATGCTTGAAGCTTGATCAAGTAAATTATATGTATGTGGACATAGATGCACAAGACCAAAAGCACAAGCTCAGACAACCAACAATAGCCAATTCCACCCATTCCCTGGCCTCCTTTTCCACACAATTCATTTCTAGTAAGCCTATTGCATAATCCCTATTTGCTTTGCCAATTAGCATTCTTCCAGTTGGGTTTATTGCACATTTTGTTTTCTCTCACATGGTAAATAGCAATAAAATAAATAATAGATTTGCTGAGAGAACTTCCACCTGATTAGCCTAGATTCAATCTATTTACAAGAAAGTCTTCATTCCTGTCTCGACTTTGCTGATTGTGACTGCGAGCTGCAAAATGCATCTGGGTGCTGTCTCTGTGATCGGTTTGTGTCAGAAACTTATGTGTGTTTTCTTATGTTGTAGAATTATAATTATGACATATAATTACATATATTGTCGCCTAATTATAATTTATAATCATAATTTTACATGTAGTTGAATAATAATACATAATATATTATATCTATTAGAGTGCTCTACAAAAAGCTATTAGGACTGAAGAAAAATGTTGATTTCACATTTTCTTCAAAATAGTACCAACAGTAATATAATATTGTACAGTGTCTTAATGATAAAAAATATATTAAGAAAAATTTATTTTATAAAAGAAAAATATACATGTATTTATATTCTCAGCAATTTTGTTGTCCACTGTAAGTCCCTAGAAGTGATTGCACAGTTACATTTGCAAGAGCTGCAGCAGTAGTCATAGCTATTGATAGCTGAGCCATGAAGTTGGGCTCTCAGAGATCCAGGTGGAGGGATGTGACAACAACAAATGTCATGCGGCAAAACCTACAATAACTTGAGTCCTGTAAAACTGAAACTGTCATAGTAGGTCAGGATCTGTCTCATGAGACCAAAAACAACACATCTGGTTATCAAAGAGAGATCCAGATGGAGAAAAAAGTCCAGATTGTTTACAGTGTGTTTAAAAATATGCCCATACCAGTGTGTCTGCTGTTCTTTTGTTATCCACACACACACATCCTACAAGAAAAATCATGTGGATTCTCCAGTATAAAAAACCACAGTATTTGGTTAAATATTGCTGGACCATTTTTTGTTTTATATAGGATGTACTTTTAACAATTTTTCACACTATTAGGATGATAGATTCAATTCCTTAAGCCATAGATAGACCAGTTATGACCACTTATAATCATCCTTCTTTATGAAGGCAAAATTGCAGCTAACAGGATTACAAGTCAACAAGGTAAAGTTGATGGTTTTATCAGCCATTTCAAAATGTCATAAATTTGACCAATATTTAGCTGTTCAAATTGTCACACTGTTTTGGGACCCAAAGATATATCTAGAGCTCTCACACTAATTTTTTCAGAAATGTAGATATTTGACATTGACAGGAAGGCAAAGTCTGCCCAATATAATAAACTAGCATATTCCACATGGCCATGGAGATAGTAGACCCAGAAAGAGAACTTTCATCTCTAAATTCACTGAAAGCATATAATTTCATACTGTCTTGTAACTATTTATCCTTATACTCATGGACAATATTGACTGTTACTGTCATAAAAAAGCATATTTTACATTAGTATTACACAATATCACAACTGCTCAAATGGTAAAGTATTTATAAGGTACCAGGCATTGTGTCACATGCCTTTAATCCCAGCACTCAGGAGACAGAGGCAGGCAAATCTCTGTGAGTTCTATGCAAGCCTGGTCTACAGAGTGAGATCCAGGACAGGAAAAAAACTACACAGAGAAACCCTATCTCAAAAATCCAAAAGAAAAAAATGCTAAAATGGCTAAACATAATCACCATATTCTATATACAGGATGAGTTATTCATGTGTACATTTGTAGATGAACAATCAGGTAAAATAACATTCGAAAATAAAGGTGTTTGTTTTAATAGTTTTCAGTGTTGATAATAAATTGAAGGAGCAGAAAGATATGTGAAATAATCTAAATGTAGGCATGAATAGAATTCTCAACTGTGTCAAGATAGTGTACTAATGCATCTGTATCTGTGTATATGTATATATATATATATATATATTTATATATATATGTATGAGCAAACTCATACATATACACATATGAAATTTATATAAATATTCTAATTAATTGAAATGCATCATAGAATATGTAGAGAGATATTATGAAAACTTAATTCCTTATACTGTGAAGAAGTGTCAGAGTTTTCTCACTCATGTGGCAGCAATTTGTTATTTCTTTGAAATTATGTCAAAAGTTGTGCCTTAGTGTAACCGTGAAGCTCCACAGACCATTTCAAAAATATACTTACACCTCATAATATGATGGAAAGAAGCTATTTTTGAAGTCCGTAAATATTAATGTCATCATAGAAGACAAATCCATCTGGTGTTATTTAGAAGATTCGCTGGGATTGACAGCATGTGATAGGATAGAAGTTTATTCTGTGTGTTACTGAATTGAAATGAAGAAAAAAAGAATTTCCCTCTCTCAGAAGCTACATACCCTAAAACGGAAAATAGTGAGCAACTTTCAAATGATAGACTTATATAAAACCAACTTGTTTCATTCTGCCAAGGTCATATAGAAATTACCTAAGTCCTAATGAAAGGGATATACTAACATATCTGTGCATCTCTTGACCCTAATCAGAGATGTTACTTCACACAATAGTTGGGAAACAACACAGTGATGTACAGGGTGGGTCTTACTATAGAGCCAGAGAGGCTTTTGGGTATTATGTTCTGGAGTTTAATGTCTTCTGCAAAACAATACCTGAGATCCCCACATATTTGTGTTGAAGAGATGGCAGAAAGATCCAAAGAGTCAGAGGTGGTTGAAGATTGCAATGTACCAATATTTTCCAGTCTCAACTTTACTATAGGACATAGGAATTCAGAGTTGTGGGTGGAGACACAAGATAAGATCTGCACTTATTAAATGCATACAAAAATAAATACAAAATGAAATAGGAAATATGTTGTGTTTATTATTTTACAGGGAAGAACTGAATAAATCTCTGAAATCAGCAATAAGTATTTGATTTCCAACCAGGCTCATGCCCTGTCTGATTTCATATATTGGAATGGCCTAACTATTAAGAAAAGAATATGTACAAGAGATTCTGCATGCCAGAACACAGTAATAAAGCAAAACAAGAATGCAAAGTTGAGCCTGTGTGAACCTATATGGCAACAGGATGATAGCAACTAATTTTTCTGTGCTATACTTTATGATACATACTTTATTTTCTTAGGTGATAGGTAGGGTAGTGTCTATATAAATGAGTAATCGATATTTTCAGTGACTCTGGAAATCACAAAGGAATGTACAGTGCCCTAGGAATTCCTACAATAAAACTCCCAGGGTAGAGGAAGGAGCAGGATTTCACTAGTCTCTGCAGATACTAAAGCCTCCAGAAAATGATCTTCCTTGACCATTGAGCAGGACATCAAGCCTGACACACAGATTCCGTATCTTTAAGGGAAGATGTAACTTCAGAAGAAGAAAAAGAGAGGATTCCTCTAGTCTCTGCCAGATAGGAACATATCAAGTGAATTAAAACTAACAGAGGGAGGCCAAATCTTTAAAGATAAGCAGTATATGCAGAAGCAGGATCTGCTTGCTGCATATTTGACAGGATTAGGTGACTCAGGCCTGTAATGGTGGGAATCAAACAATGTCTGACTTTGGGAATTTCCAAGGGTTCTGTCTCTTGTGCATGTTAGGATCAATCAGCTTTGTCTGAGTCAATGTACAATAGGGTTTTGGTTATACCCATGAGCAACTGAGACCCCAAATATAGCCAGAGCCTGACAGGTAAGAACGTGCTCTGCTGACAAACTTATTAGCTCTCCTTGCCTCTGAAGAAGGGGTGTGTGCTTTCCATTTGTGTCTAAAATAGGAACATGTTAGAGCCCATTTACCCAGCAGGTCTGCTTAGAGAGGATGATGGGACCATGGGCCTGAGTACAGGTGTCTAAGATTTTATACAATGTGCTGTGCTGGGGGGAGGTATTTTCCTACACCCCTTGGCATTTCTTTAAATATCCTATGCCACATGTATTTAAATCCAGGCAATCTTGAGGCTAATCTGTTATTTCTATCTGTTACCCCCTCCCTACCATTCAACTTAGTATTTCCTGCTACTTCTAAGCAAGAGTACTCTGGGGAAATGTGGGAGTCGGGAATGACCCTTGCATAGGAACCAATCAGGGGAGTGATCTCAAATCAACCAATGGAAAGCAAATCCTGTGGTACTCTTTGAGATCTGCTTCAGAGCTGCTGAGTCATTTCACCCTCTCAAGTAAATGTGTGCTGCAGCGATGCTGCTATAAAAACGAAACTGAAAATGGATGACTAGAAAAAATGTAATGTAGCCTAGGACCAGAATGCAATTCCCAAATGAGAAAAGCATTCCGTGGTAAGTAGGGGGTGATCATACTTCCAGCTACTTGGCCCTGGATGTCTACTTGAAAGCCTTGTTTCCACCTGCTGATGGCTGATTGTGATTTGGGGCTGTCAATTGTACCTTTCAGGTAACAGTTTCCTATATGCCATTTTAGATTCCCCAAATGCACTTTATGTGGAATTTGACAATTGAAATTTTCACAGAATCCCAGGTGGCTGTGAGAATATTCGCTGACTCATTCATTTTTTTAATGGGTCTACTGCAGGAGCATATGATCAATACATCCCTGTTTTATGTTAGGTATTTTTCCCAACATAAATCTTCTTTGCCAACAATATGATAATGCAGAATGCAAGACTGAGGCAGAGATCACAGATACTAAGGCTGAAGCAGTGGCTTTAGAGGGGCATTTCCTGCACAGCAAACAGGTGCAGGTGACTCAGAGCAGGATGTGGAAAATCCTAACAAATCCCTGCCTATCTCTAGGTATACATTTCCTTCGTCTTTTGCAGCTCTCGGGACAGTATTCATTCTCTGGAGGTGTTTTGACCTGAACTCCTGCCTAATTCCAGCTGCAAGCTGGAATTTAGCCAGGAGCCCGGCTGGTAAAACCCCTCAGTGCAGGCATTTTTATTTGATCGGACTGCCTCCTATTTGAATAGACATAGGTTAGGAACCAATAAGATGTGAGATCTCAAACCCAGGAATAGAAAGCAAATGACATCAGTGAATTTAGAGATCTCTAACAGAGCTGCTGACTCATTTATCCTCCCCCCCTTGTGTGTTCTTAAAGAAACAGGGAAACTGAAAAGGGAGCACAGCATAAAATGTAATTTAAGCAGGGCTCTGTCTCCAACTAACAGTACAAAACTGGCTGATGTTGGCTAGTTGGTTGCGCAAGTTTTCAGCTGCCTTGTCCTAAAATTTACCTATCTACAAGAAAGGCTCCATTCTGCTCTGCATGTTTCTGACTATGACTCTGGGCTGCCAAGTGCATCTGACAGCACTCTCTGTGGTCCTTTTGTTTCCTTTTTTCCTGCTTTTTTGTTTGTTATTTTTTTTTTATAATTTGATTTTCTCTGTGTAGCTTTGGTGCCTGTCCTGGATTTCCTTCTCTAGCACATGCTGGCCTCTAGCTCAACAAGTTTAGCCTGGCTCTGCCTCACAAGTCCTTGGATCAATTTATGAACTGCCCCCTTGCAAGTCTTCAAAAGTCTGAATCTAAACCTTCCAGACATAATTCAGCCCTTCCCTCTACATAAGAGAAAGGTAGGGTTATGCCCTAAGTGCCCAAGGGCATCATCTGTGCCCCCTTTTGTACTTGTAGCATACCTGTCAATAAAATTAGACTTCACCACACAGGGATGGGCACCTTGCATTCCTGCTTTAGCAGCTGCTGTGCCCCTGATTTGGGAATCAAAGAACCTAAACATTGGGTCACCCACAACTTTCTTCTCCCACTATAACCTGTCCCATCTCTTAACTTATAAAGTTTTACAGACTTCACCTCCTTCTTGAGCTCTTTCTCTCCAGGTGGTGATACTGGAAGATGCCACACAAACATTCCAGGCTTGTCCACCCCTTCATATTTCAAACCAGCTTTCTCAACCTAACCCTGTTCATTCTCTAACTCTTTCTTGTACTGAAACCTAGAGAAATTATTGCCCAATTCTTCACATACACAGAAGGGCACATTTCTTCAGGCCACTTATCCATGATAAACAGATGGCAGCTGCTTTTCACATGAGGGGACACATAAAGTGGGCTATAACATAGTGTCATATGCCGACGTGGTAAAAGCACAGGCATTACCCTCACACATTACTAAACAACAGACTCAGCTGGTAGCTTTCTCCGTGCCTCCCAATTGGACCTGAGGCAATCCCTACATGTTATATAGTCTCAAAATAGACTTTTAATAATATAATGTCCCATGCTGCTATGTGGAAAGAGAATAGACTCCTTACAGCAAAGGAAGGATTCATATCTAATTCAGGTCAAATAATGGCCATGCTCAAAGCCTTCCATCTCCCTAAAGCTATAGGAATTATCCCCTGTCAGTGTAAGAACTTCAACATTTCCATCATCTATAAGAGAATAAAGCAGGCTGACAAGGTATCAAGGAGAGTGTCCCTTAAGGGCCCAGACTTGCCACTTTCATCACAGGGAATCCATACAAAGCAGCCCACATCATTACAGTCAACTCCTGACAGTAGGCAAATTCTGTCCTATCTCCATCAGCTCTTTCACACTAATAGTCATGGCCTGTCTCAGTTCATGAAAGCCCACCTATAGCCGACCTCTGAGGACTTACAATTCTAAGAACTATTAGTGGCTCCTGTGAAATTAACCAAAAGTCAAATCCCAATTCCAAATATTTGAGCCAAACTTTTTCCACCCAACAGGAGGTACTTAAACAGGAGGTACTTTTAACAATTGTTTACACTATGAGGATTTTAATAACAAGCCCTTAAGCCATTGATAGACCTGTTATCTCCACTGATAATCATCCTGCTTTATTAAGGTAAAATTGCAGGTAATAGGACTACAAAACAACAAGGTAAAGTTGATGATTTTACCAGCTCCTTCAAATGTCATAATTTACCAACATTAAGCCCTCCATAGAATATGGCTGGTTTCTTTTGCAAAGACATGTCTGAAGTTTTCACTCTAATGGTTTTCAGAAATTCAGGCATATGACATTGACAGGAACACAAAAATCTGTCCAATATAATAAGCTAGCATAGTCCACATGGCCAGAGAGTTAGTAGACCCAGAAGGATAACATTCATCTGCAAATTCTCTGAAAACTTATGATTTCAGACTTTCCTCTATACATTCATCCTTATAGTCACAGGTAACATTGGCTGTGACTGCCAGAAGAAAGTATAATTTACATCACTATTACACAACTTCACAATTTCTCAAACAGCATAGAACTTATAATGCTTTATCTCAGGTCACCTGATAGAACCAGAACACTCATCATTAAACTTAGGATACGAATATATCAAATGCAATGGTCAAAAACAGTTCTTATTAAAAGGAAAGGATGTGTGATGTGAATACAGTGTCTTCTAAGAATGATAGGGAATTAAGAAGCATAAATATTGCTAAATTTTAGCACCAACAAAATAGTACATATCAAAAAATGGTTAGTACAAAGAAATCACAAGTTCTAAAGCCAACACCGATGGGAAACTCTCTCAAATTTCCACACTTGACTGAAAATCCATGTGGCATTGGCTGTGGCTTGTTCTGCTCCTCTGATCTTTAGTATTCACCCTAACAGTTAGCACCAAGTTTTTATTAATAAGACCTTTATTAATAAGACAATAGAGGCTGCTGCTGTTGCTCTGAGCTACATGCTGCTTCTCATCATGTTGGTGTTGATGGTGATGCTGCTACTGGAGATGATTGATTTACTACTGCTTGTTCAGAGAAAAATTGCCAGCACCATTGTGTTATAAGAAAGCATTGGCAAAGGTCAGTTTCGAGAAGTTTGGCGAGGCCACTGGTGGAGAGAAATTCCTGTTAAGAGATTCTCTTCTAGGGAAGGATAGTCATGGTTCCAAGAGACAGACATTTATCAGACTGTGATTGCTTCAAACCACAGAGGAGGCACAAAAACATTTAAATAAAATAAAGAAAAGAAAAAAGAAAATTTCTGTGGGAAACCATGGCCATCCATAACACAAATTTCTAAACTTTAAAATCATGACAGGACCACACAATGAAGATTCCACATGGACTATGATAAAGCCATTAAGCTGATTAACACCACTGAAAGATCAGTTTGAACTACAAACTGATCAGGAAATTTCAGGTTGGCTAGCTGAGATGATCCAGATTCACAGACAACTCCATCAAGGACTTGAAACAAGTTCTGCACTTTTGCACTATGCAGAGACTAGATAGCAAATGATATGCTACATTTCCCGGGACTTGACAAGTAACTGCAATTTTTTTTCAGTCTTCTAAAGGTGTCTTTACCCTCAAAAAGCAGGAAGAAATTTTAAGAAAACTATGCCCCTATGCCCAAGAGGTGGAGTGGGTGGTTTTTGGTTGTTCAATGGCTTATGGTTAATTATCATTGTTTATAATGCTTGATTACAAGTTAATTTTTAATGGTCAGAAAAAAAGCTAAATAAAAAAGATTAGATTGAGAGTTCTTGTTTTTTTTTTAAAAGAGAGAAGAAAAAGTAAAAAGATGATATAGAAAAGGGTATATTATTGTATCTACTCTGAATAGATAAAATGAAAGATATGGAAATGATAAGATAAAATGTAGACTTCTGAATCTAGTTAGAAAGGAAAAAAGAGAGAATGAGGATATGAAAAGACAATAGGTAGATTTATGAATCGAATTTTTAAAAGGAACTACATGTTTTAAATAGGATAAGTCATGAAATTGTTATTACGGCCATTTTTAAGGCCCTGTAGTTCTAATCTTTAAGTACAACCAAATTATGGTCTTACATAATACCTCTTTGGTTCTGTAAAATGAAGGTCAAGTGTCTTATCTTATTGCAGAACCATTTCAGTTAATAAATTTTCTATTTACAACTCTGAACCTATTTTTCTGCTATGTCAATGGGCATTACAGTTGACCATCTTGCCTCTATGCCAGGGAGATTTCTTTTGACCCAGCATTTCAGCCTTTTCTGAACATAGAACATGGGATGACATATTCTCTTCTGGAACTGCTTCAAGCTGGCATTGGGATGCTGTTGTCAGGGCCGCAAAATGGCTATCTGAACATATTGTATATACTTATTGGATATAGTTTCACTTGTATTAGTTTTAAGATTTTTTATTTTAGAAAAAAAGGGGAAAGATGGTGATATTGTGTTCCCTAAGATATACTGCAACCTACAAATACATAATAAACTTATTATGTCGATATGCCTCCAAAGCACACTGTATATTCTAAGCTTTATCCTAAACATTATGGCACATGTAGACCTAAGCTAATTCTGTAGTATAAAATTAAGCATCACCTGAGCAGTTTCAATTTCCATGAAATATGATTGTTCTTCAGATTTTAGGGCTGAGATTAAACATGAAGTGACTGCTTAATAAGTGAAATATTTAAAGAATAAATGCCACATTTTAGACAAAACACATATATACATATATATAATTATGTGTGCCAAATGTTTCTACATATAGATTTTAATATAAAACTTGTCAAACAGACAGCAGGGATGGAAATCAATGGCTCCATAGCAACTTAAATACAATGGTGGTGTGTATCAAAAAAACAAGATCTGCATGTGGAATATTCCTTTACAATGTCTGAACATATATCATTGTGATTGATTTAATAAAGAACCTGACTGGTGTATACCTAGGCAGGACTAATTTTGTCAGGAGAACCAGACAATGTGGTTTCTGGGAAGAAGTGATGAGTCTCAGAATTGTGAAGAGACTAAGAGAGAAGGAAGTGAACTTGAAATACTGAGAAAAGGATCCACTCCACATGACAGAGCATAGATATGTATTATGGGTTAATTGAAAAAGTATGAGTTAGCTAGTAATAAACTTGAGTTATAATTATTAATAAGTCTCTGTGTGGTTATTTGGGAATAGTCTGGTGGGACGCAAAACCTGAGCTACAAATGCCATTTCTACATGGGGTCACAATTTACAAATAAGACTGAAAAAAAAATCAACAAAAATGATGCTAAGCACTCAAAATAAGGGCTAATGGTGGCTTACTGATCACTGGCTTTCCTCTGCCAAGCTATTGCTGGTGGAAAACAGATGGATGGCTCATTTAAGATCAGGCTTCTTGACTGGGTTCAGGCTAATAATAGGAGAATGGCACTTTTAAGAAGCTTCCTGTGTGTGAAGTAGGGAGGTTGAAAGGGGAACAGGGGCTAAAATGGAATTTACTCTGGACTCTGCCTCCAACTAAGAGTAGAAAACTGGTGATGTTGCCTGGTGGTCTAAGTGAATTTCCAGCTGCTTTGTCCTAAAATCTAGCTATCTGCAAATAAAGCTCCATTCGTGTCTGGATTTTTCTGACTGTGGCTCTAGTTTGCCAAGTGTATCCGAATGCTATCTCTGTGGTCTCTTTCTGACAGTTTCTATTGTGGGAAAAAAAATATATATATACTATATTTATATATATAAATAAAATATATATTTTATATATTTATATATAAATATTTATATATACATATATGGGTTTTAAGAAATCGGTTTCTCTGTGTAATTTAGGTGCCTGTCTTGGGCCTCCCTCTGTATACCAGGCTGGATTCTAACTCACAGAGTTCTGCCTGGCTTTGCCTCCCAAGTTCAAGGACCAAATTATGAACTGGCTTTTTGCATATCTTCATAAGGCTGCCCTTAAACTTCCAAAAACTAACTCAGTCATTCTCTCTCTATGTAACAGAAGGAGAGGGATATGCCCTTGGGGCCCTAGGGCAGTATCTTGGAATCTTGTTTCCACCTGTAGCATAAGTGTCAAAAACTAGATCTTACCACTCAAGGATGGGTATGTTGCATTTGTGTTTTAAAAGCTGCTGAGCTCCCTCTTTGGGATTCAAACAAACTAAACTTTAGGTCAGTCACAACTACCATCTCCCACTATAACCTGTCCCATCTCTTAACTTATAAACTCTTACAAACCTTATCTCCTTCTCAAGTTCTTTTTCTCCAGGTGGTGATACTGGAAGATGCTACTCTTGCTTTCCAGGCTTCTCCACCCCTTCATATTTCAAGCCACCTTCCTCAACCTAACCCTGACAATTCTCTATCTCTTTCCAGCACTGAAACCTAGAGGAACTGTTGCCCTGTCCTTCACATACACAGGAGGACACATTACTTCAGGCCACTTATATCTGATAAACAGCTGGCAGCTGCTTTTCATATGAGGAGACACATAAAGTGGGCTATGACATAGTGTCAAGAGGTTGAGGTGGTAGAAGCACAGGCATTACCACACACGTTACTAATCAATAGGCTTAGGTGATAGCTTTCACCGGGCCTTCCAATTGGAACTGGAGCAATTGCTAAATATTTATACACAGTCCCAATATGCATTTCATATTCTTCTGTCTCATGCTGGTTACTGGAAAGCCTGTTTGGTCAAGCTATTTTGATGCCCCTTCACATTCACCCTTCATAAGTACCAATGATAGGACTCAATGATGAGTCCTACCTGTACTAAGAACTATTACCTAACAGATTTTTCTAGGGCTCAACATCTGTATCTACTGCCATTTTAAGGCCCTGAAGTTCTAATCTTTAAGTACAACCAAATTATGGTCTTACATAACACCTCTTTGGTTCTGTACAATGAAGGTCAACTGTCTTATCTTATTGCAGAAACGTGTCAGTTAATGAATCATCTATTTACAACTCTGAACCTATTTTTCTGGTATGTCAATGGGCATTATAGTTGACCATCTTGCCTCTATGCCAGGGAGTTTTCTTTTGACCCAGCATTCCAGCCTTTTCTGAACAGGGAACATGGGATGACATATTCTCTTCTGGAACTACTTCAAGCTGGCATTGGAATGCTGTTGTCACAGTCCCAAAAAGGCTGTCTGAACATATTGTATATACTTATTGGATATAGTTTTTCTTGTATTAGTGTTCAGATTTTTATTTTAGAAAAAAAGGGGAAATGTGGTGATATTGTGTTCCCCAAAATATACTGCAACCTCGATATATATATAATAAATTTACCATGTTGATATGCCTTCAAAAGCACACTGTATATTTTTTTCCTAAACATTATGGCAGCTGTAGATCTCAGCTAAGTCTGTAGTATAAAATTAAGCATCACCTGGGCAGTTTCAATTTCCATGAAATATGGTTATTCTTCAGATTTTAGGGCTGAGATTCGGGATGAAGTCAATGCTTAGTAAGTGAAATATTTAAAGAATAAATACACATATTTTAGACTAAACAAACATATATATACATGTATAATTATATTTCACAAATATTTCTACATACAGATTTTAATATAAAACTTGTCAAACAGACAGCAGGGATGGAAATCAACATTTCCATAGCAATTTAAATAAAATGGAGGTGTGTACAAAAAAAAGAATAGCATGTGGAATATTCCTTTAAAATGTCTGAATATATATCACTGTAATTAGTTTAATAAAAAACCTGACTGGTTTATATATAGACAGGATAAATTTAGGAAGGAGAAACAGACAACGTAGTTTCTGGGAAGAAGGGACGAGTCACAGAATTGTGAAGACTAAGAGAGAAGGAGGTGAACTTGCAATACTGAGAAAAGGAACCACACCACATGGCAGAACATAGATAAGTATTATGGGCTAATTGAAAATGTATGAGTTAGCTAGTAATAAACTTGAGTTATAATTATTAATAAGTCTCTGTATGGTTATTTGGGAATAGTCTGGTGGTACACAAAACCCAAGCTACAAATTGCATCCCCACATGGGGCCAGAATTTACACATAAGTGAAATAATCAACAAAAATGATGCTGAGCACTCAAAATAAGGGCTAATGGTGACTTACTGATCACTGGCTTTCCTCTGCCAAGCTATTGCTAGTGGAAAACAGATGGATGGCTCATTTAAGATCAGGCTTCTATCAGCCATTTGAGTTTCCTCTGTTGAGAATTCTCTGTTTAGTTCTATAGCCCATTTCTTAATTGGACTGTTGGGTGTTTTGATGTCTAATTTCTTGAGTTCTTTATATATTCTGGATATCAGCCCTCTGTCAGATGTGGGGTTGGGGAAAAATTTTTCCCATTCGGTAGGCTGTCGCTTTGCCTTGTTGACCATATCCTTTGCTCTACAAAAGCTTCTCAGTTTCAAGAGGTCCCATTGATTGATTGTTTCTCTCAGTGTCAGTGCTACTGGTGTTATATTTAGGAAGGGATCTCCTATAAGACATTTAAGGAATTGCTCAACATCCCTAAGTATCAGGGAAATACAAATCAAAACGACACTGAGATACCACTTTACGCCTGTCAGAATGGCTAAGATCAAAAACACTGAAGACACCTTATGCTAGAGAGGATGTGGAGCTAGGGGAACTCTCCTCCACTGCTGGTGGGAATGCAAGCTTGTACAACCACTTTGGAAATCAATATGGTGCTTTTTTAGAAAATTGGGAATCAATCTCCCCCAAGATCCAGCTATAACACTTTTGGGCATATACCCAAGGAATGCTCAAACATACCACAAGGGCACTTGCTCAGCTATGTTCATATCAGCATTGTTTGTAATAGCCAGAACCTGGAACCAACCTAGATGCCCTTCAACTGAAGAATGGATAAATAAAATGTGGTATATATACAATGGAATACTACTCAGCAGAGAAAAAAATTACATCATGAGGTTTGCAGACAAATGGATGGATCTAGAAAAAAATCATCCTGAGTGAGGTAACCCAAACTCAGAAAGACAAACATGGTATGTACTCACTCATAGGAGGATACTAGATGTAAAAGAAAGATGACTAGACGGCTACTCACAACTCCAGGGAGGCTACCTAGAAAACAGGACCCCCAGAAAGACACAGGGATCTCCCAATGACAGAGAAATGGATGAGGTCTACGTGAACAACATGGACGTGAGTGGGGGTAATGAAGGGCAAGGGACAAGGGAAAGAGAGCTTAGGGGAGTGGGAGATCCCAGCTGGATCAAGAACAGAGAGCAAGAACAAGGGATAGGAGACCATAGTAAATGAAGACCACATGAGAATGGGAAGAAGCAAAGTGCTAGAGAGGCCCACAGAAATCCACAAAGATACCCCCACAATAGACTACTGGCAATGGTCGAGAGATACCGGAACTGACCTACTCTGGTGATAGGATTGCCAAACACCCTCATTGTCATGCTAGAAACCCCATCTAATGACTGAGGGATCCGGATGCAGAGATCCACAGCCAGGCCCCAGGTGGAGCTCCAGGAGTCCAATTGGAATGGGGTATGGGCTGGAGGGAAGGTGGGTGCTGGGGGGGCTCAGCACGAGAGGGGGGAGAACAAGGGAATTCATGGCTGATATGTAAAATTAAATCAAATTGTAAAATAAATAAAAATAAAGTAAAAGTCAGGCTTCTTGACTGGGTACAGGCTAATAATATGGGCATGGCACTTTTAAGAAGCTTCCTGTGTGTGAAGTAGGGAAACTAAAAGGGGAACATGGGATAAAATATAATTTACCCTGGACTCTGCCTCCAACTAAGAGCAGAAAATTGGTGATGTTGCCTGGTGGTTTAAGTGAATTTCCAGGTGCTTTGTCCTAAAATCTAGCTATCTGAAAGTAAGGCTCCACTCCCGTCTGTTTGTGTCAGTTTCTATTGTGGGGGGGGAAAAAATATATATATATATAAAGATAGATAGATATCTATCTATATAGATATCTATCTATCTATATATTTGCGTTTTAAGAAATAGGTTTCTCTGTGTAATTTAGGTGCCTGTCTTGGGCCTCCTTCTGTATAAAAGGCTGGATTCTAACTCACAGAGTTCTTCCTGGCTCTACCTCCCAAGTTCAAGGACCAAATTATGAACTGGCTCCTTGCATATCTTCATAACGCTGCCCTTAATCTTCCCAAAACTAACACAGTCATTCTCCCTCTATGGAAGAAAAGGAGAGGGATATGCCCTTGGGGCCCTAGGGCAGTATCTTGGAATCTTGTTTCCACCTGTAACATAAGTGTCAAAAAAACTAGATCTTACCATTCAAGGATGGGCATGTTGCATTTGTGTTTTAAAAGCTGCTGAGCTCCCTCTTTGGGATTCAAACAAACTAACCTTTAGGTCACAACTACCGTCTCCCACTATAACCTATCCCATCTCTTAACTTATAAATTCTTACAAACCTTATCTCATTCTCAAGTTCTTTCTCTCCATGTGGTGATACTGGAAGATGCCACGCTTGCTTTCCAGGCTTCTCCACCCCTTCATATTTCAAGCCACCTTATTCAACCTAAACCTGACAATTCTCTATCTCTTTCCAGCACTGAAACCTAGAGGAACTGTTGCCCTGTCCTTCACATACAAGGAGGGCACATTACTTCAGGCCACTGATACCTGATAAACAGATGGAAGCTGCTTTTCACATGAGGAGACACATAAAGTGGGCTATGACATAGTGCCAGAAGCTGAGGTGGTAGAAGCACAGGCATTACCACACATGTTACTAATCAAGAGGCTGAGGTGATAGCTTTCCCATGCCTTCCAATTGGAACTGGGGCAATTGCTAAATAATTATACACAGTCCCAATATGCTTTTCATATTCTCCTGTCTCATGCTGGTTTCTGGAATGAACACAGACCCCTTACAGCAAAGGGAGGATTCATATTTATTCACGCCTAACACTGGCTATACTAAAGGCCTCCCATCTACCCAAAGCTATAGGCATCATCCACTGTCAGTCTAAGCAGATCAACAGTTCCATTGTCCCTAAGAGAAAAAACCAGGCTGACCAGGCAGCTAGGACAGTGGCACTCCAGGGCCCAGACAACCCCCACCCACCACAGGAATCCACAAAAAGCAGGTCACATCCTCACATTCTCCTCCTGACACTAGTCAAATTCTGTCCTAACTACATTGACTCTCTCAGCCTAATAGACTTTCTCTGTCTCAATTCATAAAATCCCATTTTCAGCCTACCTCTGAGGACATACAGTTCTTAAGAACCTCCTGTGAAATTTACCAAAGTCAAATTCCAATTGCAAACATCAGATCCAAACTTTTTCCTCCCAACAGGCTAGATTTTACATTCCAGAAAATGGACAGAAACTGAATTTTACCCATATGCCCATTGTCAAAAAAATTAAATATCTCCTCATTAAAGCAGACTCATTATTTAATTGAGTAGAGCCATACCATTTTGTAATAAGCAGGCTCATATACTTGTAGATCTCCTTCTCCAGAAAATGATTCCTAATTTGGGGAATCTTCCTCCCTCCAGTGTGATAATGGTCCAGAATTCCCACCTGACAAATTTGTCAGAACCTATCTAAGGCTCTTAATATACTACATCAATTTAATATTCTTTACCTTCCTCAACCCTCAGGGAAGGTAGAGCATGCCAACTGATCTTTTAAAAACATTTTTGAGCCGGGCGGTAGTGGCACACGCCTTTTATCCCAGCTCTCGGGAGGCAGAGGCAGGTGGATCTCTGTGAGTTCGAGGCCAGCCTGTGCTACCAAGTGAGTTCCAGGAAAAACAAAAACAAAAAAAACATTTTTGTTAAGATGTCACAGGAACTTCAGCTTGACTAGGTAAAATTATTGCCTCTGGTTCTTATCAGTTCTGGGCTCTTCTCAAACATCGATTTTAAATTTCACCATTCAAATTCATGTATTGGAGACAGGCTCTAACCCAGGGCTTCCTATCCAAACCTTCACCTCTCCCTGGTCACATCTTCACTCCTTGGACTATCACCTTTGCTCTCTCTTGAAGAATTTCACTGACCTTTCCTTTCCCCAGCCGTATGGTAATCCATGTCCACCCCCAATCTACATTGGGGATCAGGTCCTTCTTTCCCCTCCAGGCCAACACCCCTCACCCTTTCCCCTAAATGGCAGGAATCCTTCAAAATGAATCTTTTAATACCCATAGCTGCTAAGCTTCAGGGCTTTCCCCACTGCATTCATCTGTCCCATCTGAAACCTATTATCCTGCACTCACTCCAGGGAAATTCCCCCTCACACACAATATCACAAACAATGCCCTGCTGCTTTAAGTTCCAAAGGACACCAGGATCAATGGGTTTGTCACCAGTTTTGGAAGAATGAGGTTTCATTGTACAACCATACTCAATCCAACAGTATTGGGAATGACATGTGTTTTGTTGTCAGGAGCCAAGTAGCCTAACAGATTCTCATGGGAAAAAGCTGTGTACCTAATCTTCCATTAACAGTTTAAATAGCAACAATTTTTCAACAAAACCACAGTATGTACCTTTTGATCAACTCCCTAAAACATGATGGTTTGCTGCATGGTCTGTTGATCAAGGCCTGGAATAAATAGACCTTTCCCTGAACCCTACCTTACCCTAACTTCCTCCTAGTAACTTTCCATACCCCTATCTACTTCTCCTAGCTCCCAGCATATATAAGCCTGACTCCCCTTGCAATAAACGAGACCTTGACTCAACTCAAACTGACTTTGTCTTCCTTTATGCGACTAGTCTCCTTTCTCTCTCGCCCCCATTGATCTTTCAAGAGGTGCCTCCTCGGGTCTCACCCAATAACCTGGCCCGCGGGATGGGTCAAGTGGTGCCCAAATGTAGGGCTCAAGGCACGGTGTCCTGCCTGATGACGGACAACGGTAGGGGCCCAGGAGAGGATCAGGTTAGAGATGCCCGGACCACATCACTCGTGCAGCGCGGGAGAGTCTTGAGGTAAGTGTGTCGTCCCATCGATCATGGGCAAAAATTTATCTAAAGAGGCTGTTTTTCTCAAGGAGATGAAAGGTAACCTTAGGGAGAGAGGAATAAGAGTTAAGAAAAAGGATTTCATAAAATTCTTCCAATATGTGGAGGAGAAATGTCCCTGGTTAGTGATTAATGGACCAGGAATTCACCCATTGACTTGGAACAAGGTTGGAAAAGATATTAACAAATTACTCAGAGACAGGGAAAATGTCCCCGATGGCTTTTTTAGTTTTTATGGTGTGATTAGAGATGTTCTAAAGGAAGCAGAGGGAGACGGGCGTGTTTCACATTTACTAGCCCTTGAAGAGGATTTTCTCTCAGACTCCCCCTGCCTGACACCCGATAATGAGTCTAGAGGTGTGGTGGCCACTTCGTTAAAAAATGAAAGTAAAACAAAAACGGCTTCTTCTCCCCTAACAGAGGCTCAAAAGAACATCGAGATCATGGGCGACCTTTCGTGCCCCCTCTCTTATCCATGAGCCTGTCCCTAATGAGTTAACACCTCCCCTAATAAAGCCACCCACTGCCACTCAATCTTGTAAAAAGATCTACCCTGTCATTTATAAAAATGCATCAGGTGATGAATGGCTTGACCCCTTGTCTGAAGTAAGCTTGGGAGAGGAGGCAGCATGCTATGAAAAAGAAAGATATGACCCCTCTCCTTTTACTCAGTCCCAGATTCTATTTGGTGAGAGGCGCCTTCGTTGGTCCCTCCTGTCTTCCTATGTCCCTCCTATTGCCAGCGCCCTGAAAGCACCTACTCATAGAGAAACAGTGCTGGGACAAATGGGCTGTGCTATATCGGGAATGCAGGGCCTTTTAGAGACCAAGGAATCTTTTCTAAACCAGATCACCAATTTAAAAGATGTTCTTTCTATGAAAAGAGAGTTGAGGGATCTTGCCCAACAGATACAGGAGTTACAAGCTGACCTTACAGGAGAGGCCAACACCACCCTTCCGACCGCCTCAGGTAATTCCTGTCACTCAGACTCCCAGTCGAAGGCCAAACCAAAAGTAGAAAAAATCAAAAAGACACTGCCCACCGTTTCTCTCTCCTTCCCAGTAATGACCCGCTCTGATACTCAGTCCCAGGACGCGGGGGAACAAGTTGACACCACTCAGGATGAGGATGAGGACGCTGAGGGTGCAGAGCAAGGCGCCTCAGCCTCCGAAAGGGGAAGAGGAAGAACCAACAGAGGAACTGGGGGATGACACTAATGTCCAGGTCATATATAGAAAGCTAAAAATCAGGCATTTAAAAGATTTGCATTCAGCAGTGAAGAATTATGTTATCAATGCCCCCTTCACAATTTCAGTCCTTGAAGGGCTGGCACAGGGGGGCAGTTTGTTGCCTCATAAATGGAACAAAGTGGTACAGTCAGTGTTAACTCAAAGTCAATTTTTGACCTGGAAGGCTGAATTTATAGATAGAGCTGAAACACAGGCCGTCATAAATAAAAAGGGCTCCCAGATGACCTCATGGTCTTTGGACCATTAGTATGGCCATATGTGCCGTGCTTCAGGCACTCATCAGAGGGCCTATTATGGAGTCAAGAACTGTTTCAAATGCGGGCGCCCTGGACATTTCACCAGAGAGTGCCCTAGCACCCAAGGTGAAGGATCCTCTTTTAATAATAATCTAAACAATCCACCCCCAGGGCTCTGCCCTTGATGCAAAAGGGGGCGATATTGGGCCAAAGACTACTGCTCCAGGACTGATATTAATGGCCAGCCATTGTCTGCGGTATCAGAAAACAGGATGCGGCCCCATTTTGGGGCCCCACCCATCCATTACAACCCCGTGTAACCCCCAACAACCCCTTCAGCAACAATCAAGAACACAGGACCCTGCTGCCCCAGACAGCCTTGGCTCAGCTTCCTCAGTCCTATCCTGAGCCACACCAGGAAGTGCAGGATTGGACCTCTGTTCCCCCACCACCCGGGTTGTAATCCCAGAAGAGGGCACGGTGATTATAGAAACTGGGGTCTTTGGCCCTCCCCCGCCTGGTATGTTCTTCCTAATTATAGGCTGAGCCTCCAGCTCACTATAAGGGCTCTCCATTGTTCCCTCCATAGTAGATGCTGATTATCAAGGAGAAATAAAATACCTGGCCATGGCCTCTCGGCGTCCTATCACCATCCCCGCAGGCCACCGCATTGCACAGGCCCTTCCTCTCCTGATGTTTGGACGATTTTCCCATAAGGGTCCAACTCGTGGTCACTCAACACCAGGATCTTCAGATATATTTTGGGTACAACAATTAACAGAGGGCTGGCCTATACTCAACCTCTCCTTGGAGGGGAAACAATTTTCGGGTATCCTTGATATGGGCGCTGATGCCACCATTATAGCAAAAAAATACTGGCCTGATTCATGGCCACTGGAACCCACTGCCACACATTTAAAGGGAATAGGCCAAGTCCAAAATACATTACAAAGCTCTAAATTCTTAAAATGGAAAGACCCCGAGGGAAATACTGGAACAATAAGCCCTTTATAGTTGAGGGGTTGCCAACCAACCTGTGGGGAAGAGTCATTTTGACACAAATGGGGGTCATTATGATGAGTCCCAATGATAAAGTGACCCAAATGATGCTAAAGACAGGCTTTGTGCCTGGCAAAGGGTTGGGGAAGTCTGAACAAGGACGAACTCAGACCATCATGCCCACACCTAAGCTGGATAAAAGAGGATTGGGGACAGACCTTTTTTCCTAAGGAGTACTGTTCCTCCTACATGCCAAGCTGATAAAATAACTTGGAATCAGACGATCTGGTTTGGATAGACCAGCGGTCCATGCCTCAAGAAAAGGTACAGGCTGCCCTTCAGTTGGTGCAGGAACAATTAAAACAAGGGCATCTTGAACCTTCCACATCTCCATGGAACACTCCTATTTTTGTGATAAAGAAAAAGACTGGAAAATGGAGGCTATTGCAGGATCTCAGGGAAGTAAACAAAACCATGGTCCCCATGGGAGCGTTACAGCCTGGGTTGCCATCTCCTGTGGCCATTGCCAAAAAATATTTTAAGATAATCATAGATATCAAAGATTGTTTTTTTTTCTATCCCCCTGCATCCCTGTACCTTTACTGTGGGTACATCTTCCTGTTACTAAAAGAAATATCCTTCCCACCTACCCTTCCCTGGTTTGCCAATCGATAATGTTAGGAAGAAAAGCCTTCACTCGATACTTTGGGTGTGACCCTGATATTATTGTTATGCCATATGATAAAGAACAATTTGAATGGTTATGCACCCGTAGTCCTGAATGGGCCATCCTTGTCTGCACCTATGAAGGAAAACTTGACACACAGATGCCCAGTAACAAACTCCTACATTTTTTCTCCCTTACTTCTTTTGTTTTTCTTAAAAACACCCGAATGGAGCCCATCCCATCCTGTGCTTTTCATAGATGGGTCAAGTAATGGTAAAGCTGCTTATGTCCTCAATGGCCAAAAGAACATTATGACAACCCCTTTCAAGTCAGCTCAGCTGGTGGAGCTATATGCTGCCCTTGCTGTCTGTAAAAATTTTGAAGTTTGCTCCTTTAATTTGTATTCAGACAGTGGATATGTGGTAGGGGCTTTACAGGCTTTAGAAATGGTCCCAATAATCCAACCCATTACTCCCACCTTCCAAATGTTTTCTGAATTACAAAAATTAATCCAACAGAGGTCGCTACCCTTTTATGTTGGCCATATTCATGCCCACACAGGCCTACCTGGACCCCTAGCTCAGGGAAATGAACTTGCTGATTCTGCTACACATTCTATCTTGATTTCTCACTTGGAACATGATCAGGTAGCAGCTGCTCATGAGGCACACCGCCTTCATCACCTCAATGCTCAAACTTTGAGTTCTCAATTACTAGAGAACATGCTAGGGAAATTGTAAAAAGCTGTAAAAATTGCCTGATGCTCTTACCCAATCCTTGTTATGGAGTAAACCCCAGAGGGCTTATACCTGGACAAATATGGCAGATGGATGTCACCCATGTTCCTGCTTTTGGCAAATTAAAGTTTATACATGTTACTGTAGATACCTTCAGTGGATTTATTTGTGCCTCTGCTCATAGTGGAGAAGACACCAAAGATGTTATCAATCATATGTTACCTGTCTTTACAGTGTTGGGTCAGCCGAAATGTATAAAAACTGATAATGGTCCGGGATATACTAGTAGCAAATTTAGACAATTTTGTTTACAATTAGGAATTAAACACATCACTGGAATATCCTATAACCCTCAAGGCCAGGGTATCATGGAGAGAGCTCACCAAACTTTAAAAAATACTCTTAATAAACTTAGCTCACAAGAGACACTATTTCCCCTTAAGGGAAACCACAAAGCTCTGCTTTCTCATGCCACATTCGTATTAAATTTTCTGACATTGGATGTTTTTGGAAAATCTGCAGCTGAGCGACACTGGCACCAGGAAACCAAACAAGGATATGCGCAGGCCCTTTGGAAAGATCCAATAACCAGAAAATGGGGCAGCCCTGATCCAGTTGTAATCTGGGGAAAGGGGTCTGCATGTATCTATGACTCCAAGGAAAATGGGGCTCATTGGCTACCAGAAAGATTGATTAAGCCTTACTCTACATAGATTGCCTTCCTAGACTAAGAAAAAAAAATAACTGTTATGTCCAGGACACAACCCTGAGACAAAAATTCTCTCTTTTTCTTTCAGAAATGCCTCCAGCTTGGAAAATAAAGGGAGCCACAGACATCTCAATGGCAGGACCTGTTTGTCGTGGGCCTCGGAAAACCAAACCCTGCTTCATCATTTGCTTACTACTCTTCCCCCTTCCCCTCTCCTGCATCTCCAAGGAAAGCCCCCATGCTATTAAAAAGCTTACCTGGTGAATTTTCACAGTAACGGGGGAAAAGGTCTGGAGGGTTACTGCAAACCATGCTCCCTATTCCTGGTGGCCGTCATTCACTCCTGACTTCTGTTAGCTGGCTCCAGGATTGGATTCTTGGGATATACCTACTATTGACCAACACCAGTTAAATGGTACAGGAGGTCAAACAATTCCAACCTGCAATCAATTTCCTCACAGTCCTAAAACCACTTGGACAAGCCCTTGTGGGACATTCCATGATAATAACCCTGCCTTGATGACTGCCCCAGGCTGTGTTAGTCCTATGGCTCATTGTAGGTTAGCACAATCTGACTTTTTTGTCTGTTCTAAGGATGGTAGAAGCAGAGCCACGGCTGCCAGAAGTGGGGGAATTGAGACCTTCTTTTGTGCTCAACGGGGTTGTGAAACTACAGGGACAGCTTACTGGGAACCAACTTCATCTTGGGACCTTATTTCAGTTACAAGAGGGTACAGTAAGCCTAGCACAAATAGACATTTTTGCTTTAGCTCCTATACTTGGACAGCCCATAATCATGGGCTATCATTACCTCTAAACATAACCATCACCCCTCAGGGTAGGGCGAATCGAGCCTGGACCTTGGAAAAAACATGGGGACTCCGCTGGTATCTTGATGGCACAGATAGAGGAGTCATTTTCAAGATCTTGTTAACAATAGAAAACTTGTACCCAAAGTTGGTAGGACCCAACTTAGTTCTCTCTGACCAGAAGGTTCCTTCTAATCATGAAAAGGTGCCATCACCTCCTCCTCCTCCCCCCTCACCTCATCCTCGTCCCTTTCCCTACCATACAAGCACTGTGACTACCATCGTAGACTCCACTAATGGAACTCTCCTTACTCCTTTTGGAGGAACAGGAGATAGATTGTTTAATTTGGCCCAGGGAGCTTATATGGCCCTAAATGCCACAAATCCAAACAAAACCTTGGGTTGCTGGCTCTGCCTTACCTCCAGTCCCCCTTATTATGAAGGGATCGCCTTTCAGTCTACTGCCAATCACCTCACTTCCCCGAGCAATAGGTGTCAGACTAAGCCACATAAACTAACACTCCCTGAAGTCTCCGGACGAGGTTCTTGTTTGGGCAAGATTCCATCGACCCATAGTCACCTCTGTAAACAAACTCTGACACCCTATAAAGGGAGCTATTATCTCAAAGGACCCAACAGGTTCTACCGGGCCTGTAACACAGGATTGGCCCCTTGCATATGTGCTCAGATATTTAATGATTCCCATGAATTTTGTGTAATGGTCCAGTCATGGCCTCTTGTCACTTATTATCAAGAGAGCTCAGTGATGGAATTCTTTGAGCGGAGAGGCAGATACACTCGAGAACCTGTGTCTATAACTATTGCCCTCTTGTTACGTATTGGAGGCATCGCTGCAGGAATTGGTACAGGAATTACTGCCCTCATGCAGAGCAACCACCTTATGCAGTTACAAATTGCTATGACTACTGACCTAGAGGCCATAGAAAGATCCATTTCTGCCCTGGAGAAATCTTTAACCTCAATCTCTGAGGTTGTGTTACAAAACAGAAGAGGTCTGGATTTACTATTTTTATAGGAGGGGGGATTATGTGCAGCCTTGAACAAAGAATGCTGTTTTTATGCCGATCACACTGGGGTAGTCAGAGAATCAATGGGTAAACTAAGATAAAGATTGGCACAAAGAAAACATGATTTTGAAAATCAAAACAATTGGTTTGAGGGCTGGCTAAAGGGATCCCCTTGCCTTTCTACTCTGATCCCCACCCTCTTGGCCCCCTTGGTCATTTTCCCTCTCCTCCTCACCTTTGGTCCTTGGGCTTTTCAACTACTAACACAATTCATCAAAAATCAGATTGATTGGGCCCTAGCAAAAACTGTTTCAGTACACTGCCATCGGATAGAAACTCGAGAGGAAACTATTGAAACAGGTGAAAGGCTCAGGTTCAGCAGCCTACGAACCTAAAAAAACCCTACAACTAAAAGCTAGATGGTACTCAATGATGGGAATAGTATGAGGCCTGTGCTGGGAGCATAATGTACAGAGGATGCCAGAGACTGGCTCAACATGGAACGTTGCCAGACACAGGACACATCCCATATACCCTAAGACACAGGTCCTCTTGTTTTATGACCAAAGCCTGCTTTGGCCATTTTATAGAAAGAAGGGGGAATTGTCAGGAGCCAAGTAGCCTAACAGATTCTCATGGGAAAAAGCTGTGTACAAAACCTTCCGTTAACAGTTTCAATAGCAACCATTTTTCAAGAAAACCACAGTATGTACCTTTTGATCAACTCCCTAAAACATGATGGTTTGCTGCATGGTCCGTTGATCAAGCCCTGGAACAAAGAGACCTATCCCTGAACCCTACCTTACCCTAACTTCCTCCTAGTAACTTTCCATACCCCTATCTATTTCTCCTAGCTCCCAGCATATATAAGCCTGACTCCCCTTGCAATAAACAAGACCTTGACGCAACTCAGACTGACTTTGTCTTCCTTTATGCGCCTGGCCTCCTTTCTCTTTCACCCCCATTGATCTTTCAGGAGGTGCCTCCTTGGGTCTCACCCAATAACCTGGCCTGTGGGACGGGTCATTTTGTCTACTACCTGATTCCCTCTCTGAGTTTTTCTGCCTCTACTGAACATATTGTGCTTCATCTGGTTTCCCCTCTGTCTCTAATAACATATTCAAATTTCTACTTAACTACTGAGCTACTGTTACAGGACCACCATCAGCCATAGAGCCTGAGGTACAAGATATACCCAAATAAGCCCAGATCATAAGAAACAATAACCAGAGGCATTTACACCTCCAGACTCTTAAGGGTCTAGTCTCTGCAAAACATACTATAATATAACAATCTATCACTGTTAAACACCCTCAGTACTTGATCATCTGTGTCTTCTGGATGGGGAAATAATAAAGGAAATAGGTGCCTTAAGTTGTGTCTCAGGTGAAAAATAAAGTCTTGATTGATAATCAAATAAAAATAAAAGCAAGTTCTAGGTTTCTCTCTCTCTCTCTTACTAACAGGAACCAAAAAAAATCTGGTAGCAGAGTGCTAAACATTATAATATCATGAATACCAGGTGAAGGATTTACATTTCCTGTGTGCTTCTTAATATGTTTAAAAATACTTCCCAGCTCCAGAGCTGCCTTGGAACTACCTGAACAGGTCAGATCCACTTCAGATAAGTATCATTTAAATTGTCCTGAGCCTGAGACCCTCCTCCCTCACCCTAGGACCCAAGTGCACTCACACAAATTTTTTTTCTAAACTTCTTCTTCTGCCTCAACAGCACCTTGTCAGATTCAATCAGCCAGATCCAAGAAGAGACAGAAAAGTTCATAGTGCCCAAACAGTAGAACAAAATCATATATACCTCAGGATGTCCAAGTACATAACAGCTCCCCTTCTTTATCCCCAAAAGTTAAGTGACACATAGAGCCTAAGTTGGAAATAGTTCCAGAAGACACTATGCCCTCATTTCCATTTATGTGTAACCTCTAACCCCTTATTTTACATAAGAACAAAGAGTCTAGAGTGGTAGAATTTCTAGCCACTCTCCCAGATAAATGATCGCACATGGAATGTCCAGCAGCCAGGTAAGACACTTAGTCATTACAGGGCCTTATGTCCTAAGTAATACATGCACAGGGTTATCACATTATTTGTGAGCATCCTGAACATGTAACCTATGAGCATTCATGGCATAGCTACATAGGCCCATATACCCATGCTCGGGGGAACTATAAAAGCAGGTTCCACCCATTCTTCTGCCCCATATCCACACTGCTTATTTCTGACTTTACAGAGGAACTTTGAATGGCTGTTCAGGCTTCCAGCTATCTCTGTCTACTGTGGCCAGACTCTCGAAAGTTGCTTGTGCCCTTCTATCATTACTCAGGTCTGCATGGAGAGGATGATTGGACCACAGACCCGATTGCAAGTGTCTGAGATGGTCTCAGATGACCTTATACTATCTTATACTTATCTGAACGGCCAAGAACAAAAGTAGTAGTGACAGCATATGTTGAAAAGCATGTGGATTAAATAGTATTTAAAAACAGTGGGATAGGTCATGCTAGAAATCTCATCCAATGACTGAGGGAACCAGATGCAGAGATTCACGGCCAGGCCCCAGGTGGAGCTCCAGGAGTCCAATTGACGAGAAAAGGAGGGTTTATGAGCAAAAATGGTTGAGACCAAGATTGGAAAAAGCACAGGGGCAAATATCCAAACGAATTGAAACACATGAACTATAAACTAATAGCTGAGTAGCCCCCAACTGGATCAGGCCCTCTGAATAAGTGAGACAGTTGATTAGCTTGAAATGTTTGGGAGACATCCAGACAGTGTGACCTGGACATGCCCTCAGGGCATGAGCAGGCTGTTTGGAACATGGGGCTTATGCAGGAACACTTTGTTCAGCCTGGGAGGAGGGGACTGTACCTGCCTGGACTGAATCTACCAGGTTGAACTTAATTCGCAGGGGAGTCTTTGCCCTGGAAGAGATGGTAAATGGGCGGTGGGATAGGGAGAAGCGGGGGGGGGGGGGAGGGAGGACAAGGGAATCCATGGATGGTATGCAAAATTAAATTAAATTAAATTATAAAATAAAAAAATTATAAAAAAAACTAAACAAAAAGAAAAAAACCAGTGGCATATATGCTACTCAGTGACTGAATGGACCCAACAAATTCCCAGAGCTGCAGCAGTAATTATAGCTCCTGATATCTAAGCCATGAAGCTAGGCTCTCAGAGAAAAGGGGGAGGGGAAAAGAGGCAACGAAAATTGTTATGTGCTATTCCATACTTAAGCTGAGCCTTATTAAACTGCAACGATCATAAAAATTTAGGATTTGTCTCATGAGATCAAAAACAATACAGATGTTCAGTAAAGAAAGATTCAGACAAAAAATATGTCTAGACATATAACAGTGTGTTTAAAAATGTACACATACCAGTGTCTCTTCTATTCTTTTGTAATAGACACACACCCATCATACAAGAAAATTGCTGAGGTGTCTCCTGTACATAAAAACACAGAATTTGGTAAAATTATGTGCAATCATTGTTGTTCTTAATAGAGAGTTCCTTTTAATAATTGTTTACATTATTAGGAAAGTATAAAAATTCCCTTAAGCCATTCATAGACCTATTATCTCCACTTATTCTGGTGATATTTTATTTTGTACTAAAGTGTTATTTGTATGTTAATAAATAAAGTTGCCCGGGGGTCAGAGCTATTAGCAAGCCATAGGAAAGCCAGGTGGTGGTGGCGTATGCTTATAATCCCAGCACTTGGTAGGCAGAGCTAGGTAGATCTCTGTGTGTTCAGGGATACATCCAGCATTGGAGACACATGCCTTTAATCTCAATACCAATGGTAGAAGACCTGGAGGTCTATACAGACAGGCAGTGATGAGGTGGTCATGTGGTTGGATTTACAACCAATGAGAAGGCAGACCCAAAAGTCTATATAAAGACTTTAACACAGGAAGTAGCTCTCTTTCGGAGAGGTAGGATCACCATAGGAGGAAGGGGAAGATTTTAGCTCTTAGCTCTTACCTCTTGGCTTTCTTCTTTGCATTGATTCTGTGTTTCTTATTTCATAAGACGTTTGGTTACATCTACAACTTATAAGCACTCTGCTTTATTAAGGTATATTTGCAGGCATCCGGACTACAAAACAAGGTAAAGTTGATGATTTTACTAGCTCCTTCAAATGTCATAATTTACCAACATTTGGCCCTTCATATGGTATTGCTGGATTCATATGCAAAGACATGTCTAGTTTTCACTCTAACCTTTTTCAGAAGTGCAGACATATAACATCGACAGGAACACAAACTCTATGGAATATAATAACTTAGTATATTACACATGGCCAGGAAGGTAGATGACACAGAAGGAGAACCTTCATCTGAAACTTCTCTGAAAGCATATAATTTCTGACAGTCTTCTAAATGTTTATCCTCATACACACAGGCAACTCTAGCTTTGACAGTCAAAAAAAAAAGCATCATTTACATCACTAATACAGAACTCCAAATCTATTCAAATGGCATAGAACTCATAATGTTTTGTCCCAGGTCACCTAATCAGTCCAGAAACTCACCATTAATCTTTGAATAAGAAAATATTTCATGCAATAGTCAGACACAGTTCATAATGAAACAAAAATGATGTCTCCATGAAGACAGTGTCTTCTAAAAAATATAGGGAATTAAAGTGCACAAATATTGGATAATTTGAGTCCCAAAAAAATATTACAAGACAGCAAGGAAATGACCAAAAATGGTTAGCACAATAAAATCAAAATGGTAATGCCAACATAGAAGGGAAACTCAATAAAGATCCCACACATAGCAGAAAATCTTGCACACATATTAGATGTTAAGATAGATAGAATCCATGCATAAGGTACACTAACATTGACAGTCTTTTCAACTACAAAATGTCAATGCACAAATGGCTACACCTAATCACCACTTTCTGTACACTGTGTGGTAGTTGTGTATACAGTTTTATATGGACAATTTGGTGAAACAATTTTAATAAACAGTGGTAATTATTTTGACATATTACAGTACAGATATTATATAGTTGGTTGGGAAAAAAGGAGTGTGAAAGAATCTAATTTCAGTACTCATGAATGAAATTAAAAACTATGTCAAGAAAGTGTACATATGCATATATATACGTGTATATATATATATATATATATATATATATATATATATATATATATATATATATATGAGCAAACACATACACATACACATACGTAAACTTATAAAATGTTATAATGTTGAAATGTATCACAGAACAAGTGGAGAGATATTGTGGAAACTGAATCCCTTATTCTATGAAGTGTGTCAGTGTTTTCTCACTAATGTAACAGTAATATGTTATTTGTTTTACTTCATGGACAAAAGTATGACTTCAGTGCCAAACTGGAGCTTAAAAGACAATTTCAGAAATATTCTTACACATCCCCATATAATGGAAAATGAACAATTTTTGAAGTACCTACAATCTTATGCCATCATAGAACAGTAATCAAATTCCTGCTATTTACAAGCTCCACTGGGGTTGACTACCTGTGATAGGACTGGAGGTTAATCGGCAAGTTATGGACTAAATGACAGGAACAAAATTTCTCACTCTCATGAGCTACATAACCTTAAATATAAAATAGTGAGCAACTCCCAAGTAATGTTTTGTCATAGTGGCCAAACATTAGGGGAGGAATCAAGTAATTATTCAAGAAAAAAAGGAATAGGAGTGTTTATTATTATCAAATGAAGTATTAAATGCCTGTCTGCCATCATCAATAACTAATTGACTTCCAATGAAGTTAATGCCCTCTTTTCTTTCATATATAAGAATGGACTAAGAAGTAGGAACAATCAAGTACAAGAGACTCTTTATGCAAGAACACAGTGATAATGCGAACCAAGAATGCAATGTTGGTCCTGTAAATCCATAAATGGCATCAGGATATTAAAAAGTAAGTTTCCAATGCTATACTTTATTTTCCATACTTTATTGCCTTTTGTGACAGATAGAGAAGTGACTGCAAATGTTACTGCTCCATATTTTCAGTGTTTCTATGGTTCAAGAATAAAACTACAATGCCATAGCCATTCCCACAATAAATCTCCCAAGGAAGAGGAAACAGCAGGATTTCACTTGTCTCTGCCAGATGCTAAAGCCTCAAGAAAATCATCTTCCTTGCCCATAGATCAGGACATCAAGACTGGCACAGGGATGCTATATCCTTAAGGAATGCAGTAGCTTCAGAAGAAGGGAAGAGCAGGACTCCACTATCTGATGCCAGATCCTAAAGCCTGAAGACCAACATACAGGCAATCACTTACCCTGCGTAATGGACGACTAAAGGTCCCCAAGCCCTTACTCACCAACCGTCATGTCATACCAAAACCTAGAGAAGTCATTATTGTGTAGGGATGATCTATTTCCTTCCTTTGGACACTGGAGGCCATTACTGCATCCTGTGTAAGTTTTGGCGTCTCAACTCTAATTCCAATATCCCTGTTGTCTGGGTAGGGAACATACTTACATCACCAAACACCATGACTTAAATGTATTTCCATGTGTATATCTTTTACACACACTTTTGTTTGTGGAAACCTGCCCTATGCACCTGATAAGAAGATATTTTTTTAGCTAAGGCACTAGCTTCTATTTCCTTTGTGCCCACATTTCCCTACCACAGATTTGTCAGCAGCTCCTCTCATCCCCTCTTTGACACTCACCCCTCCATCTCTGACATGCCATTTCCCTTTCAGTCTCTCATGTGGACCCCAAAGTCTTGGATGGCCAGACTCCTTCTATTCCTAGAAACCATCACTCTATTGTTATCCAGTTCCAGCACCCTACCTGGTACATCACTCAAACTCATTACACTCCTTCACTCCAGAGCCTTAAAGGACTTAAGCCTATCATCCCTGAACTTCTCAGAAAGAAGCTACTTCATCCAAACACTTCTCTTTTTAACACCTCTTTACTTAGAGTTAAGAAGCCGAATAGAATCTACCACCTGATTTAAGACCTGCATGTATTTAAGTTTCTAAATGGTCTCTTTCAATAAAAAACACAGTGCTAAAAATATAGGGGTGAAGACTTAGAGATCAGGGAACTTGGAAAATTCACAAGCAAACCTTACCTCACCAACACTGCAGCTTACAAATGCAAGCTACTTGCTGTCTTACACATGCTTTCATTGCCTTGCTCTTATGCCCTTTAATTGGCTATATTAGCCCAGTTATCTCTTTTTTACATTGTATGTCTGTATAAAATTCCAACGTCTTTATGTTTGGTACTGGAGTTAATGGAGTGTGTCACCATGCTTTGCTCTGTTCCCTAGTATGGCCTTGAACACACAGAGACCCTGTCTGATAAGTATTCTGATTGAGGGTTTGTGCTGCCTGAATTTTTGTTTACTCAAAATGGCTGGCCTTTCATGCCTAATCTCCAGCAAGCTTTAATAAAGCATAAATAAAATAGCACCACATTTCAGCACAAATAAAATATCACTACACCTGGAGTTCATTAGATCTTCAGGGGTTCCCTCAATCCTGTAATGCCTGGACTTTACACAATTCTTTACACTATCCCTTCAGAAACAACACACTACTCAGTTATATAACTCATGGATACATTCTATTCCACAACTCTCTGCCCTCTCTTTCAAAACATCTTGTCCTTATCCTGGACAGATGCTGACACTTACCTGTATATGTAGCTAACTTGGACTGTCTTGACACACAGATTTATGGACATCCCACAATTTTTCATCAATCCCCAGCTTGTGGCTTGCTCTCCTTCTCCCTCAATGGTTTTAAATTTTACAATTAGTAGATAACACTCTACTCTGTGGTCCATAAGTATAAGTTAGGCAAACTCATATCTTGCCTCTTCTAAATGTTTTATACACTTGGAGTTATGGAGTCTCAAGTTCTAAAATGCAGCTCTCTACTCCTCAGGTCACCTATTTTGGTGTACACATTACCACACCATACTAGGTTATAGCTTCAGGCAGAAAGCTTCTAATTCAGTCTTTTGCAGCCTGCTCTACTAAACAGGATATTCTATCCTTTCTAGAAACAGCTGACTCCTTATAATCCTGTTTTTAATTTTTTTAGTCTCCTGGTATCCCCCTTACATGAGGCAGCTCAGGTATACTGCATGAATCCTTCATTCATCCCATTATTAATCCTTTCCAGAAATTCCAATAGGCTCTGCTTCAGGACTCTGCACTACACTTCCCTGATCAACTCATCCATCCCTTCTCCATCTATGTAACAGAAAGAGAATGATATACTCTTGGGACTCGAGGGCACCAGCAGGGACCCTCCATTGCACCTGTAGCATACCTGTGAAAAAAACTATACCTCACCACACAGGTAGGGCCACCAGTCATATGTGATTTGGGGGCTGTTAAGGTCCTTAATAGTGAATCAAAAAAATTAAATTTTGGGTCGCCTAATCCATCACCTTCCCAACATAATTTGTTCCTTTTTTTAACTTATAAAGTCTTACAAACTTTTTCATATTCCAAGTGTTTTCTCTCCAAGTGTTATTACTGGAAGATACCACATTTATTTTCCAGACTTGCCCACTTGTTAAAATTTCAATCCTCCTTCCTCAAACTAGTGCTGACTATTTCACATCTCACTACTGCACTTAAATCCTAAATTAATATTTGCTCATAGTTCGCACATACAAGAGTGCACATTGCCTCAGTCCACTTATACCTGGTACACAGATGGCTGCTCCTTTTTACATGATGGGACCCATAAAGCAGGATATGCTATAGTGTGAAATACTGGGGTGGTAGAATCAAAGACATACACTACTAACTAACAGGCTAAGCTAATGTCTCTCATCTGTACCTTCTAGTTGGCACAGGGGCAATTCCTAAAGGATATACATACTCCAAATATGCTGTTTATTTTTGTTTTGCAAGACAGATAACTCTGTGTATTTTTTGTGCCTGTCCTGAATCTCACGCTGTAGACCACGCTAGCTTTGAACTCACAGACATCTGCCTGGGTCTGACTCCCAAGTGCTGGTATTAAAGGCATGTGCCACCACCACCAGCTTCCAAATATACTTTTTATATCCTCCTATCCCACACTCATATCTTGAATAAGCATTGCCTTCTCACAGCAAAAGGACAATTTATATGTAACACAGGCCAAATAATGTTCAAGAAAAAAGCTTCACATTTCCCTAATGTAATAGGAATTATTCACTGTCAGTCTCATCAGATTGACAGCTCTATCATCTCTAAGTGAAATAACTGTATCAACCTGGCATCCAGGACAGTGGCAGTCTAGAGCCCAGACTCATGTTCTTCATCACAGGCAATACATATAGTTCAACCCACATCCTCGCAGACATCTCCTGTCACTAGGCGAATTCTATCCTATCTACACCAGCTCTTTCACCCTAATAGATTAGCTTTGTCTCATTTCATAGAAGAGAACCTACAGCCTACCTGCTGTGGGATGTTCTGTATGCTCTGAATGTGTTGCTATAATTGGTTAAAAAATAAAGTGCTGAATGGGAAGTAGTCAGGCAGGAAGTATAGGCAGGACAAAGAGAGAGAAGAATTTGTGGAAGTGGAAGATTGAGTGAGGGAGATGATGCTTGAATCCATGTTGAGAAGCAACATGTAATGATACTGTTAAGCCAGGAGTCACATGGCTATTTATAGATTAACAGAAATGTGTTAATTTAAGATATAAGAACAGCTATCAAGAAGCCTGAGCCATTAGGCCATAAAGTTTGTAAATAATATAAATTTGGGTATGTTTTCTTCTGTCTGAGGGCCGCAGGAACCTGGCACAATCAGGGTAACTTCAGCTCCAAATGGTGGCCAATTGCTTGAGTTTCCACCTGAAACCTGAAAATAACCAATTTTAGAAGGAGCAGGAACCATGGATCATGTGGGTGGTGAGAACCTGCAACATGTGGGCTTGAACTACTCTATGGTGTGCTTGACCTATTCCCACTGAGTTCCACAGAGTTTTCTATAAGACAATACAGACTCATGGACTACCCCTTAATCTTAAATTTTTCTTTATATCCCAATGAGAATACAGCACCCTCATCCAGCACGAAGTATTATGAGAAACTGCACCCAAATTCCCAAATATGACAAGCTTGCATTGGAGGTGAAATTGGCTCACTCCTTCCCTAAACCCAAGCATAAACAGAGGTTGCTAAAACAGAGGTTGAGAGATTCTTTTGTCCCATAAAGAGCCCTCTGGTGGGGGACAGAAATAAAGCAATATTTTTATTTTATTTAAAAATGGTTGATTTAAATACAATCTCTTTCTAAATATAAAAATAGGAGATAGGGCATAGCTATGATAGGAAGAAAGAGTATATTATTGAATCTACTTTTAAAGAACAACTTGTTTAAAATGTTTTACATTGCTATAGATTTTGGTTACTGATACAAGTTTAAACTTAATTTTGTAATACTGTATATATATTTCTACTCTTGTTTAAGATATTATGTTTATGTAATTCATATAGATTTTACTGGATAATTAAAAAAATACAGATTAATTATTAGTCTTCTATGATAGTCAAACTTACATTCATGTTAAATTTTCTTGGTATACATAGACATATTTCAGTTAGGTAGGTAATCTTCAAACACTTCAAAAACCTACAGAATATGTTATGTAAAATATTTTTAAAATTTGGACATTCTGGACAGTTAGACCTGTCTGCTCCTGGCATAGCCAAATTATTTAAAAGGGGAGGATGGCCATGGAAGACCCTCCAATGGAGTTTATCTTCCTCTTGGCAAAAATAGCCATTTGAGCAAGAAACTGTTCTTGCCTGGACTAAATGATAAAATATATGACTCGACATGCAGCAAACACAGGAAGGTGACCACTGAATTTTGTTTGGCAAAATGGTACTTTACATTCCTGTTTCATCAAGGAAACTGACAGACATTCTACAGGACACAGAGAGAAGTGACTGAGAAGATTGGCATTGGTGGCACATGCCTTTTATCCCAGCACTCCAGAGGCAGAGACAGGTGGATTCCTGTGAGTTCTATGCAAGCTTGTTCTACAGAGTGAGATCCAGGACAAGAAGAAAACTACCCAAAGAAACTCTATCTCAAAAATCCAAAAGAAAAAAAATGCTAGAATGGCTACACCTAATAGCCATATTCTGTGTATAGGGTGAGTTAGTTATGTATATATTTGTAGATGAACTAATTAGGTAAAATAACATTAGTAAATAGAGGTGTTTATATTGATAGTTTGCAGTGCTGATATTAAATTGAAGGAGCAAAAAGATATGTGAAATAATCTAAATGTACACATGAATAGAATTCTACACTATGTCGACAGTGTACAAAAGCATATGTATATGTGTATATATATATACATATATGCATGAGCAAACTCATACATATACAAATATACAATTTGCATAAATATTATAATTAATTGAAATGCATCATAGAATATGCAGAAAGATATTATGAAAACTTAATTCCTTATACTGTGAAAAAGTGTCAGAGTTTTCTCACTCATGTGGCAGCAATTAGTTATTTCTTTGAAATTATGCTCAAAAGTTATGCCTTTAGTGTAACCATGAAGCTCCACAGACAATTTCAAAAATGTACTTACACCTCATAATATGATGGAAAGAAGCTCTTTTTGACATCCCTACATATTAATGTCATCATAGAAGACAAATCCATCTGGTGCTATTTGGAAGATTCACTGGGACTGATGCATGTGATAGGACAGAAGTTCATTCTGTGTGTTAGTGGATTAAAATTAGATAGAAAAAAAATTTCCCTCTCTCAGAAGCTACATACCCTAAAACGGAAAATAGTGAGCAACTTTCAAATGACAGACTCATATAAAAACAATTTCTTTCCTTCTGCCATGGCCATAGGGAAATACACTAAGACCTAATTACAGAGATATACTAACATATCTGTGTTTCTCATGGCCCTCATCAGAGATATACTTCACACAATACTTGGGAAACAAGACAATGATGTGCAGGGTGGGTCTTACTACAGAGCCAGAGAGGCTTTTGTGTATTGTACCCTGAAGTTTAATGTCTTCTGCAAAACAATACCTGAGATCCCCACATATTTGTGTTGAAAAGATGGCAGAAAGATCCAAAGAGAATCAGAGGTGGTTGATGATTCCAATGTACCAACATTTTTCAGTCTCAACTTTACTATAGGACATAGGAATTCAGAGTTGTGGGTAGAGAAACAAGATAAGATCTGCACTTATTCAATGCATACAAAAATAAATACAAAAGGAAAAAGGAAATCTGGTGTGTTTATTTTTTTCCAGGGAAGTACTGAATACCTCTCTGAAATCAGCAATAAATATTTGATTTCCAAACAGGCTCATGCCCTGTCTGATGTCATATATTGGAATGGCCTAACAAGTAAGAAAAGATTATGTACAAGAGATTCTGTACACCAGAACACAGGGATAAAGCAAAACAAGAATGACAAGTTGAGCCTGTGAGAACGTATATGGCAACAGGATGATAACAAGTAATTTTCCTGTGCTATACTTTATGATCCATACTTTATTTTCTTGGGTGACAGGTAGGGTAGTATCTACATATATTACTAATAGATATTTTCCGTGACTCTGAAGATCACGAAGGAATGTACACTGCCATAGGCATCCCCACAATAAATCTCCCAGTGTAGAGGAAAGAGCAGTTGGGGGGCCCTCAGCCATTGTTTCATAGCTCATGTGTTTCCATTCTTTTGGCTATTTTTCCCTGTGCTTTATCAAACCTTGGTCTCAACAATTCTCACTCATATAAACCCTCCTCTTTCTCGCTAATTGGACTCCCAGAGCTCCACCCGGGGCCTTGCCATGGATCCCTGCATCCATATCCCTCAGTCATTGGATGGGGTTTCTAGCATGACAATTAGGGTGTTTGGCCATCCCATCACCAGAGTGGGTCAGTTCGGGCTGTCTCTCGACCATTGCCAGCAATCTATTGTGGGGGTATCTTTGTGGATTTCTGTGGGCCTCTCTAGCACTTTGCTTCTTTCTATTCTCATGTGGTCTTCATTTATCATGGTCTCCTATTCCTTGTTCTCCCTCTCTGTTCTAGATCCAGCTGGATCTCCTGCTCCCCCAAGATCTCTTTCCCTCGACCCTCACCCTTCATTTCTCCTACTCATAGAAGGATACTGGATGTTAAACAAGGATGACTGGACTGCTACTCATATCACCAGGGAGGCTACCTGGAAAACAGGACCCCAAGAAAGACACGGGGATCGCCCAATGACAGAGAAATGGATGAGATCTTCTAGACATTCTTTTAATATCATACTGTCCCATGAAGCTATGTGGAAAGACCACAGACTCCTTAGAGAAAAGGGAAAATTCAAATCTAACCCAGGCCATATAATGGCCATGCTCAAAGCCTTCCATCTCCCAAAAGCTATAGGAAGCATTCACTGTCAGTCTAAGCACTTCAACAGTTCCATCATCTCTAAGAGAATAAACCAGGCTGACAAGGTAGCTAGGAGAGTGGCCCTTAAGGGGCCAGACTTGCCACTTTCACCACAGGGAATCCATACAAGCAGCCCACATCATTACAGTTAACTCCTGACACTAGGCTAATTCTGTCCTAGCTATATCAGCTCTTTCATGCTAACAGTCATGCCGTGTCTCAATTCATAAAAGCCCACCTACAGCCTACCTCTGAGGACTTACAGTTCTAAGAACTATTAAAGCCTCCTGTGAAATTAACCAAAAGCCTCCTGTGAAATTAACCAAAAGCCTTCTGTGAAATTAACCAATTCCAAATATTGGAGCAAAACCTTTTCCACCCAATAGGCTAGAGGTTGCTTTACAGGAACTGACTGGTAGCTTGATTTTAATCTTAAGCTCAATGTCCGACGAATTGAGGATCTCTTCATGGCTTGAACTCATTTTCAAATAGGTAGAGGCATTTCTGGTTTCTAATAAATGGCCTCAGGCAGTCACTGTCCTCCTCCTCTGGGAGATAATCCCCTTATTTGGGATCTCTGCTTTTCCTCAGTCTCATAATTGGCTGGAATTCACCTCCAAGATTTCCCAGATCAAATCTAAACCTCTTAATGTACCAAGGCATTTTCATATCACCTACCATCCTAAGTCCTCAGGGAAGTTAAAGCATATCAACTGGTCTTCAAAAAATATTCTTATTAAGATGCCAGAGCAACTTCATACTGACTAATTTAATTTATTGTCTCCAGCTATTTTAAGGCTCTGGGCACTTTCCAAGCAAGCCCTTTCAATCCCACCATTTGAAGTCATGTATGGGAGACCAGCTCTAAATGCTGGCCTCCTATCCAAATCATCACCTCTCCCTAATCACCTGCTCATACCTATATTCTATCATTTCTGCTGTCTCCTTTAGAATTTTGTTGACCCTCCTTACCTCAGCGATGTGATATTCCATGCACACCCCAAATCCACATTGGGGATCAGGCATTCATTCCCCTGCAGGCCAGCAATCCTCATCACTTTCCCCTAAATGGTAGGTATCCTTCAAGTTAATTCTTGTAACAAACACAGCTGGGAAGCTTGAGGGCTTTGCCACTTAATACATCTCCACAACCTGAAACCTTTTATCCTGCCCTCACCAAGAGAAATTTTTCATCATACGCAGTGAAACAAACAGGGCCCTGTTCTCTTAAATTCCAGAGGACATCAGAATTAATGCCTTGTCACTAAATCCAGAAAAATGAGGATTTATTTCACAACTGTACTCAATCCCTCTGGATTGGGATAACCATATATATTTTTTTCTTCTTCCTGATTCTGTCTTCAAGTTCTCCTGTAACTACTGACATATTCTGCTTCATCAATCTCTGTCTGTGAGTCTAATAAAACTTTCAAATATCTAGTGTAAACTGTTGTGGATATCGCTGTGTATATATAAAATGAGTAGGTGTTAAGAAACTGTAAGCCACGTTCCACGTGGCAACATATAGATTACTAGAATTGGGTTAATTTAAGATATAAGATCATCTAGCTAGAAGCCTGCCACGGCCATAGATTTCATGAAAATATAACTCTCGGTGTGTTTACTTGGTTGGGTCTGAGCAGTTGTGGGACTGTTGGTGAGAAAGATTTTTCTTGACTATGGGCCAGGCTGGACCAGGAAAACTCCAGTACAATTGGCACCCATGGGTTGGCAAGGATTTCCCCCCAAAACCTGAGAAAAGAGATTCTAAAATGGAGCTAAAAACAGCTTCCTAGTTGTCTCTCTCAAGTTAGCATCAGCCTGCTTGTTTGAGGTACTCCATGGTGGGTTTGTGTCTTGCATTTGGGCTTGACCTAAGCTATGTTACACAGAAGTGTCTCCAAGCTACAAACTGTGCTGTGTGTTGGATATAGTTTTTGCTAGTTATAAAAAAATGTAAGATGTTTCTGGGCTACATACTGATATGGTAAGAGCATAGATCCACTGTTTCTAAGAGTTGATGGCTCCCAGAGCTGGCAGTAAACTACCACTGCCATGTTGAAAAGCTGATGTTGGTAGAGCCAGAAGCCACTGTGCTGTTTCTCTCTTAGAATGCTGCAGTTTAAAGCAATAAGTTCACAAATAGACAGATTTGTGTTACAATGTGTATAAAAAATGTATGCAGGCTTGGAAGAAAGAGAAAAAGAAATATATACAGTTATATAAAGAAGTGGATAGTTTTTAAAAATAAAGTCTTTAAAGAGACAGTAATAGTTGTATAAAAAAATAAGCCACGTAAAGAGGGATATTACACAGAGAATCAGGATTATGTTGTCTTTGGGATTTTTAACTGCAGGAAAACATTTGATTGTAAAAGCTGTGGAGTTAAGCCAATATGTATATTTTAAAGGTACTTTGACTTCAAAATTTGGATGTAAGGATGTGTTGCTTTGGAAAGGAGGCTCTGGTTTTGTTTCCACAGAAAGCAAGAGGCTATGGATTTGTTTCAGAATAAAATACATCAGGTTTGACCAGCAAAGACCCCTGAAAAGGTCTCTGATGACACCATGGCCCAGATGATCCAACTTACAGAATGGTTTTAAGGCAACTGGCTCAGACAATACACCCTCACAGACTATTCCATGATCCTAAAATTTTCTTTGTGTCTCCACATGATATAGTGCCCCGCCCGAAGCAGGAAGTAATAACAGAAGCTATACCCAAATTCCCAAGCTTGCATTGGAGGTGAAATTAGCTCACTCCTTCTCTAAACCCAAGCATATTGATAAAAAAGAGGTTGAGAGATTCTTTTGTCCCATAAAGAGCCCTCTGGTTTTTGATAGAATAAAAGCAATTTTTTTATTTAAAAAAAAGGGTTGATTTTAAATACAATATCTTTCTAAAAATATAAATGGGGGATAGCATCAAGATATGATAGGAAGAATGGGTAGATTATTGAATCTACTTTCTAAGAACATCTTCTTTAAAATGTTTTACATTGGTATAGATTTTAGTTATTGATTCAAGTTTAAATTTAATTTTGTTATACTGTGCATATATCTCTACTCTTGTTTAAGATATTATGTTTATGTAACTCATTTAGATTGTACTAGATAATTAAAAATACAGATTAATAATTAGTCTTCTTTGATAGTCAAACATATATTCATGTTGTTTTCTAGGTATACATAGACATAATTGAATTTGGCAGGCAATCTTCAAACACTTCAAACACCTACAGAATATGGCATTTAAAATATTTTAAAAATTTACAAGTTCAGTACAGTGAGACATTTCTGATGCTAGTGTCAACAATTTACTTCAGAGAAGAGGATGGGCATTGCAGACACTCCATACTGAGTTTATATTCTTCTTTGCAAAAATATCCATTCTGGCAAGAAACTGTTCTTGCCTGGACTACTTGAAATACTGTATGACTGGACATGCAGAAACCATAGGAATGTGACCACTGAACTTTGTTTGGCAAAATGGACCTTTAGGTCCCTGCTTCATCCAGGATACTGCCTGACATTCTACCAATAAAAACTGATAGCAGAGTTCTAAAACTTACAATATCATGGCAACCAGATAAAGATTTTAAATTCCCTGTGTTTGTCCTTAAATATGTTTAAAAATACCTCCAAGCTATAGAGTCATCTTTGAACTACATAGACAGGTCAGAAACACTTCAGATCTGTATCATTTAAAGTTTTCTGATATCAGGACACTCCTTGCTCCATGTGAGACCCCTTGTGGACCTCCACCAATAAAATTTTTTCTAAACTTCCTCTTCTGCCTGGACAGCAACTTGTGAGATTCTCATAGCAGATCCAAGAAGCAATGGAATAGTCCTCAGACCATAAACTGTGGAACACAATTAATTACCACAGAATGTCCAGCTACCTCAAAATCTCCCCCTATATACTTACAACAGTTAACCAATGCCCACTGCCCTAGATGAAAGCATTTCTGGGAGACAATCCGTCCCCACTCCCAATCACCTGTATAACCTGACCACTTATTTTTTACAAGAATGAGTCTGGATAGTTATACTTCCTAGCCACACTCCCAACTGCATGTTGAAACATGCACATTCCAAGAGCCAGGAAAGATGTTTAGTCACCACAGGACCTTATGTCCTAAGTAATGCAAGCACTGTGTGATCACATAATTTGTGAGCAACATGAACATGTAACCTATCTGGGCGCATACATGGCATAGCTGCATAGGCCCATATGCCCATGCTGAGAAGTCCCATAAAGGCAGGTTCCACCAAATACTCTGCACCCTAACCACAAAGGTCATTTCCATAATCCTATGCATCTTTACTCTATTCGCTTTGCCTAATGAACTCTGATAGCGGGTTTCAATGTATCTCAAGTTTCTCTCAATGGGTAAACAGTGCTGAAAAATAAATAACAGAGAGGAATGAGCAGGACCCTCCAAGTATCTATCCGATACTTAAATCTGTAATGATTTGTCTTACTTGCAGATACATAGTACTTCAGGACAGACACATGGATGTCATTTATTTTGTTTTATTTTATAACTGTCAGGAAAAGGCCAAGAACAAATACACTAATGGCAGCCTTTGTTGAAAAGCATGTAGATTAAATGGTGTTTATATGTATTTGGTTGTTTGCTACTCACTGTCAGCATGGACCAACAACCACCCAGAGCTGCTCCATGATGGCTCCCTGATAGCTAAGCCATGAAGCTAAGCTCTCAGCGAAACAAGAATGAAAAGCCAACCACAAACTATAGGTGCCAACCCATACAGTAAGCTGAGCCCTGTTAAACTGCAGCTATCATAGGAGTTTAGGATTGGTCTCATAATTTTAAAAACCATACAGACATTCAGTAAAAAAAGATAATGGCAGAAAAATAATCTAGACATGTAACAGTGTGCTTAATAATGTACCACATAATCATCTCTCTGTTGTTCTTCTGTAATCCACACACACACATCATAGAAGAGAAATACTGAGGAGTCTCCTATACTTAAAAGCACAGAATTTGGTAAAATTATGTGCGATCAATGTTGTTCTTAAGCAATAGGTCATTCTAACAATTGTTTACACTAGGAGGATTTTAATAACAGTCCCTTAAGCCACTGATAGATCTATTATGTTCACTTATAATCATTCTGTTTTATCATGGAAAAATGGCAGGTAACATGAATACAATACAAGAAGGTAATGTTGATGATTTTACCAGCTCCTTCAAATGTCATAAATTAACAACATTTATCCGTTTATGAAGTATTGCTGGTTTCTTATGCAAACACATGTCTGAAGTTTACACTCTAACTCTTTTCAGGAATTAAGAAATATCTCACTGACAGTAACACAAAAATCTTGCCAATAAAATAAGCTAGCATAGTGCACATTACCAGGGAGATAGTAGACCCAGATGATACCATTCATCTGCAAATTCTCTGAAAACATAAGATTTCAGACATTCTTCTAAATATTCATCCTTATAATCACAGGCAACATTGGCTGTGATTGCCAGAAAAAAAGCATCATTTACATCACTATTACACAACTACACAAATTCTCAAATGGCATAGAACTTGTAATGTCTTGTCTCAGGCCAGATATTCAAACCAGAACATTCATCATTATTCTTAGAATACGAAAATATTAAATGCAATGGTCACATATGGTTCTTATTAAAGGAAAAGGATTTCTGCTGTGAAGACAGTGCCATCTAAGAATGACAGGGAATTAAGAAGCATAAATATTGCAAAATTTGAGCACCAACAAAATACTACATGAAAGAAAGTAAACAATCAAAATGGTTAGTACAAAGAAGTCACAAGTTGTAATGCCAGTACAGATGGGAAACTCTCTCAAATTTCCACACTTTATGGAAAATCCATGTGTCATTGGCTGTGGCTTGTTCTGTTAATAAACTTGAGTTATAATTATTAATAAGTCTCTGTGAGTTATTTGAGAACAGTCTAGTGGGACACAAAACACGAGCTACAAATGGCATTCCTACATGGGGCCACAATTACACATAAGACTGAAAAAAAATCAAAAAAATGATGCTAAATACTCAAAATAAGGGCTAATGTTGAATTACTGATCACTGGCTTTTCTCAGCTAAGCTATTGCTAGTGGAAAACAGATGAAGGGCTCATTTAAGAGCAGGCTTCTTGACTGGGTACAGGCTACAAATAAGGGCATGGCACTTTTAAGAAGCTTACTTACAAAATATTTAAATGGATTTAGTTTTTTTCACGTTTCCTCATGTACTCTTTTTTAATTTTTTTTTTTTACTTTTTATTTCATGAAATAACGATACTTTCCCATCCTTTCTTGCTCACATACTCTCCCGGTAAGTCAATTCAAATCCCCAATGTTTCCTCCCTCTTCTTTCAAATGGGGTAAGGTCTCTCTTAGGAATCAACATAGCACTTAATATTAAGGTGAGGCAGGAGCAACCTTGTCAGCACTGCATCAAGGCTAAATAAGGTATCCAACCATAGAGAATATGTTTCCAAGAGCCAACTCACACATCAGGGACATGTCCTTGTCCCACTGCTAGGGGTCCCATGAAATACCAGGCTGCAAAAATGTCTCCCAGATGGAGATGTGACTTAGCCCAGTCACATGCTAGCTCCCTGGCAGTCCTTCCAGAGTCCATGAGCCCACAAAACCTCAGGTCATCTGTCTATGTGGTTTTTCTCATCATAATCTTGATGTTCCCCTGCTCATATAATACCTATATCTATGTTCTGTACCCTAGGATCTCAAGCCACAGCTTGAATCTGGATCTCTGAGTTTGTTCCATCAGGTACTGGATGAAAGCTCTATGAAGACCATTAATATAGTCACCAATCTAAGTATTGGGGAAGGCCAGTTTGGGACCACTCTCCCTTTTACTAGGAGAAATAGCTGGGGCCCTCCCTGAAATGTTGTCAATAAGACAAAACAGTAGCCTACAGGATGGGAAAAAATCTTCACCAAATACATATCTCACAGAGGATTGATTTAAAAAATATACAAAGAACACAAGAAACCAGGCATAAAATTACCAAATATGGCCAGTACAAATTGGAGACAGATTTAAAGAGAATATTCTCAACAAAAAAATTGAATATCCCAGTTACACTTAAAGAAGAGTTAAACAACCTTAGAGACCAGGGAAATACAAATCAAACTGCCAGTAAGATATCATTCCTAAGACACCTGTCAGAATGGCCAAGATCAAAAGTACTAAAGGTAGCATATTTTGAAAGCATGTGGATTAAAGGGTGTTTATAAGCAGTGGGACATATGCTACGCAGTGACAGAAAGGACCCAACAGCTTCCCAGAGCTGTAGCAGTAGTCATGGCTCCTGAAAGCTAAGTCATGAAGATAGGCTCTCAGAGAAAGGGGAAGGGAGGGGAAAAGGGCCAACCATAAATGTTGTGTGATATTCCATACCCTAAGCTGAGCCTTGTTAAACTGCAAATATCATAGGAATTTAAGATTTGTGTCATGAGGTAAAAAACAATACAGATATTCAGTAAAGAAAGAATCAGACTGAAAAAGTGTCAAGACATATAACAGTGTGTTAAAAATAAAAATATACATATATATATATATATATATATATATATATATATATATATATATATATATATATATATACTAGTGTCTCTGATAATGCAAACCAAGAATGCAAAGTTGATACTGTGAATACCTAAAAGTCATCAGGATGTTAACAATTAAGTTTCCAGTGCTATATTTTATTTTTCATACTTTATTTTCTTTGGTGAGAGATAGAGAATTGACTGCAAATGTTACTGCAGGCAAATCTCTGTGAGTTCTATGCAAGCCTGGTCTACACAGTGAGATCCAGGACAGGAAAAAATCTATGCAGAGAAACCCTATCCCAAAAATCCAAAGAACAAGAAAATGCTAAAATGGCTACTCCTAATCACCATATTCTATATACAGGGTGAGTTAGTTATGTATACATTTGTAGATGAACAATTAGGTAAAATAATGTTAGTAAATAGAGGTGTTTATTTTAATAGTTTTAGCACTGATATTAAATTGAAGGAACAAAAAGATATGTGAAATAATCTAAATGTATGCATGAATAGGATTCTAAACTGTGTCAAGATAGTGTACTAATGCATATGAATCTGTGTATATGTATAAATACATATATATATATGCATGAGCAAACTCAAACATATACACATATACAATTTACATAAATATTATAATTAATTGAAATGCGTCATAGAATATGTAAAGAGATATTATGAAAAATTAATTCCTTATACTATGAAGAAGTGTCAGAGTTTCTCACTCATGTGGCAGCAATTTGTTATTTCTTTGAAATTATGTCCAAAGATATGCCTTTAGTGTAACCATGAAGCTCCACAGACAATTTCAAAAATGTACTTACACCGCATAATATGATGTAAAGAAGCTCTTTTTGACGTCCCTACATATTAATGTCATCATAGAAGACAAATCCATCTGCTGCTATTAAGAACATTTGCTGGGATTGATGCATGTGATAGGACAGAAGTTCATTCTGTGTGTTAGTGGATTAAAATGAGGAAGAAAAAAATTTCCCACTCTCATAGGCTACATACCCTAAAAGGGAAAATAGTGAGCAACTTTCAAATGACAGACTGATATAAAAACCATTTCTTTCCTTCTGCCAAGGTCATAGAGAAATTAACTAAGTCCTACTGACAGGGATATACTAACATATCTGTGCATCACTTGGCCCTCATCAGAGATGTTATTTCACACAATAGTTGGGAAACAACACAATGAAGTGCAGGGTGGGACTTACTATAGAGCCAGAGAGGCTTTTGGGTAATATGTTCTGAAGTTTACTATCTTCTGCAAAAGAATACCTGAGATCCCCACATATTTGTGTTGAAGAGATGGCAGAAAGATCCAAAGAGAATCAGAGGTGGTTGATGATTCCAATGTACCAACATTTTTCAGTCTCAACTTTATTATAGGACATAGGAATTCAGAGTTGTGGGTGGAGACACAAGATAAGATCTGCACTTATTCAATGCATACAAAAATAAATACAAAAGAAAAAAGGAAAACTGGTGTGTTTATTATTTTCCAGGGAAGTACTGAATACCTCTCTGAAATCAGTAATAAATATTTGATTTCCAACCAGGCTCATGCCCTGTCTTATGTCATAAATTGGAATGGCCTAACAAGTAAGAAAAGATTATGTACAAGAGATTCTGCATGCCAGAACACAGTAATAAAGCAAAACAAAAATGCAAAGTTGAGCCTGTGAGAATGTATATGGCATCAGGATGATAACAAGTAATTTTTCTGTGCTATATTTTATGATCAATACTTTATTTTCTTGAGTGAAAGGTAGGGTAGTGTCTACAAATATTACTAATCAATATTTTCTGTGACTCTGAACATCATGAAGGAATGTACAGTGCGATAGTTATTCCCACAATAAATCGCCAGGGTAGAGGAAAGAGCAGGATTTCATTAGTCTCTACCAGATACAAAAGCCTCAAGAAAATTGTTTTCCTTGTCCATAGAGCAGCACTTCATCCCTGACACACACATGCCATATCCTTAAAGGAAGAAGTAACTTCAGAAGATGAAAAGGGCAGGATTCCTCTAGTCTCTGCCAGATGGGAACACATGAAGTGAATTCAAACTAAGAGAGGGAGGCCACATCTTTAAAGACAAGCAGTATATGTAGAAGCAGGATCTGCTTGTTGCACATTTGACAGGATTAGGTGACTCAGGTCTGTAATGGTGGGTATCAAACAATGTCTGGAGAGGCCGGCCCCCAGCTCCCATCTTGCCCCGGACTTCCCTTCTGAAGCACAGCCCCACTGGGAAGGATCTCCTTCTCCAAGACCCCTGGCAGACTCTGCAGTCTCCACGCCCTGCCCCCACGCCCATCTGCCTGAGCCCCAAGCCTCTTCCTGAGACTTAGAGGGTGGGCCCCCAGCTCCCATCTTGCCCCGGACTTCCCTTCTGAAGCATAGGTGAGTGCCCTAGCTTGCCCCCGACCCCATCCCTGGGCACCAGCCACTCCGGGGAAGACCTGCCCAACTTGGCCCCAGGTTCTGGTCACCAGACAGGTACCCTTCTAGCCCCACCGGGAAAAATCCCCTTCTCCAAGACCACTGGCAGACCCTGCAGTCTCCACGCCCTGCCCCCACCCCCATCCGCCTGAGCCCCAAGCCTCTTCCTGAGACTTAGAGGCTGGCCCCCAGCTCCCAGCTCCCATCTTGCCCTGGACTTCCCTTCTGAAGCATAGGTGAGTCCCCTAACCTGCCCCCAACCCCATACCTGGGCACCAGCCACTCGGGAAGACCTGTCCAACTTGGCCCCAGGTTCTGGTCACTGGGCAAGTTCCCTTCTAGCCCCACCGGGAAGGATCCCCTTCTCCAAGACCCTGGCAGACCCTGCAGTCTCCACGCCCTGACCCCACGCCCATCCGCCCGAGCCCCAAGCCTCTTCTTGAGACTTAGAGGCTGGCCCCCAGCTCCCATCTTGCCCCAGATTTCCCATCTGGAGGAGAGAGAGAGAGAGAGAGAGAGAGAAAGAAAGAGATAGAGAGAGAGAGAGAGAGAGAGAGAGAGAGAGAGAGAGAGAGAGAGGAGAGCACCCATCCTCCCCCGGACTTCCCTTCTGAACAAGAGCTCCCATCCTGCCCCGGACTTCCAATTTGGACAAGAGAGCTCCCATCTGGACAAGAGAGAGAGACTTCCTGAATCTGTCAGCTCTGTCTGAACCAAGTGTGCGGATAAGGCCAAGAATGAACCACAAGGAGATGGGCATACGTCAAGGCAGAAACACATACAATAAAATGAATAGCAATACACCATCACCAGGCCCTAGCCCTCCTCCAACACCTAGACCTGAACATCAGAAATTGGAAGAAGCAGAAGAAAATAGCCTTATGAATGTCATCATGAAGAAGCTAGAGGCTCGTGTAGAGGAAAAGACAAAAAATGTGAAGAATGCTGTAAACAACTAGAGAAAAGGGCAAACAAATTAGAAGAAATCAAAAAAGTCCTGGAAGAGAACAATAAAATACTGAAAGAAAATCAAGAAAAATAAATGAAACAAATGAAGGAAACAGTCCAAGACCTGAAAAGGAAAATGGAAAAAATGAAGAAGACACAAATAGAGGGAATGCTGGAAATAGAAAATCTGAGAAAACGATTGGGAACTTCAGATGCAAGTATAATCAACAGAATGCAAGAGATGGGAGAATCTCTAATGTTGGAGATACAATAGAAGAAATAGATTCATCAGTCAAAGAAAACAATAAAGTCAACAAAGTCATGAACCAAAATGTCCAAGACATTTGGGACACCATGAAAAGAACAAACCTACGAATAATAGGGGTAGAAGAAGGAGAAGAATACCAACTCAAGGGCACAGAAAATATATTCAACAAGATCATAGAAGAAAACTTTCCCAACTTAAAGAAGGAAATGCCTATGAAGATACAGGAAGCCTATAGAACACCAAACAGACTAGACCCCCAAAAAAAGTCCCCTCGCCACATAATAATTAAACAATTAAACGTACAGAATAAAGAAAGAATATTAAGAGCAGCAAAGGAAAAAGGCCAAGTGACATATAAAGGCAAACCTATCAGAATAACACCCGTTTTCTCAATGGAGTCTTTGAAAGTCAGAAGGTCCTGGACAGATGTAATGCAGACACTAAGAGACCATGGATGTCAGCCTAGACTAATATACCCAGCACAACTTTCAATCATCATAGATGGAGTGAACAAGACATTCCATGACAAAGCCAGATTTAAACAATATTTATCCACAAACCCAGCCCTACAGAAAGCACTAGAAGGAAAATTCCAACCTAAGGAAGTCAGATACACCCTCGAAAATGCAGGCAATAGGTAAAGCCACAGCAGTAAACCCCAACAAAGAAAAGTACACACACATCACCACCAAAAAATAACAGGAATGAACAATCACTGGACATTAATATCCCTCAATATCAATGGACATAATTCACCTATAAAAAGAAATAGGTTTACAGAATGGATACGAAAGCAGGACCCATGTTTCTGCTGCATACAAGAAACACATCTCAAATTCAAAGATAGACACTACCTAAAAATAAAAGGCTGGGAAAAGACTTTCCAATCAAACGGTCTTAACAAACAAGCGGGTGTAGCCATCCTGATATCCAGCAAAATAGACTTCAAACTAAAATCAATCAAAAGAGATCAAGAAGGGCATTACATACTCATCACAGGAAAGATCCACCAAGATGAAGTCTCAATTCTGAACATTTATGCCCCAAACACAAGGGCACCCACATATGTAAAAGAAACATTATTAAAGCTTAAATCACATATAAAACCCCACACATTAATAGTGGGAGACCCCAACACCCCACTTTCACCACTGGACAGATGCCCCAAATCAAAACTTAACAGAGAAATAAAGGACTTAATTGATGTCATGACTCCAATGGACTTAATCGACATCTACAGAACATTCCATCCGAACAAAAAAGAATATACCTTCTTCTCAGCACCCCATGGAACCTTCTCTAAAATCGACCACATACTTGGTCACAAAACAAATCCAAACAGATACAAAACAATTGGAATAACCTCCTGTGTTCTATCAGACCACCATGGTCTAAAGTTGGATTTCCACAACAACAAAAACTACAGAAAACCTACAATCCCATGGAAACTGAACAATACCCACCTGAATCACCAATGGGTTAAGGAAGAAATAAAGAAAGAAATTAAAGACTTCCTAGCGATCAACGAAAATGAAGATACCACATATCCAAACCTATGGGACACTATGAAAGCAGTCCTAAGAGGGAAATTCATAGCACTAAACGCCCACATAAATAAGCTGGAGAAATCTCACACTAGTGACTTAACAGCACACCTGAAAGTTCTAGAACAGGAAGAAGCAAAGTCTCCCAGGAAAAATAGATGCCAGGAAATTATCAAAGTGAGAGCTGAAATCAATAAAATAGAAACAAAGAGAACAATACAAAAAATTAATGAAACAAAGAGTTGGTTCTTCGAGAAAATCAACAAGATAGACAAGCCCTTATCCAAACTAACCAAAAGACAGAGAGAGAGCATCCAAATCAACAAAATCAGAAATGAAAAGGGGGACATAACAACAGACATTGAGGAAATCCAGAGAATCATCAGGTCATACTGCAAAAACCTCTATTCCACAAAACTGGAAAACCTAAAAGAAATGGATAATTTTCTGGATAGTTACCACATACCTAAATTAAATCAAGACCAGATAAACTATTTAAATAGTCCAATAACCCCTAAGGAAATAGAAACAGTCATTAAAAGTCTCCCAACCAAAAAAAGCCCAGGACCAGATGGTTTCAGTGCAGAATTCTACCAGATCTTCAAAGAAGAGTTAATACCAATACTCTCTAAATTGTTCCATACAATAGAAACAGAAGGAACATTACCAAACTCCTTCTATGAGGCTACAATTACCCTGATTTCCAAACCAAACAAGGATACAACAAAGAAAGAGAACTACAGACCGATCTCCCTCATGAACATTGATGCAAAAATACTCAATAAAATACTGGCAAACAGACTCCAAGAACACATCAAAACAATTATCCACCATGATTAAGTAGGATTCATTCCAGGGATGCAAGGATGGTTCAACATACGAAAGTCTGTCAATGTGATACACCATATAAACAAACTCAAAGAAAAAAACCACATGATCATCTCACTAGATGCTGAAACGGCATTTGACAAAATCCAACACCCCTTCATGATAAAGGTCTTGGAGCGATCAGGAATACAGGGAACATAACTAAACATAATAAAGGCAATTTACAGCAAGCCAACAGCCAACATCAAATTAAATGGAGAGAAACTCAAAGCAATTCCACTAAAATCAAGAACGAGACAAGGCTGTCCGCTCTCCCCATACTTATTCAATATAGTACTTGAAGTTCTAGCCAGAGCAATAAGACAACATAAGAAGATTAAGGGGATACAAATTGGAAAGGAAGAAGTCAAGCTTTCCCTATTTGCAGATGACATGATAGTATACTTGAGCAACCCCAAAGATTCCAACAAGGAACTGATACAACTTAGAAACACCTTCAGCAACATAACAGGATACAAGATCAACTCAAAAAAATCAGTAGCCCTCCTATATACAATGGACAAAAAAGCGGAGAAGGAAATCAGAGATACATCACCCTTTACTATAGCCACAAATGACATAAAATACCTTGGGGTAACACTAACCAAGCAAGTGAAAGACCTATATGACAAGAACTTTAAGTCCCTGAAAAAAGAAATTGAAGAAGATGTCAGAAAATGGAAAGATCTCCCATGCTCATGGATAGGCAGAACTAACATAGTAAAAATGGCAATCTTACCAAAAGCAATCTACAGATTCAATGCAATCCCCATCAAAATACCAACACAATTCTTCACAGACCTGGAAAGAATAATATTCAACTTCATATGGAAAAACAAAAAACCCAGGATAGCCAAAAGAATCCTGTACAATAAAACAACCTCTGGAGGCATCACGATCCCTGACTTCAAGCTCTACTATAGAGCTACAGTAATAAAAACAGCTTGGTACTGGCATAAAAACCGACATGTGGACCAATGGAATCAAATTGAAGACCCTGACATTAATCCACACACCTATGAACAAATAATTGTTGACAAAGAAGCCAAAAGAGCACAATGGAAAAAAGAAAGCATCTTCAACAAATGGTGCTGGCAAAACTGGATATCAACACGTAGAAGGCTGCAAATAGATCCATATCTATCACCGTGCACAAAACTTAAGTCCAAGTGGATCAAGAACCTCAACATAAATCCAGCTACTCTGAACCTGCTAGAAGAGAAAGTAGGAAGTAATCTTGAACGCATTGGCATAGGAGACCACTTTCTAAATAGAACACCAGTAGCACAGACACTGAGAGAAACAATCAATCAATGGGACCTCTTGAAACTGAGAAGCTTTTGTAGGGCAAAGGATACGGTCAACAAAGCAAAGCAACAGCCTACAGAATGGGAAAAGATATTCACCAATCCCACATCTGACAGAGGACTGATATCCAGCATATATAAGGAACTCAAGAAATTAGATATCAAAATGCCCAACAGTCCAATTAAGAAATGGGCTATAGAACTAAACAGAGAATTCTCAACAGAGGAAACTCAAATGGCTGAAAGACATTTAAGGAATTGTTCAACATCCCTAATCATCAGGGAAATGCAAATCAAAACAACTCTGAGATACCACCGTAAGCCTGTCAGAATGGCTAAGATCAAAAACACTGAAGACACCTTATGCTGGAGAGGATGTGGAGCTAGGGGAACTCTCCTCCACTGCTGGTGGGAATGCAAGCTTGTACAACCACTTTGGAAATCAATATGGCTCTTTCTTAGAAAATTGGGAATCCATCTCCCCCAAGATCCAGCTATACCACTCTTGGGCATATACCCAAGGAATGCTCAACCACACCACAAGAGCACTTGTTCAGCTATGTTCATATCAGCATTGTTTGTAATAGCCAGAACATGGAAACAACCTAGATGCCCTTCAACTGAAGAATGGATAAACAAAATGTGGTACATATACACAATGGAATACTACTCAGCAGAGAAAAAATGACATCATGATGTTTGCAGACAAATGGATGGACCTAGAAAAAATCATCCTGAGTGAGGTATCCCAGACTCAGAAAGACAAACATGGTATGTACACACTCATAACAGGATACTAGATGTGGAACAAAGATGACTGGACTGCTACTCACATCACCAGGCAGGCTACCTGGAAAAAAGGACCCCAAGAAAGACACAGGGATCGCCCAATGACAGAGAAATGGAATGAGATCTACATGAACAGCCTAGACATGAGTGGGGGTAGTGAAGGGCGAGGGTCGAGGGAAAGAGAGCTTGGGTGAGTGGGAGATCCCAGCTGGATCAACAACAGAGAGGGAGAACAAGGAATAGGAGACCATGGTAAACGAAGACCACATGAGAATAGGAAGAAACAAAGTGCTAGAGAGGCACACAGAAATCCACAAAGATACCCCCACAAAAGACTGCTGGCAATGGTCGAGAGACAGTCCGAATTGACCTACTCTGGTGATGGGATGGCCAAACACCCTAATTGTCGTGCTAGAAACCTCATCCAACTACTGAGGGATCTGGATGCAGAGATCCATGACTAGGCCCCAGGTGGATCTCTGGGAGTCCAATTAGCGAGAATGAGGAGGGTTTATATGAGCGAGAATTGTTGAGACCAAGGTCGGATAAAGCACAGAGACAAATAGCCAAACAAACGGAAACACATGAAATATGAACCAATGGCTGAGGGGTCACCAACTGGATCAGGCCCTCTGAGTGGGTGAGACAGTTGATTGGCCTGATCTGTTTGGGAGGCATCCAGGCAGTGGCACCAGGTCCTGTGCTCATTGCATGAGTCGGCTGTTTGAAACCTGGGGCCTATGCAGGGTCCCTTGGCTCGGCCTGGGAGGAGGGGACTGGACCTACCTGGACTGAGTCCACCAGGTTGATCTCAGTCTGTGGGGAAAGCTTTGCCCTGGAGGAGATTGGAATGGGGGGCGGGCTGGGGGGAAGGTGAGGGGGGCGGGAGGGGGGAGAACAAGGGAAACTGTGCTTGTATGTAGAACTTAATTGTATTACAAAATAAAAATTAAAAAAAAAAACAAAAAAAACAATGTCTGCCTTTTCAAATTTCCAAGGGCTCTGTCTCTTTTGCATGTTAGGATTAAATCTGCATTGTATGGGTCAATGTACAATAGGGTTTTGGTTATACCCATGAGCATATGAGACCCTAAATATACCCAGAGACTGACAGGTAAGAACCTGCTTGGTTGACATCTTTATTAGCTCTCCTTGTCTCTGAAACAGGAGTGTGTGCTTTCCAATTGTGTTTTGAATAGGAATCTGTTAGAGCCCGTTTACCCAGCAAGTCTGCATAGAGAGGATGATGGGACCATGGGCCTGAGTACAGGTGACTAAGATTGTATACAATGTGCTGTGCTGGGGGGAGGTCTTTTCCTCCAACCCTTGGCATTTCTTTAAATACCCTATGTCACATGGATTTAAATTCAGGAAATCTTGAGGCTAATCTGTTATTTTTATCTGTTACCCCCTCCCTATCATTCTACCTAATATTTTCTGCTGCTTCTAAGCAAGAGTACTCTGGGGAAATGTGGGAGTCCGGAATGCCCCTTGCATAGGAACCAATCAGGAGAGTGATCTCAAATCTACCAATGGAAAGCAAATTCTCTGGTACTTTTTGAGATCTGCTTCAGAGCTGCTGAGTCAGTTCATCCTCTCAAGTAACTGTGTTCTGCAGCGTTGCAGCTATAAAAATAAAACTGAAAATGGATGACTGGAAAAAACATAATGTAGCCTAGGAGCACAATACCATTCCCAAATGGCATCCCGTGGTAAGTAGGGAGGGATCATGCTTCCAGCTACTTGGCCCTGGATGTCTACATGAAAGCCTTGCTTTCCATCTGCTGATGGCTGATTATGATTTCGGGCTGTCAATTTTACCTTTCAGGTAACAGTTTCCGATATGCCATTGTAGATTCCCCAAATGCACTTTATGTGGAATTTGACACTTGAAATTTTCACAGAATCCCAGGTGGCTGTGAGAATATTCCCTGACTCAGTCATTTTTTTAATGGTTCCACTGAGGGAGCGTATGGTCAATACACCCCTGTTTATGTCATGTATTGTTTCCCAACATAAAACTTCTTTGCCAACAATGTGATAATGCACAATGCAAGACTGAGGCAGAGATCACAGATACTAAGGCTGAAGCAGGGGTTTTAGAGATAGGAGCACATTTCTTGCACAGCAAACAGGTACAGGTGACTCAGAGCAGGAGTATGTGACATGCTACTACATTCCTGCCTATCCTAGGTTCATATTGTCTGGTCTGTTGCAGGGCTCTGGGACAGGTTTTTTTGTCTGGAGTTGTTATAGCCTAGTTCCTGACAAATTCCAGCCAGGAGCTGGAATTTAGCCAGGAACCTGGCTGGTAAAACACTTCAGTGCAGGCATTTTTATTTGACCAGACTGCCACCTATTTGAATAGACATAGATTAGGAACCAATAAGGAGTGAGATCTCAAAGCCAGGAATAGAAAGCAAATGACATCAGTGAATTTGGAGATCTGAATCAGAGCAGCTGACTCATCTCTCACCCCCTCCCCATATGTTCTTAAAGAAGCACGAATACCAGCCGGGTGGTGTTGGCACATGCCTTTAATCCCAGCACTTGGGAGGCAGAGCCAGGCGGATCTCTGTGAGTTCAAGGCAAGCCTGGACTACCAAGTGAGTTCCAGGAAAGGCGCAAAGCTACACAGTGAAACCCTGTCTCGAAAAACAAAAAAACAAAAAAACAAAAAAAAAAAAAAAAGAAGCACGAAAACTAAATGTGCAACACAGGATAAAATGTAATTTACCTTGGGCTCTGCCTCCAACTAACAGTAGAAAACTGGCTGATGTTGGCTAGCAGGCTGAGTGGGAGTTCAGCAGCTTTGTACTAAAATCTACCCACCTATAAGAAAGGCTCCATTCATCTCTGCACATTTCTGATTGTGAATCTGATTGTGACTCTGGGCAGCCAAGTGCCTCTTACAGCTCTCACTGTGGTCCTTTTGTTTCCGTTTCTATTGTGTTTTTTTTTTCTTTTTTGGTTTGTTTGGTTTTTAGTAATTGGGTTTCTCTGTGTAGCTTTGTTACCTCTCCAGGATTTCCTTCTCTAGACCATGCTGGCCTCTAGCTCACTGTGGTCTGCTTAGCTCTGCCTCCCAAGTCCTAGGATCAATTTATGAACTGCCTGCCCCCTTGTAGGTCTTCAAAAGTCTGCCTTTAAACCTTCAAGACCTCATTCGTCCCTTCTCTCTCTGAGTAACTGAAAGAGAGATATGACCTAGGTGCCCTAGGGCATCATGTGGGACCCTTCTTTGCACTTGTAGCATACCTGTCCAAAAAACTAGACCTCACCACTCAGGGATGGGCACCTTGCATTCGTGCTTTAGCAGTTGCTGAGCTCCTTATTTGATAATCAAAGAAACTAAATTCGGGTCACTGACAACTCTCTTCTCCAACTATAGCCTGTGCATCTCTTAACTTATAAAGTCTTACAAACTTTATCTCCTTCTCAAGTTCTTTCTCTCTAGGTAGTGATACTCGAAAAAGCCACGTTTATGTTCCAGTCTTGTCCACCCCTTCATATTTCAAGCCACCTTCCTCAATCTAACCCTGATCATTCTCTATCTCTTTCCTGTACTGAAACCTAGAGGAACTATTTCCATATTCTTCACATACACAGGAGGGTACATTGCCTCAGGCCACTAATCCATGATAAGCAGATGGCAGCTGCTTTTCACATGAGGGGACATATAAAGTGGGCTATGACATAGTGTCAGAAGCTGAGGTGGTAGAAGCACAGGCATTACCCACAAGCATGACTAACCAACAGCTTGTGCTGGTAGCTATCTCTGTTCCTTCCTTTGGACCTGGGGGGGGAATCCCTAAAGGTCATATGGTTTCTAGATATGTTTTTAAATTTAATTTTTTAATTAAAATTTATAAAATGATGGCAGGGAGGAAGATACCATGATAGATGAGGACATCATGGGAATAGAAAGAGGCAGGGTGCTGGGGAGGCTCTCAGGAATTCACAAGATAAAAAGTACTAATATTAGCATATAATCAATCCAGAATCTTACCATTATTCTATGACTAAGAAAATATTTCATGAAATGATAAGACACAGATCATGTTAAAACAAAAAGGATGTCTGCAGAATACAGTGTTTTCTAAGAAAGATAGGGAATTACAAAGCACAAATGTTAGACAATTTGAGTGCCAAGAAAATATTACATGAAGGCAAGGAAATCAACCAAAAATGGTTAGCAGAAAAACACCACAAATGATAATGCCAACAAAAATGGGAAAATCTCTCAAGATCCCCACCTGGCAGAAAATGTTGCACAAATATTGGATACTAATTTAAAAAGAATCCATTTACACTGTAAACAAACAATGATAGTCCTTTCAACTAGAAAAGGTCAATGCTCAAATGACTACACCTAATTACCACATTCTGTACAGTGTGTGAGGTAGTTATATTATAGTGTTCTTGAAATGCATCATAGAACAAGTGGAGAGAAATTGTGAAAGCTGAATCCTTTATACTATGAAGAATGTCAGTGTTTTCTCACTAATGTGGCAGTAATTTGTTATTTGTTTTACTTCATGGACAAAAGTATATCTTTAGTGCCAAACTGAAGCTTAAAAGACCATTTCAAAAATAAAGTTACACACACCAATATGATGAAAATAAACTATTTTTGAAGTACCTACAATCTTATGACATCACAGAACAGAAATGCAATTGCTATTTACAAGCTTCACTGGGATTGACTACATGTGATAGGACTGAGGGTTAATCTGCATGTGAGTGGAATAAATGATGAGGAACAAAATTTCTCACTCTCATGAGCTACATACTCTAAAAGAGAAAATGATGAGTAACTCTCAAATATAATTTTGTCATAGTGGTCAATTAATTAGGGGAGGAATCAAGTAATTATTCAAGAAAAAAATGAAATAGGTGTGTTTATTATTATCAAATCAAGTATTGAATGCTTGTCTGCCATTATCAATAAATAATTGACTTCCAAAAGTTAATGCCCTCTCTCCATTCACATATAGGAATGGACTGAGAATTAGGAAAAAATCACGTACAAGAGACTCTTTATACAAGAACACAGTTATAATGCAAACCAAGAATGCAAAGTTGATACTGTGAATACCTAAAAGTCATCAGGATGTTAACAAGTTTCCAGTGCTATACTCTATTTTGCATACTTCATTGCCTTTGGTGACAGAGAAGTGACTGCAAATGTTACTGCTCCATGTTTTCAGTGTCTCTATGATTCATGAATAAAACTACAATGCCATAGGTATCCCCACAATAAATCTCCCAGGGTAGAGGAAACAGCAGGATTTCACTAGTCTCTGCCAGATACTAAAGCCTCAAGAAAATGAACTTCCTTGCCCATAGAGAAGGACGTCAACTGGCACAGGGATGCTATATCCTTAAGGAAAGCAGTAGCTTCAGAAGAAGGAAGAGCAGGACTCCCCTAGCCCATGCCAGATCCTAATGCCTGAAGTGAATTCAAATGGAGACTGGGAGAACACATCTTTAAAGAAAAGCAGTAGCTGCAGAAGCAGGAATCTGGTTGCTGCACATTTGAGAGGATCAGGTGACTCAGATCTGTAATCCTTGAGTCAAACAATCTTTGATTTGGTAATTTCTAAGGGATCTGTCTCCCCTTGTATTACAGGAGCAATCTGCCTTCTGGGCACCAAATAACAATCAGATTTTAGTGTGCTCATAAACAACTGAGACCCTGTTTATACCCACAGGCTGACTGTTGAGAAGCTGCTCTGCTGACAATTTTTTTAGCTCTTCTTGCTTGTGATGGAGGAGGGTGTGCATTCAAATTTTGTTTGGAATAGGAACCTGGTGGAGCCCATTTAGGCTTTACCCAGCAGGTCTGCTTAGAGAGGATGATTGGATCATGGTTCTGAGTGCACGTGGCTGAAATGACCTGCACCTGTCTGTGCTGGGGTATTTTCTTCTCCCCACCACTTGGCATTGCTTTAACTACCCAAGGGCAGAGACAGTAGATGCTGGATGGATTAGGATACAAGCACTCTCACAGTTATCCTGTACTTTCTATGTGTTTTCCTTTTCTAAATCCTTCTAAATAATATTTCCTGCTGCTTCTACTTGAGAATTCTCTGGGAAAATGAGGGGGTGGGACATGGCAAAACACACAGGAAACAATATGCAGAGTGAACTCAATTCCACCAATGGAAAGCAAATCCTGGGGTACTCTTTGAGATCGCCTTCAGAGCTGCTGAGTCATTTCACCCTCCCAACTATATGTGTGCTGCATCCAAAACAACAAAACTGAAAGTGGATGACAGGAAATGATGTAATGAATTTTAGGCCCAGAATTCAATTCTCAAAGAGAAGAACATCTCATAGAAACTAGACAGTGTTCATGTACCCGGTACTTGGCCATGTTTCCTGGCTATCTACCTGAAAGTCTCACTTTCTACCTACAGATGGCTGATTGTGATTCTGGACTGCAAATTTTACCTTTCAGGTAACAGTTATCAATATGCCAATTTAGATTCCCCATATGCACTTATTTGTGGAATCTGATTCTAGAAACTTTCATAGAGACCCAGGTGGCTAAGTGAGAATTGTCACTAACACAGTCACTTTCTTAATGAGTCCTCTGAGGGAGCATATATTCAATACATCACTGTTTTTTTAGGTATTAAGGCTGAAGCAGTGGCTTCAGAGGAAGGAGGACATTTCCGGCAGAGCAAGCAAGTGCAGGTGATTCAGAGAAGGAGTGTGGGCAATAGCACCAAACCCTGCTTATCCGTGTTTCTACTGCCTCTGTCTGCAGCAGTTCTCTGGGACAGTTATCCTTCTCTTGTGTTATTTCCAGTCAGGCTTTGGCTAAATCCAGCTATGAGCTGGAATTTAGCCAGGAGCCTGGCTATTGAAACTGTGGACTGCAAGCTCTTTTATTCCATCTCTCTGACTCATATTCAAATACACAACCAATAAAAAGAGAGCTGTCTAAAGTAGAAGGGAAAGCAAATAACGGCAATGAGTTTGGAGATCTCCATTTAGCTGTGACTCATCTGTCTCTCCCTTCTTCCTGTATGATGTAAAAGGAGGAGGGATACTGGAAAGAGAACACAGTATAAAATGAAATTACCATATGGGTTCTAACTCCAGCTAACAGTAAACTACTGGATATGATTTCTTGTTTTATTATGTGTACCAGCCACCCCCTAACTACATGACTGTTCATCCTCTATCCATCAGTCAGGAAGATAGCTTTGGCATCCCAGGGCCTTGCCTACTAAATTATCCTCTGGTATGTAATTATGTAACATGCATGGAGCTTGATTATATAGTCTATGTTCCGGTATGGCATAGCCATGCAAGACATTAATAAGCCTGCAAAATAGACTGTCAAATCTATCACAGGCTATCTGACCAGTCACATGAAGTCCTCCAGGTTCCTCTTTAAAAATTTGTAGAGAAGGCCATTTGGCTTGAGCCAACCAATGACCCATGTAGGTCACCTGGGCCTCATCTTAAATGCTATTAATATGGATATAGGTTAGTTGACTGACCTTGTGAAACTCATGACATGAGGTCATCAATCCAAGACCAACATATAGGTTATCTCCTACCCTGGGTAATGGAGGATTGAAGGTACCCAGGTCCTTACCCAACACAAGTCATGTCATACCAAATCTTTAGTACCATTATTATATAGGAATGATCCATTTCCTTCCTTTGGACACTGGAGGCCCTTACTGCATCCTGTGGGAGTTTTGGGATCTTACCTGTCATTCCAATTTCCCTGTTGTCTGGGTAGAGGGACACCCTAATTTACCTCACCAAATCTCATGACTTAAATATATTTTCATTGGAATACCTCTTACACACACTTTTGTGTGTGGAAACCTGCCTTGTGCTCCTAATGGGAAGAAATTTTTTAGCTAAGGCACCAGCTTCTAGTTCATTAGTGCCCACATTTCCCTACCACAGATTTGTCAGCAGCTCCTCATCTCCTCCTTCTTGGCACTCAGCCCACTAGCTCTGACATGACATTTCCATTTCAGTCTCTCATGTGGACCCCATAGTCTTAAATAGCCACAACCCTTCTGTTGCTAGAAACCATCACTCAATTGTTATCCGTTTCCAGCACCCTACCTGGTACATCACTCATACTCACTACACCCTTTCACTCCAGAGCCTTAGAGGACTTAAGCCTATCATTCCTGATCTTCTCAGAAAGATGCTACTTCATCCAAATTCTTCTCCTTTTAACACCTCTAAACTTAGAGTTAAGAAGCCTAAAAGAATATACCACCTGATTTAAGACCTGCATGTAGAATAGTTTCTAAATGGTCTCATTAAATAAAAAACACTATGTCAAATATAGGGGTAAAGACTTAGAGATCAGGGAAATTGGAAAAGTCACAAGCAAACTTTACCTCACCAACACTGCAGCTTCAAAATGTAAGCTACTTGCTGTCTTACACATGCTTTTATTGCCTTGCTCTTATGCCTTTTAATTGTCTATATTAGCTCAGCTATCTCTTTTTTACATGTATGTCAGTACAGAACTTCAGGTCTTATGTTTGGTCCTGTCCTTAATGGAGTATGTCACCATGGTTTGCTCTGTTCCCTAGTCTGTCCTTGAACACACAGAGACCCTGTGGATAAGTGTGCTGCCTGAATTTTTGTTTACTTAAAATGGATGGACTTTCCCACCTGATCTCCAGGAATCTTTAATAAAGTATAAATAAAATATTACCACATTTCAGCACAAATAAAATATCAGTACACCTGCAGCTCATTCGATCTTCAGGGTCCTCTCAATCCTGTAATACCTGGACTATACTTAATTGTTTACACTATCCTTTCAGTAACCAAACACTACTCAGTACTATATCTCAAGGATACCTTCTTTCCTATACCTGTAAGCTCTCTGTCTCAAAATATCTTTACCTTATCCTGGACAGATGCTGACACTTACCTGTATATGTAGCTAACTTGCACTGTCTTGACACACAGATTCATGGACATCCCACAACTGCTTCATCAATCCCCAGCTACTGGCTTGCTCTCCTTCTCCCTAATTGGCTTTAACTTTTTCAATTAATATATAACATTCTTCTTTGTGGCCCATAAGCGTATGTGAGTCAAACTAACAACTTTCCTCTTCTAAATTTTTAGTACAGCTGGAGTTATGGAGTCTACAGTTCCAAAATCCAGCTCTCTACACCTAAGGTCACCTATTTGGGTGTAAACATTACCACATCATACTAGGCTATAGCCTCAGATATAAAGCATCTAATTCAGTCTTTTGCAGGCTACTCTACTAAACAGGATATTCTGTCCTTTCTAGAAATAGCTAACTCCTTGTAATCCTGCGTTTGATATATTTAATGTCCTGGCAAACCCCTTATGTGAGGCAGCTCATGGATCCTGAATTAATCCCTCATTCACCCCATTATTAATACTTTCCAGAACTTCCAATAGGCTCTGCTTCAGGACTCTGCACTATACCTCCCAGATCAACTCATCCCTTCTCCGTCTATGTAACAGAAAGAGAGTGATATGCCCTTGGGAATCTAGGGCACCAGCAGGGACCCTCCATTGCACCTGGAGCATACCTGTCAAAAAAACTACACCTCACCACACAGGGATGGTCACCAATCATATGGGATTTGGGGGCTGCTAAGTTCCTTAATAGTGAATCAATGAAACTAAACTTTGGGTCACATAGTACTTTCTCTTCTTTTAACTTATAAAGTCTTACATATTTTCCAACTTCCTTATTTTTTTTCTTCACTTGTTTTTACTGGAAGACACCACACATACATTGCATACTTGCCCACTTGTTAATTTTCAATCCTGCTTCCTCAAACTAGTGCTGAGTATTCCACATCTCACTACTGCACTTAAATCCTAAAGGAATTTTTGCGTCATCCTTCACACATACAGGAGTGCACATTGCTTCAGGCCACTTATACCTGGTACACAGATTGCTGCTCCTTTTTACATGATGGGACCCGTAAAGCAGGATATGCTATAGTATCAGATACTGGGGTGGTAGAATCAAAGACATACACTACTAACCAACAGGCTCAGCTAATGTCTCTCACCTGTACCTTCCAGTTTGCACAGGGGCAGTTCCTAAATATATCACATACTCCAAATATGCTGTTTATTTTTGTTTTGCAAGACAGATTACACTGTGTAATTTTGGTTCCTTTCCTGAAACTCACTCTTTAGACCACATTAACTTTGAACTCACAGATATCTGCCTGGGTCTGACTCCCAAGTGCTGGTATTAAAGCCTTGTGTGAACACTATCCAATTTCAAATATACTTTTCATATCCTCTTGTCCCACATTCATATCTGGAAAAAGCATGGGCTTCTCACATCAAAAGGACAATTCATAACTAACTCAGGCCAAATAATGGTCATGATAAAGCTTCCCATTTCCCAAATGTAATAGGAATTATTCACAGTCAATCTCATCAGATTGACAGCTCTATCATCTCTAAGGGAAATAACTGAACCAACCAGGCAGCTAGGACAGTGGCAGTCTAGAGGCCAAACTCATGTCCTTCACCACAGGCAAGACATATATATTAGCACACATCCTCACAGTCATCTCCTGTCATGAGGCCAATTCTGTCCTATCTATACCAGTTCTTTTATGCTAATGGTCTTGCTCTTTCTCAGTTCATTACAGGGAACCTACAGACTATCTGCTGTGGCATGTTCTGTATACTCTGCATGTATTGCTCTGATTGGTTAATAAATAAAGTGCTGATTGTCCAGTAGCCAGGCAGGAAGTATAGGCAGGACCAAGACACTGGATAATTCTTGAAAGTGGATGGCTGAGTGAGGGAGATGCTTCCAGAAGCCATGATGAGATGCAACATGTAATGATACTGGTAAGCCAAAAGTCACATGGCAACTTATAGATGAATTGAAATGGGTTAATTTAAGATATAAGAACAGCTAACAAGAATCCTGAGCCATTAGTCAATACAGTTTATAAATAATGTAAGTCTCAGGGTATTTCCTTGTGTCTGAGGGCAGCAGGAGCCGGGCAGAAACAGGATAACTTCAGCTTCAAATGGCACCCAACTGCTCGAGTTTCCACCTGAAATCTGAAAATAACCAATTATAAAAGGAGCAGGAACCATGTCTCATGAGGGTCATGAGATATTGCAACATGTAGGCTGGAACTACTCTATGGTGGGTTCCACACATGTGGGCATGCCCTATTTCCACTGAGTTACACAGAGGTTTCTGAAAGACAATACAGCCTCATGGACAACCCCATAATCCTAAAATTTTCTTTATGTCTCCATAAGAAGGCAGCACCCTCATCAAGCAGGAAATAGTTTGAGAAGCTACACCCAAATTCCCAAATATACCAAGCTGGCATTGGAGGTGAAATCAGCTCACTCTTTCTCTAAAACCAAGCATACTGCTAAAACAGAGGTTGAGAGATTATTTTGTCCCATAAAGAGCCCTCTGGTGGGGGATAGAAATAAAGCAATATTTTTATTTTAAAAGGGTTGATTTTAAATACAATATCTTTCTAAAAATATAAATGGGGGATAGCATCAACATATGATAGGAAGAATGGGTAGATTATTGAACCTACTTTCTAAGAACATATTGTTTAAAATGTTTTACATTGCTATAGCTTTTAGTTATTGATTCAGTTTAAATTTAATTTTGTTATACTGTGTATATATTTCTACTCTTGTTTAACATATTATGCTTATGTAACTCATTTAGATTGTACTAGATAATTAAAAATACAGATTAATAATTAGTCTTCTATGATAGTCAAACATATATTCATGTTAAGTTTTCTAGGTATACATAGATATAATTCAGTTAGGCAGGCAATCTTCAAACACTTCAAAGACCTACAGAATATGGCTTTTAAAATATTTTAAAAATTTACAAGTTCAGTACAGTGAGACATTTCTGCTGCTGGTGTCAACAATTTACTTCAAAGAGGATGGGCATTGCAGACACTCCATACTGAGTTTATATTCTCCTTTGCAAAAATATCCATTTTGGCAAGAAACTGTTCTTGCCTGGACTACTTGAAATAATGTATGACTGGACATGCAGAAACCATAAGAATGTGACCACTGAACTTTGTTTAGCAAAATGGACCTTTAGGTCGCTGCTTCATACAGGATACTGCCTGACATTCTACCAATAAAATTCTGATAGCAGAGTTCTAAAATTTATAATATCATGGCAACCAGATGAAGATTTTAAATTACCTGTGTTTGTCCTTAAATATGTTTAAAAATACTTCCAAGCTATAGAGTCATCTTGGAACTACATAGACAGATCAGAAATACTTCAGATCTGTATCATTCAAAGTTTTCTGATATCAGGACACTCCTTGCCCCATGTGAGACCCCTTGTGGACCTCCACCAATAAAATTTTTTCTAAACTTCCTCTTCTGCCTGGACAGCAACTTGTGAGATTCTCACAGAAGATCCAAGAAGCAATGGAATAGTCCTCAGACCATAAACTGTGGAACACAATTAATTACCACAAAATGTCCAGCTACCTCAAAATCTCCCCTTATATACTCACAAAAGTTAACCAATGCCCACTGCCCTAGATGAAAGCAATTTTGGGAGACAATCTCTCCCAACTCCCATTCACCTGTATCCCCTGACCACTTATTTTTTATAAAAATGAGTCTGGATAGTTATACTTCCTAGCCCACTCCCAGCTGCATGTTGAAACATGCACATTCCAGCAGCCAGGAAAGATATTTAGTCACCACAGGACCTTATGTCCTAAGTAATGCATGCACTGTGTGATCACATAATTTGCGAGCACCATGAACATGTAACCTATCTAGGTGTATGCATGACATAGCTACATAGGCCATAAGCCCATGCTGAGAAGTCCCATAAGGGCAGGTTCCACCAAATACTCTGCACCCTAACCACAAAGGTCATTTCCATAATCCTATGCACCTTTTCCCTATTCCCTTTGCCTAATAAACTCTGATAGCGGGTTTCAATGTACCTCAAGTTTCTCTCAAAGGGTAAACAGTGCTGAAAAATAAATAACAGATTGGAATGAGCAGGACCCTTCAAGTGTCTGTCTGATTCTTAAATCTGTAATGATTTGTCTTACTTGCAAATACATAGCACTTCAGGACAGACACATGGATGTCATTTATTTTGTTTTATTTTCATAACTATCGGAAAAGGCCAAGAACAAATACACTCATGGCAGCCTATGTTGAAAAACATGTAGATTAAATGATGTTTATAAGCAGTTGGCAGTTTGCTACTCACTGTCAGCATGGACCAACAACCTCCCAGAGCTGCAGCAGTAATCATGGCTCCCTAATAGCTAAGCCATGAAGCTAAGCTCTCAGTGAAACAAGAATGAAATGCCAACCACAAACGATATATGCCAACCCATACACTAAGTTGAGCCCTGTCAAACTGCATCTATCATAGGAGTTTAGGATTGGTCTCATAAGGTCAAAAACAAAACAGATATTCAGGAAAAAGATAACGGCAGAAAAATGATCTAGACATGTAACAGTATGCATAATAATGTACCACACACCAGTGTCTCTGTTGTTCCTTTGTAATCCACACACACATCATAAAAGAGAAATACTGAGGAGTCTCTTGTACATAAAAGTACAGAATTTGGTAAAATTATGTGCGATCAATGTTGTTCTTAAGCAGGATGTCATTTTAACAATTGTTTACACTAGGAGGATTTTAATAACAGTCCCTTAAGCCACTGATAGAACTCTTATGTTCACTTATAAACATTCTGTTTTATTATGGAAAAATGACAGGTAACAGGACTACAATACAACAAGGTAAAGTTGATGATTTTACAAGCTCCTTCAAATGTCATAAATTAACAACATTTATACCTTTATGGAGTATTGCTGGTTTCTTATGCAAACACATGTCTGAAGTTTATACTCTAACTCTTTTCAGGAATTAAGAAATATCTCACTGAGAGGAACACAAAGTTCTGGCCAAGATAATAAGCTAGCATAGTGTACATTTCCAGGGATATAGTAGACCCAGATGATATCATTCATCTGCAAATTCTCTGAAAATATATGATTTCAGACATTCTTCTAAATATTCATCCTTATAAACACAGGCAACATTGGCTGTGACTGCCAGAAAAAAAAACATCATTTACATCACTATTATACAACTCCACAACTTCTCAAATGGCATAGAACTTGTAATGTCTTGTCTCAGGCCACATATTCAAACTAGAACACTCATCATTATTCTTAGAATAAGAAAATATTAAATGCAATGGTCATAGACAGTTTTTTTTTTTTTTTTGGTTTTTCGAGACAGGGTTTCTCTGTGCAGCTTTGCGCCTTTTCCTGGAACTCACTTGGTAGCCCAGGCTGGCCTCGAACTCACAGAGATCCACCTGGCTCTGCCTCCCGAGTGCTGGGATTAAAGGCCTGCGCCACCACCGCCCGGCTGACAGTTTTTATTAAAAGGATAAGGATGTCTGCTGTGAAGACAGTGCCATCTAAGAATGACAGGGATTTAAGAAGCATAAATATTCTAAAATTTGAGCACCAACAAAATACTACATGAAAGCAAGGAAACAATCAAAAATGGTTAGTACTGGCCCCCAGCTCCCATCCTGCCCTGGACTTCCCTTCTGGACACGAGCCCTACCAGGAAAGCTCCCCTTCTCCAAGACCCCTGGTAAACCCTGGAATCTCCAAGCTTGCCCCCATGCCCATCTGCCCAAGACCCCAGCCACTTCCTGAGACTTAGAGTCCGGCCCCCAGCTCCCATCCTGCCCCGGACTTCACTCCTGGACAAGAGGTGAGTGCCTGGGCTCAGCCTAGACCCCATTGCTGGGCACCAGCCACTCCAGGGATGACCTGCCCAACTTGGCCCCAGGTTCTGGTCACCAGGCATGTTCCCTTCTAGCCCTACCAGGAAGGCTCTCCTTCTCCAAGACCCCCGGTAGACCCTGCAATCTCTAAGCCCTGCCCCCACGCCCATCGGCCAGAGACCTCAGCTACTGAGACTTAGAGACCGGCCCCAGCTCCCAGCAAACCAGGGATGAAAAGCCAACCACATAAGATATGTGACAACCCATACACTAAGCTGAGCCCTGTTAAACTGCAACTATCATAGGAGTTTAGGATTTGTCTCATAAGGTCAAAAACAATACAGATGTTCCGTAAAGAAATGTTCAGTCAAAAAAATGTCTAGACATGTAACACTGTGCTTAAAAATATATCACATACCAGTGTCTCTGTTTTTCTTTTGTAATCCAAGACACATCATTAAAGAGAAATACTGAGGAGTCTCTTGTACATAAAAGCACAGAATTTGGTAAAATTACGTGAGATCAATGTTGTTCTTAAAAATAAGGTCCTTTTGAAAATTGTTTACAAAATGAGTATTTTAATAATAGTCCCTTAAGAAATTGATAGATCTGTTATGTTCACTTATAATCATTCTGCTTTATTAAGGTAAAATTGCAGCTAAGAGGACTACAAAACAACAAGGTAAAGTTGATGATTTTACCAGCTACTTCAAATGTGATAATTTACCAACATTAAGCCCTTCATAGAATATGGCTGGTTTCTTTTGCAAACACATGACTGAAGTTTTAACTCTAATGCTTTTCAGAAATTCAGGCTTATGTCATTGACAGGAACACAAAAATCTGCTCATTATAATAAGCTAGCATAGTCCACATGGCCAGGTAGATAGTAGGTCCAGTAGGATAACCTTCAACTTTCCTCTAAATATTCATCCTTGTAGTCACAGGCAACATTGGCTATGACTGCCAGAAAAAAAGCATCATTTACATAACTATTACACAACTGTACAACTTCTCAGATTGTGAAGAACTTATAATGCTTTTCTCAGGCCAATTGATAAAACCAGAACCCTCATCATTAATCTTAGTATAAGAATACATTAAATGCAATGGTCACAAACAGTTCTTATTAAAAGAAAAAGGATGTCTGCTGTGAAGTCTGTGTTTTCTAAGAATGATACGCAATTAAGAATCATAAATATTGCAAAATTTGAGCACCAACAAAATACTACATGAAAGAAAGTAAACAATCAAAATGGTTAGTACAAAGAAATCACAAGTTGTAATGCCAACACAGATGGGAAACTCTCAAATTTCCACACTTAACTGAAATTCATGTGGTGTTAGCTGTGGCTTGTTCTGCTCCTCTGATCTTTAGAATTCACCCTAAAAGGTGACACTAAGTTTTTTTTATTAATAAGATCTTTATTAATAAGATTATGGAGGCTGCTGCTGCTGCTGCTCTGAGCTACAAGCTGCTTCTCGTCATGTTGGTGTTGATGGTGATGCTGCTAATTGAGTTGATTGGTTTACTATGCTTGTTCAGAGAAAAATGGCCAACACCATCATGTTTCAAGAAAGCATTGGCAAAGGTCAGTTTGAAGAAGTTTGGAGAGGCCAGTGGTAGATAGAAATTCTTGTTAAGAGATTCTCTTCTAGGGAAGAATAGTCATGGTTTCAACAGAAAGACATTTATCAGACTGTGATTGGTTCAAACCATAGAGGAGGCACAAAAACATTTAAATAAAATAAAGAAAATGAAAATTTCTGTTGGAAACCATGCCCATGTCTGACACAAATTTGAAATCCTCAAAATCATGACAGGACCACACAATAAAGATACCCCATGGACTATGATAAAGCCATTATGCTGATTAACACCACTGAAAGATCAGAAAATTTCAGGTTGGCTAGCAGTGGTGATCCAGATTCACAGACAACTCCATCAAGGACTTGAGACAAGCTCTGCACTTTTGCATTTTGCAGAGACTAGATAGCAAATGATACTGTGACATTTCCCAGGACTTGACAAGTAACACCAAATTTTTTTTCAGAGTCTCCTAAAGGTGTCTTTGCCCTCAAAAAGCAGGAAGTAATTTTAAGAAAACTGCCCACATGCCCAAGAGGTGGAGTGGGTGGGTGGTTTTTGGTTGTTCAATGGCTTGTGGTTAATTATCATTCTTTACAGCTTGGTTACAAGTTAATTTTTAATGGTTAAAAAAAAGCTAAATAAAGGAGATTAGATTGAGGGTTCTTGTGTTTTTTTTTTAAGAGAGAAAAAAAGGAAATAGAGGATATAGAAAAGGGTATATTATTGAATCTATTCTGAATAGAAAAAAAGTAAGATATAGAAATGAAAAGATAAAATGTAGACTTCTGAATCTACTCAGAAAGGAAAAAAGAGAGAATATGGATATGATAATAAGTAGATTTATGAATCTAATTTTTAAAAGGAACTACTTGTTTTAAATAGGATAAGTAATGAAATTTTTTGTCTGAATCTATAAATTGTTCATGGACTAGATATTGTTAATGTAATTCTCCTCCCAAACTCCAGCATCAAAAAGCAAAAAGCCTTTATTTCAAACTCTGGAGAGCTTGGTTCCTCTGTCTGTCTCACACAGTGGTGACAGCAGAGAGCCCTGAGCTCAGGTAGGGTAGAGTTTTTATCATACTAGAGGTTGGGGAATGGGGATTTCCAGGGTCCATGAACCTGACTGGCTGACAGTTGTCTAGGGTATCAGTAAAATAAAATAAAAAAATAGATGGGTGGTAGACTCATGGACATCTGGCCACCTTATCTAATGGTTGGAATGTTTGGGATGTCAGGTACTTTCTCTTCCCTAGGTGAATCCCGGGGAAGTATCAGCTTCAGGCTTTTCCTGGATCAGGGTGTTACCTGCCAGTAAGCCTGTCACAGAAGCTGTCTTTAGGACCCTAGGCCTGTCAAGCCTGTTTGGTCAAGCTATTTTGATGCCCCTTCACATTCACCCTTCATAAGTACCAATGATAGGACTCAATGATGAGTCCTACCTGTACTAAGAACTATTACCTAACAGATTTTTCTAGGGCTCAACATCTGTATCTACTGCCATTTTAAGGCCCTGAAGTTCTAATCTTTAAGTACAACCAAATTATGGTCTTACATAACACCTCTTTGGTTCTGTACAATGAAGGTCAACTGTCTTATCTTATTGCAGAAATGTGTCAGTTAATGAATCATCTATTTACAACTCTGAACCTATTTTTCTGGTATGTCAATGGGCATTATAGTTGACCATCTTGCCTCTATGCCAGGGAGTTTTCTTTTGACCCAGCATTCCAGCCTTTTCTGAACAGGGAACATGGGATGACATATTCTCTTCTGGAACTACTTAAGGCTGACATTGGGATGCTGTTGTCACAGCCCCAAAAAGGCTGTCTGAACATATTGTATATACTTATTGGATATAGTTTTTCTTGTATTAGTGTTCAGATTTTTTATTTTAGAAAAAAAGGGGAAATGTGGTGATATTGTGTTCCCCAAGATATACTGCAACCTAGATATATATAATAAATTTACCATGTTGATATGCCTTCAAAAGCACACTGTATATTTTTTTCCTAAACATGATGGCAGCTGTAGATCTCAGCTAAGTCTGTGGTATAAAATTAAGCATCACCTGGGCAGTTTCAATTTCCATGAAATATGGTTATTCTTCAGATTTTAGGGCTGAGATTCAGGATGAAGTCAATGCTTAGTAAGTTAAATATTTAAAGAATAAATACACATATTTTAGACTAAACAAACATACATATACATGTATAATTATATTTCACAAATATTTCTACATACAGATTTTAATATAAAACTTGTCAAACAGACAGCAGGGATGGAAATCAACATTTCCATAGCAATTTAAATAAAATAGAGGTGTGTACAAAAAAAAGAATAGCATGTGGAATATTCCTTTAAAATGTCTGAATATATATCACTGTAATTAGTTTAATAAAAAACCTGACTGGTTTATATATAGACAGGATAAGTTTAGGAAGGAGAAACAGACAACGTAGTTTCTGGGAAGAAGGGACGAGTCGCAGAATTGTGAAGACTAAGAGAGAAGGAGATGAACTTGCAATACTGAGAAAAGGAACCACTCCACATGGCAGAACATAGATAAGTATTATGGGTTAATTGAAAATGTATGAGTTATCTAGTAATAAACTTGAGTTATAATTATTAATAAGTCTCTGTATGGTTATTTGGGAATAGTCTGGTGGGACAAAAAACCCAAGCTACAAATTGTATCCCCACATGGGGCCAGAATTTACACATAAGTGAAATAATCAACAAAAATGATGCTATGCACTCAAAATAAGGGCTAATGGTGACTTACTGATCACTGGCTTTCCTCTGCCAAGCTATTGCTAGTGGAAAACAGATGGATGGCTCATTTAAGATCAGGCTTCTTTCAGCCATTTGAGTTTCCTCTGTTGAGAATTCTCTGTTTAGTTCTATAGCCCATTTCTTAATTGTACTGTTGGGTGTTTTGATGTCTAATTTCTTGAGTTCTTTATATATTCTGGATATCAGCCCTCTGTCAGATGTGGGGTTGGGGAAGAATTTTTCCCATTCTGTAGGCTGTCGCTTTGCCTTGTTGACCATATCCTTTGCTCTACAAAAGCTTCTCAGTTTCAAGAGGTCCCATTGATTGATTGTTTCTCTCAGTGTCAGTGCTACTGGTGTTATATTTAGGAAGGGATCTCCTATAAGACATTTAAGGAATTGCTCAACATCCCTAAGTATCAGGGAAATACAAATCAAAACGACACTGAGATACCACTTTATGCCTGTCAGAATGGCTAAGATCAAAAACACTGAAGACACCTTATGCTAGAGAGGATGTGGAGCTAGGGGAACTCTCCTCCACTGCTGGTGGGAATGCAAGCTTGTACAACCACTTTGGAAATCAATATGGTGCTTTTTTAGAAAATTGGGAATCAATCTCCCCCAAGATCCAGCTATAACACTTTTGGGCATATACCCAAGGAATGCTCAAACATACCACAAGGGCACTTGCTCAGCTACGTTCATATCAGCATTGTTTGTAATAGCCAGAACCTGGAACCAACCTAGATGCCCTTCAACTGAAGAATGGATAAATAAAATGTGGTATATATACACAATGGAATACTACTCAGCAGAGAAAAAAAATGACATCATGAGGTTTGCAGACAAATGGATGGATCTAGAAAAAAATCATCCTGAGTGAGGTAACCCAAACTCAGAAAGACAAACATGGTATGTACTCACTCATAGGAGGATACTAGTTGTAAAAGAAAGATGACTAGACGGCTACTCACAACTCCAGGGAGGCTACCTAGAAAACAGGACCCCCAGAAAGACACAGGGATCTCCCAGTGACAGAAAAAATGGATGAGGTCTACATGAACAACATGGACATGAGTGGGGGTAATGAAGGGCAAGGGACAAGGGAAAGAGAGCTTAGGGGAGTGGGAGATCCCAGATGGATCAAGAACAGAGAGCAAGAACAAGGGATAGGAGACCATAGTAAATGAAGACCACATGAGAATGGGAAGAAGCAAAGTGCTAGAGAGGCCCACAGAAATCCACAAAGATACCCCCACAATAGACTACTGGCAATGGTCGAGAGATACCCGAACTGACCTACTCTGGTGATAGGATTGCCAAACACCCTCATTGTCATGCTAGAAACCCCATCTAATGACTGAGGGATCTGGATGCAGAGATCCACAGCCAGGCCCCAGGTGGAGCTCCAGGAGTCCAATTGGAATGGGGTATGGGCTGGAGGGAAGGTGGGTGCTGGGGGGGCTCGGCACGAGCACGAGAGGGGGGAGAACAAGGGAATTCATGGCTGATATGTAAAATTAAATTAAATTGTAAAATAAATAAAAATAAAGTAACAGTCAGGCTTCTTGACTGGGTACAGGCTAATAATATGGGCATGGCACTTTTAAGAAGCTTCCTGTGTGTGAAGTAGGGAAACTAAAAGGGGAACATGGGATAAAATATAATTTACCCTGGACTCTGCCTCCAACTAAGAGCAGAAAATTGGTGATGTTGCCTGGTGGTCTAAGTGAATTTCCAGGTGCTTTGTCCTAAAATCTAGCTATCTCCAAGTAAGGCTCCACTCCCGTCTGTTTGTGTCAGTTTCTATTGTGGGGGAAAAAAAAAAAAAAATATATATATATATATATATATATATATATATATATAGATAGATAGATAGATAGATAGATATAGATATATATAGATATATCTATATATAGAGATATATCTATATAGATATATCTATATAGATATATATTTGTGTTTTAAGAAATAGGTTTCTCTGTGTAATTTAGGTGCCTGTCTTGGGCCTCCTTCTGTATACAAGGCTGGATTCTAACTCACAGAGTTCTGCCTGGCTCTACCTCCCAAGTTCAAGGACCAAATTATGAACTGGCTCCTTGCATATCTTCATAAGGCTGCCCTTAATCTTCCCAAAACTAACACAGTCATTCTCCCTCTATGGAACAAAAGGAGAGGGATATGCCCTTGGGGCCCTAGGGCAGTATCTTGGAATCTTGTTTCCACCTGTAACATAAGTGTCAAAAAAACTAGATCTTACCATTCAAGGATGGGCATGTTGCATTTGTGTTTTAAAAGCTGCTGAGCTCCTTCTTTGGGATTCAAACAAACTAACCTTTAGGTCAGTCACAACTACCATCTCCCACTATAACCTGTCCCATCTCTTAACTTATAAATTCTTACAAACCTTATCTCCTTCTCAAGTTCTTTCTCTCCATGTGGTGATACTGGAAGATGCCACTCTTGCTTTCCAGGCTTCTCCACCCCTTCATATTTCAAGCCACCTTATTCAACCTAAACCTGACAATTCTCTATCTCTTTCCAGCACTGAAACCTAGAGGAACTATTGCCCTGTCCTTCACATACACAGGAGGGCACATTACTTCAGGCCACTTATACCTGATAAACAGATGGAAGCTGCTTTTCACATGAGGAGACACATGAAGTGGGCTATGACATAGTGCCAGAAGCTGAGGTGGTAGAAGCACAGGCATTACCACACATGTTACTAATCAAGAGGCTGAGGTGATAGTTTTCCCATGCCTTCCAATTGGAACTGGGGCAATTGCTAAATAATTATACACAGTCCCAATATGCTTTTTATATTCTCCGGTCTCATGCTGGTTTCTGGAATGAACACAGACCCCTTACAGCAAAGGGAGGATTTATATTTATTCACGCCTAACACTGGCTATAATAAAGGCCTCCCATCTACCCAAAGCTATAGGCATCATCCACTGTCAGTCTAAGCAGATCAACAGGTCCATTGTCCCTAAGAGAAAAAACCAGGCTGACCAGGCAGCTAGGACAGTGGCACTCAAGGGCCCAGACAACCCCCACCCACCACAGGAATCCACAAAAAGCAGGTCACATCCTCACATTCACCTCCTGACACTAGTCAAATTCTGTCCTAACTACATTGACTCTCTCAGCCTAATAGACTTTCTCTGTCTCAATTCATAAAATCCCATTTTCAGCCTACCTCTGAGGACATACAGTTCTTAAGAACCTCCTGTGAAATTTACCAAAGTCAAATTCCAATTGCAAACATCAGATCCAAACTTTTTCCTCCCAACAGGCTAGATTTTACCTTCCAGAAAATGGATAGAAACTGAATTTTACCCATATGCCCAGTGTCAAAAAAATTAATTATCTCCTCATTAAAGCAGACTCATTATTTAATTGAGTAGAGCCATACAATTTTGTAAAAAGCAGGCTCATATACTTGCAGATCTCCTTCTCCAGAAAATGATTCCTAATTTGGGGAATCTGCCTCCCTCTAGTATGATAATGGTCCAGAATTCCCACCTCACAGATTTGTCAGAACCTATCTAAGGCTCTTAATATACCACACCAATTTAATAGTCTTTACCTTCCTCAACCTTCAGGGAAGGTAGAGCATCCCAACTGATCTTTTAAAAACATTTTTGCTAAGATGTCACAGGAACTTCAGCTTGACTGGGTAAAATTGTTGCCTATGGTTCTTATCAGTTCTAGGCTTTTCCCAAAGATCCATTTCCAATTTCACCATTCAAACTCATGTATTGGAGACAGGCTCTAACCCAGGGCTTCCTATCCAATCCTTCACCTCTCCCTGGTCACATCTTCACTCCTCTAACTATCACTATTGCTCTCTCTTGAAGAATTTCACTGACCTTTCCTTTCCCCAGCCGTATGATAATCCATGTCCACCCCCAATCTACATTGGGGATCAGGTCCTTCTTTCCCCTCCAGGCCAACACCACTCACCCTTTCCCCTAAATGGCAGGAATCCTTCAAAATGATTCTTTTAATACCCATAGGTGCTAAGCTTCAGGGCTTTCCCCACTGCATTCATCTGTCCCATCTGAAACCTATTATCCTGCACTCACTCCAGGGAAATTCCCCCTCACAAACAATATCACAAACAAAGCCCTGCTGCTTTAGGTTCCAAAGGACACCAGGATCAATGGGTTTGTCACCAGTTCGGGAAGAATGAGGTTTCATTGCACAACGATACTCAATCCAACAATGTTGGGAATGACATGTGTTTTGTTGTCAGGAGCCAAGTAGCCTAACTGATTCCCATGGGAAAAAGCTGTGTACCTAAACTTCCGTTAACAGTTTCAATAGCAACCATTTTTCAACAAAACCACAGTATGTACCTTTTGATCAACTCCCTAAAACATGATGGTTTGCAGCATGGTCTGTTGATCAAGACCTGGAACAAAGAGACCTTTCCCTGAAACTTACCTTACCCTAACTTCCTCCTAGTAACTTTCCATACCCCTGTCTACTTCTCCTAGCTCCCAGCATATATAAGCCTGACTCTCCTTGCAATAAACGAGACCTTGATGCAACTCAGACTGACTCTGTCTTCCTTTATGCGCCTGGTCTCCTTTCTCTCTCGTCTCCATTGATCTTTCAGGAGGTGCCTCCTCGGGTCTCACCCAATAACCTGAACTGCAGGATGGGTCAAGTGGCGCCCGAATGTGGGGCTCAAGGCATGGTGACCTGCTGGACGACGGACAACGGTGGGGGCCCAGGAGAGGATCAGGGCAGAGATGCCCAGACCGCATCACTCGTGCAACACAGGAGAGTCTTGAGGTAAGTGTGTCGTCCCATCGATCATGGGCAAAAATTTATCTAAAGAGGCTGTTTTTCTCAAAGAGATGAAAGGTAAACTTAGGGAGAGAGGAATAAGAGTTAAGAAAAAGGATTTCATAAAATTCTTCCAATATGTGGAGGAGAAATGTCCCTGGTTAGTGATTAATGGACCAGGAATTCACCCTTTGACTTGGAACAAGGTTGGAAAAGATATTAACAAATTACTCAGAGACAGGGAAAATGTCCCCGATTCCTTTTTTAGTTTTTATGGTGTGATTAGAGATGTTCTAAAGGAAGCAGAGGGAGACGGGCATGTTTCAAATTTACTAGCACTTGCAGAGGATTTTCTCTCAGACTCCTCCTGCCTGACACCCGATAATGAGTCAGGAGGTGCGGTGGCCACTCCTTTAAAAAATGAAAGTAAAACAAAAACTGCTGCTTCTCCCCTAACAGAGGCTCAAAATGACATCGAGATCCCGCGTGACCCTGCAGCAGCCCTGGTCTCATGTGCCCCCTCTCTTATCGATGAGTCTGTCCCTAATGAGTTAATACCTCCCCTAATAAAGCCACCCACTGCCACTCAATCTTGTAAAAAAGATCTACCCTGTCATTTACAAAAATGCGTCAGGCGATGAATGGCTTGACCCCTTGTCTGAAGTAAGCTTGGGAGAGGAGGCAGCATGCTATGAAAAAGAAAGATATGACCCCTCTCCTTTTACTCAGTCCCAGATCCTATTTGGTGAGAGGCGCCTTCCTTGGCCCCCCCCTGCCTCCCTATGTCCCTCCTATTCCGAGTGCCCCAAAAGCCACTACTCATAGAGAAACAGTGCTGGGACAAATGGGCTGTGCTATACTGGGAATGCAGGGCCTTTTAGAGACCAAGGAATCTTTTCTAAACCAGATCACCAAATTAAAAGATGTTCTTTCTATGAAAAGAGAGTTGAGGGATCTTGCCCAACAGATTCAGGAGTTACAAGCTGACCTTACAGGAGAGGCCAACACCAACCTTCCCACCGCCTCCGGTAATTCCTGTCACTCAGACTCCCAGTCGAAGGCCAAACCAAAAGTAGAAAAAATCAAAAAGACACAGCCCACGGTTTCTCTCTACTTCCCAGTAATGACCCGCTCTGGTACTCAGTCCCAGGATGCGGGGGAACAAGTTGACACCACTCAGCATGATGATGAGGACGCTGTGGGTGCAGAGCAAGGTGCTTCAGCCTCTGAAGGGGAAGAGGAAATGAACAGAGGAACTGGGGGGTGACACTAATGGTCAGGTCATATATAGAAAGCTAAAACCCAGGCATTTAAAAGATTTGCATTCAGCAGTGAAGAATTATGGTATCAACGCCCCCTTCACAATTTCAGTCCTTGAAGGGCTGGCTCAGGGGGGCAGTTTGTTGCCTCATGAATGGAACAAAGTGGTACAGTAAGTGTTAACTCAAAGTCAATTTTTGACCTGGAAGGCTGAATTTATAGATAGAGCTGAAACACAGGCTGTCATAAATAAAAAGGGCTCCCAGATGGCCTCATGGTCTTCGGACCATTAGTATGGCCATATGTGCCATGCTTCAGGCACCCATCAGAGGGCCAAATTATGGAGTCAAGAACTGTTTCAAATGTGGGCGCCCTGGACATTTCACCAGAGAGTGCCCGAGCACCCAAGGTGAAGGATCCTCTTTTAATAATAATCTAAACAATCCACCCCCAGGGCTCTGCCCTCGATGCAAAAGGGGGCGACACTGGTCGAAAGACTGCCGCTCCAGAACTGATATTAATGGCCAGCCATTGTCTGCGGTATCAGGAAACAGGATGCAGGCCCCGTTTTGGGGCCCCATCTATTCATTACAACCCCGTGTAACCCCCAACAACCTCTTCAGCAACAATCAGAAACACAGGACCCGCTGCCCCAGACAACCTTGGCTCAGCTTCCTCAGTCCTATCCCGAGCCACACCAGGAAGTGCAGGATTGGACTTCTGTTCCCCCACCACCCGGGTTGTAACCCCCGAAGAGGGCACGGTGATTATAGAAACCAGGGTCCTTGGCCCTCCCCTGCCTGGTATGTTCTTCCTAATTATAGGCCGAGCCTCCAGCTCACTACAAGGGCTTTCCATTGTTCCCTCCATAGTAGATGCTGATTATCAAGGAGAAATAAAATACCTGGCCATGGCCTCTTTGGGTCCTATCACCATCCCCGCAGGCCACCGCATTGCACAGGCCCTTCCTCTCCCGATGGTTGGATGATTTTCCCATAAGGGTCCAACTCGTGGTCACTCAAAACCAGGATCTTCAGATATATTTTGGGTACAACAATTAACAGAGGGCCGGCCTATACTCAACCTCTCCTTGGAGGGGAAACAATTTTCGGGTATCCTTGATATGGGCACTGATGCCACCATTATAGCAAAAAAATACTGGCCTGATTCGTGGCCACTGGAACCCACTGCCACACATTTAAAGGGAATAGGCCAAATGCAAAATATATTACAAAGCTCTAAGTTCTTAAAATGGAAAGACCCTGAGGGAAATACTGGAACAATAAGGCCCTTTATAGTTGAGGGGTTGCCAACCAACCTGTGGGGAAGAGACATTTTGACACAAATGGGGGTCATTATGATGAGTCCCAATAATAAAATGACTCAAATGATGCTAAAGACAGGCTTTCTGCCTGGCAAAGGGTTGGGGAAGTTTGAACAAGGACGAACTCAGCCCATCATGCCCACCCCTAAGCTGGATAAAAGAGGATTGGGTACACACCTTTTTTTCTAAGGACCACTGTTCCTCCTGCACGCCAAGCCGATAAAATAACTTGGAAGTCAGACGATCCGGTTTGGATAGACCAGTGGTCCATGCCTCAAGAAAAGGTACAGGCTGCCCTTCAGTTGGTGCAGGAACAATTAAAACAAGGGCATCTTGAACCTTCCACATCTCCATGGAACACTCCTATTTTTGTGATAAAGAAAAAGACTGGAAAATGGAGGCTATTGCAGGATCTAAGGGAAGTAAACAAAACCATGGTCCCCATGGGAGTATTTCAGCCTGGGTTGCCATCTCCTGTGGCCATTCCCGAAAAAATATTTTAAGATAGTCATAGATATCAAAGATTGTTTTTTCTCTATCCCCCTGCATCCTCTGGATTGCAAACGCTTTGCCGTTTCTATACCTGTTGTGAATCATGTTGGGCCTAAACCTCGATTTCAATGGAGAGTATTGCCCCAAGGAATGGCCAATTCCCCTACGCTATGTCAAAAGTATGTAGCTCAGTCTATAGATCCAGTGAGGGTCCAGTACCCTGAAGTTTATATTACACATTATATGGATAATTTGTTAATAGCAGAGAAATCTGAAGAAAAAACACAAAATGTAGTTCAAAAGATAATTTCCACACTTCTGGACTGAAGACTTCATATAGCTCCAGAGAAGATACAAACCCAATACCCCTTCCTGCTTTTAGGGTTCGAGTTACAGCCGGACCTCCTCTATACACAAAAAATCCAGATTAGAAAATATACACTTCATTGTCTCAATGATTTTTAAAAGCTTTTAGGGGATATCAATTGGCTGTGACCCTATTTAAAAATAACCAAGGGAGAAATACGCCCCCTTGAAGATATCCTCAAAGGAGACTCCAACCTTCAATCCCCTAGACACCTTACGGTGGAGGAGGCAGAGAGGGTATTACAAAAGGTTGAAACGGCCATCACTAAACAACATATGGGATATTTTGACCCGACTCTCCCATTGTATTTGATCATTTTTTCTACAGATTTTGCCCCTACAGGCCTGCTTTGGCAAGAGCCCGTACCTTTACTGTGGGTACATCTTCCTGTTACTAAAAGAAAAATCCTTCCCACCTACCCTTCCCTGGTTTGCCAATCGATAATGTTAGGAAGAAAAGCCTCCACTCGATACTTTAGGCGTGACCCTGATATTATTGTTATGCCATATGCCAAAGAATAACTTGAATGCTTATGCACCCGTAGTCCTGACTGGGCCATCCTTGTCTGCACCTATGAAGGAAAACTTGACACACAGATGCCCAGTAACAAACTCCTACAATTCTTCTCCCTTACTTCTTTTGTTTTACTTAAAAATACCCAAATGGAGCCCATCCCGGACTCCCCTGTGCTTTTCATAGATGGGTCAAGTAATGGTAAAGCTGCTTATGTCCTCAATGCCCAAAAGTATGTTATGACAACCCCTTTCAAGTCAGCTCAGCTGGTGGAGCTATATGCTGCCCTTGCTGTTTTTAAAAATTTTGAAGATCGCTCCTTTAATTTGTATTCAGACAGTAGATATGTGGTAGGGGCTTTACAGGCTTTAGAAATGGTCCCAATAATCCAACCCATTACTCCCACCTTCCAAATGTTTTCTGAATTACAAAAATTAATCCATTAGAGGTCACTACCCTTTTATGTTGGCCATATTTTTGCCCACACAGGCCTACCTAGACCCCTAGCTCAGAGAAATGAACTTGCCGATTCTGCTACACGTTCTATCTTGATTTCTCACTTGGATCATGATCAGGTAGCAGCTGCTCATGAGGCACACCGCCTTCATCACCTCAATGCTCAAACTTTGAGACTAAGGTTCTCAATTACTAGAGAATAGGCTAGGGAAATTGTAAAACGCTGTAAAAATTGCCTGATGCTCATACCTGAACCTCGTTATGGAGTAAACCCCAGAGGGCTTATATCTGGACAAATATGGCAGATGGATGTCACCCATGTTCCTTCTTTTGGCAAATTAAAGTTTATACATGTTACTGTAGATACCTTCAGTGGATTTATTTGTGCCTCTGCTCATAGTGGAGAAGCCACCAAAGATGTTATCAATCATATGTTACATGTCTTTACAGTGTTGGGTCAGCCGAAATGTATAAAAACTGATAATGGTCCGGGATATACTAGTAGCAAATTTAGACAATTTTGTTTACAATTAGGAATTAAACACATCACTGGAATATCCTATAACCCTCAAGGCCAAGGTATCGTGGAGAGAGCTCACCAAACTTTAAAAAATACTCTTAATAAACTTAGCTCACAAGAGCTACTGCCCTCGTGCAGAGCAACCACCTTATGCAGTTACAAACGGCTATGACTACGGACCTAGAGGCCATAGAAAGATCCATTTCTGCCCTGGAGAAATCTTTAACCTCACTCTGAGGTTGTGTTACAAAAGAGAAGAGGTCTGGATTTACTATTTTTATAGGAGGGGAGATTATGTGCAGCCTTGAAGGAAGAATGCTGCTTTTATGCCGATCACACTGGGGTAGTCAGAGAATCAATGGATAAACTAAGAGAAAGATTGGCACAAAGAAAACATCATTTTGAAAATCAAAACAATTGGTTTGAGGGCTGGCTGAAGGGATCCCCTTGGCTTTCTACTCTGATCCCCACCCTCTTGGCCCCCTTGGTCATTTTCCTTCTCCTCCTCACCTTTGGTCCTTGGGCTTTTCAACGACTAACACAATTCATCAAAAATCAGATCGATTCGGCCCTAGCAAAAACTGTTTCAGTACACTGCCATCAGATAGAAACTCGAGAGGAAACTATCGAAACAGGTGAAAGGCTAAGGTTCAGTGGTCTCCGAACCTAAAAAACCCCTACAACTAAAAGCTAGAGGGTACTCAATGACGGGAATAGTATGGGGCCTGTGCTGGGAGCATGACATACAGAGGTCGCCAGAGACCGGCTCAACATGGCACGTTGCCAGACACAGGATGCAGCCCATATGTCCTAAGACAGGGGTCCTCTAGATTTATGACCAAAGTCTGCTTTGGCCATTTTATAGAAAGAAGGGGGAATTGTCAGGAGCCAACTAGCCTAACTGATTCTCATGGGAAAAAGCTATGTACCTAACCTTCCGTTAACAGTTTCAATAGCAACCATTTTTCAATAAAACCACAGTATGTACCTTTTGATCAACTCCCTAAAATATGATGGTTTGCTGTATGGTCCGTTGATAAAGCCCTGGAACAAAGTGACCTTTCCCTGAACCCTACCTTACCCTAACTTCCTCCTAGTAACTTTCCATACCCCTATCTACTTCTCTTAGCTCCCAGCATATATAAGCCTGACTCCCCTTGCAATAAACGAGACCTTGAACCAACTCAGACTGACTTTGTCTTCCTTTATGCGCCTGGTCTCCTTTCTCTCTCGCCCCCATGGATCTTTCAGGAGGTGCCTCCTCGGGTCTCACCCAATAACCTGGCCTGTGGGACAGGTCATTTTGTCTACGACCTGATTCCCTCTCTGAGTTTTTCTGCCTCTACTGAACATATTGTGCTTCATCTGGTTTCCCCTCTGTCTCTAATAACATATTCAAATTTCTACTTAACTACTGAGCTGACTGTTACAGGACCACCATCAGCCACAGAGCCTGAGGTACAAGATATACCCAAATAAGCCCAGATCATAAGAAACAATAACCAGAGGCATTTACACCTTCAGACTCTTAAGGGTCTCGGCTCTGCAAAACATACTATAATATAACAATCTATCACTGTTAAATACCCTCAGAACTTGATCATCTGTGTCTTCTGGATGGGGAAATAATAAAGGAAATAGGTGCATTAAGTTGTGTCTCAGGTGAAAAATAAAGTCCTGATTGATAATCAAATAAAAATAAAAGCAAGTTCTAGGTTTCTCTCTCTCTCTCTTACTAACAGGAACCAAAAAAATTCTGGTAGCAGAGTGCTAAACATTATAATATCATGCATACCAGGTGAAGGATTTACATTTCTTGTGTGCTTCTTAATATGTTTAAAAATTCTTCCCAGCTCCAGAGCTGCCTTGGAACTACCTGAACAGGTCAGATCCACTTCAGATAAGTATCATTTAAATTGTCCTGAGCCTGAGACCCTCCTCCCTCACCCTAGGACACAAGTGTACTCACCCAAATATTTTTTTTCTAAACTTCTTCGTCTGCTGCAACAGCAAATTGTCAGATTCAATCAGTCAGATCCAAGAAGAGACAGAAAAGTCCATAGTGCCCAAACAGTGGAACAAAATCATGTACACCTCAGGATGACCAGGTACCTAACAGCTCCCCTTCTTTATCCCCAAAAGTTAAGCACACATACAGCATAAGTTGGAAACAGTTCCAGAAGACACTGTGCCCTCATTTCCATTTATGTGTAACCTCTAATCCCTTATTTTACATAAGAACAAAGAGTCTAGAATGTTAGAATTTCTAGCCACTCTCCCAGATAAATGATTGCACATGGAATGTCCAGCAGCCAGGTAAGACTCTTAGTCATTACAGGGCCTTACGTCCTAAGTAATACATGCACAGGGTTATCACATTATTTGTGAGCATCCTGAACATGTAACCTATGAGCATTCATGGCATAGCTACATAGGCCCATATGCCCATGCTCGGGGGAACTATAAAAGCAGGTTCCACCCATTCTTCTGCCCCATATCCACACTGGTTATTTCTGACTTTACAGAGGAACTTTGAATGGGTGTTCAGGCTGCAGGCTGTCTCTGTCTACTCTGGCCAGACTCTCAAAAGTTGCTTGTGCCCTTCTCGCATTTCTCAGGTCTGCATGGAGAGGATGGTTGGACCACAGACCCGACTGCATGTGTCTGAGATGGTTTCAGATGACCTTATACTATCTTATACTTATCTGAACGGCCAAGAACAAAAGTAGTAGCGACAGCATATGTTGAAAAACTTGTGGATTAAAAGTATTTAAAAACAGTGGGATATGTCATGCTAGAAATCTCATCCAATGACTGAGGGAACCAGATGCACACATCCATGGCCAGGCCCCAGGTGGAGCTCCAGGAGTCCAATTGGTGAGAAAGAGGAGGGTTTATATGAGCAAAAATGGTTGAGACCAAGATTGGAAAAAGCACAGGGGCAAATATCTAAACAAATGGAAACACATGAACTATAAACTAATAGCTGAGTAGCCCCCAACTGGATCAGGCCCTCTGAATAAGTGAGACAGTTGATTAGCTTGAAATGTTTGGGAGACATCCAGGCAGTGTGACAGGGACATGTTCTCAGTGCATGAGCTGGCTGTTTGGAACCTGGGGCTTATGCAGGAACACTTTGCTCAGCCTGGGAGGATGGGACTGGACCTGCCTGGACTGAATCTATCAGGTTGAACTTAATCCCCAGGGGAGTCTTTGTCCTGGAAGAGATGGTAAATGGGTGGTGGAATAGGGAGAAGCTGGGGGGGGGAGGACAAGGGAATCCATGCATGGAATGCAAAATTAAATTAAATTAAATTATAAAATAGAAAAAAAATTATAAAAAAACAAAACTAAACACAAAAATAAAACAGTGGATTATATGCTACTCAGTGACAGAATGGACCCAACAAATTCCCAGAGCTGCAGCAGTAATTATGGCTCCTGATATCTAAGCCATGAAGCTAGGCTCGCAGAGAAAAGGGGGAGGGGAAAAGAGGCAACCAAAATTGTTATGTGCTATTCCATACTTAAGTTGAGCCTTATTAAACAGCAACTATCATAGGAATTTAGGATTTGTCTCATGAGATCAAAAACAATACAGATGTTCAGTAAAGAAAGATTCAAACAAAAAATATGTCTAGACATATAACAATGTGTTTAAAAATGTACACATACCAGTGTCTCTTCTATTCTTTTGTAATAGACACACACCCATCATACAAGAAAATTGCTGAGGTGTCTCCTGTACATAAAAACACAGAATTTGGTAAAATTATGTGCAATCATTGTTGTTCTTAAAAGAGTTCCTTTTAATAATTGTTTACAATATTAGGAAGGTATAAAAAGTCCTTTAAGCCATTCATAGACCTATTATCTCCACTAATTATGGTGATATTTTATTTTGTACTAAAATGTTATTTGTATGTTAATAACTAAAGTTGCCCGGGGGGTCAGAGCTATTAGCAAGCCATAGGAAAGCCAGGTGGTGGTGGCGTATGCTTATAATCCCAGTACTTGGTAGGCAGAGCTAGGTAGATCTCTGTGTGTTCAGGGATACAACCAGCATTGGAGACACATTCCTTTAATCACAATACCAATCATAGAAGACCTGGAGGTCTACACAGACGGGCAGTGATGAGGCCGTCATGTGTTTGGGTTTACAACCAATGAGAAGGCAGACCCAAAAGTCTATATAAAGTCTTTAACACAGAAAGTAGGCTGTTTCGGAGGAGTAGGACGACCGAAGGAGGAAGGGAAAGATTTTAGCTCTTAGCTCTTACCTCTTGGCTTTCTTCTTTGCATTGATTCTATGGTTCTTATTTCATAAGACGTTTGGTTACATCTACAACTTATAAGCACTCTGCTTTATTAAGGTACATTTGCAGGTATCTGGACTACAAAACAACAAGGTAAAGTTGATGATTTTACTAGCTCCTTCAAATGTCATAATTTACCAACATTTGGCCCTTCATATGGTATTGCTGGATTCATATGCAAAGACATGTCTAGTTTTCACTCTAACCTTTTTCAGAAGTGCAGACATATAACATTAACAGGAACACAAACTCTATGGAATATAATAACTTAGTATATGACACAAGGCCAGGAAGTTAGATGACATAGAAGGAGAACCTTCATCTAAAACTTCTCTGAAAGCATATAATTTCTGACAGTCTTCTAAATGTTTATCCTTATACCCACAGGCAACACTAGCTTTGACAGTCAAAAAAAAAAGCATCATTTACATCACTAATACAGAACTCCAAATCTATTCAAATGGCATAGAACTCATAATGTTTTGTCCCAGGTCACCTAATCAATCCAGAAACTCACCGTTAATCTTTGAATAAGAAAATATTTCATGCAATAGTCAGACACAGTTCATATTGAAACAAAAATGATGTCTGCATGAAGACAGTGTCTTCTAAAAACTATAGGGAATGAAAGTTAACAAATATTAGATAATTTGAGTGCCAACAAAATATTACAAGAAAGCAAGGAAATAACCAAAAATGGTTAGCACAATAAAATCAAAATGGTAATGCCAACATAGAAGGGAAACTCTCTAAAGATCCCACACATAGCAGAAAATCTTGCACACATATTGGATGTTAAGATAGAATGAATCCATGCATAAGGTACACTAACATTGACAGTCTTTTCAACTACAAAATGCCAATGCTCAAATGGCTACACCTAATCACCACTTTCTGTAAACTGTGTGGTAGTTATGTATACAGTTTTATATGGACAATTTGGTGAAACAATTTTAATAAACAGTGGTAATTATTTTGACATATTACAGTACAGATATTACATAGTAGGTTGGGAAAAAAGGAGTGTGAAAAAATCTAAATTCAGTACTCATGAATGAAATTAAAAACTATGTCCAGAAAGTGTACATATGCATATATATATATATATATATATATATATATATATATATGAGCAAACACATACATATACACATACATAAACTTATAAAATGTTATAATGTTGTTGAAATGTATCACAGAACAAGTGGAGAGATATTGTGGAAACTGAATCCCTTATTCTATGAAGGGTGTCAGTGTTTTATCACTAATGTAGAAGTAATATGTTATTTGTTTTACTTCATGGACAAAAGTATGCCTTTAATGTCAAACTAGAGCTTAAAAGACAGTTTCAGAAATATTCTTACACATCCCCATATGATGGAAAATGAACAATTTTTGAAGTACCTACAATCTTATGTCATCATAGAACAGAAATCAAATTGCTACTATTTACAAGCTTCACTGGGGTTGACTACATGTGATAGGACTGGAGGTTAATCAGCATGTTATGGACTAAATGACAGGAACAAAATTTCTCTCTCTCATGAGCTACATACCCTTAAATATAAAATAGTGAGCAACTCCCAAATAACATTTTGTCATAGTGGCCAAATATTAGGGGAGGAATCAAGTAATTATTCAAGAAAAAAAGGAATAGGTTTGTTTATTATTATCAAATGAAGTATTAAATGCCTGTCTGCCATCATCAATAACTAATTGCCTTCCAATGAAGTTAATGCCCTCTTTTCTTTCATATATAAGAATGGACTAAGAAGTAGGAAAAATCAAGTACAAGACACTCTTTATGCAAGAACACAGTGATAATGTGAACCAAGAATGCAAAGTTGATCCTGTAAATCGGTAAATGGCATCAGGATATTAACAAGTAAGTTTCCAGGGCTATACTTTATTTTCCATACTTTATTGCCTTTGGTGACAGATAGAGAAGTGACTGCAAATGTTACTGCTCTATATTTTCAGTGTCTTTATGGTTCATGTATAAAACTACAATGCCATAGTCATTCCCACAATAAATAAATAAAGCTCCTTCAGAGCTGCTGAGTCATTTCACCCTCCCAACTATAATGTGTGCTGCAGCCAAAACAACGAAACTGAAAGTGGATGACAGGAAATGACGTAATGAATTTTACCCCAGAATACAATTCTCAAAAGAAAAGAACATCTCATGGAAACCAGACGATCATGTACATGGTACTTGGCCCTGTTTCCTGGCTATCTACCTTAAAGCCTCACTTTCCACCTCCAGATGGCTGACTGTGATTCTGGGCTGCAAATTTTACCTTTCAGGTAACAGTTATCAATATGCCATTTTAGATTCTCCAAGTGCACTTGTTTGTGGAATCTGATTCTTGAAATATTCATGGAGTCCCAGGTGGCTAAGTGAGAATTGTCACTGACACAGTCATTTACTTAATGGGTTCTCTGAGGGAGCATATAATCAATATATCACTGGTTTCTGTCAGGTATTAAGGCTGAGGCAGTGGCTTCAGAGGAAGGAGGACATTTCCGGCAGAGCAAGCAGGTGCAGGTGACTCAGAGAAGGAGTGTGGGCAATACCACCAAACCCTGCTTATCCGTGTTTCTACTGCCTCTGTCTTTAGCAGTTCTCTGGGACAGTTATGCTTCTCTTGTGTTGTTTACAGTCAGGCTCTGGCTGAATTCCAGCCATGAGCTGGAATTTAGCCAGGAGCCTGGCTATTGAAACTGTGGACTGCAAGCTCTTTTATTCCATCTGTCTGACTCATATTCAAATACACAACCAATAAGAAGAGAGCTGTCTAAAGTAGAAGGGATAGCAAATGATGGCAATGGATTTGGAGATCTCCATTACAGATGTGACTCATCTGTCTCTCCCTCCTTCTTGTATGTTGAAAAAGGAGCAGGGATACTGAAAAGTGAACACAGAATAAAATGAAAATACCATGGGCTCTGTCTCCAACTAACTGATGAATTTTAGGCCCAGAATTCAATTCTCAAAGAGAAGAACATCTCATGGAAACTAGATGATCATGTACCCGGTACTTGGCCCTGTTTCCTGGCTATCTACCTGAAAGCCTCACTTTCCACCTGTGGATGGCTAATGGTGATTCTAGGCTGCAAATTTTACCTTTCAGGTAACAGTTATCGATATCCCTTTTTAGATTCTCCAAGTGCACTTATTTGTGGAATCTGATTCTTGAAATTTTCTTAGAGTCCCAGGTGGCTAAGTGAGAATTGTCACTGACACAGTCATTTGCTTAATGGGTCCTCGGAGGGAGCATATAATCAATACATCACTGGTTTCTGTCAGGTATTAAGGCAGAAGCAGTGGATTCAGAGGAAGGAGGACATTTCCGGCAGAGCAAGCAGATGCAGGTGACTCAGAGCAGGAGTGTGGGCAATACCACCAATCCCTGTTTCTACTGCCTCTGTCTGCAGCAGTTCTCTGGGACAGTTATCATTCTCTTGTGTCGTTTACAGTCAGGCTTTGGCTAAATCCAGCTATGAGCTGGAATTTAGCCAGGAGCCTGGCTATTGAAACTGTGGACTGCAAGCTCTTTTATTCCATCTGTCTGACTCATATTCAAATACACAACCAATAAGAAGAGAGCTGTCTAAAATAGAAGGGAAAGCAAATGACGGCAATGAATTTGGAGATCTCCATTAGAGCTGTGACTCAGCTGTCTCTCCCTCCTTCCTGTATGTTGTAAAAGGAGCAGGGAAAATGAAAAGGGAACACAGTATAAAATGAAATTACTGTGGGCTCTCACTCCAACTAACAGTAAACTACTGGCTTAAGGTCTCTTGTGGTGTTATGTGTACCAGCAACCTCCTAATTACATGACTGTGCATCCTCTGTCCATCAGTCAGGTAGATAGCTTAGGCATCCCAGGGCCTTGCATACTAAGTTACCCTATGGTGTGTGATTATGTAACCTGCATGCAGCTTGATTACATAGTCTATGTTCCTGCATGGCATAGCTATGTGAGACATGAGTAAGCCTGCAAACAAGACTGTCAAATCTAGCATAGGCTATCTACCAGCCACAAAAGACTTCCAGGTCCCTGTTTAAAAATTTGTAGAAAAGGCCATTGGGCTTGAGCCAAACACTGCCCCATGTAGGTCACCTGGGCCTCATCTAAAAGGTTTTTGATATAGACATAGGTTAGTTGACTGACCCTGTGTAACTCATGACATGGGGACATCAATTGAAGTCCAATATACAGGAAATCTCCTACCCTCGGTAATGGAGGATTGAAGGTATCCATGGTCTTACCCAACAACAATCATGTCATACCAAAACCTTGAATTGACATTATTATATAGGGATAATCTATTTCCCTCCTTTGGACATTGGAGGCCCTTACTGCATCCTTTGGGAGTTTTCAGGTTTTACCTGTCATTCCAATATCCCTGTTGTCTGTGTAGAGGGACACCCTAACTTACCTCACCAAACCCCATGACTTAAATGTATTTTCATGGGAATATCTCCTACACACAGTTCTGTATGTGCAAACCTGAACTGTGTGCCTAATGGAATGATTTTTTTTTGCTAAGACACTAGCTTCTAGTTCATTTGTGTCCACATTTCCCTATCACAGATTTGTCAGCATCTCCTCTCCTCCTCCTTCTTCACACTCAGTCCACTAGCTTTGACATGACATTTTCCTTTCAAACTCTCATATGGACCCCATAGTCTTGGATAGCCAGAACCCTTCTGTTGCTAGAATCCATCACTCTATTGTTATCCAGTTCTAGCACCCTACCTTGTACATCACTCAAATTCAGTACACTCTATCACTCCAGAGCCTTAGAGGACTTAAGACTATCATCCATGAACTTCTCAGAAAGATGCTACTTCGTCCAAATTCTTCTCCTTTTAACAGCACTATACTTAGTGTTAAGTCTCATTAAATAAAAAATATGGTGCCAACTATAGGGATGAAGACTTAGAGATCAGGGAAATTGAACAAGTCACACACAAACCTTTCCTCACCAACCCTGCAGCTTCCAAATGCAAGCTACTTGCTGTCTTCCACATGCTATTATTGCCTTGCTCTTATGCCATTTGATTGGCTATATTAGCCAAGCCATCTCTTTTTATATTGTATGTCTGTACAGAATTTCAGGGTTTTATGTTTTGTACTGGCCTTATAGAAGTGTGTCACCATGCTTTGGTCTGTTCCCTAGTATGGCCTTGAACACACAGAGACCGTGTCTGATAAGTGATCTGATTGAGGGTATGTGCTGCCTGAAATTTTGTTTACTTAAAATTGCTGGTCTTTCCTGCCTGATCACCAGCAAACATTAATAAAGCATAAATAAAAAATCACTACCTTTCAGCACAATTAAATATCACTTCACCTGCAAGTCATTAGATCTTCAGTGGTCCTCTCAATCCTGTAATGCGTGGTCTTACACAAATCTTTACACTATCCCTTCAGAAACTACACATTTCTCAGTTCTATATCTCAAGGATACCTTCTTTTCTATACATCTCAGCCCTCTGTCTCAAAATATCTTTTCCTTATCCTGGATGTACATAGGTTCTTACCTGTACATGTAGGTAACATAGACTGTCTTGACACACATATTCATGGACATCTCACAACTATTTCATCAATCCCCAGCTTCTGACATGCTCTCCTTCTCCTTCATTGGCTTTATCTTTTACAATTAGTAGATAACATTCTACTCTGAGGCCCATAAGTATAAGTTAGTCAAATTAACACCTCTTATTTTCTAAATATTTTGTATAGCTGGAGGTATGGAGTCTCAAGTTCCAAAATGGAGCTCTCTACTCCTCAGATTACCTATTTGAATGTAAACATTACCACACCATACTAGGCTATAGCTTCAGATAGAAAGCATCGAATTCAGTCTTTTGCAGGTTGCTCTACTAAACGGGATATTCTATCCTTTCAAGAAACAGCTAACTCCTTTAAAACCTGCCTTCAATCTTTTTATTCTCCTGGCTCACACCTTATATCAGGCAGCTCCAGGATCCTACATTAATCACTCATTCATCCCATTATTAATCTTTTCCAGAAATTCCAATAGGCTCTGCTTCAGGACTCTGCACTACACCTCCCTGGACAACTCATCCCTTTTCTGTCAATATAACAGAAAGGATGTGATATGCCCTTGGGACTCTAGGACACCTGCAGGGACCCTCCATTGCACCTGTAGCATACATGTCAAAAAAACTACACCTCACCACACAGGGAGGGTCATCAATCATATGCGATTTGGGGGCTGTTAAGCTCCTTAATAGTAAATTACAGAAACTAAACTTTGGGTCACCTAATACGTTGTCTTCCCACCAAAACTTCTCGCATCTTTTAACTTATAAAGTCTTACAAACTTTTTCTACTTCCTGAGTTTTGTCTCTCCAAGTGGTATTACTGGAAGATTCCACACTTACTTTCCAGACTTGCTCACTTCTTAATATTTCAATAATCCTTTCTCAAACTAGTGCTGACTATCCCACATCTCACTACTGCACTTAAATCCTTAAGGAATTTTTGCCTCGTCATTCACACATACAAGAGTGCACATTGCCTCAGGCCTCTTATACCTGGTACACAGATGGCTACTCCTTTTTACATGATGGGACCGGTAAAGCAGGATATGCCATAGTGTGAGATGCTGGGGTGGTAGAATCAAAGACATACACTACTAACCAACAGGCTGAGCTAATGTCTTTCACTTGTACCTTCCACTTGGCATAGGGACAATTCCTAAAGGTTAAACATACTCCACATATGCTTTTGTTTTGTTTTTCAAGACAAATAAAACTGTGTAATTTTGGTGCCTGTCCTGAATCTCGCTCTGTAGACCATATTAGCTTTGAACTCATAGATATCTGCCTGGGTCTGACACCCAAGTGCTGGTATTAAAGGCTTGTGCCACTAGCACCAGCTTCCAAATGTACTTTGCATATCTTCCTGTCCCAAACTCATGTCTGGAAAAAGCAAGGGCTTCTCACAGCAAAAGGACAATTCATAACTAACTCAGGCCAAATAATGGTCATGATAAAAGCTTCCTATTTCCCAAAGGTAATAGGAATCATTCACTCTCACTCTCATCAGATTGACAGCTCTATCATCTCTAAGGGAAATAACAGTATCAACCTGGCATCTAGGACAGAGGCAGTCTAGAGCCTAGGCTCATGTCCTTCAACACAGGCAATACATATAGTTCAACCCACATCCTCAAAGTCATCTCCTGAAACTATGCCTATTCTGTCCTATCTACACCAGCTCTTTAACCCCAATAGTCTTGCTCTGTCTCAGTTTATTGAAGGGAACCTACAGCCTACCTGCTGCTATGGGATGGTCTGTATGTCAAGTGTGTTGCTGATTGGTCAATAAATAAATCACTGATTGGTCAGTGGCCAGGCAGGAAGTATAGGCGGGACAAGGAGGAGAATAAAGCTAGGAAGTGGAAGGCTGAGTGAGAGAGACACTGCCAGCGGCCACGATGAGAAACAGCATGTGAAGGTGCTGGTAAGCCACGAGCCACGTGGTAAGGAATAGATTTATAGAAATGGATTAATTTAAGTTGTAAGAACAATTAGCAAGAAGCCTGCCATGGCCACTCAGTTTGTAACCAATATATGTCTCTCTGTTTACTTGGTCAGGTCTGAGCGGCTGTGGGACTGGCAGGTGAGAGAGATTTGTCCTGACTGTGGGCAAGGCAGGAAAACTCTACCTACAACCTGCTGTGGGATGTTCTGTATGCTCTGAATGTGTTGCTGTGATTGGTTAATAAATAAAGTGCTGAATGGCCAGTAGTTAGGCAGGAAGTATAGACAAGACAAAGAGAGGAGAATTTGTGGAAGTGGAAGGCTGAATGAGGGAGATGCTTTCAGAATCCATGTTGAGAAACAACATGTAATGACACTATTAAACCATGAGTTACATGGCAACTTATAGATTAATAGAAATGGGTTAATTTAAGATATAAGAACAGCTAACAAGAAGCACGAGCCATTAGGCCATACAGTTTGTAATAATACGTCTCTGTGTGTTTGCTTGGTTCTGAGTGCCATGGGATCTGGGAATGAACAGGATAACTTCAGCTACACCTAACTCTGAGGAGTTACAGTCCTTAAAATCTATTACTGGCTACTGTAAAAGTTGTCAGAAGACAGAATACAGTTTCAATATTTTGGAGCCAAACTTTTCACTCCAACCAGTTTAGAGGGTACCTTCCGAGGCCTGACTGGCAGCTCAATTTTACTCATATGCCCAGAGTCAGAAATTAAATGTCTCCTCATGGTCATGAACTCATTTTCAGGTTGTGTAGAGATATTTCTTTTTTCTATTAAGTGATGTCAGACAGGCCCTGACCTCCTTCCCCAGGATTTTGGATCCCTGCATTTCTTCAGTCTGATATTAGTCTGGAGTTCACCTTCCAGATTTTCCCAGACCATATCTAATCTTTTAATATACCTTGATATTTTGATATCTCTTACCATCATAAGTCCTCAGGGAAGGTACAGTATACCAATAAACTTTAAACAACAATCTTATTAAGATGCCAACGGAAATTCACCCTGACTTGGTGAAATTATTGTTTCTAGCTAATTTAATGCTCTGGACACTTCCCAAGCAAGCCCTATCAATCCCAACATTTGAATTCATGCATGGATTACTATCTCTAACCCCTGGCCTCTGATCCAACTTTTACCTCTCCCTGATCACCTCCTCACTCCTCTACTCTTTCACCTGGCATATTCCACATGGCCATGGAGATAGTAGACCCAAAAGAGAACATTCATTTGCAACTTCACTGAAAGCATATAATTTCATACTGTCTTGCAACTCTTTATCCTTGCAGATACTGGCAACATTGACTGTGACTGTCATAAGAAAGCATATTTTACATTAGTATTACACAATATCACAACTACTCAAATGGTAAAGACTTTAAGGTGCCGGGCAATTGTGTGACATGCATTTAATCCCAGCACTCGGGAGACAGAGGAAGACAGATCTCTGTGAATTCTATGCAAGCCTGGTCTACAGAGTGAGATCCAGGACAGGAAAAAAAAACTACAAAGAGAAACCCTATCTCAAAAATCCAAAAGAAAAAAAAATGCCTGAAGGGCCACACCTAATCTACATATTCTGTATACATAGTGAGTAAGTTATGTATACATTTGTAGATGAACAATTAGGTAAAATAACATTAGTAAATAGAGGTGTTTATTTTGATAGTTTGCAGTGCAGAAATTAAACTGAAGGAGCAAAAAGATATGTGAAATAATCTAAATGTATGCATGAATAGATTTCTAAATTGTGTCAAGATAGTGTTCTAATGCATATATACCTGTGTATATGTATATATATTTTTTTCATGAGCGAACACATACATATACACACACGAAATTTACATAAATATTATAATTGATTGAAATGCATCATAAAATATGTAGAGAGATATTATGAAAACTTAATTCCTTATACTGTGAATAAGTGTCAGAGTTTCTCACTCATGTGGCAGCAATTAGTTATTTCTTTGAAATTATGTCCAAAGATATGCCTTTAGTGTAACCGTGAAGCGCCACAGACCATTTCAAAAATATACTTACACCACATAATATGATGGAAAGAAGCTCTTTTTGAAGTCCCTACATATTAATGTCATCATAGAAGACAAATCCATCTGATGTTATTTAGAAGATTGGCTGGGATTGACTGCATGTGATCGGACAGAAGTTCGTTCTGTGTGTTAGTGTTAGAGGATTAAAATGAGGAAGAAAATACTCCCACTCTCAGAAGCTACATACCCTAAAAGGGGAAATAGTGAGCAACTTTCAAATGACAGACACATATAAAAACTATTTCTTTCTTTCTGCCAAGGTTACAGAGAAATTAACTAAGTCTTAATGACAGAGATATACTAACATATCTGTGAACACTTGGCCCTAATCAAAGATGTTATTTCAGGCAATACTTGGGAAACAACACAATGAAGTCCACGGTGGGACTTACTATTGAGCCAGAGAGGCTTTTGGGTATTATGTTCTAAAGTTTACTATCTTCTGCAAAAGAATACCTGAGATCCCCACATATTTGTGTTGAAGAGATGGCAGAAAGATCCAAAGAGAACCAGAGGTGGTTGATGATTCCAACGTACCAAAATTTTCCAGTCTAAACTTTACTATAGGACATAGGAATTCAGAGTTGTGGGTGGAGACACAAGATAAGATCTGCACTTATTCAATGCATACAAAAATAAATACAAAAGTAAAAAGGAAATATGCTATGTTTATTATTTTCTAGGGAGGTACTGAATAAATATCTGAAATCAGAAATAAATATTTGATTTCCAACCAGGCTCATTCCCTGTCTGATGTCATATATTGGAATGGCCTAATAAGTAAGAAAAGATTATGTACAAGAGATTCTGCATGTCAGAACACAGTGATAAAGCAAAACAAGAATGCAAAGTTGAGCCTGTGGGAACATATATGGCAACAGGATGATAACAAGTAATTTTCCTGTGCTATACTTTATGATCCATACTTTATTTTCTTGGGTGATAGGTAGAGTAGTGTCTACAAATATTACTCATCGATATTTACAGTGACTCTGAAGATCACGAAGGAATGTACAATACCATAGGCATTCCCCAAATAAATCTCCCAGGGTAGAGGAAAGTGCAGGATTTTGCTAGTCTCTGTCACATACTAAAGCCTCATGAAAATGATCTTCCTTGCCCATAGAGCAGCACTTCAAGCCTGACACACAGATGCCATGTGCTTAGGGGAAGAAATAACTTCAGAAGAAGAAAAGGGCAGGATTCCTCTAGTCTCTGCCAGATAGGAACACATGAAGTGAATTCAAACTAAGAGAGGGAGACCACATCTTTAAAGACAAGCAGTATATGCAGAAGCAGGATCTGCTTGCTGCATATTTGACAGGATTAGTTGACTCAGGGCTGTAATGTGGGAATCAAAAGATGTCTGACTCTGTAAATTTCCAAGGGCTCTGTCTCTTGTGCAGGTTAGGATCAATCATCTTTGTCTGCTCAATGTACAACAGGGTTTTGGTTATACCCATGAGCAACTTAGACCCCAATATAGCCAGATCCTCACAGGTAAGAACCTGCTCTGCTGACAACTTTATTAGCTCTCCTTGCCTCTGAAGAAGGGGTGTGTGCTTTCCATTTGTGTCTGGAATAGGAACCTGTTAGAGCCCATTTACCCAGCAGGTCTGCATAGAGAGGAAGATGGGACCATGTGTCTAAGTGCAGATGTCTAAGATTGTATACAATATGCTGTGCTGGGGAGAGGTCTCCACCCCCCTTGGCATTTCTTTAAATACCCTATGCCACACGGATTTAAATCCAGGCAATCTGGAGGCTAATATGTTATTTTTATCTGTTACTCCCCCCCCTTATCATTCTACCTAATATTTCCTGCTGCTTCTAAGCAAGAGTGCTCTGGGAAAATGTGGGACTCAGGAATTCCCCTTGCATAGGAACCAATCAGGAGAGTGATCTCAAATCTACCAATGAAAAGCAAATCCTGTGGTACTCTTTGAGATCTGCTTCAGAGCTGCTGAGTCAGTTCACCCTCTCAAGGAAATGTGTGCTGCAGCACTGCAGCTATAAAAACGAAACTGAAAATGGATGACTAGAAAAAATGTAATGAGTCTTAGGACCAGAATGCCATTCTCAAATGAGAAAATTATCCCGTGGTAAATAGGGGGTGATCATGCTTCCAGCTACTTGGACCTGGATGTTTACTTGAAAGCCTTGCTTTCCACCTGCTAATGGCAGATTGTGATTTTTGGCTTTCAACTGTAACTTTTGGGTAACAGTTTCCAATATGCTATTTTAGATTCCCCAAATGCACTTTATGTGGAATTTGACACTTGATATTTTCACAGAATCCCAGGTGGCTGTGAGAATATTCCTTGACACAGTCATGTTTTTAATGGGTCTACTGCGGGAGCATATGATCAATACATCCCTGTTTTATGTCAGGTATTCATCCCAACATAAATCTTCTTTGCCAACAATGTGATAATGCAGAATTCAAGACTGAGGCAGAGATCACAGATACTAAGGCTGAAGCAGTGGCTTTAGAGACAGGAGCACATTTCCTGCACAGCAAACCGGTGCAGGTACTCAGAGCAAGAGTGCGGGAAATCCTAACAAATCCCTGCCCATCTTAGGTATATATTTCCTTTGTCTTTTGCAGCTCTCTGGGAGAGTATTCATTCTTTGGAGTTGTTTCAAGGCAAGTTCCTGCCTAATTCCAGCTGCAAGCTGGAATTTAGCCAGGAACCTGGCTGGTAAAACCCTTCAGTGCAGGCATTTTTATTTGATTGGACTGCCTCCTATTTGAATAGACATAGATTAGGAACCAATAAGGAGTGAGATCTCAAACCCAGGAATAGAAAGCAAATGACATCAGTGAATTTAGAGATCTCCAACAGAGCTGCTGACTCATTTATCCCCCCCCCCATGTGTTCTTAAAGAAGCACAAAAACTGAAAAGGGAGCACAGGATAAATTGTAATTTAACCAGGGCTTTGTCTCCAACTAAGAGTACAAAACTGGCTGATGTTGGCAGGTGGGCTGAGCGAGTTTTCAGCTGCCTTGTCCTAAAATCTACCTATCTACAAGAAAGGCTCCATTCCTCTCTGCACGTTTCTGATTGTGACTCTGGGCTGCCAAGTGCATCTGACAGCACTCTCTGTGGTCCTTTTGTTTCCTTTGTTTCTGGTTTTGTTTGTTTGTTTGTTTGTTTTTTAGAAATTGGGTTTCTCTGTGTAACTTTGGTGCATGTCCTGGATTTCCTTCTTTAGAACATGCTGGCCTTTAGCTCACTAAGTTTAGCCTGGCTCTGCCTCCCAACTCCTAGGATCCTTTTATGAACTGCCCCCTTGCAGGTCTTCAAAAGGCTGACTCTAAACCTTCCAGACACAATTCAGCCCTTCCCTCTACATAACAGAAAGATAGGGTTATGCCCTAGGTGCCCAAGGGCATCATCTGTGCCCCCTTTTGCCCATGTAGCATACCTGTCAATAAAACTAGGCCTCAACACACAGGGATGGGCAACTTGCATTTCTGCATTAGTAGCTGTTGTGCTCCTGATTTGAGAATCAAAGAACCTAAACACTGGGTCATTCACAACTCTCTTCTCCCACTATAACCTGTCCCATCTCTTAAATTATAAAGTTTTACAAACTTCACTCCTTCTTGATTTCTTTCTCTCCAGGTGGTGATACTTTAAGATGCGACACTTACATTCCAGTCTTGTCCATCCCTTCATATTTCAAACCACCTTCCTCAATCTAGCCCTGATAATTCTCTATCTCTTTCTTGCACTGAAACCTAGAGGAACTATTTCCCCATCCTTCACATACACAGGAGGACACATTACTTCAGGCCACTTATGCCTGATAAACAGATAGCAGCTGCTTTTCACATGTGGGGACACATAACATGGACTATGATATAGTGTCAGATGCTGAGGTGGTAGAAGCACAGGCTTAACCTAACACATTATTAATCAAGAAGCTGAGGTTATAGCTTTCACCACGCCTTCCAATTGGAACTGGGGCAATTGCTAATTATTATACACACTCCAAATATGCTTTTCATATTCTCCTGTCTCATGCTGGTTTCTGGAATGAACACACAAACCTTACAGCAATAGGAGGATTCATATCTTACTCACATCGAACACAGGTTATTCTTAAGGCCTCCTATTTCCCCAAAGCAATAGGCATCATCCACTGTCAGTCTAAGCAGTTCAACATTTCCATTGTTCCTAAGAGAAAAAAAAACCTGACCAGGCAGCTAGGACAGTGGTGCTCCAGGGCCCAGACACCACTCACCCACCACAGGAATACACAAATAGCCACATCCTCACATTCACCTCCTGACACTAGTCAAATTTTTCCCTACATACATTGACTCTGTCAGCCTAATAGACTTTCACTGTCTCAATTCATAAAATACCATGTACAGCCTACCTCTGAGGACTTACAGTTCTTAAGAACCATTACTGCCTCCTGTGAAATTTGCCAAAACAAATTCTAATTGCAAACATCAGAGCCAAACTTTTTCCTCCCGACAAGCTAGATGTTACCTTCCAGAAAATGGATGGCAACTGACAGTTACCCATATGCCCATTGTCAAAAAATTAATTATCTCCTCATTAAAGCAGACTCATTATTTAATTGAGTAGAGCATACCATTTTATAATAAGCAGGCTCATACACTTGCAGATCTCCTTCTCCAGAAAATGATTCCTAATTTGGGGAATCTGCCTCCCTCCAGTGTGATAATGGTCCAGAATTCACCTCACAGATTTGTCAGAACCTATTTAAGGCTCTTAATATACCACACAAATTTAATATTCTTTACCTTCCTCAACACTCAGGGAAAGTAGAGCATGCTAACTGATCTTTTAAAAACATTTTTGCTAAGATGTCACAGGAACTTCAGCTTGACTGGGTAAAATTATTGCCTCTGGTTCTTATCAGTTCTGGGCTCTTCCCAAACATCCCTTTCCAATTTCACCATTCAAACTCATGTATTGGAGACAGGCTCTAACCCAGGGCTTCCTATCCAAACCTTCACCTCTGCCTGGTCACATCTTCACTCCTCTAACTATCACCATTGCCCTCTCTAGAAGAATTTCACTGACCTTTCCTTTCACCAGCCTTATGAAAATCCATGTCCACCCCCAATCTACATTTTGGATCAGGTCCTTCACACCCTCCAGGCCAACAGACCTCACCCTTTCCCCTAAATGGCAGGAATACTTCAAAATGATTCTTTTAACACCCACAGCTGCTAAGCTTGAGTGCATTCATCTGTCTCATGTGAAACCCACACTCACTCCAGGGAAATTCCCCCTACACACAGTATCACAAACAAAGGCCTGTTGCTTAAAGTTCCAAAGGACACCAGGATCAATGGGTTTGTCACCAGTTCTGGAAGAATGAGGTTTCATTGCACAACCATACTCAATCCAACAGTATTGGCAATGACATGTATTTTGTCCACTTCCTGATTCCCTCTCTGAGTTTTTCTGTCTCTACTGACCATATTGTGCTTCATCTGGTTTCTCCTCTGTCTCTAATAACATATTCAAATTTCTAGTTAACTACTGAGCTGACTATTACAGGATCACCATCAGCCATAGAGCCTGAGGTACAAGATATACCCAAATAAGCCCAGACGGTAAGAAAAAATAACCAGAGGTATTTACACCTCCAGACTCCGAAGGGTCTAGGCTCTGCAAAACATACTATAACAATCTATCACTGTTAAATACCCTCAGTACTTGATCATCTGTGTCTTCTGGATGGGAAATAATAAAGGAAATAGATATATTAAGTTGTCTCTCAGGTGAAAAATAAAGGCCTGTTTGATAATCAAATAAAAATAAAAGCAAGTTCTAGGTTTCTCTCTCTCTCTTACTAACATTAACCAAAAAAATTCTGGTAGCAGAGTGCTAAACATTATAATATCATGGTTACCAGCTAAAGGTTTTAATTTCCTATGTGCTTCTTAATATGTTTAAAAATCATTCCCAGCTCCAGAGCTGACTTGGAACTATCTGAACAGGTCAGATCTACTTCAGATAAGTATCATTTAAATTGTCCTGAGACTGAGACCCTCCTCCCTCACCCTAGGACCCAAGTGCACTGAACTTCTTCTTCTGCCTCAACAGCACCTTTTCAGATTCAAACAGCCAGATCCAAGAAGAGACAGAAAAGTCCATAGTGCCCAAAGAGTGGAACAAAATCATGTACACCTCAGGATGACCAGGTACCTAACAGCTCCCCTTCTTTATCCCCAAAAGTTAAGCAACACCAACAACAGTTCCAGAAGACACTGTGCCCCCATTTCCATTCATGTGTAACCTCTAACCCCTTAATTTTCATAAGATCAAAATGTCTACAATGTTAGAATTCATAGCCACTCTCCCAGATAAATGATTGCACATGGAATGTCCAGCAGCCAGGTAAGACTCTTAGTCATTACAGGGCCTTATGTCCTAAGTAATACATGCACAGGGTTATCACAGTATTTGTGAGCAGCCTGACCATGGAAATTATGAGCATTCCTGGCATAGCTACATAGGCCCATATTCCATGCTCAGGGGGAACCATAAAAGCAGGTTCCACCCATTCTTCTGCCCCATATCCACACTGGTCATTTCCAACTTTACAGAGGAACTTTGAATGGCTGTTCAGGCTGCCAGCTGTCTCTGTCTATTTTGGCCAGACTCTCGAGAGTTGCTTGTGCCCTTCTGTCATTTCTCAGGTCTGCATAGAGAGGATGATTGGACCAAAGACCGATTGCAAGTGTCTGAGATGGTCTCAACTGATCTTATACTACCTTATACTTATCTGAACGGCCAAGAACAAAAGTAGTAGTGACAGCATATGTTGAAAAGCATGTTGATTAAATGGTGTTTAAAAACATTGGGATATGTCGTGCTAGAAATGTCATCCAATGACTGAGGGAACTGGATGCAGAGATTCACGGCCAGGCTGCAGGTGGAGCTCCAGGAGTCCAATTGGCAAGAAAGAGGAGGGTTTATATGAACAAGAATAGTTGAGACCAAGGTTGGAAAAAGCACAGGGGCAAATATCCAAATGAATGGAAACACATGAACTATAAACTAATAGCCTAGGAGCCCCCAACTGGATCAGGCCCTCTGGATAGGTGAGACAGTTGATTAGCTTGAACTGTTTAGGAGACATCCAGGCAGTGTGACGGGGACATGTCCTCAGTGCATGAGCTGGCTGTTTGGAACCTGGGGCTTATGCAGGAACACTTTGCTCAGCCTGGGAGGAGGGGATTGGACCTTCCTGGAATGAATCTACCAGGTTGAACTTAATCCCCAGGGGAGTCTTTGCCCTGGAGGAGATGGGAAATGGGCAATGGACGGTGTGCTGGGGGTAGCAGGGGAGTGGGAATAGGGGGAGGGGGAGCACAAGGGAATCCGTGGATGATATGTAAAATTAAATTAAATTATAAAATAAAATAACTTATAAAAAAACCTAAACTAAAAAAAAACAGTGGAATATATTCTACTCAGTGACAGAATGGACCCAGACAGGACAAATTCCCAGAGCTGCAGCAGTAATTATGGCTCCTGATATCTAAGCCATGAAGCTAGGCTCTCAGAGAAAAGGGGGAGGGGAAAAGAAACAACCAAAATTGTTATGTGCTATTCCATACCTTAAGCTGAGCCTTATTACACTGCAACTATCATAGGACTTTAGGATTTGTCTCATGAGATCAAAAACATTAGGATGTTCAGTAAAGACAGATTCAGACAAAAAATATGTCTGGACATATAACAGTGTGTTTAAAAATGTACACATACCAGTGTCTCTTCTATTCTATTGTAATAGACACACACCCATCATACAAGGAAATTGCTGAGGAATCTCCTGTACATAAAAACACAGAATTTGGTAAAATTAAGTGCATTCATTGTTTTTCTTAAAAATGAGTTCCTTTTAACAATTGTTTACATTGTTAGGATGGTATAAAAAGTCCCTTAAGCCATTCATAGACCTATTATCTCCACTTATTATGGTGATATTTTATTTTGTACTAAAAGGCTACTTGTATGTTAATAACTAAGTTGCCTGGGGGTCAGAGCTATTAGCAAGCCATAGGAAAGCTAGGCGGTGGTAGCATATGTTTATAATCCCAGCACTTGGTAGGCAGAGCTAGGTAGATCTCTGTGTGTTCAGGGATACAGCCAGCATTGGAGACACATGCCTTTAATCTCAATACCAATCACAGAAAACCTGGAGGTCTATACAGACAGGAAGTAATGAGGCGGACATGTGGTTGGGTTTACAACCAATGAGAAGGCAGACCCAAAGGTCTATATAAAGACTTTAACACAGGAATTAGCTGTGTTTTGGAGAGGTAGGACCACCGCAGGAGGAAGGGGAAGGTTTTAGCTCTTAGCTCTGACCTCTTGGCTTTCTTCTTTGCATTGGTTCTGTGTTTCTTATTTCATAAGACGTTTGGTTACATCTACAACTTATAATCACTCTGCTTTATTAAGGTAAATTTGCAGGTATCCGGACTACAAAACAAACAAAACAAGGTAAAGTTGATGATTTAACAAGTTCCTTCAAATGTCATAATTTACCAACATTTGGCCCTTCATATGGTATTGCTGGATTCATATGCAAAGACATGTCTAGTTTTCACTCTAACCTTTTTCAGAAGTGCAGACATATAACATCGACAGGAACACAAACTCTATGGAATATAATAACTTAGTATATTACACATGGCCAGGAAGTTAGATGACGCAGAAGGAGAACCTTCATCTGAAACTTCTCTGAAAGCATATAATTTCTGACAGTCTTCTAAATGTTTATCCTCATACCCACAGGCAACAATGGCTGTGACTGTCGGGGAAAAAAAAAGCATCATTTACATCACTAATACAGAACTACAAATCTATTCAAATTGCATAGAACTTATAATGTTTTGTCCCAGGTCACCTAATCAATCCAAAAACTCACCATTAATCTTTGAATAAGAAAATATTTCATGCAATAGTCAGAAACAGTTTGTACTAAAACAAAAACGATGGCTGCATGAAGACAGTGTCTTCTAAAAAATATAGGGAATTAAAATGCACAAATATTAGAAATTTGAGTGCCAACAAAATATTACAAGAAAGCAAGGAAATAACCAAAAATGGTTAGCGCAATAAAATCAAAATGATAATGCCAACATAGATGGAAACTCTCTCAAGATCACACACATTGCAGAAAATCTTGCACACATATTGGATGATAAGATAGAAAGAATCCATGCATAAGGTACACTAACATTGACAGTCTTTTCAACTACAAAATGTCAATGCTCAAATGGCTATACCTAATCACCACTTTCTGTACACTGTGTGGTAGTTATGTATACACTTTTATATGGACAATTTGGTGAAACAATTTTAATAAATAGTGGTATTTATTTTGACAATTTACAGTACAGATATTATATAGTATTAGTTGGGGAAAAGTGGAGTATGAAAAAATCTAAATTCAGTACTCATGAATGAAATTAAAAACTATGTCAAGAAAGTGTACATATGCATATATATACATACATATATATGAATGAGCAAACACATACATATACACATACATAAATTTATATAATGTTATAATGTTGTTGAAATGTATCACAGAACAAGTGGAGAGTTATTGTGAAAACTGAATCCCTTATTCTATGAAGGGTGTCAGTGTTTTCTCACTAATGTGGCAGTAATGTGTTATTTGTTTTACTTCATGGACAAAAGTATGCATTTAGTGCCAACCTGGAGCTTAAAAGACAGTTTCAGAAATACACTTACACATCCCAATATGATGGAAAATAAACAATTTTTGAAGTACCTACAATCTTATGTCATCATAGAACAGAAATCAAATTGCTGCTATTTACAAGCTTCACTGAGGTTGACTACGTATAATAGGACTGGAGGTTAATCGGCATGTTATGGAATAACTGAAAGGAACAAAATTTCTCACTCTCATCAGCTACATCCCTTAAAGATAAAATAGTGAGCAACTCCCAAATTACATTTTGTCATAGTGACCAAATAGTCAGGAGAGGAATCAAGTAATTATTCTAGAAAAAAAGAAACAGATAGAGAAGTGACTGCAAATGTTACTGCTCCATATTTTCAGTGCCTCTATGGTACATGAATAAAACTACAGTGCAATAGCTATTCCCACAATAAATCTCCCAGGGTAGAGGAAACAAAAGGATTTCACTAGTTTCTGTCAGATACTAAAGCATCAAGAAAATCAACTTCCTTGCACATAGAGAAGGACATCAAGACTGGCACAGGGATGCTATATCCTTAAGGAAAGCAGTAGCTTCAGAAGAAGGGAAGAGTAGGACTCCCCTAGCCTATGCCAGATTCTAAAGCCTGAAGTGAATTCAAACTGAGAAGGAGAGACCACATCTTCAAAGAAAACCCATAGCTGCAGAAGCAGGAATCTGCTTGCTGCACATTTGACAGGGTCAGGTGACTCAGATCTGTAATGCTTGAAACAAACAATCTTTGATTTGGTAATTTCCACGAGATACGTCTCCCCTTGTATTACAGGAGCAATCTGCCTTATGGGCACCAAATAACAACCACATTTTAGTGTGCTCATAAACAACTGAGACCCAGATTATACCCACAGGCTGACTAGTGAGAAGTTGCTCTGCCGACAATTTTCTTAGCTCTTCTTACTTCTGATGGAGGAGGGTGTGCATTCAAACTTTGTTTGGAATGGGAACTTGTTAGAGCCCATTTATGCTTTACCCAGCAGGTCTGCTTAGAGAGGATGATTGTATCATGGTTCTGAGTGCAGGTGGCTGAGATGACCTGCACCTGTCTGTGCAGGCGGTTGCCTTTTCTCCAGCCCTTGGCATTGCTTTAACTACCCAAGGGCAGAGACAGTAGATGCTGGATGGATTAGGATACAGGCACTCTCACAGCTATCCTGTATTTTCTATGTATTTCTCTTCCTAAATCCTTCTAAATAACATTTCGTGCTGCTTCTACTCAAGAATTTCTGGGAAAATGAGGGGTGAGACATGGCACAACCCACAGGAAACAATATGGAGAGTGAACTCAATTCCACCAATGGAAAGCAAACCCTGGGGTACTATTTGAGATCTCCTTCATAGCTGCTGAGTCATTTCACCACTACCCCAACTATATGTGTGCTGCAGTCAAAACAACGAAACTGAAAGGGGATGACAGGAAATGATGTAATGAATTTTAGGCCCAGAGTTCAATTCTCAAAAGAGAAGAACATCTCAAGGAAACTAGATGGTGATCATGTACCTGGTACTTGGCCCTGTTTCCTGGCTATCTACCTGAAAGACTCACTTTCCCTCTGTGGATGGCTGATTATGATTCTGGGCTGCAAATTGTACCTTTCAGGTAACAGTTATCGATATGCCTTTTTAGATTCTCCAAGTGCACTTATTTGTGGAATCTGATTCTTGAAAGTTTCATAGAGTCCCAGGTGGCTAAGTGAGAATTGTCACTTACACAGTCATTTACTAATGGGTCCTCAGAGGGAGCATATAATCAATACATCACTGGTTTCTGTCACGTATGAAGGCTGAAGCAGTGGCTTTAGAGGAAGGAGGATATTTCTGGCAGAGCAAGCAGGTGCAGATGACTCAGAGGAGGAGTGTGGGCAATACCACCAAACCCTGCTTATCCGTGTTTCTACTGCCTCTGTCTGCAGCAGTTCTCTAGGACAGTTATCTTTTCTTGTGTTATTTCCAGTCAGGCTTTGGCTAAATCCAGCTATGAGCTGGAATTTAGCCAGGAGCCTGGCTATTGAAACTGTGGACTGCAAGACTTTTTATTCCATCCGTCTGACTCATATTCAAATACACAACCAATAAGAAGAGAGCTGTGTAAAGTAGAAGGGGGAGGAAATGACGGCAATGGGTTTGGAGATCTCCATTAGAGCTGTGACTCATATGCCTCTCCCTCCTTCCTGTATGTTGTAAAAGGAGCAGGGAAACTGAAAAGGGAACACAATATAAAATGAAATTACCATGGGCTCTGTCTCCAACTAACAGTAAATTACTGGCTTATGATCTCTTGTGGTGTTATGTGTACCAGCTACCCCCTAATTACATAACTGTGCATCCTCTGTCCATCAGTCAGGGAGATAGCTTAGGCATCCCAGGGCCTTGCCTACTAAGTTACCATATGATGTGTGATTATGTAACCTGCATGCAGCTTGATTACATAGTCTATGTTCCTGCGTGGCATAGCTATGTGAGACATGAATAAGCCTAGAAACAAGATTGTCAAATCTAGCACAGGCTATCTGGCCAGCCACATGAAGGCATCCAGGTTCCTCTTTAAAAATTTGTAGAGAAAGCCATTGGACTTGAGCTAACCCCTGTCCCATGTAGGTCACCTGGGCCAAATCCAAAATGCTACTGATATGGACATAGGTTAGTTGACTGACCTGTGTAACTCATGACATGGGGACATCAATCAAAGACCAACATACAAGCAATCTCCTACCCTGGGTAATGGACGATTGAAAGAACACAGGTCCTTACCCAACAACAGTCATGTCATACCAAAAGCTTGAGTAGCCATTATTATATTGGGAGGATCCATTTCCTTCCTTTGGACACTGGAGGCCTTACTGTATTCTGTGGGAATTTTGGGGTTTTACCTGTCATTCCAATCTCCCTGTTTTCTGCATAGGTGGCACCCTAACTTAACTCATCAAACCCCATGAATTAAATGTATTTTCATGGGAATATCTCTAACACACAGTTTTGTATGTTGAAACCTGCCCTGTGTGCACAGTGGGAAAAAATTTTTAGGCTAAGGCACTAGCTTCTAGTTCATTAGTGCCCACATTTCCCTACCACAGATTTGTCAGCAGCTCCTCTCCTCCTCCTTCTTGGCACTCAGCCCACTAGCTCTGACATGACATTTCCCTTTCAATCACTCATGTAGACCCGATGGTGTTGAATAGCCAGAACGCTTCTATTGCTAGAAACGATCACTCTATTGTTATCATGTACATCACTACCTAGTACATCAATCAAACTCCGTACACTCTTTGACTCCAGAGCCTTAGAGGACTTAAGCCTATCATCCCTGAACTTCTCAGAAAGATGCTACTTCACCCAAACTCTTCCCCTTCTAACACCTCTATATTTAGAGTTAAGACTCCTAATAGAATATACCATGTGATTTAAGACCTGCATGTAGACAAGTTTCTAAATGTTATCATTATATGAAAAACATAGTGCTAGATATAGGGGTGAAGACTTAGAGATCAGGGAAATTGGAAAAGTCACAAAAAAACCTTACCTCACCAACCATGCAGCTTCCCAATGCAAGCTACTTGCTTTTTTACACATGCTTTTATTGCCTTGCTCTTATGCCCTTTAATTGGCTATATTAGCCCAGCTATCTCTTTTTACCTTGTATATCTTTGCAGAACTTCAGGTCTTTATGTTTGATTCTGGCCTTAAAATAGTATGTCACCATGCTTTGCTCTGTTCCTAGTATGGCCTTGAACACATAGAGACCCTGTCTGATAAGTCGTCTGATTGTGGGTATGTACTGCCTGAATTTTTGTTTACTTAATATGACTGGCCTTTCCTTCCTCATCTCCAGCAATCTTTAATAAAGCATAAATAAAATATTACCACGTTTCTGCACAAATAAAATATCACTATACACTACAGCTCATTAGATCTTCAGGGGTCCTCTCAATCCTGTAATTCCTGTACTTTACTCAATATTTATACTATCCCTTTAGAAGCCACGCACTACCAGTTCTAGATCTCAAGGATACCTGATACCTCTCAGCCCTCTGTCTTAAAATATCTTTACCTTATCCTGGACAGATGCTGACACTTACCTGTATATGTAGCTAACTTGCACTGTCTTGACACACAGATTCATGGACCTCCCACAACTATTTCATCAATCCCCAGCTTCTGGCTTGCTCTCCTCCCGCAATGGCTTTAACATTTACAATAGTTAAATAACATTCTACTCTGTTGCCCATAAGTATAAGTTATTCAAACTAACACCTCTCCTCTTCTAAATTTTTGGTACAGCTGGAGTTATGGAGTCTCAAGTTCCAAAATCCAGCTCTCCTCATGTCACCTATTTGGGTGTAAATATTACCACATCATACTAGGCTATAGCTACAGTTAGAAAGCATCTAATTCAGTCTTTTGCAGGCTGCTCTACTAAACAGGATATTCTAAACTTTCAAGAATTAGCTGACTCCTTGTAATCCTGTGTTTGATCTTTTTAATCTCCTGCTCACTCCTTTTATGAGGCAGCTCAGGGATCCTGCATTAATCCCTCATTCACCCCATTATTAACTCTTTCCAGAAATTGCAATAGGCTCTGCTTCAGGACTCTGCACTCCACCTCCCTCATGTCTCTCACCTATACCTTCCAGTTGGCACAGGGCCAATTCCTAAAATTTATACATACTCCAAATATGCTTTTTATTTTTATTTTACAAGACAGCTAACACTGTGTAATTTCGGTGCCTGTCCTGAATCTCGCTCTGTAGACCAAGCTAGCTGTGCACTGACAGACATCTTCCTGGGTCTCACTCTGAAGTGCTAATATTAAAGGCATGTGCCACCACCACCAGCTTCCAAATGTACTTTGCATATCTTCCTATTCCACACTCATATCTGGAAAAAGCATGGGCTTCTCATCACAAAAGGACAATTCATAAAATACTCAGGCTAAATATTTGTCATGGTAAAACCTTCCTATATCCCAAATGTAATAGGAATTATTTACTGTCAATCTCATCAGAATGACAGCTCTATCATCTCTAAAGGAAATAACTATATCAACTTAGCATCTAGGACAGTGGCAGTCTAGAGCCCAGACTCATGTCCTTAACCACAGGCAATACAAATAGTTAAACCCGTATCCTCACAGTCATCTCCTGTCACTATGTCAATTCTGCTATACCTACACCAGCTCTTTCAGGCTAATAGTATTGTTCAGTTTCAGTTAAAAGAAGGGAACCTACAGCCCACCTGCTGTGTGATGTTCTGTATGCTCTGAATGACTTGCTAGGATTGGTTAATAAACAAAGTGCTGAATGGCCAGTAGCCTGGCAGGAATTATAGGCAGGACAAATAGAGAGGAAAATTTTTGCATGTGGAAGGCTGAGTGAGGGAGATGCTGCCAGAATCCATGTTGAGAAGCAACATGTAATGATACTGTTAAGCTACGAATCACATAGCCATACAGCTGTAAATAACATATGTCTTGGTGTGTTTTCTTGTGTTTGAGGGCAGTAGGAGCCAGGCAGAATCAGGATAACTTGAGCTACAAATGGCACCCAATGGCTCAAGTTTCCACCTGAAATCTGAAAATAACCATTTCTAAAAGGAGCAGGAACCAACAGGTGAGTTCCCTAGCTCGGTCCAGACCCCATCTCTGGGCACCAGCCACTCTGGGGAAGACCTGCCCAACTTGGCCCCAGGTTCTGGCCACCAGGCAGGTTCCCTTCTAGCCCCACTGGGAAGGATCCCCTTCTCCAAGACCCTAGGCAGACCCTGCAAACTTCACGCCCTGCCCCCACACCCATCCACCCAAGCCCCCAGCCTCTTCCTGAGACTTAGAGGCCGGCCCCCAGCTCCCATCCTGTCCTGGACTTCCCTTCTGGAGCACAGGTGAGTGCTCTGGCTCTGCCCGGACCCCATCCCTGGGCACCAGCCACTCCAGGGAAGACCTGCCCAACTTGGCCCCAGGTTCTGGCCACTGGGCAGGTTCCCTTCTAGCCCCACCGGGAAGGATCCCCTTCTCCAAGACCCCTAGCAGACCCTGCAATCTCCATGCCTCACCCCCACATCCATCCACCCGAGACCCCAGCCACTTCCTGAGATTTAGAGGCCAGCCCCCAGCTCCCATCCTGCCCCAGACTTCCCTTCTGGGCCAGAGAGAGAGAAAGAGAGTAAGAGAGAGAGAGAGAGAGAGAGAGAGAGAGAGAGAGAGAGAGAGAAGAGCTCCCATCCTGCCCCAGACTTCCCTTCTGGCCAGAGAGAGAGAGAGAGAGAGAGAGAGAGAGAGAGAGAGAAGAGCTCCCATCCTGCCCTGGACTTCCAATTTGAACAAGAGAGCTCCCATCTGGACAAGAGAGAGAGACTTCTCTGAAGCTGTCAGTTCTGTCTGAACCAAGTGTGCTGATAAGACCAAGAACAAACCACAAGGAGATGGGCAGACGTCAAGGCAGAAATACATACAACAAAATGAATAGCAATACAACATCACCAGAACCTAGCCCTCCTCCAACACCTAGACCTGAACATCAAAAATTGGAAGAAGCAAAATAAAACAGCCTTATGAATGACATCATTAATAAGCTAGAGGCTTGTGTAGAGGAAAAGACAAAAAAATGGGAAGAAGCCTGTAAACAGGAAAGGGCAAACAAATTAGAAGAAATCAATAAAGTCCTGGAAGAAAGCAATAAAGTACTGAAAGAAAATCAAGAAAAATCAATAAAACAAATGAAGGAAACAGTCTAAGACCTGAAAAGGGAAATAGAGAAAATGAAGAAGAAGCAAACAGAGGGAATGCTGGAAATAGAAAATCTGAGTAAATGATCGGGAACTTCAGATGCAAGTATAACCAACAGAATGCAAGAGATGGAAGAGAGGATCTCTGGTGTTGAAGATACAGTAGAAGAAATAGATTCATCAGTCAGAGAAAACACTAAAGCCAAGAAAGTCATAAACCAAAATGTCCAAAAAATTTGAGACACCATGAAAAGACCAAACCTACGAATAATAGGGGTAGAAGAAGAAGAATACTAACTCAAGGGCACAGAAAATATATTCAACAAGATCATAGAAGAAAACTTTCCCAACTCAAAGAAGGAAATGCCTATGAAGATACAAGAAGCCTATAGAACACCAAACAGACTAGACCCCCTCAAAAAAAAGTTCCCTCAACACATAATAATTAAAAAACAAAATGTACAGAATAAATAAAGAATATTAAGAGCAGCAAAGGAAAAAGGCCAAGTGACATATAAAGGCAAACCTATCAGAATAACACCCGATTTCTCAATGGAGACTTTGAAAGCCAGAAGGACCTGGACAGAAGTAATACAAACACCAAGGGACCATGGATGCCAGCATAGACTAATATACCCAGCAAAACTTTCAATCATCATAGATGGAGTGAACAAGACATTCCAAGACAAAGCCAGATTTAAACAATACTTATCCACAAACCCAGCCCTACAGAAAGCACTAGAAGGAAAATTCCAACCTAAGTAAGTCAGATACACCCTCGAAAACACAGGCAATAGATAAAGCCATAGCAGTAAACCCCAAAGAAGAGAAGTACACACACATCACCACCAAAAAATAACAGGAATGAACATTCACTGGTCATTAATATCCCTCAATATCAATGGACTTAATTCACCTATAAAAAGACATAGGCTTACAGAATGGATACGAAAGCAGGACCCATCTTTCTGCTGCATGCAAGAAACACATCTCAAATTCAAATATAGACACTACCTAAAAATAAAAGTCTGGAAAAAGACTTTCCAATCAAAAGGTCTTAAGAAACAAGTGGGTGTAGCCATCCTGATATCCAGCAAAATAGACTTCAAACTAAAATCAATCAAAAGAGATCAAGAAGGCATTACATACTCATCACAGGAAAGATCCACCAAAATGAAGTCTCAATTCTGAACATTTATGCCCCAAACACAAGGTCACCCACATATGTAAAAGAAACATTACTAAAGCTTAAATAACATATAAAACCCCACACATTAATAGTGGGAGACCTCAACACCCCACTTTCACCACTAGACAGATCTCCCAAATTGAAACTTAACAGAGAAATAAAGGACTTAACTGATGTCATGACTCAAATGGACTTAATTGATATCTACAGAACATTCCATCCTAACAAAAAAGAATATACCTTCTTCTCAGCACCCCATGGAACCTTCTCTAAAATCGACCACATACTTGGCCACAAAACAAATCTCAACAGATACAAAACAATTGGAATATCCTCCTGTGTTCTATCAGACCACCACGGTCTAAAGTTGGACTTCAGTAACAACAAAAACTACAGAAAACCTACAATCTCATGGAAACTGAATAATACTCAACTGAATCACCAATGGTTTAAGGAAGAAATGAAGAAAGAAATTAAAGACTTCCTAGAGATCAACGAAAATGAAGACACCACATATCCAAACCTATGGGACACTATGAAAGCAGTACTAAGAGGGAAATTCATAGCACTAAATGCCCACATAAATAAGTTGGAGAAATCTCACACTAGTGACTTAACAGCACACCTGAAAGCTCCAGAACAAGAAGAAAACAAAGTCTCCCAGGAAAAATAGACACCAGGAAATTAACAAAGTGAGAGCTGAAATCAATAAAATAGAAACAAAAAGAACAATACAAAAAAATAATAAAACAAACAGTTGGTTCTTTGAGAATATCAACAAGATAGACAAGCCCTTATCCAAACTAACCAAAAGACAGAGAGAGAGCATCCAAATCAACAAAATCAGAAATGAAAAGGGGGACATAACAACAGACATTGAAGAAATCCAGAGAATCATCAGGTCATACTTCGAAAACCTCTACTCCACAAAACTGGAAAACCTAAAAGAAATGGATAACTTTCTGGATAGGTACCACATACCTAAATTAAATCAAGACCAGATAAACTATTTAAATAGTCCAATAACCCCTAACGAAATAGAAACAGTCATTAAAAGTCTCCCAACCAAAAAAGCCCAGGACCAGATGGTTTCAGCGTAGAATTCTACCAAATCTTCAAAGAAGAGTTAATAACAATACTCTCTAAATTGTTCCACACAATAGAAACAGAAGGAACATTACCAAACTCCTTCTATGAGGCTACAATTAACGTGATTCCTAAACCAAACAAGGATACAACAAAGAAAGAGAACTACAGACCGATCTCCCTCATGAACATTGATGCAAAAATACTCAATAAAATACTGGCAAACAGACTCCAAGAACACATCAAAATAATTACCCACCATGATCAAGTAGGCTTCATTCCAAGGATGCAAGGGTGGTTCAACATACGAGAATGTCCATCAATGTAATATACCATATAAACAAACTCAAAGAAAATTACCACATGATCATCTCGCTAGATGCTGAAAAGGCATTTGACAAAAATCCAACATACCTTCAGTGCAATTCCACTAAAATCAGGAACGAGGCAAGGCTGTCTGCTCTCCCCATACTTATTCAATATAGTACTTGAAGTTCTAGCTAGAGCAATAAGACAACATAAGGAGATTAAGGGGATACAAATTGGAAAGGAAGAAGTCAAGCTTTCCTATTTGCAGATGACATGATAGTATACTTGAGTGACCCCAAAGATTCCACCAAGGAACTGATGGAGCTTATAAACACCTTTCAGCAACATAGAAGGATACAAGATCAACTCAAAAAAATCAGTAGCCCTCCTATATACAATGGACAAAGAAGCTGAGAAGGAAATCAGAGATACATCACCCTTTACAATAGCCACAAATGACATAAAATACATTGGGGTACTACTAACCAAGCAAGTGAAGGACCTATATGACAAGAACTTTAAGTCCCTGAAAAAAGAAATTGAAGAAGGTGTCAGAAAATGGAAAGATCTCCCATGCTCATGGATAGGCAGGACTAACATAGTAAAAATGGCAATCTTACCAAAAGCAATCTACAGATTCAATGCAAGCCCCATCAAAATACCAAAACAATTCTTCACAGACCTGGAAAGAATAATACTCAACTTCATATGGAAAAACAAAAAACTAGGATAGCCAAAAGAATCCTGTACAATAACACAACCTCTGGAGGCATCACGATCCCTGGTTTCAAGCTCTACTATAGAGCTACAGTAATAAAAACAGCTTGGTACTGGCATAAAAACCGACATGTGGACCAATGGAATGGAATTGAAGACCCTGACAGTAATCCGCACACCTATGAGCATATAATTTTTGACAAAGAAGCCAAAAGTGCACAATGGAAAAAAGAAAGCATCTTCAACAAATGGTGCTGGCATAACTGGATATCAACATGTAGGAAGGCTGCAAATAGATCCATATCTATCACCGTGCACAAAACTTAAGTCCAAGTGGATCAAGGACCTCAACATAATTCCAGCTACTCTGAACCTGCTAGAAGAGAAAGTAGGAAGTAGTATTGAACACATTGGCATAGGAGATCACTTCCTAAATAGAACACCAGTTGCACAGACACTGAGAGAAACAATCAATCAATGGGACCTCTTGAAACTGAGAAGCTTTTGTAGAGCAAAGGATACAGTCAACAAGGCAAAGCGACAGCCTACAGAATGGGAAAAGATCTTCACCAACCCCACATCTGACAGAAGACTGATATCCAGCATATATAAGGATCTCAAGAAATTAGACATCAAAATGTCCAACAGTCCAATTAAGAAATGGCTATAGAACTAAACAGAGGAAACTCAAATGGCTGAAAGACATTTAAGGAATTGCTCAACATCCCTAATCATCAGGGAAATGCAAATCAAAACAACTCTGAGATACCACCTTACGCCTGTCAGAATGGCTAAGATCAAAAACACTGAAGACACCTTATGCTGAGAGGATGTGGAGCTAGGGGAACTCTCCTCCACTGCTGGTGGGAATGCAAGCTTGTACAACCACTTTGGAAGTCAATATGGTGCTTTCTTAGAAAATTGGGAATCCATCTCCCCCAAGATCCAGCTATACCACTCTTGGGCATATACCCAAGGAATGCTCAACCACACTACAAGAGCACTTGTTCAGCTATGTTCATATCAGCATTGTTTGTAATAGCCAGAACATGGAAACAACCTAGATGCCCTTCAACTGAAGACTGGATAAACAAAATGTGGTACATATACACAATGGAATACTACTCAGCAGAGAAAAACAATGACATCATGAGGTTTGCAGACAAATGGATGGATCTAGAAAAAAATTATCCTGAGTGAGGTAACCCAGACTCAGAAAGACAAACATGGTATGTACTCACTCATAGGAAGATACTAGATGTGGAAAAAGGATGACTAGACTGCTACTCACATCACCAGGGAGGCTACCTGGAAAACAGGACCCCAAGAAAAACACAGGGATTGCCCAATGACGGAGAAATGGATGAGATCAATCTACATGAACAGCCTGGACATGAGTGGGGGTAATGAAGGGCGAGGGTCCAGGGAAAGAGAGCTTGGGGGAGGGGGAGTTCCCAGCTGTACCAACAACAGAAATGGAGAACAAGGAATAGGAGACCATGGTAAATGAAGACCACATGAGAATAGGAAGAAGCAAAGTGCTAGAGAGGCCCACAAATATCCACAAAGATACCCCCACAACAGACTCCTGGCAATGGTCAAGAGACAGGCCAAACTGACCTACTCTGGTGGTGGGATGGCCAAACACCCTAATTGTCGTGCTAAAACCCCATCCATCTACTCAGGGATCTGGATGCAGAGATCCATGGCTAGGCCCCAGGTGGAGCCCTGGAGTCCAATTAGCGAGAATGAGGAGGATTTATTTGAGCAAAAATTGTTGAGACTAAGGTGGGATAAAGCACAGACAAATAGCCAAACAAATGGAAACACATGAACTATGAACCAATGGCTGAGGGGTCACCAACTGGATCAGGCCCTCAAAACGGGAGAGACAGTTGATTGGCTTGATCTGTTTGGGAGGCATCCAGGCAGTGGGACCAGGTCCTGTGCTCATTGCATGAGTTGGCTGTTTGAAACCTGGGGCCTATGCAGGATCACTTGGCTCAGCCTGTGATGAGGGGACTGGACCTACCTGGACTGAGTCTACCAGGTTGATCTCAGTCCACAGGGGAGGCTTTGCCCTGGAGGAAGTGAGATTACGGGGTGGGCTGGAGGGAAGGTGAGGAGGGGCAGAGGGGGGAGAACAAGGGAATCCGTGGCTGATATGTAGAACTGAATTATATTGCAAAATAAAAATAAAAATTAAAAAAAAGGAGCAGGAACCATGTCTCATGTGGGTGGTGAGATACTGCAACATGTGGGCTTGAAATACTCCATGTTGGGTTCCACGCAAGTGGGCTTTACCTATTCACACTGAGTTACACAGAGTTTTCTGTAAGACAATACAGCATCATGGACTGTCCCATAACCCTAAAATTTTCTTTTTGTCCCCATAAGAATAGAGCATCCTCATCCAGCAGGAAGTAGTATGAGAAGCTGTGCCCAAATTCCCAAATATGCCAAGCTTGCATTGGAGGTGAAATTAGCTCACTCCTTCTCTAAACCCAAGCATATTGCTAAAACAGAGGTTGAGGGATACTTTTGTCCCATAAAGAGCCTTCTGGTGGGGGATAAAAATAAAGCAATATTTTTATTTAAAAATGGTTGATTTAAATACAATCACTTTCTAAAAATAAAAATCGGGGATAGGACATAGATATGATAGGAAGAAAGGGTAGATTATTGAATCTGCTTTTAAAGGACAACTTGTTTAAAATGTTTTACATTGCTATAGATTTTGGTTATTGATACAAGTTTAAACTTAATTTTGTAATACTGTATATATATTTCTACTCTTGTTTAAGATATTACGTTGATGTAATCTTTTAGAGTGTACTGGATAATTAAAAATACAGATTAATAATTAGTCTTCTATGATAGTTAAACTTATATTCATGTTAAGTTTTCTTGGTATACATAGACATATTTCAGTTAGGTAGGTAATCTTCAAACAATTCTGAGACCTACAGAATATGGCATTTAAAGTAGTTTTAAAAATTTAGACATTCTGGACAGTGAGACATGTCTGCTCCTGGCATCACCAAATTACTTCAGAGAGGAGGATGGACATTGAAGACACTCTGTATGGAGTTTATCTTCTTCTTGGCAAAAATAGCCATTTGGGCAAGAAACTTTTCTTGCCTGGACTAAGTGATAAAATATATGACTCAACATGCAGAAAACATAGGAAGGTGACCACTGAACTTTGTTTGGCAAAATGGTCCTTTAGGTTTCTGTTTCATCAAGGAAACTGCCAGACATTCTACAGGACACAGAGAGAAGTGACTGACAAGACTGGCAGTGGTGGTACAAGCTTTTTACCCCAGCACTCAGGAGGCAGAGGCAGGTGGATCCCTGTGAGTTCAAGGCCAGCCTGGTGTCCAAAGTGGGTTCCAGGAAAGGCAAAAAGCTACTGAGAGAAACCCTGTCTTGAAAAAATGGAGAGAGAGAGAGAGAGAGAGAGAGAGAGAGAGAGAGAGAGAGAGAGAGAGAGAGAGAGAGAAGTGACTGAGAGACTCTAAGCCTGTGGGATGAAGACAGATAACCCATCTGTATAAAGGAAATTTGTATAACTGTCCAGGCTACCAGCTGTCTCTATCTATTCTCGCAAGACTCCTGAAAGTTGCTTGCATCGTTCTTCCATTTCTCAGGTAATAGTATATTCTTCTGAGGTCTTTGATGTAGTTGAAGACTAGATAGTTATAATTTTCCTCAGTTATGATTAAGGTTAAGTTAGATATGAAACTTTAGAATCACAAATATAGGATAGGTAGGATATCTTCAATAATTTTGGCAGATAGAAGTGGACTAGATATTTTAACTATCATTCTTGCTTGATAATTGTTTTGTTATTTGTAATTTTACTATGTGATAAGTAAAACCTTCCTTTTTGAAAAAAAAAAGAAAAGGGGAAGTGCTGTGGGATGTTCTGTATGCTCTGAAGGTATTGCTCTGATTGGTTAATAAATAAAGTGCTGATTGGCCAGGAGCCAGGCAGGAAGTATAGGTGGGACAATGAGAGAGAATTTGGAGAAGTGGGAGGCTGAGTGAGGGATATGCTGACAGCTGCCATGATGAGAAGCAACATGTTAAAATACCGGAAAGCCTAGAGCCACATGGCAACTTACAGATTAATAGAAATGGGTTAATTTAAGATATAAGAACAGCTAACAAGAAGCCTGAGTCTAAGCCATACACTTGGTAAATAATATAAGTCTCTGTGTGTATGCTTGGTGCTGAGTGCCATGGGATCTGAGAAGGAACAGGATAACTTCAGCTGCACCTACATCTGAGGACTTACAGTCCTTAAACCTATTACTGGCTATTGTAAAAGTTGTCAGAAGACAGAACAGAGTTCCACATTTTGCAGCCCATGTTTTCACACCAAACAGGTTAGAGGGGACCTTCAGAGGCCTGACTGGCAGCTCAATTTTACCCATAGGCCCACAGTCAGACAAATTAAATGTCTCCTCATGGTCATCGACTCATTTTTGAGTTGTGTAGAGATATTTCTTGTTTCTAATGAGTGGTGTCAGACAGTCCCTGACCTCTTTCCCCAGGATATGGGATCCCTGCATTTCTTCAGTCTGATATTAGTCTGGAGTTCACCTTCCAGTTTTTCCAGACCACACCTAAATCTTTTAATATACCTTGGCATTTTCATATCCCTTACCATCATAAGTCCTCAGGGAAGGTACAGTATACCAATAATATTTAAAACACAATATAAAAGAAAAATATACATATATTTATATTCTCAGCAATTATGTTGTCTACTGTAAGTCCCTAGAAGTTATTGCACAGTTACATTTGCATGAGCTGCTGCAGCAGTCATAGCTCTTGTTAGCTGAGCCATGAAGTTGGGCTCTCAGAAATCCAGGTAGGGGGAAGTGACAACAACAAATGTCATGCGCCAAAACATACAATAAGTTGAGTGCTGTGCAACTGTCAGAGTAGGTCAGGATCCGTCTCATGAGATCAAAAACAATACATTTGTCTATTAAAGAGAGATTCAGACAGAGAAAAAATACCTAGACTGTTTACAAGAAAAATCATGTGGCTTCTCCAGTATATAAAACCAGAGTATTTGGTTAAATTATGCTGGTACATTTTTTTCCTTTATAAAGGAGATTCTTTTTAACAATTTTACACTATTAGGATGTTAGAAACAATCCCTTAAGCCATAGATAGACCTATTGTGCCCACTTATAAACATCCTTCATTATAAAGGCAAAATTGCAGCTATCAGGATTACAAATCAACAAGGTAAAGTTGATGATTTTACCAGCCATTTCAAATGTCATAAATTTGACCAAAAGTTAGCTGTTCAAATTGTCCCAATGTTTTGGGAAACAAAGACATATCTTGAGCTATCACACTAAATTTTTTTCAGAAATACAGATATTTGTCATTGACAGGAAGACATAATCTGCCCAATATAATAAACTAGCATATTCCACATGGCAATAGAGATAGTAGATCCAGAAAGAGAACCTTCATCTGTAACTTCACTGAAAGCATGTAATTTCATACTGTCTTATAACTATTTATCCTGACACTCATGGTCAATATTGACTGTTACTGTCATAAAAAAGCATATTTTACATTAGTATTACACAATATTACAACTGCTCAAATGGTAAAGGCTTTATAATGTGCCGGGCAGTTGTGTCACATGCATTTAATCCCAGCACTTGGGAGGCAAAGGCAGGGAGATCTCTGTGAGTTCTATGCAAGCCTGGTCTACAGAGTGAGATCCAGGACAGGAAAAAAATTACACAGAGAAACACTATCACAAAAATCCAAAAGAAAAAAAAATACTAAAATGGCTTCACCTAATCACCACATTCTGAATACAGGGTGAGGTAGTTATGTATACATTTGTAGATGAACATTTAGATAAAATAACATTAGTAAATAAGGTGTTTATTTTGATAGCTTGCAGTACAGATATTAAATTGAAGAAGCAAAAAGATATGTAAAATAATCTAAATGTACACATGAACAGAATTCTAAACTATGTCAAGATAGTGTACAAATGCATGTGTATATGTGTATATATATACATATATATATGAAGAAACTCATACATATACACAAATACAATTCATATAACTATTTTAAATTAATTTAAATGAATCATAGAATATATAGAGAGATATTATGAAAATCTAATTCCTTATATATGAAGAAGTATCAAAGTTTCTCTCTCATGTGGCAGTAATTTGTTATTTCTTTGAAATTATGTCCAAAGATATGCCTTTAGTGTAACCGTGAAGCTCAACAGACCATTTCAAAAATACACATACACCTCATAATATGATGGAAAGAAGCTCTTTTTGATGTCCCTACATATTAATGTCATCATAGAAGACAAATCCATCTGATGTTATTTAGAAGATTCGCTGGGATTGACAGCATGTGATAGGACAGAAGTTCGTTCTGTGTGTTAGTGGATTAAAATGAGAAGAAAAAAATTTCCCTCTCTCAGAAGCTACATACCCTAAAATGGAAAATTGTGAGCAACTTTCAAATGACAGACTCATATAAAAACAATTTCTTTCCTTCTGCCAAGGTTACAGAGAAATTAACTAAGTCCTAATGACAGGGATATACTAACATATCTGTGCATCATTTGGCCCTCATCAGACATGTTACTTCAGGCAATATTTGGGAAACAACACAATGAAGTGCAGGTTGGGTCTTACTATAGAGGCAGAGAGGCTTTTTGGGCATTATGTTCTGAAGTTTAATGTCTTCTGCAAAATGAATACCTGAGATCCCCACATATTTGTGTTGAAGAGATGGCAGAAAGATCCAAAGAGAATCAGAGGTGGTTGATGACTCCAATGTACCAACATTTTCCAGTCTCAACTTTACTATAGGACATAGGAATTCAGAGTTTTGGGGCAGACACAAGACAAGATCTTCACTTATTCAATGCATATAAAAATAAATAAAAAAGGAAAACTGGTGTGTTTATTATTTTCCAGGGAAGTAATGAATACCTCTATGAAATCAGTAATAAATATTTGTTTTCCAACCAGGCTCATGCCCTGCCTTATGTCATGAATTGGAATGGCATAACAAGTAAGAAAAGATTATGTTCAAGGGATTCTGCATGCCAGAACACAGTGATAAAGCAAAACAAGAATGAAAAGTTGAGCCTGTGGGAACGTATATGGCATCAGGATGATAACAAGTAATTTTCCTGTTCTATACTTTATGATCAATACTTTATTTTCTTGGGTGATAGGTAGGGTGGTATCTACAAATATTACTGATCAATATTTTAAGTGACTCTGAAGATCACGAAAGAATGTACAGTGCCATAGGCATCCCCACAATAAATCACCCAGGGTAGAGGAAAGAGCAGGATTTCACTAGTTTCTGCCAGATACTAAAGCCTCAAGAAAATTGTCTTCCTTGCCCATAGAGCAGCACTTCAACCCTGACACACAGATGCCATATCCTTAAGGAAAGAAGTAACTTCAGAAGAAGAAAAGGGCAGGATTCCTCTAGTCTCTGCCAGATAGGAACACATGAAGTGAATTCAAACTAAGAGGGGGAGGCCACATCTTTAAAGACAAGCAGTACATGCAGAAGCAGGATCTCCTTGCTATCATTTGACAGGATTAGGTGACTCAGGGCTGTAATGGTGGGAATCAAACAATCTCTGACTTTGCAAATTTCCAAGTGCTCTGTCTCTTGTACAGGTTAGGGTCAATCAGCTTTGTGTGGGTCAATGTCCAATAGGGTTTTATTATACCCATGAGCAACTGAGACCCCAGTATACCCAGATCCTCACAGGTAAGAACCTGCTCTGTTGACAACTGTATTAGCTCTCCTTGTCTCTGAAGGAGGAGTGTGTGCTTTCCAATTGTGCTTGGAATAGGAACCTGTTAGAGCCTATTTACCCAGCAAGTCTTCATAGAGAAGATGATAGGACCATGGGCCTGAGTACAGGTGTCTAAGATTGTATACAATGTGCTGTGCTAGGAGGAGGTATTTTCCTCCAGCCCCTGGCATTTCTTTAAATACCCTATGCCACACATATTTAAATCCAGGCAATCTAGAGACTAATCTGTTATTTTTATCTGTTACCCCCTCCCTATCATTCTACCTAATATTTCCTGCTGCTGCTAAGGAAGAGTACTCTGGGGAAATGTGGGAGTCCAAAATGCTGCTATCATAGGAACCAAGCAGGAGAGTGATCTCAAATCAACCAAGGGAAAGCAAATCCTGTGGTACTGTTTGAGATCTGCTTCAGAGCTGCTGAGTCATTTCACGATCTCAAGTAAATGTGTGCTGCAGCGCTGCAGCTATAAAAATGAAACTGAAAATGGATTACTGGAAAAAACGTAATGTATCTTAGGACCAGAATGCCATTCCCAAATGGCATTCCGTGGTAAGTAGGGGGTGATCATGCTTCCAGCTACTTGGACCTGGATGTCTACTTGAAAGCTTTGCTTTCCACCTGCTGATAGATGATTGTGATTTGGGGAGGTCAATTGTACCTTTCAGGTAACAGTTTTCTATATGCCATTTTAGATTAAATGCACTTTATGTGGAATTTGACACCTGATATTTTCACAGAATCCCAGGTGGCTGTGAGAATATTCCCTGACTCAGTCATGTTTTTAATGGGTCTACTGCGGGAGCATATGATCAATACATCCCTGTTTTATGTCCGGTATTTTTCCCAACAGAAATCTTCTTTGCCAACAATGTGATAATGCAGAATGCAAGACTGAGGCAGAGATCACAGATACTAAGGCTGAAGCAGTGGCTTTAGTGGCACATTTCCTGCACAGCAAACAGGTGCAGGTGACTCAGAGCAGGATGTGGGAAATCCTAACAAATCCCTGCCTATCTCAAGGTATACATTTCCTTCCTCTTCTGCAGCTCTCGGGGACAGTATTAATTCTCTGGAGGTGTTTTGACCAGCTGCAAGCTGGAATTTAGCCAGGAGCCCGGCTGGTAAAACCCTTCAGTGCAGGCATTTTTATTTGATCGGACTGCCTCCTATTTGAATAGGCATAGATTAGGAACCAATAAGGAGTGAGATCTCAAACCCAGGAATAGAAAGCAAATGACATCAGTGAATTTAGAGATCTCCAACAGAGCTGCTGACTCATTTATCCTCCCCCCTCCTCATGTGTTCTTAAAGAAGCACAGAAACTGAAAGGAGAGCACAGGATAAAATGTAATTTAACCAGGGCTCTGACTCCAACTAACAGTACAAAACTGTCGGATGTTGGCTGGTTGGCTGAGCAAGTTTTCAGCTGCCTTGTCCTAAAATCTACCTATCTACAAGAAAGTCTCCATTCCTCTCTGCACTTTTCTGATTGTGACTCTGGGCTGCCAAGTGCATCTGACAGCACTCTCTGTGGTCCTTTTGTTTCCTTTTTTCCTGTTTTTTTGTTTGTTTATTTGTTTTTTAGAATTTGGGTTTATCTGTGTAGCTTTGGTGCCTGTCCTGGATTTCCTTCTCTAGCACATGCTGGCCTCTAGCTCACCACATTTAGCCTGGCTCTGCCTCCCAAATCCTAGGATCCATTTATGAATGCCCACTTGCAGGTCTTCAAAAAGCTGACCCTAAACCTTCCAGACATAATTCAGCCCTTCCCTCTACATAACAGAAAGACAGGGTTATGCCCTAGGTGCCCAAAGCATCATCTGTGCCCCCTTTCGCATTTGCAGCATACCTGTCAATAAAACTAGACTTCACCACTCAGGGATTGGCACCTTGCATTCCTGCTTTAGCAGCTGCTGTGCTCCTGATTTGGGAACCAAAGAACCTAAACATTGGGTCACTCACAACTCTCTTCTCCCACTATAACCTGTCCCATCTCTTAACTTATAAAGTCTTACAAACTTCACCTCCTTCTTGAGTTCTTTCTCTCCAGGTGGTGATACTGGAAGATGTTACACTTACTTTCCAGTTTTGTCCACCCCTTCATATTTCAAACTGCCTTCCTCAATCTTGCCCTGATAGTTCTCTATCTCTTTCCTGTACGGAAACCTAAAGGAACTATTGCCCAATTCTTCACATACACAGGAGGGCACATTTCCTCAGGCCACTTATCCATGATAAACAGATGGCAGCTGCTTTTCACATGTGGGGACACATAAAGTGGGCTATAACATAGTGTCATGTGCTGAGGTGGTAAAAGCACAGGCATTACCCTCACACATTACTAAACAACAGGTTCAGCTGGTAGCTTTCTCCATTCCTTCCATTGGATCTGAGGCAATTGCTAATTGTTATATAGTCTCCAAATATGCTTTTAATAACATAATGTCCCATGCTGCTATGTAGAATGAGAACAGACTACTTACAGCAAAGGGAGGATTCATATCTAACTCAGGTCAAATAATGGCCATGCTCAAAGCCTTCCATCTCCCAAAAGCTATAGGAATCATCCTCTGTCAGTGTAAGTACTTCAACATTTCCACCATCTCTGAGAGAATAAAGCAGGCTAACAAGATATCAAGGAGAGTAACCCTTAAGGGCCCAGACTTGCCACTTTCATCACAGGGAATCCATACAAAGCAGCCCACATCATTACAGTCAACTCCTGACACTAGGCAAATTCTGTCCTATCTACATCAGCTCTTTCACACTAATAGTCATACCCTGTCTCAGTTCATGAAAGCCCACCTACAGCCGACCTCTGAAGACTTACAGTTCTAAGAATTATTAATGTCTCCTGTGAAATTTACCAAAAGGCAAATCCAAATTTCAAATTTTGGAGCCAAACTTTTTCTACCCAACAGATGGTACTTAAACAGGAGGTACTTTTAACAATTGTTTACACTATGAGGATTTTAATAACAGTCACTTAAGCAATTGATAGCTCTGTTATGTTCACTTATTATCATTCTGTTTTATTAAGGTAAAATTGCAGCTAACAGGACTACAAAACAACAAGGTAAAGTTGATGATTTTACCAGCTCCTTCAAATGTGATAATTTACCAACATTAAGCCGTCAATAGAATGTTGCTGATTTATTTTGCAAAGACATGTCTGAAGTTTTCATTCTAACTCTTTTCAGAAACTCAGACATATCTCACTAACAGGAACACAAAAATCTACCCAGTATTATAAGCTAGCATAGTCCACATGGCCAGGCGGATAGTAGACCCAGAAGGATAACCTTCATCTGCAACTTATCTGAAAACATATGTTTTCAGACTTTCCTCTAAATATTCATCCTTATAGTCACAGGCAACATTGCCTGTGACTGCCAGAAAAAATGTATCATTTAAATCACTTTTACACAACTCCACAATTTCTCAAATAGTATAGAACTTATAATGCTTTGTCTCAGGCCACTTTATAAAACCAGAACACTCAACATTAATCTTAGGATAAGAATATATTAAATGCAATGGTCACAAACAGTTCTTATTTAAAGGGAAAGGATATCTGCTGTGAAGACAGTGTCTTCTAAGAATGATAGGGAATTAAGAAGCATAAATATTGCAAAATTTGAGCACCAACAAAATACTACATGAAAGAAAGTAAACAATCAAAATGGTTAGTACAAAGAAATCACAAGTTGTAATGCCAACACAGATGGGAAACTCTCAAATTTCCACACTTAACTGATATCCATGTGATGTTGGCTGTGGCTTTTCTGCTTCTCTGATCTTTCAAAATTCACCCTAAAACTGACACCGAGTTTTTTATTAATAAGACCTTTATTAATAATAATATGGAGGCTGCTGTTGCTGTTCTGAGCTACAATCTGCTTCTCATCATATTGGTGTTGATGATGATGCTGCTACTGGAGTTGAATGGTTTACTACTGCTTGTTCAGAAAAAAATTGCCAGAACCATCATGTTATAAGAAAGCATTGGCTAAGGTCAGTTTGGAGAAGTTTGGCAAGGCAAGTGGTGGGGAGAAATTGCTGTTAAGACATTCTCTTCTAGGAAAGAATAGTCATGGTTTCAAAAGACAGACATTTACCAGACTGTGATTGGTCCAAACCACAGAGGAGGCACAACAAAATTAATAAAATAAAGAAAGGTAAAAGAAAATTTCTGTAGGAAACCATGCCCATGCCTAAAACAATTTTGAAATCTTCAAAATCATGACAGGACCACACAATGAAGATTCCACATGGACTATGATAAAGGCATTATGCTGATTAACACCACTGAAAGATCATTTTTGACTACAAACTGCTCAGGAAATTTCAACTTGGCTAGGGGAGATGATGCAGATTCACAGACAACTCCATCAAGGACTTGAGACAAGCTGTGCACTTTTTTATTATGCAGAGACTAGATAGCAAATGATACTGCTACATTTCCCAGGACTTGACAAGTAACCCCCAAATTTTTTTCAGAGTCTCCTAAAGTTGTCTTTGCCCTCAAAAAGCAGGAAGTAATTTTAAAAAAAACTATGCCCACATGCCCAAGATTTGGAATGGGTGTTTTTTGGTTGTTCAATGGCTTATGGTTAATTATCATTGTTTATAATGCTTGGTTACAAGTTAATTTTTAATGCTCTGGAAAAAAAAGCTAAACAAAGGAGGTTAGATTGGGGTTCTTGTTTTTTTTAAAAAAAAAGAGAGAAGAAAGAGGAAAAAGAGGATATAGAATAGGGTATATTATTGTATCTACTCTGAATATAAAAAATGTACATAAAGAAATGATAAGATAAAACATAGACTTCTGAATATACTTAGAAAGGCAAAAAGAGAGAATATGGATATTTTAAGATAATAGGTAGATTTATGAATCTAATTTTTAAAAGGAACTACTTGTTTTAAATAGGATAAGTAATGAAATTTTTTGTATAAATCTATAAATTGTTAATGGACTAGACATTGTTAATGTAATTCTCCTCCAAACTCCAGCATCAAAAAGCAAAAAGCCTTTATTGGAGAGCTTGGATCCTCTCTGTCTCACACAGTGGTGAGAGAATAGAGCCTTGAGCTCTGGTAGGGCAGAGTTTTTATCATATCAGAGGTTGGGGTAAGGGGATTTCCAGGGTCCATGAACGTGACTGGCTGATAGTTGTCTAGGGTATCAGTAAACAAACAAAAAAAATAGATGGATGGTAGACTCAAGGACATCTAGCCACCTTATCTAATGGTGGAAATGTTTGGAATGTCAGGTACTTTCTATCCCTGGGTGAATCCCTGGGAGGTATCAGCTTCAGGCTTTTCCTGGATCAGGGTGTTACCTGCCAGTAAGCCTGTCACAGAAGCTGTCTTTAGGACCCTAGGCCTGTCAAGCCTGTTTGGGCAAGCTATTTTGATGCTCCTTCACATTCACCCTTCACAAATACCAATGCTAGGACTCAATCATGAGTCCTACCTATACTAAGAACTATTACCTAACAGATTTTCTAGGGCTCAACATCTGTTTCTACTGCCATTTTTAAGGCCCTGAAGTTCTAATCTTTAAATACAAGCAAATTATGGACTTACATAATACCCCTTTGGTTTTGTACAATGAAGGTCAACTGTCTTATCTTACTGCAGAACCATGTACGTTAATAAATTTTCTATTTACAACTCTGAACCTATTTTTCTGCTAAGTCAATGGGCATTATAGTTGACCATCTTGCCTCTTGCCAGCATTTCAGACTTTTCTGAACAGGGAACATAGGATGACATATTCTCTTCTGGAACTGCTTCAAGCTGGCATTGGGATGCTATTGTCAGGGCCCTCAAATGGCTGTCTGAACATATTGTATATACTTATTGGATATAGTTTTACTTGTATTAGTTTTAAGATTTTTTATTTTAGAATAAAAGGGGAAATGTGGTGATACTGTGTTCCCCAAGATATACTGCAACCTACATACACATAATAAACTTACTATGTTGATATGCCTCCAAAAGTACACTGTATATTCTAAGTTTTATCCTAAACATTATGGCACGTGTAGATCTCAGCTAAGTCTGTGGTATAAAATTAAGCATCACCTGGGTAGTTTCAATTTCCATGAAATATGATTGTTCTTCAGATTTTAGGGCTGAGATTGAACGTGAAGTCACTGCTTAGTAAGTGAAATATTTAAAGAATAATGCCGGGCGGTGGTGGCGCACGCCTTTAATCCCAGCACTCGGGAGGCAGAGCCAGGCGGATCTTTGTGAGTTCAAGGCCAGCCTGGGCTACCAAGTGAGTTCCAGGAAAGGCGCAAAGCTACACAGAGAAACCCTGTCTTGAAAAACCAAAAAAAAAAAAAAAAGAAAAAAAGAATAAATGCCACATTTTAGACTAAACATATGTATACATATATATCATTATATTTGACAAATGTTTCTACATACAGATTTTAATATAAAACTTGTCAAACAGCAGGGATGGAAATCAGTGGTTCCATAGCAATTTAAATAAAATGGGGTTTGTATGAAAAAAAAACAAGATCCACATGTGGAATATTCCTTTACAATGTCTGAATATATATCATTGTGATTGATTTAATAAAGAACCTGACTGGTGTATACCTAGGCAGGACTAATTTTGTCAGGAGAAACAGACAACGTGGTTTCTGGGAAGAAGGGAGGAGGCCCAGAATTGTGAAGAGACTAAGAGAGAAGGAAGTGAACTTACAATACTGAGAAAATGATCCACACCACTATCTACTTCTCCTAGCTCCCATCATATATAAGACTGACTCCCCTTGCAATAAACGAGACCTTGACGCAACTGAGACTGACTTCGTCTTCCTTTAAGCGCCTGGTCTCCTTTCTCTCTCACCCCCATTGATCTTTCAGGAGGTGCCTCCTCGTGTTTTACCCAATAACCTGACCTGCAGGACGGGTCAAGTGGCGCCCGAACGTGGGGCTCGAGGCACGGTGACCTGCCGGACGACAGACAAAGGTAGGGGCCCAGGAGAGGATCAGGGTAGAGATGCCCGGACCGCATCACTCATGCAACGCGGGAGAGTCTTGAGGTAAGTGTGTCGTCCCATCGATCACATGGGCAAAAATTTATCTAAAGGGACTGTTTTTCTCAAGGAGATGAAAGGTAACCTTAGAGAGAGAGGAATAAGAGTTAAGAAAAAGGATTTGATAAAATTCTTTCAATATGTGGAGGAGAAATGTCCCTGGTTAGTGATTAATGGACCAGGAATTCACCCTTTGACTTGGAACAAGGTTGGAAAATATATTAACAAATTACTCAGAGACAGGGAAAATGTCCCCGATGGCTTTTTTAGTTTTTATGGTGTGATTAGAGATGTTCTAAAGGAAGCAGAGGGAGACGGGCGTGTTTCACATTTACTAGCCCTTGAAGAGGATTTTCTCTCAGACTCCCCCTGCCTGACACCCGATAATGAGTCTGGAGGTGCGGCGGCCACTTCGTTAAAAAATGAAAGTAAAACAAAAACAGCCACTTCTCCCCTAATAAAGGCTCAAAAGAACATCGAGATCATGTGCCATCCTGCAGCCGCCCCGGTCTCGTGTGCCCCCTCTCTTATCGATGAGCCTGTCCCTAATGAGTTAACACCTCCCCTAAGAAAGCCACCCACTGCCATTCAATCTTGTAAAAAGATCTACCCTGTTGTTTACAAAAATGCGTCAGGCGATGAATGGCTTGACCCCATGTCTGAAGTAAGCTTGTGAGAGGAGGCAGCATGCTATGAAAAAGAAAGATATGACCCCTCTCCTTTTACTCAGTCCCAGATCCTATTTGGTGAGAGGTGCCTTCGTTGCCCCCCCCCCCCCCCCCCCGTCTCCCTATGTCCCTCCTATTCCCAGTGCCCCGAAAGCACCTACTCATAGAGAAACAGTGCTGGGACAAATGGGCTGTGCTATACTGGGAATGCAGGGCCTTTTAGAAACCAAGGAATCTTTTCTAAACCAGATCACCAATTTAAAAGATGTTCTTTCTATGAAAAGAGAGTTGAGGGATCTTGCCCAACAGATACAGGAGATACAAGCTGACCTTACAGGAGAGGCCAACACCACCCTTCCCACCACCTCCGGTAATTCCCGTCACTCAGACTCCCAGTCGAAGGCCAAACCAAAAGTAGAAAAAATCAAAAAGACACTGCCCACCATTTCCCTCTCGTTCCCAGTAATGACCTGCTCTGGTACTCAGTCCCAGGTCATGGGGGAACAAGTTGACATGACACAGGATGATGATGAGGACACTGAGGGTGCAGAGCAAGGCGCCTCAGCTTTGGCTCAGCTTCCTCAGGCCTATCCAGAGCCACACCAGGAAGTGCAGGATTAAACCTCTGTTCCCCCACCACCCGGGTTGTAACCCCAGAAGAGGGCACGGTGATTATAGAAACTGGGGTCCTTGGCCCTCCCCCGCCTGGTATGTTCTTCCCAATTATAGGCCGAGCCTCCAGCTCACTACAAGGGCTCTCCATTGTTCCCTCCATAGTAGATGCTGATTATGAAAGAGAAATAAAATGCCTGGCCATGGCCTCTCGGGGTCCTATCACCATCCCCGCAGGCCACCGCATTGCACAGGCCCTTCCTCTGCCGATGGTTGGACGATTTTCCCATAAGGGTCCAACTCGTGGTCACTCAAAACCAGGATCTTCAGATATATTTTGGGTACAACAATTAACAGAGGGCCGGCCTATACTCAACCTCTCCTTGGAGGGGAAGCAATTTTCAGATATCCTTGATACGGTGCTGATGCCACCATTATAGCAAAAAAATACTGGCCTGATTCATGGCCACTGGAACCCACTGCCACACATTTAAAGGGAAAAGGCCAAATCCAAAATACATTACAAGGCTCTAAATTCTTAAAATGGAAAGACCCCGAGGAAAATACTGGAACAATAAGGTCCTTTATAGTTGAGGGGTTGCCAACCAACCTGTGAGGAAGAGAAATTTGACACAAATGGGGTCATTATAATAAGTCTGAATGATAAAGTGACCCAAATGATGCTAAAGACAGGCTTTCTGCCTGGCAAAGGGTTGGTGAAGTTTGAACAAGGACGAACTCAGCCTATCATGCCCACCCCCAAGCTGGATAAAAGAGGATTGGGGACAGACCTTTTTTCCTAAGGACCACTTTTCCTCCTGCATGCCAAGCCGATAAAATAACTTGGAAGTCAGACTATCCGGTTTGGATAGACCAGTGGTCCATGCCTCAAGAAAAGGTACAGGCTGCCCTACAGTTGGTGTAGGAACAATTAAAACAAGGGCATCTTGAACCTTCCACATCTCCATGGAACACTCCTATTTTTGTGATAAAGAAAAAGACTGGAAAATGGAGGCTATTGCAGGATCTCAGGGAAGTAAACAAAACCATGGTCCCCATGGGAGTGTTACAGCCTGGGTTGCCATCTCCTGTGGCCATTCCCAAAGAATATTTTAAGATAGTCATAGATATCAAAGATTGTTTTTTCTCTATCCCCCTGCATCCTCTGGATTGTAAATGCTTTGCCTTTTCTATACCTGTTGTGAATCATGTTGGGCCTAACCTTCAATTTCAATGGAGAGTATTGCCCCAAGGAATGGCCAATTCCCCTATGCTATGTCAAAAATATGTAGCTCAGTCTATAGATCCAGTGAGGGTCCAGTACCCTGAAGTTTATATTATACATTATATGGATGATTTGTTAATAGCAGGGAAATCTGAAGAAAAAACACAAAATGTAGCTCTAAAGATAATTACCACACTTCAGGACCGAGGATTTCATATAGCTCCACAGAAGATACAAACCCAATACCCCTTCCTGTTTTTAGGGTTCGAGTTACACCCGGACCTCCTCTATACACAAAAAATCCAGATTAGAAAAGATACACTTCGTTGTCTCAATGATTTTCAAAAGCTTTTAGGGGATATCAATTGGCTGCGACCCTATTTAAAAATAACCGAGGGAGAAATACGCCCTTTTGAAGATATCCTCAGAGGAGACTCCGACCCTCAATCCTCTAGATACCTTATGGTGGAGGCAGAGAGGGTATTACAAAAGGTTGAAACGGCCATCACTCAACAACATACGGATATTTTGACCCGAATCTCCCATTATATTTGATCATTTTTTCTACAGATTTTGCCCCTACAGGCCTGCTTTGGCAAGAGCTCGTACCTTTACTGTGGGTACATCTTCCTGTTACTAAAAGAAAAATCCTTCCCACCTACCCTTCCCTGGTTTGCCAATCGATAATGTTAGGAAGAAAAGCCTCCACTCGATACTTTGGGCGTGACCCTGATATTATTGTTATGCCATATGATAAAGAACAACTTGAATGGTTATGCACCTGTAGTCCTGACTGGGCCATCCTTGTCTGCACCTATGAAGGAAAACTTGACACACAGATGCCCAGTAACAAACTCCTACAATTCTTCTCCCTTACTTCTTTTGTTTTACTTAAAAATACCCAAATGGAGCCCATCCCGGACTCCCCTGTGCTTTTCATAGATGGGTCAAGTAATGGTAAAGCTGCTTATGTCCTCAATGGCCAAAAGAACGTTATGACAACACCTTTCAAGTCAGCCCAGCTGGTGGAGCTATATGCTGGCCTTGCTGTCTTTAAAAATTTTGAAGATCGCTCCTTTAATTTGTATTCAGACAGTAGATATGTGGTAGGGGCTTTACAGGCTTTAGAAATGGTCCCAATAATCCAACCCATTACTCCCACCTTCCAAATCTTTTCTGAATTACAAAAATTAATCCGACAAAGGTCGCTACCCTTTTATGTTGGCCATATTCATGCCCACACAGACCTACCTGGACCCCTAGCTCAGGGAAATGAACTTGCCAATTCTGCTACACGTTCTATCTTGATTTCTCACTTGGAACATGATCAGGTAGCAGCCGCTCATGAGGCACACCGCCTTCATCACCTCAATGCTCAAACTTTGAGACTAAGGTTCTCAATTACTAGAGAACAGGCTAGGGAAATTGTAAAAAACTGTAAAAATTGCCTGATGCTCTTACCTGAACCTCATTATGGAGTAAACCCCAGAGGGCTTATACCTGGACAACTATGGCAGATGGATGTCACCCATGTTCCTGCTTTTGGCAAATTAAAGTTTATACATGATACTGTAGATACCTTCAGTGGATTTATTTGTGCCTCCGCTCATAATGGAGAAGCCACCAAAGATGTTATCAATCATATGTTACACGTCTTTACAGTGTTGGGTCAGCCAAAATGTATAAAAACTGATAATGGTCCGGGATATACTAGTAGCAAATTTAGACTATTTTGTTTACAATTAGGAATTAAACACATCACTGGAATATCCTATAACCCTCAAGGCCAAGGTATCGTGGAGAGAGCTCACCAAACTTTAAAAAATACTCTTAATAAACTTAGCTCACAAGAGACACTATTTCCCCTTAAGTGAAACCACAAAGCTCTGCTTTCCCACGCCCTATTCGTATTAAATTTTCTGACATTGAATGTTTTTGGAAAATCTTCAGCTGAGTGACACTGGCACCCAGAAACCAAACAAGGATATGCACAGGCCCTTTGGAAAGATCCAATAACCAGAAAATGGGGCGGCCCTGATCGAGTTGTAATCTGGGGAAAGGGGTCTGCATGTATCTATGACTCTAAGGAAAATGGGGCTCGTTGGCTACCAGAAAAACTAATTAAGCCTTACTCTACACAGATTGCCTCCCTAGACTAAGGAAAAAATAACTGTTATGTCCAGGACACAACTCTGAGACAAAAAATTCTCTCTTTTTCTTTCAGAAATGCCTCCAGCTTGGAAAATAAAAGGAGCCACGGACATCTCAATGGCAGGACCTGTTTGTCTCGGGCCTCGGAAAACCAACCCCTGCTTCATCGTTTGCTTACTACTCTTCCCCCTTCCCCTCTCCTGCATCTCCAAGGAAAGCCCCCATGCTATTAAAAAGCTCACCTGGCGAATTTTCACAGTAATGGGGGGAGGAGGTCTGGAGGGTTACTGCAAACCATGCTCCCTATTCCTGGTGGCCGTCACTCACACCTGACTTCTGTTAGCTGGCTGCAGGATTGGATTCTTGGGATATACCTACTATTGACCAACACCAGTTAAATGTTACAGGAGGTCAAACAATTCCAACCTGCAATCAATTTCCTCACAGTCCTAAAACCACTTGGACAAGCCCTTGTGGGACATTCCATGATAATAACCCTGCCGTGATGACTGCCCCAGGCTGTGTTAGTCCTATGGCTCATTGTAGGTTAGCACAATCTGACTTTTATGTCTGTCTTAAGGATGGTAGTAGCGGAGCCACGGCTACCAGATGTGGGGGATTTGAGACCTTCTTTTGTGCTCGATGGAGTTGTGAAACTACAGGGGCAGCTTACTCGGAACCAACTTCATCTTGGGACGTTATTTCAGTTACAAGAGGGTACAGTAAGCCTAGCACAAATAGACGTTTTTGCTTTAGCTCCTATACTGGGACAGCCCATAATCACTGGCTATCATTACCTCTAAACATAATCTTCACCCCTCAGGGTAGGGCAAATCGAGAATGGCCCTCAGGAAAAACATGGGGACTCTGCTGGTATCTTGATGGCACAGATAAAGGAGTCATTTTCAAGATCTTCTTAACAATAGAAAACTTGTACCCAAAGGTACAACTTAGGGCATTGGTTAACTGTTGTAAGTATATAGGGGGAGATTTTTAGGTAGCTGGACATTCTGTGGTAATTAATTGTGTTCCACAGTTTATGGTCTGAGGACTATTCCATTGCTTCTTGGATCTGCTATGAGAATCTCACAAGTTGCTGTCCAGGCAGAAGAGGAAGTTTAGAAAACATTTTATTGGTGGAAGTCCACAAGGGTTCTCACATGGAGCAAGGAGTGTCCTGATATCAGAAAACTTTGATTGATACAGATCTGAAGTGTTTCTGACCTGTCTATGTAGTTCCAAGATGACTCTATAGCTTGGAAGTATTTTTAAACATATTTAAGGACAAACACAGGGAATTTAAAATCTTCATCTGGTTTGCCATGATATTATAAATTTTAGAACTCTGCTCTCAGAATTTTATTGGTAGAATGTCAGGCAGTATCCTGGATGAAGCAGGGACCTAAAGGTCCATTTTGCCAAACAAAGTTCAGTGGTCACATTCCTATGGTTTCTGCATGTCCAGTCATACAGTATTTCAAGTAGGCCAGGCAAGAACAGTTTCTTGCCAAAATGGATATTTTTGCAAAGAAGAATATAAACTCAGTATGGAGTGTCTGCAATGCCCATCCTCTTCTCTGAAGTAAATTGTTGACACCAGCAGCAGAAATGTCTCACTGTACTGAACTTGTAAATTTTTTAAATATTTTAAATGCCACATTCTGTAGGTCATTGAAGTGATTGAAGATCGCCTGCCTAACTGAATTATGTCTATGTATACCTAGAAATCTTAACAGCAATATAAGTTTGACTATCAAAGAAGACTAATTATTAATCTATATTTTTAATTATCTAGTACAATCTAAATGAGTTACATAAACATAATATCTTAAAGAAGAGTAGAAATATATACAGTATAACAAAATTAAATTTAAACTTGAATCAATAACTAAAATCTATAGCAATGTAAAACATTTTAAACAATATGTTCTTAGAAAGTAGATTCAATAATCTAACCTTTCTTCCTATCATATCTTGATGCTATCCCCCATTTATAGTTTTAGAAAGATATTGTATTTAAAATCAACCTTTTTTAAATAAAAATATTGCTTTATTTCTATCAAAACCAGAGGGCTCTTTATGGGAGAAAATAATCTCTCAACCTCTGTTTTCGCAATGTTTTGTTTTAGAGAAGGAGTGAGCTAATTTCACCTCCAATGCAAGCTTGGTATATTTGGGAATTTGGGTGCAGCTTCTCATACTACTTCCTGCTGTATGAGGATGCTCTATTCTTATGGGGATATAAAGAAAATTTTAGGATTATGGGGTAGTCCATGAGGCTGTATTGTCTTACAGAAAACTCTGTGTAACTCAGTGGGAATAGGTCAAGCCCACATGTGCGGAACACACCATAGAGTAGTTCAAGCCCACATGTTGCAGTATCTCATGACCCTCATGAGACATGGTTCCTGCTCCTTTTAGTATTGGTTAATTTTAGATTTCAGGTAGAAACTCAAGCAGTTGGGTGCCATTTGGAGCTGAAGTTATCCTGTTTCTGCCCGGCTCCTGCTGCCCTCAGACACAAGAAAATACACTGAGACTTACATTATTTACAAACTGTATTGACTAATGGCTCAGGATTCTTGTTAGCTGTTCTTATATCTTAAATTAACCCATTTCAATTCATCTATAAGTTGCCATGTGACTTTTGGCTTACCAGTATCATTACATGTTGTATCTCATCATGGCTTCTGGCAGCATCTCCCTCATTCAGCCTTCCACTTTCAAGAATTCTCCTCTCTTGGTCCTGCCTATACTTCCCGAGTGGCTACTGGATAATCAGCACTTTATTTATTAACCAATCAGTGCAATACATGCAGAGCATACAGAACATCCCACAGCAGATAGTCTGTAGGTTCCCTGTTATAAACTAAGACAGAGTAAGACCATTAGCATTAAGAGCTGGTATAGATAGGACAGAATTATCCTCGTGACAGGAGATGTCTGCGAGGATGTGGCTTGAACTATATGTATTGCCTGTGGTGCAGGACATAAGCTTGGCCTCTAGACTGCCACTGTCCTAGCTTCCAGGTTGATACAGTTATTTCACTTAGAGATGATAGAGCTGTCAATCTGATGCAAGTGACAGTGAATAATTCCTATTACATTGGGGAAATAGGAAGCTTTATCATGACCATTATTTGGCCTGAGTTAGTTATGAATTGTCCTTTTGCTGTGAGAAGGCAATGCTTATTCAAGATCCCCTTATTTGGGATCTCTGCCTTTCCTCAGTCTCATAATTGTCTGGAATTCACCTCTAAGATTTACCAGATCAAATCTAAAGCTCTTAATGTACCATGGCATTTTCAAATCACCTACCATCCTAAGTCCTCAGGGAAGTTAAAGCATACAAACTGGTCTTCAAAAAATATTCTTATTAAGATGCCAGAGCAACTTCATACTGACTGATTGAATTTATTGTCTCTAGCTACTTTCAGGCTCTGGGCATTTTCCAAGCAAGCCTTTTCAATCCCACCATTTGAAATCATGTATGGGAGACCAGCTCTAAATGCTGGCCCCCTATCCAAACCATCACCTCTTCCTAATCACCTGCTCATTCCTCTACTCTATCATGTCTGCTGTCTCCTTTAGAATTTTGCTGACCCTCCTTACCTCAGCGATGTGATAATCCATGCACACCCCAAATCCACATTGGGGATCAGGCCTTCATTCCCCTGCAGGCCAGCAATACTCATCACTTTTCCCTAAATAGTAGGTATCCTTCAAGGTAATTCTTGTAACACCCACAGCTGGGAAGCTTGAGGGCTTTGCCACTTAATACATCTCCACAACCTGAAGCCTTTTATCCTGCCCTCGCCAATAGAAATTTTTCATCATACACAGTGAAACAAATAGGGCCCTGTTCTCTTAAATTCCAGAGGACATCAGAATTAATGCCTTGTCACTAAATCCAGAAAAATGAGGATTTATTCCACAACTGTACTCAATCCATCTGGATTGGGATAACCAAATATATTTTTTCTTCTTCCTGATTCTGTCTTCAAGTTCTCCTGTAACTACTGACATATTCTGCTTCATCAATCTCTGTCTGTGAGTCTAATAAAACTTTCAAATTTCTAGTGTAAACTGTTGTGGATATCGCTCTGTATAAATAAAATGAGAAGATGTTAAGAACTTGTAAGCCACGTTCCACATGGCAACATATAGATTACTAGAATTGGGTTAATTTAAGATATAAGATAATCTAACTAGAAGCCTGCCACGGCTATAGAGTTCATGAAAATATAACTCTCTGTGTGTTTACTTGGTTGGGTCTGAGCAGCTGTGGGACTGGTGGTGAGAAAGATTTTTCTTGACTGTGGGCCAGGATGGACCAGGAAAACTCCAGCTACAATTGGCACCCATGGTTTGGCAAGGATTTCCCCCCAAAACCTGAGAAAAGAGATTCTAAAATGGAGCTAAAAACAGCTTCCTAGTTGTCTCTCTCAAATTAGCATCAGCCTGCTTGTTTGAGGTACTCCATGGTGGGTTTGTGTCTTGCATTTGTGCTTGACCTAAGCTATGTTACACAGAGGTGTCTCCAAGCTACAAACTGTGCTGTGTGTTGGATATAGTTTTTGCTAGTTATTAAAAAAAGTAAGATATTTCTGGGCTACATACTGATATGGTAAGAGCATAGATCCACTGTTTCTAAGAGTTGATGGCTCCCAGAGCTGGCAGTAAACTACCACTGCCATGTTGAAAAGCAGAGGTTGGCAAAGACAGAAGCCACAGTGCTGTTCCTCTCTTAGAATGCTGCAGTTTAAAGTAATAAGTTCACAATTAGACAGATTTGTGTTACAAGGTGTATAAAAAATGTATGCAGGCTTGGAAGAAAGAGAAAAAGAAATATATACAGTTATATAAAGAAGTGGATAGTTTTTAAAAAATAAAGTCTTTAAAGAGACAGTAATAGTTTTATAAAAAATAAGCCAAGTAAAGAGGGCTATTACACAGAGAATCAGGATTATGTTGTCTTTGGGATTTTTAACTGCAGAAAAACATTTGATTGTAAAAGCTGTGGAGTTAAGCCAATATGTATATTTTAAAGGTACTTTGACTTCAAAATTTGGATGTAAGGAAAAGAGGCTCTGGTTTTGTTTCCACAGAAAGCAAGAGGCTAGGGATTTGTTTCAGAATAAAATACATCAGGTTTGACCATCAAAGACACCTGAAAAGGTCTCAGATGACACCATGGCCCAGATGATCCAACTTCCAGAATGGTTTTAAGGCAACTGGCTCAGACAATACACCCTCACAGACTACTCCATGATACTAAATTTTTCTTTGTGTCCCTATAAGATATAGTGCCCCTCCCGAGGCAGGAAGTAATAAGAGAAGCTATACCCAAATTCCCAAAAATACCAAGCTGGCTTTGGAGATGGAATTGGCTCATTACTTCCCTAAATCCAAACATATTGCAAAAAAAAACACACACACACACACACACAGTTGAGATTTTCATTTGTCCCATATCAGAATAGCCCTCTGGTGTGGGACAGAAAAAAACAATATTTTTATTCAAATCATGTTGATTATAAATGCGATCTCTTTCTAAAGAAGAAAAGAGGACATAACATAGATATGAAAGGATGAAAGGGTAGGTTATTGAATCTACTTTTAAAGAGCAACGACTTGTTTGAAATGTTTTACATCAGTATAAATTTTAGTTTATTGATACAAATTTAGAGTTGATTTTGTTATACTGTATATAAACATATTTCTACACTCTTTTGAGGTATTATGTTTATGTAAATCATTTAGATTGTAATGGAAAATTAAAAAATACAGATTAATAATTTGTCTTCTATGATAGTCAAACTTATAGTCATGTTGTTTTCAAGGTATACATAGATATATTTCAGATAGATAGGTAATGTCCAAATACTTCAAACACGTACAGAATATCGCATTTAAAATGTTTTAAAAATTAGACTTTCTGGACAGTGAGACATGTCTGCTCCTGGCAGCAGTGATTTACTTCAGAGAGGAGGATCAGCATCGAAGAGTTCTATATGTAGTTTATCTTCTTCTTGGCCAAAATACCCCTTTGGGAAAGAAACTGTTCTTGCCTGGACTGCTTGATCAACTGGATATACAGGACCATAGGAAAATTAAAAAATGTGTGTTTATTATTATCAAATGAGTATTGAATGCCTGTCTGCCATCATCAATCAATAATTGACTTCCAATAAACTTAATGCCCTCTCTTTTATAATGTATAGGAATGGACTGAGAATAAGGAACAAATCACATATAAGAGACTCTTTATGCAAGAACACAGTGATAATGCAAACCAAGAATGCAACATGAGTGGGGGTAATGAACGGCGAGGGTCAAGGGAAAGAGAGCTTGGGGGAACAGAGTATCCCAGCTGGATCAACAACAGAGAGGGAGAACAAGGAATAGGAGACCATGGTAAATGAAGACCACATGAGAATAGGAAGAAGCAAAGTGCTAGAGAGGCCCACAGAAATTCACAAAGATACCCCCACAACAGACTGCTGGCAATGGTCAAGAGACTGCCCGAACTGACCTACTCTGGTGATGGGATGGCCAAACACCCTAATGGTCACGCTAGAAACCTCATCCAACTACTGAGGGATCTGGATGCAGCAATGCATGACTAGGCCACGGGTGGATCTCTGGGAGTCCAATTAGCGAGAATGAGGAGGGTTTATATGAGCGAGAATTGTTGAGACCAAGGTTGGATAAAGCACAGGGACAAATAGCCAAACGAATGGAAACACATGAAATATGAAACAATGGCTGAGGGGTCATCAACTGGATCAGGCCCTCTGAGTGGGTGAGACAGTTGATTGGCCTGATCTGTTTGGGAGGCATCCAGGCAGTGGGACCGGGTCCTGTGCTCATTGCATGAGTCGGCTATTTGAAACCTGGGGCCTATGCAGGGTCGCTTGGCTCGGCCTGGGAGGAGGGGACTGGACCTACCTGGACTGAGTCTACCAGGTTGATCTCAGTCTTCGAGGAAGGCTTTGCCCTGGAGGAGATGGGAATGGGGGGCGGGCTGGGGGGAAGGTGAGGGGGGCGGCAGGGGGGAGAACAAGGGAATTCGTGGCTGATATGTAGAACTGAATTGTATTGCAAAATAAAAAAAAAATTAGACTTTCTGGACAGTGAGACATGTCTGCTCCTGGCAGCAGTGATTTACTTCAGAGAGGAGGATCAGCATCAAAGAGTTCTATATGTAGTTTATCTTCCTCTTGGCAAAAATACCCTTTGGGAAAGAAACTGTTCTTGCCTAGACTGCTTGATCAACTGGATATACAGGACCATAGGAAAATGAAAAATGTGTGTTTATTATTATCAAATGAGTATTGAATGCCTGTCTGCCATCATCAATCAATAATTGACTTCCAATGAAGTTAATGCCCTCTCATTTATAATGTATAGGAATGGACTGAGAATAAGGAACAAATCACACACAGGAGACTCTTTATGCAAGAACACAGTGATAATGCAAACCAAGAACGCAAAGTTGATACTGTGAATACCTAAGAGGTATCAGGGTATTAACAAGTAAGTTTCCAGTGCTATACATTATTTTCCATACTTTATTGACCCTGGTAACAGATAGAGAAGTGTCTGCAAATGTTACTGCTCCATATTTTCAGTGCCTCTATGGATCATGAATAAAACTACAGTGTCATAGACATTCCCACAATAAATCTCCCAGGGAAGAGAAAACAGCAGGATTTCACTAGTCTCTGCCAGATACTAAAACCTCAAGAAAATTAACTTTCTTGCCCATAGAGAAGGGCATCAAGACTGGCACAGGTATACTATATCCTCAAAGAAAGTAGCTTCAGAAGAAGGGAAGAGCAGGACTCCCCTAGCCTATGCCAGATCCTAAAGCCTGAAGTGAATTCAAACTGAGAAGGAGAGACCACATCTTCAAAGAAAACCCATAGCTGCAGAAGCAGGAATCTGCTTGCTCCACATTTGACAGGATCAGGTGATTCAGATCTGTAATACTTGAATCAAACAATCTTTGATTTGGTAATGTCCACGCGATATGTCTCTGCTTGTATTACAGGAGCAATCTGCCTTGTGGGCACCAAATAAAAATCGGATTTTACTGTGCTCATAAGCAACTGAGACGCAAATTATACCCACAGGCTGACTAGTGAGAAGCTGCTCTGCAGACAATTTTCTTAGCTCTTCTTGCTTCTGATGGAGAAGGGTGTGCATTCAAATTTAGTTTGGAATGGGAACCTGTTAGAGCCCATTTATGCTTTACCCAGCAGGTCTGCTTAGAGAGGATGATTGTATCATGGTTCTGAGTGCAGGTGGCTAAGATGAGCTGCACCTGTCTGTGCAGGGTGGTTGTCTTTTCTCCAGCCCTTGGCATTGCTTTAACTACCCAAGGGCAGAGACTGTAGATGCTGGATGGATTAGGATACAGGCACTCTCATAGCTATCCTGTATTTTCTATGTGTTTCTCTCTCTTAAATCCTTCTAAATAATATTCCATGCTGCTTCTACTCAAGAATTTTTGGGGAAATGAGGGGCTGGGACATGGCACAACACACAGGAAACAATATGGAGAGTGAACTCAATTCCAAAAATGGAAAGCAAACCCTGGGATACTCTTTGAGATCTCCTTCATAGCTGCTGAGTCATTTCACCACCACCCCAACTATATGTGTGCTGCAGCCCATACACCGAAACTGAAAGTGAATGACAGGAAATGTTGTATTGAATTTTAGGCCCATAGTTCAATTCTCAAAAGAGAAGAACATCTCATGGAAATGAGACGATCCTGTACATGGTACTTGGGCCTGTTTACTGTCTATCTACCTGAAAGCCTCACTTTCCACCTGAGGATGGCTGATTGTGATTCTGGGCTGCAAATTTTACCTTTCAGGTAACAGTTATCGATATACCATTTTAGATTCCCCAAGTGCACTTATTTGTGGAATCTGATTCTAGAAATTTTCATAGAATCGCAGGTGGCTAAATGAGAATTGTCCCTGACACAGTCATTTTCTTAATGGGTCTTCTCAGGGAGCATATAATCAATACATCACTGGTTTTTGTCAGGTATTAAGGCTGAAGCAGTGGCTTCAGAGGAAGGAGGACATGAGGGCATTTCCGGCAGAGCAAACAGGTGCAGGTGCAATTGCTGCTATTTACAAGCTTCACTGGGTTTTCTATATGTGATAGGACTGAAGGTAAATCTGCGTTTTAGTGGACTAAATGATGAGAAACAAAATTCTCATGAGCTACATACTCTAAAAGAGAAAATAGTGAGGAACTCTCAAATATAATTTTGTCATAGTGGCCAAATAATCAGAGGAGGAATCAAGTAATTTTTCAAGAAATAATGAAACAACTGTGTTTATTATTAACAAATGAAGTATTGAATGCCTGTCTGCCATCAGCAATAAATAATTGACTTCCAATGAAGTTAATGCCCTCTCTTCTTTCATATATAGGAATGGACTGAGAATTAGGAAAAAATCACATACAAGAGACTCTTTATGCAAGAACACAGTGATAATGCAAACCAAGAATGCAAAGTTGATACTGTGAATACCTAAAAGTCATTAGAATGTTACCAAGTAAGTTTCCAGTGCTATACTTTATTTTTCATACTTCATTGCCTTTGGTGAGAGATAGAGAAGTGACTGCAAATGTTACTGCTCCATATTTTCAGTGCCTCTATGGTTCATGAATAAAACTACAATGTAAAAGCCATTCCCACAATAAATCTCCCAGGGTAGAGGAAACAGAAGAATTTCACTAGTCTCTGCCAGATAATAAAACCTCAAGAAAATCATCTTCCTTGCCCACAGAGCAGGACATCAAGAGTGGCACACGGATGCTATATCCTTAAGGAAAGCAGTAGCTTCAGAAGTAGGGAAGAGTAGGACTCTTCTAGGCGATGCCAGATCCTAAAGTCTGAAGTGAATTCAAACCAAGAAGGAGAGAATTTCTGGGGAAATGAGGGGGTGGGACATGGCACAACACACAGGAAACAATATGGAGAGTGAACTCAATTCCACCAATGGAAAGTAAATCCTGGGGTACAATTTGCAATCTCCTTTCGAGCTGCTGAGTCATTTCACCCTCCCAACTATATGTGTGCTGCAGCCCAAACAACATAACTGTAAGTGGATGACAGGAAATGACGTAATGAATTATAGCCCCAGAATTCAATTCTCCAAAAGAAGAACATCTCATGGAAACTAGACGATCATGTACATGGTACTTGGCCCTGTTTCCTGGCTATCTACCTGAAAGCCTCACTTTCCACCTGCAGATGGCTGACTGTGATTCTGGGCTGCAAATTTTACCTTTCAGGTAACAGTTATCGATATGCCATTTTAGATTCCCCAAATGCACTTATTTGTGGAATCTGATTCTTGAAATTTTCATGGAGTCGCAGGTGGCTAAGTGAGAATTGTCACTAACACAGTCATTTTCTTAATGGGTCCTTGGAGGGAGCAAATAATCAATACATCACTGGTTTCTGTCAGGTATGAAGGCTGAAGCAGTGGCTTCAGAGGAAGGAGGACATTTCCGGCAGAACAAACAGGTGCAGGTGACTCTGAGCAGGACTGTGGGCAATACCAACAAACCCTGCTTATCCGTGTTTCTACTGCCTCTGTCTGCAGCAGTTCTCTGGGACAGTTATCCTTGTCTTGTGTTGTTTACAGTCAGGCTGTGGCTGAATTCCAGCCACGAGCTGGAATTTAGCCAGGAGCCTGGCTATTGAAACTGTGGACTGCAAGCTCTTTTATTCCATCTGTCTGACTCATATTCAAATACACAACCAATAAGAAGAGAGCTGTCTAAAGTAGAAGGGAAAGCAAATGACGGCATTTTGTTTGGAGATCTCCATTAGAGCTGTGACTCATCTGTCTCTCCCTCCTTCCTGTATGTTGAAAAAGGAGCAGGGAAACTGAAAAGGGAACACAGTATAAAATGAAATTACCATGAGCTCTCTCTCCAACTAACAGTAAATTACTGGCTTATGGTCTCTTGTGGTGTTATGTGTACCAGCCACACCCTAACTACACGACTGTGCCTCCTCTGTCCCTCAGTCAGGAACATAGCTTAGGCATCCCAGGGCCTTGACTACTAATTTCCCCTATGGTGTGTAGTTATGTAACCTGCATGCAGCTTGATTACATAGTCTATGTTCCTGCATGGCATAGCTATGTGAGTCAGGAATAAGTCTGCAAACAAGACTGTCAGATCTAGCACAGGCTATCTGACCAGCCACATGAAGGCCTCCAGGTTCCTGTTTAAAAATTTGTAGAGAAAGCCATTGGGCTTGAGCCAAACCCTGTCCCATGTAGGTTACCTGGGCCTCATTAAAAAATGCTACTGATATGTGAATAGGTTAGTTGATTGACCCTGTGTAACTCATGACATGGGGACATCAATCAAACACCAACATATATTCAATCTCCTACCCTGGATAATGGAGGATTGAAGGTACCCAGGTCCTTACCCAACAACAGTCATATCATAAAAAAACCTTGAGTAGCCATTATTATATAGGCATGATCCTCCTCCTTCTAGGCACTCAGCCCACTAGCTATGACAAGACACTTCCCTCTCAATCTCTCATGTAGACCCCATAGTCTTGGATAGCCAGACTCCTTCTATTGCTAGAAACCATTACTCTATTTTTATCCAGTTCCAGCACCCTACCTGGTACATCACTCAAATTCAGTACACTCTTTCACTCTAGAGCCTATCATCCCTGAACTTCTCAGAAAGATGCTACTTCATCCAAACATTTCTCCTTTTAACACCTCTATATTTAGAGTTAAGACTCCTAATAGAATATTCCACCTGATTTAAGACCTGCATGCAGATGGTTTATAAATGTTATCATTTAATAAAAAACACAGTGCTAAATATAGGGGTGAAGACTTAGAGATCAGGGAAATTGGAAATATCACAAGCAAACCTTACCTCACCTACCCTGCAGCTTCCCAATGCAAGCTACTTGCTGTCTTAAACATGCTTTTATTGCCTTGCTCTTATGCCCTTTAATTGGCTATGTTAGTCAAGCTATATCTTTTGACCTTGTATGTCTGTTCAGAATTCAGGTCTTTATGTTTGGTCCTGGCCTTAAAATAGTGTGTCACCATGTTTTCCTCTGTTCCATATTATGCCTTGAAAACACAGAGACCCTGTCTGATAAGTGTGCTGCCTGAAATTTATTTACTTAAAATGGCTGGCCTTTCCTTCCTGATCTCCGGCAATCTTTAATAAAGCATAAATAAAATATTACCACGTTTCTGCACAAATAAAATATTACTACACCTGCAACTCATTAAATCTGCAGTGGTCCTCTCCATGCCTAAACTTTACACAATTCTTTACACTATCCCTTCAGAAACCACACAGTACTCAGTTCTGGATTTCAAGGTTACCTTCTTTCCTATACCTGTTAGCCCTCTGTCTCAAAATATCTTTTCCTTATCCTGGACAGATGCTGACACTTACCTGTATATGTAGCTAACCTGCACTGTCTTGACACACAGATTCATGGACATCCCACAACTATTTTATCAATCCCCAGCTTCTCGCTTGCTCTCTTGCTCCCTTATTGGTTTTAACTAATACAATAGTTAGATAACATTCTGTTCTGTGGCTCATAAGTATAAGTTATTCAAATTAACACCTCTCCTCTTCTAAATTTTTTTGTACAGCTGGAGTTATGGAGTCTCAAGTTCCAAAATGCAGCTCTCCACTCCTCATGTCACCTATTTGGGTGTAAACATTACCACATCATACTAGGCTATAGCTTCAGTTAGAAAGCATCTAATTCAGTCTTTTGCAGGCTGCTCTACTAAACATGATATTCTAACCTTTCAAAAATTAACTGACTCCTTGTATCCTGTGTTTGATCTTTTTAATCTCGTGCTCACTCCTTTTATGAGGCAGCTCAGGGATCCTGAATTAATCCCTCATTCACCACATTATTAATTCTTTCCAGAAATTGCAATAGGCTCTGCTTCAGGACTCTGCATTCCACCTCCCTAATGTCTCTCACCTGTACCTTCCAGTTGGCACAGGGGCAATTCCTAAAGGTTATACATACTCCAAATATGCTCTTTATTTTTATTAAACAAGACAGCTAATTCTGTAATTTTGATGCCTGTCCTGAATCTCGCTCTGTAGACCACGCTAGCTGTGAACTGACAGATATGTGCCTGGGTCTGACTCTGAAGTCCTGGTATTAATGGCATGTGTTACAACCAGCAGCTCCAAATGTACTTTGCATATCTTCCTATCCTACACTCATATCTGGAAAAAGCATAGGCTTCTCACAGCAAAAGGACAATTCATAAATTCCTCAGGCCAAATATTTGTCATGGTAAAAGCTTCCTATTTCCCAAATGTAATAGGAATTATTTACTGTCAATCTCATCAGAATGACAGCTCTATCATCTCTAAGGGAAATGACTATATCATCCTAGCATCTAGGACAGTGGCAGTCTAGAGCCCAGACTCATGTCCTTCACCACAGGCAATACATATAGTTCAACCCATATCCTCACTCTCATCTCTGGTCACTATGCCAATTCTGCCGTATCTATACCAGCTCTTTTAGGCTAATAGTATTGTTCTGTTTCAGTTAATAGAAGGGAACCTACAGCCCACCTGCTGTGGAATATTCCGTATGCTCTGAATGTCTTGCTTGGATTGGTTAATAAATAAAGTGCTGAATGACAAGTAGCCAGGCAGGAATTATAGGCAGGACAAATAGAGAGGATAATTTTTGGAAGTGGAATGCTGAGTGAGGAAGATGCTGCCAGAATCCATGTTGAGAAGCAACATGTAATGATACTGTTAAGCTACGAGTCACATGGCCATACAGTTTGTAAATATATATGTCTTGGTGTGTTTTATTGTGTCTGAGGGCAGTAGGAGCTGGGCATAATTAGGATAACTAGAGCTACAAATGGCAAGCAATGGCTCAGGTTTCCACCTGAAATCTTAAAATAACCAATTCTAAAAGGAGCAGGAATCATGTCTCATGTGGGTGGTGAGATACTGCAACATGTGGGCTTGAACTACTCTATGGTGTGTTCCACGCATATGGGCTTGACCTATTCCCACTGAGTTCCACAGAGTTTTCTGTAAGACAATACAGCCTCATGGACTATCTCATAATCCTAAAATTTTCTTTATATCCCCATAAGAATAGAGCATCCTCATCCAGCAGGAAGTAGTAGGAGAAACTGTACCCAAATTCCCAAATGTGCCAAGCTTGCACTGGAGGTGAAATTTGCTCACTCATTCTCTAAACCCAAGCATACTGCTAAAACAGAAGTTGAGAGATTCTTTTCTCCCATAAAGAGCCCTCTGGTGGGGGATAGAAATAAAGCAATATTTTTATTTAAAAACTGTTGATTTAAATACAATCTCATTCTAAAAATAAAAATGGGGATATGACATAGATATGATAGTAAGAAAGGATAGATCATTGAATCTACTTTTAAAGAACAACTTGTTTAAAATATTTTACATTGCTTTTGATTTTGGTTATTGATACAAGTTTTTTTTTTTTTTTTTTTTGGTTTTTCGAGACAGGGTTTCTCTGTGTAGCTTTGCACCTTTTCCTGGAACTCACTTGGTAGCCCAGGCTGGCCTCGAACTCACAGAGATCCACCTGGCTCTGCCTCCCAAGTGCTGGGATTAAAGGCGTGCGCCACCACCGCCTGGCAACATTGAAGACACTCGGTATGGAGTTTTTCTTCTTCTGGGCAAAAATAGCCTTTTGGGCAAGAAACTGTCTTGCCTGGACTAATTGACAAAATATATGACCCGACATACAGGAAACATAGGAAGGAGACCACTGAGCTTTGTTTAGCAAAATGGTCCTTTAGGTTCCTGTTTCATCAAGGAAACTGCCAGACATTCTACAGGACACAGAGAGAAGTGACTGAGAGGAGTTGCAGTGGTGGCACACGCCTTTTATCCCAGCACTCGGGAGTCAGAGGCAGGCGGATCCCTGTGAGTTCGAGGCCAGCCTGGTCTCCAATGTGAGTTCCAGGAAAGGCAAAAAGCTACACAGAGAAACCCTGTCTTGAAAAAATGAAGAGAGAGAGAGAGAGAGAGAGAGAGAGAGAGAGAGAGAGAGAGAGAGAGAGAGAGAGAAGTGTCTGAGAGACTCTAGGCCTGTGGACTGAAGACAGATGCCCCATCTGTATAAAGGAACTTTGGATGACTGTCCAGGCTGCCAGCTGTCTCTGTCTACTCCAGCAAGACTCCTGAAAGTTGCTTGCATGGTTCTCCCATTTCTCAGGTAATAGTACATTCTTCTGAGGTCTTTGAAATTGTTGAAGACTAGATTGTTATAATTTTCCTTAGTTATGATTAAGGTTAAGTTAGATATGAAACCTTAGACTCGCAAATATAGGATAGATAGGATCTCTTCCATAATTTTGGCAGATACAAATAGTCTGGATATTTTAACTATAATTCCTACTTGATAATTGTTATGTTACTTGTAATTTTACTATGTGAAAAGCAAAACCTTCCTTTTTGAAAAAAAAAAAAGGAAACGGCAAGTGCTGTGGGATGTTCTGTATGCTCTGAAGGTATTGCTCTGATTGGTTAATAAGTAAAGTGCTGATTGGCCATTAGCCAGGCAGGAAGTATAGGTGGGACATAGAGAGAGGAGAATTTGGGGAAGTGGAAGGCAGAGTGAGGGAGATGCTGCCAGCCTCCATGATGAGACGCAACATGTTAAGAAACCAGAAAGCCAAGAGCCACATGGAAACTAATAGAAATGGGTTAATTCAAGATATAAGAACAGCTAACAAGAAGCCTGAGTCATTAGGCCATACACTTTGTAAATAATGTAACTCTCAGGGTGTTTGCTTGGTTCTGAGTACCATGGGATCTGGAAGGAAGAAGATAACTTCAGCTACACCTACCTCTGAGTACTTACCGTCCTAGTACCTATTTCTGGCTATTGTAAAAGTTGTCAGAAGACAGAATACAGTTCCACAATTTGGAGCCAAACTTTTCACACCAACCAGTTTAGAGGATACCTTGCAAGGCCTGACTGGCAGCCCAATTTTACCCCTATGCCCACAGTCAGACAAATTAAATGTCTCCTCATGGTCATGGACCCTTTTTTGAGTTGTGTAGAGATATTTCTTGTTTCTAATAAGTGGCATCAGACAGTCCCTGACCTCCTTCCCCAGGATATGGGATCCCTGCATTTCTTCAGTCTGATATTAGTCTAGAGTTTTCCTTCCAGATTTTCCAGACCATATCTAAACCTTTTGATATACCTTGGCATTTTCATATCCCTTACCATCATAAGTCTTCAGGGAAGGTACTGTAAACTAATAATCTTTAAAACACAATCTCATTAAGATGCCACAGGAAATTCACCCTGACTCAGTGAAATTATTGTTTCTAGCTCTTTTCAGGCTCTGGACACTTCCCAAGTAAGCCCTATTAATTGTACCATTTTAATTCATGTATGGGTGACTAGCTCTAACCCCTGGCCTCTGATCCAAACATTTACCTCTCCCTGATCACCTCCTCACTCCTCTACTCTATCACCTCTGCTGTCTCATGTGAAATTTTGCTGACTACTCCTTATACCAGCCATGTGATAATCCATGCCCATCCCTCTATCCACTTTAGCGATCAGGTCCTTTTTCCCCTCCAGTCCAGCAAACCTCAACCCTTTACACTAAATGGAAGATACCCTTCAAGGTACTTCTTGTAACCCCCCACAGGTTTTAAACTCAAGGGCTTTCCCCACTGGATACATCTCCACAGCCTGAAACCTTTTATCCTGCCCTCACCCAAGAGAAATTCTTCCTCATACACACTGAAACAAACAGGGCCCCAGTCTCTTTACTTCCAGAGGACATCTAGTTTAATGCCTTGTTACCAATTCCAAAGAATGTGGTTTCCTCACATAAATTCATTCTCACTGAATTGTGAACTCCATAAGTTTTTTTTCTTCTTCTTCCTGATTCCCTCTTCAAGTTCTCCTGTCCCTACTGACATATTCTGCTTTATCCGTTTCCCTTTGTTGGCTCTAATAACATATTCAAATTTCTAATTAAGTATCCAATATCAACCATAGATCCAGAGGCACAAGAAATATCAAAATATACTTAAAATATACTTGTAAGAAACCCTAATAGACCAGAGGTATAAACACCTCAGTGTCAAAAGTGTCTTCACTGTGTAAAAACAAACTTTAATATAACAATCTATCATTGATAAATGCCCTCAGCAAGTTATTACCTGTGTCTTTTTAATACTAAATTAATAAAGGAAACAGATGCCTTAAGGTTTTTCTCAGGAGAAAATAAAAGTCCCTAATTGACAATGGTAAAAAAAATTAAGTGTAATCAACATTGCTTTCTCTCCCTCTCCTTCTCCTGCTGTGGATATCGTTCTGTATAAATAAAATGCTGAATGGCCATTAGCCAGGCAGGACGTATAGACAGGATGAGCAGAGAAGAGAATTCTGGGAACAGGTAGGCTGAGGCAGTGAAATGCAGAGAAATGCAGCCAGCAGCATGGAGGACAAGCATGATGTAAGATACTGGTAAACCTCGAACCACATGGCAAAGTATAGAGTAATAGAAATGGCTTAATTTAAGATATATGAACAGATAGCAAGAGGCCTGACATGGCCATACAGTTTATATGCAATATGAGTCTCTGTGTGTTTACTTGGTTGGGTCTGAGCAGCTGCATGAATGGCAAGTGGGAGAGATTTGTCCTGACAGTGGGTCAGGAAAGACCAGGAAAACTCTAGCTACATTCTCAATTTCTCTCTCTCTCTCTCTCTCTCTCTCTCTCTCTCTCTCTCTCTCTCTCTCTCTCTCTCTCTCTCTCGCTAACACTAACCAATATAATTGTGATATCAGCAGAGTACTAAACATTATAAGATCATGGCTCGCAGCTCAAGATTTTAAATTCCTTTTGGTTGCTTCATAATTTGTTTAACATTTGTATTTTTGGTAAACTTGATACTTCTTCCAAGTACTACAGCCAGCTTGGATCCACCTGGACAGTTCAGATCCCCTTCAGATAAGTATCATTCAAACTTTACTGGTCACAGGATGTACCTCCCTCTTCCTTGGGAACCCAGCAAGATAAATTTTTTTCTGAACTTCTTCTTGTGCCTATCAGGCAACTTGTCAATTTCACAGGGCCCAAACCAGAAGAAAATATTCAGTTACCTCTGATTGTCCAGCTACCTCTTGAAAAGCCCCCCTTCGCTACCCCCAAAATTACTTAATGCCCAACAAGTCATCTGGAAGCAGTTCTGGGTGGCAAAGAACCCCCATTATAATTTATCTGCCACCCTTAACCCCCCATGATTTCTTAAAACTACCCGTGTAGTAGGAATGTGACAATTCCTAGATACCCTCTAACTAAATAACCATGCATGCACTGTCCATCAGTCAGGCAGAATGCATAGTCTTCCCAGATCCTTGCATTCTATGTAATCCCTGTGCTAGTTGAACATGGAATTTGCTCATTTACTTGCTTTGAGCAAGTAAATTATGTGCATGTGGACATAGCTGCATAAGACCATAAGCATATACTCTGGAGACCAACAATAGCAGATTCAATCTGTTCCCTGGCCACCTTTTCCACACCATTCACTTCTAGTAAGCCTATTGCACAAACCCTCTTTGCCCTTACGAATTAACATTCTTGCAGTGTGGTTTGTTGCACTTTTTGTTTTCTATCACATGGTAAATAGCGATAAAATAAATAATAGATGTGCTGAGTGAACATACAGCTGATTGTCCTAGATTCTATCTATTTACAAGAAAGTCTTCATTCCTGTCTCTACCTTGCTGATTGTGACTGTGAGCGGTCAAATGCATCTGGGTGCTGTCTCTATGATCGGTTTGTGTCAGAAACTTATGTGTGTTTTCTTATGTAACAGAATTATAATTATGATATATAATTACATATATTGTCACATAATTATAATTTATAATCAATTTTACATGTAGATGAATAATAATACATAATATGTTTATATCTATTAGAGTGCTCTACGAAATTCTATTAGGATTGATGACCAAATGTTGCTTTCAAGCATTCTTCAAAATGGTGCCAACAATAATATAATATCTCACAGTGTCTAAGTGATAAAGAAATATATTAAGATAAATTGATTTTATAAAAGAAAAATATACATATTTTTATATTCTCAGCAAATATGTTGTCTACTGTAAGTCCCTAGAATTGATTGCACAGTTACATTTTCATGAGCTGCAGCAGCAGTCATAGCCCTTGATATCTAAGCCATGAAGTTGGGCTCTCAGAGATCCAGGTGGGGGGATGTGACAACAACAAATGTCATATGCCAAAAACCTACAATAACTTGAGTCCTATAAAACTGGAACTGTCATAGTAGGTTGGGATCTTTCTCATGAGATCAAAAACAATACATTTGACTATTAAAGAGAGATCCAGACAGAGAAAAAATACCTAGACTGTTTACAATAAAAATCATGTGGATTCTCCAGTATATAAAACCAGAGTATTTGGTTAAATTATGCTGGTCCATTTTTTGCTTTATGAAGGAGATTATTTTCACATTACTTTTACACTATTAGGATATTAGAAACAATGCCTTAAGCCATAGATGGACCTATTTTGCCCACTTATAATCATCGTTATTTATGAAGGCAAAATTGCAGCTAACAGGATTACAAATCAATAAGGTAAAGTTGATGATTTTACCAGCCATTTCAAATGTCATAAATTTGACCAAATGTTAGCTGTTCAATTTGTCCCAGTGTTTTGGGACCAAAAGACATATCTTGAGCTCTCACACTAGTTTTTTTTCAGAAATGCAGATATTTGTCATTGACAGGAAGACAAACTCTGCCCAATACAATAAACTAGCATATTCCACATGGCCATGGAAATAGTAGACCCAGAAAGAGAACTTTAATCTCTAAATTCACTGAAAGCAAATAATTTCATAATGTCTTGTAACTATTTATCCTTACACTCATGGACAATATTGACTGTTACTGTCAAAAAAAGCATATTTTATATTAGTATTATACAATTTCACAACTGCTCAAATGGTAAAGTCTTTATAATGTGCTGAGCAGTTGTGTCACATGCATTTAATGCCAGCACTCAGGATGCAAAGGCAGGCAGATCTCTGTGAGTTCTATGCAAGCCTGGTCTACAGAGTGAGATCCAGGACAGGAAAAAACTACACAGAGAAACCCTATTACAAAAATCCAAAAGAAAAAAAAAACCACTAAAATGACTTCACCTAATCACCACATTCTGTATACAGGGTGAGTTAGTTATGTATACATTTATAGATGAACATTAGGTAAAATAACATTAGTAAATAAGGTGTTTATTTTGATAGTTATCAGTGCAGATATTAAATTAAAGGAGCAAAAAGATATGGGAAATAAACTAAATGTATGCATGAATAGAATTCTAAACTATGTCAAGATATTGTACAAATGCATATGAATCTGTGTATATGTATATATATATATATATATATATATATATATACATGAGTAAATTCAAACATATACACAAATACAATTTATATAACTATTTTATATTGATTGAAATGCATCATAGAATATATAGAGAGATATTATGAAAACGTAATTCCTTATACTATGAAGCAGTGTCAGAGTTTTCTCACTCATGTGGCAGCAATTTCTTATTTCTTTGAAATTATGTCCATAGATATGCCTTTAGTGTAACCGTGAAGCTCCACAAACCATTTCAAAAATACACATACACCTCAAATATGATGGAAAGAAGCTCTTTTTGACATCCATACATATTAATGTCATCATAGAAGACAAATCCATCTGCTGTTATTTAGAAGATTCTCTGGGATTGACAGCATGTGATAGGACAGAAGTTTATTCTGTGTGTTAGTGGACTAAAATGAAGAAGAAAAAAATTTCCCACTCTCAGAAGCTACATACCCTAAAAGGGAAAATAGTGAGCAACTTTCAAATGACAGACTCATATACAAACAATTTCTTTCCTTCTGCCAAGGTCTTAGAGAAATTAACTAAGTCCTAATGACAGGGATATACTAACATATCTGTGCATCGGCCCTCATCAGAAATATTACATCAGGCAATAGTTTGGAAACAACACAATGAAGTGCAGGGTTGGACTTATTATAGAGACAGAGAGGCTTTTGGGTATTATGTTCTGAAGTTTACTATCTTCTGCAAAAGAATACCTAAGATCCCCACATATTTGTGTTGAAGAGATGGCAGAAAGATCCAAAGAGAATCAGAGGTGGTTGATGATTCCAAAGCACCAATATTTTCCAGTCTCAACTTTCCTATAGGACATAGGAATTCAGAATTGTGGGTGGAGACACAAGATAAGATCTGCACTTATTCAATGCATACAAAAATAAATACAAAAGAAAAAAGGAAAACTGGTGTGTTTATTATTTTCCAGGGAAGTACTGAATATCTCTCTGAAATCAGTAATAAATATTTGATTTCCAACCAGGCTCATGCCCTGTCTTATGTCATAAATTGGAATGGCCTAACAAGTAAGAAAAGAGTATGTACAAGAGATTTTTCACGAAGGAATGTACAGTGCCATAGGCATCGCCACAATAAATCGCTTGAACCTGCTTGGTTGACATCTTTATTAGCTCTCCTTGTCTCTGAAGGAGGAGTGTGTGCTTTCCAATTGTGTTTTGAATAGGAATCTGTTAGAGCCCGTTTACCCAGCAAGTCTGCATAGAGAGGATGATGGAACCATGGGCCTGAGTACAGGTGACTAAGATTGTATACAATGTGCTGTGCTGGGGGGAGGTCTTTTCCTCCAACCCTTGGCATTTCTTTAAATACCCTATGTCACATGGATTTAAATTCAGGAAATCTTGAGGCTAATCTGTTATTTTTATCTGTTACCCCCTCCCTATCATTCTACCTAATATTTCCTGCTGCTTCTAATCAAGAATACTCTGGGGAAATGTGGGAGTCGGGATTTCTCCTTGCATAGGAACCAATCAGGAGAGTGATCTCAAATCTATCAATGGAAAGCAAATCCTGTGGTACTCTTTGAGATCTGCTTCAGAGCTGCTAAGTCAGTTCATCCTCTCAAGAAAATGTGTGCTGCAGCGCTGCAGCTATAAAAACAAAACTGAAAATTGATGACTGGAATAAATGTAACGTAGCCTAGGAGCACAATACCATTCCCAAATGGCATCCCGTGGTAAGTAGGGAGTGATCATGCTTCCTGCTACTTGGCCCTGGATGTCTACATGAAAGCCTTGCTTTCCACCTGCTGATGGCTGATTGTGATTTGGGGCTGTCAATTTTACCTCTCAGGTAACAGTTTCCGATATGCCATTGTAGATTCCCCAAATGCACTTTATGTGGAATTTGACACTTGAAATTTTCACAGAATCCCAGGTGGCTGTGAGAATATTCCCTGCCACAGTCATTTTTTTAATGGTTCCAATGAGGGAGCATATGATCAATACACCCCTGTTTATGTCAGGTATTGTTTCCCAACATAAACCTTCTTTTCTAACAATGTGATAATGCACAATGCAAGACTGAGGCAGAGATCACAGATACTAAGGCTGAAGCAGTGGCTTTAGAGACAGGAGCACATTTCCTGCACAGCAAACAGGTGCAGGTGACTCAGAGCAGGAGTATGTGACATGCTACTACGTTCCTGCCTATCCTAGGTTCATATTGTCTGGTCTGTTGCAGGGCTCTGGGACAGGTTTTTTTTTTTTTTTTTTTTTTTTGGTCTGGAGTAGTTATAGCCTAGTTCCTGACAAATTCCAGCCAGGAGCTGGAATTTGGCCAGGAGCCTGGCTGGTAAAACCCTTCAGTACAGGCATTTTTATTTGACCGGACTGCCACCTATTTGAATAGACATAGATTAGGAACCAATAAGGAGTGAGATCTCAAAGCCAGGAATAGAAAGCAAATGACATCAGTGAATTTGGAGATCTGAATCAGAGCAGCTGACTCATCTCTCACCCCCTCCCCATATGTTCTTAAAGAAGCACTAAAACTAGCTGGGTGGTGGTGGTGGTGGTGGCGGCGGTGGCAGCTGCGGCGGCGGCGGCGGCGGCGGCGGCGGCGGCGGCGGCGGCGGCGGCGGCGGCGCACGCCTTTAATCCCAGCACTCGGGAGGCAGAGCCAGGCGGATCTCTGTGAGTTCGAGGCAAGCCTGGACTACCAAGTGAGTTCCAGGAAAGGCGCAAAGCTACACAGAGAATCCTTGTCTCGAAAAACCAAAAAAAAAAAAAAAAAGAAGAAGCACGAAAGCTAAATGTGGAACACAGGATAAAATGTAATTTACCGTGGGCTCTGCCTCCAACTAACAGTAGAAAACTGGCTGATGTTGGCTAGCAGGCTGAGTGGGAGTTCAGCAGCTTTGTACTAAAATCTACCCATCTATAAGAAAGGCTCCATTCCTCTCTACACATTTCTGATTGTGAGTCTGATTGTGACTCTGGGCAGCCAAGTGCCTCTTACAGCTCTCACTGTGGTCCTTTTGTTTCCGTTTCTATTGTGTTTTTTTTTTTTCTTTTTTGGTTTGTTTATTTTTAGTAATTGGGTTTCTCTGTGTAGCTTTGGTACCCCTCCTGGATTTCCTTCTCTAGACCATGCTGGCCTCTAGCTCACTGTGGTCTGCTTAGCTCTGCCTCCCAAGTCCTAGGATCAATTTATGAACTGCCTGCCCCCTTGTAGGTCTTCAAAAGTCTGCCTTTAAACCTTCAAGACCTCATTCGTCCCTTCTCTCTCTGAGTAACTGAAAGAGAGAGATATGACTTAGGTGCCCTAGGGAATCATCTGGGACCCTCCTTTGCACTTGTAGCATACCTGTCCAAAAAAACTAGACCTCACCACTCAGGGATGGGCACCTTGCATTCGTGCTTTAGCAGTTGCTGAGCTCCTTATTTGATAATCAAAGAAACTAAATTTGGGTCACTCACAACTCTCTTCTCCAACTATAACCTGTGCATCTCTTAACTTATAAAGTCTTACAAACTTTATCTCCTTCTCAAGTTTTTTCTTTCCAGGTGGTGATACTGGAAAATGCCATAATTTATATTCCAGTCTTGTCCACCCCTTCATATTTCAAGCCACCGTCCTCAATCTAACCCTGATCATTCTCTATCTCTTTCCTGTACTGAAACCTAGAGGAACTATTTCCATATTCTTCACATACACAGGAGGGTACATTGCCTCAGGCCACTAATCCATGATAAGTAGGTGGCAGCTGCATTTCACATGAGGGGACATATAAAGTGGGCTATGACATAGTATCAGAAGCTGAGGTGGTATAAGCACAGGCATTACCCACAAGCATGACTAACCAACAGCTTGTGCTGGTTGCTATCTCTGTTCCTTCCATTGGACCCCAGGCCGGGGGACAATCCCTAAAGGTCATATGGTTTCTAGATATATTTTTAAATTTAATTTTTTAATTAAAATTTTAAAAAGGATGGCAGGGAGGAAGATACCATGATAGATGAGGACATCATGGGAATAGAAAGAGGCAGGGTGCTGGGGAGGCTCTCAGGAATTCACAAGATAGAAAGTACTAATATTAGCATATAATCAATCCAGAATCTTACCATTATTCTTTGATTAAGAAAATATTTCATGAAATGATCAGACACAGATCATGTTAAAACAAAAAAGGATGTCTGCAGAAGACAGTGTTTTCTAAGAAAGATAGGGAATTACAAAGCACAAATATTAGACAATTTGAGTGCCAAGAAAATATTACATGAAGGCAAGTAAACCAACCAAAAATGGTTAGCAGAATAACACCACAAATGATAATGCCAACATAGGTGGGAAAATCTCTCAAGATCCCCACCTGGCAGAAAATGTTGCACAAATATTGGATGCTAAGTTAAAAAGAATCCATTTACACTGTACACAAACAATGATAGTCCTTTCAACTACAAAAGGTCAATGCTCAAATGACTACACCTAATTACCACATTCTGTACTGTGTGTGGTAGTTGCATTATAGTGTTCTTGAAATGCATCATAGAACAAGTGGAGAGATATTGTGAAAGCTGAATCCCTTATACTATGAAGAGTGTCAGTGTTTTCTCACTAATGTGGCAGTAATGTGTTATTTGTTTTACTTCATGGACAAAAGTATATTTCTAGTGCCAAACTGAAGGTTAAAAGACCATTTCAAAAATAAAGTTACACACGCCAATATGATGAAAATAAACTATTTTTGAAGTACCTACAATCTTATGTCATCACAGAACAGAAATGCAATTGCTATTTACAAGATTCACTGGGATTGACTACATGTGATAGGACTGAGGGTTAATCTGCATGTTAGTGTAATAAATGATGAGGAACAAAATTTCTCACTCTCATGAGCTACATACTCTAAAAGAGAAAATGGTGAGTAACTCTTAAATATAATTTTGTCATAGTGGCCAAATAATTAGGGGAGGAATCAAGTAATTATTCAAGAAAAAATGAAAGAGGTGTGTTTATTATTATCAAATCAAGTATTGAATGCTTGTCTGCCATTATCAATAAATAATTGACTTCCAATGAAGTTAATGCCCTCTCTTCTTTCATATATAGGTATGAACTCAGAATTAGGAAAAAAATCACATAAAAGAGACTCTTTATGCAAGAACACATTGATAATGCAAACCAAGAATGCAAAGTTGATACTGTGAATATCTAAAAGACATGAGGATGTTAACAAGTAAGTTTCCAGTGCTATCCTTTATTTTTCATAATTCATTGCCTTTGGTGAGAGATAGAGAAGTGACTGCAAATGTTACTGCTCTATATTTTCAGTGTCTCTATGGTTCATGAATAAAACTACAATGCCATAGCCATTCCCACAATAAATCTCCCAAGGAAGAGGAAACAGCAGGATTTCACTAGTCTCTGCCAGATACTAAAGCCTCAAGAAAATCATCTTCCTTGCCCATCAAGACATCAAGACTGGCACAGGGATGCTATATCCTTAAGGAAAGCAGTAGCTTCAGAAGAAGGGAAGAGCAGGACTCCCCTAGCCCATGCCAGATCCTAATGCCTGAAGTGAATTCAAATGGAGACTGGGAGACCACATATTTAAAGAGAAGCAGTAGCTGCAGAAGCAGGAATCTGGTTGCTGCACATTTGAGAGGAACAGGTGATTCAGATCTGTAATGCTTGAGTCAAACAATCTTTGATTTGGTAATTTCTAAGGGATCTGTATCCCCTTGTATTACAGGAGCAATCTGCCTTGTGGGCACCAAATAACAATCAGATATTAGTCTACTCATAAACAACTGAGACCCTGTTTATACCCACAGGCTGACTGGTGCGAACCTGCTCTGCTGACAATTTTTTTTACCTCTTTTTGCTTCTGATGGAGGAAGGTGTGCATTCAAATTTTGTTTGGAATAGGAACCTGTTGGAGCCCATTTAGGCTTTACCCAGCAGGTCTGCTTAGACAGGATGAGTGGATCATGGTTCTGAGTGAAGGAGGCTGAGGTGACCTGCCCCTGTCTGTGCAGGGGTGTTGTCTTTTCTCCACCCCTTGGCATTGCTTTAACTACCCAAGGGCAGAGACAGTAGATGCTGGATGGATTAGGATACAGGCACTCTCAAAGCTATCCTGTATTTTCTGTGTGTTTCTGTCTCCTAAATCCTTCTAAACAATATTTCCTGCTGCTTCTACTCGATAATTCTCTGGGGAAATGAGGGGGTGGGACATGGCACAACACACAGGAAACAATATGGAGAGTGAACTCAATTCCACCAATGGAAAGCCAATCCTGGGGTACTCTTTGAGATTGCCTTCAGAGCTGCTGAGTCATTTCATCCTCCCAACTATATCTGTGCTGCAGCCAAAACAACAAAACTGAAAGTGGATGACAGGAAATGATGTAATGAATCTTAGCCCCAGAATTCAGTTCTCAAAGAGAAGAACATCTCATGGAAACTAGACGGTGATCATGTACCCGGTACTTGGCCCTGTTTCCAGGCTATCTACCTGAAAATCTCACTTTCTACCTACAGATGGCTGATTGTGATTCTGGGCTGCAAATTTTACCTTTCAGGTAACAGTTATTGATATGCCAATTTAGATTCCCCAAGTGCACTTATTTGTGGAATCTGATTCTTGAAATTTTCATAGAGTCCCAGGTGGCTAAGTGAGAATTGTCACTAACACAGTCACTTTCTTAATGGGTCCTCTGAGGGAGCATATATTGAATACATCACTGTTTTTTTAGGTATTAAGGCTGAAGCAGTGGCTTCAGAGGAAGGAGGACATTTCCGGCAGAGCAAGCAGGTGCAGGTGACTCAGAGCAGGAGTGTGGGCAATACCACCAAACCCTGCTTATCTGTGTTTCTACTGCCTCTGTCTGCCGCAGTTCTCTGGGACAGTTATCCTTCTCTTGTGTTGTTTACAGTCAGGCTCTGGCTGAATTCCAGCTATGAGCTGGAATTTAGCCAGGAGCCTGGCTATTGAAACTGTGGACTGCAAGCCTTTTTATTCCATCTGTCTGACTCATATTCAAATACACAACCAATAAGAAGAAAGCTGTCTAAAGTAGAAGGGAAAGCAAATGACGGCAATGACTTTGGAGATCTCCATTTAGCTGTGACTCATCTGACTCTCCCTCCCTCCTCTATGATGTAAAAGGAGCAGGGATACTGAAAAGAGAACACAGTATAAAATGAAATTACCATGGGTTCTAACTCCAACTAACAGTAAATTACTGGCTTATGATATCTTGTGGTGTTATGTGTACCAGCCACCCCCTAACTACATGACTGTGCATCCTCTGTCCATCTGTCAGGAAGATGGCTTTGGCATCCCAGGGCCTTGCCTACTAAGTTACCCTATGGTATCTAATCATGTAACATGCATGGAGCTTGATTATATAGTCTATGTTCCTGCATGGCATAACCATGCGAGACATTAATAAGCCTGCAAACAAGACTTTCAAATCTAGCACAGGCTATCTGACCAGTCACATGAAGGCCTCCAGGTTCCTCTTTAAAAATTTGTAGAGAAGGCCATTGGGCTTGAGCCAACCAATGACCCATGAAGGTCACCTGGGCCTCATCTTAAATGCTATTGATATGGACATAGGTTAGTTGACTGACCTTGTGAAACTCATGACATGGGGTCATCAATCAAAGACCAACATACAGGCTATCTCCTACCCTGGGTAATGGAGGATTGAAGGTACCCAGGTCCTTACCCAACACAAGTCATGTCATACCAAATCTTTAGTAGCCATTATTATATAGGAATGATCCATTTCCTTCCTTTGGACACTGGAGGCCCTTACTGCATCCTGTGGGAGTTTTGGGATCTTACCTGTCATTCCAATCTCCCTGTTGTCTGGGTAGAGGGACACCCTAATTTACCTCACCAAACCCCATGACTTAAATGTATTTTCGATGGAATACCTCTTACACACACTTTCGTGTGTGGAAACCGGCCTTGTGCTCCTAATGTGAAGAAATTTTTTAGCTAAGGCACTAGCTTCTAGTTCATTAGTGCCCATATTTCCCTACTACAGATTTGTCAGCAGCTCCTTGTCTCCTCCTTCTTGGCACTCAGCCCACTAACTCTGACATGACATTTCCCTTTCAGTCTCTCATGTGGACCCCATAGTCTTGAATAGCCACAACCCTTCTGTTGCTAGAAACCATCACTCAATTGTTATCCAGTTCCAGCACCCTACCTGGTACATCACTCATACTCAGTACACACTTTCACTCCAGAGCCTTAGAGGACTTAAGCCTATCATTCTTGATCTTCTCAGAAACATGCTACTTCATCCAAATTCTTCTCCTTTTAACACCTCTAAACTTAGAGTTAAGAAGCCTAATAGAATATACCACCTTATTTAAGACCTGCATGTAGAATAGTTTCTAAATGGTCTCATTAAATAAAAAACACTGTGTCAAATATAGGGGTAAAGACTTAGAGATTAGGGAACTTGGAAAAGTCACAAGCAAACCTTACCTCACCAACACTGCAGTTTCAAAATGTAAGCTACTTGCTGTCTTACACATGCTTTTATTGCCTTGCTCTTATGCCTTTTAATTGTCTATATTAGCCCAGCTATCTCTTTTTTACATGTATGTCTATACAGAACTTCAGGTCTTATGTTTGGTCCTGGCCTTAAAGGAGTCACCATGCTTTGCTCTGTTCCCTAGTATGGCCTTGAACACACAGAGAGCCTGTCTGATAAGTGTGCTGCCTGAATTTTTGTTTACTTAAAATGAATGGCCTTTCCCACCTGATCTCCAGGAATCTTTAATAAAGCATAAATAAAATATCACCACATTTCAGCACAAATAAAATATCAGTACACCTGCGGCTCATTAGATCTTCAGGGTCCTCTCAATCCTGTAATGCCTGGACTATACTTAATTGTTTACACTATCCCTTCAGAAACCAAACACTACTCAGTACTATATCTCAAGGATAACTTTTTTCCTATACCTGTCATCTCTCTGTCTCAAAATATCTTTACCTTATCCTGAACAGACACTAGCACTTACCTGTATATGTAGCTAACTTGCACTGTCTTGACATACAGATTCATGGACATCCCACAGCTATTTCATCAATCCCCAGCTTCTGGCTTGCTCTCCTTCTCCCTCATTGGCTTTAACTTTTACAATTAGTATATAACATTCTACTTTGTGGCCCATAAGTGTATGTTAGACAAACTAACACCTCTCCTCTTCTAAATTTTTTTGTACAGCTGAAGTTATGGAGTCTACAGTTCCAAAATCCAGCTCTCTACTCCTAAGATCACCTATTCGAATCTAAACATTACCACATCATACTAGGCTATAGCTTCAGATAGAAAGCATCTAATTCAGTCTTTTGCAGGCTACTCTACTAAACAGGATATTCTGTCCTTTCTACAAATAGCTAACTCTTTGTAATCCTATGTTTGATATTTTTAATATCCTAGCAAACCCCTTATGTGAGGCAGCTTAGGGATCCTGAATTAATCCCTCATTCACCCCATTATTAATACTTTCCAGAACTTCCAATAGGCCCTGCTTCAGGACTCTGCACTATACCTCCAAGATCAACTCATCCCTTCTCCGTCTATGTAACAGAAAGAGAGCGATATGCCCTTGGGAATCTAGGGCACCAGCAGGGATCCTCCATTGCACCTGTCAAAAAACTACAAGTCACCACACAGGGATGGTCACCAATCATATGTGATTTGGGGGCTGCTAAGCTCCTTAATAGTGAATCAATGAAATTAAACTTTGGGTCACATAATACTTTCTCTTCTTTTAACTTATAAAGTCTTACCTATTTTTCTGAATGCCTTAGTTTTTTTGTCTTCAAGTGTTTTTACTGGACGATAACACACTTATATTCCATACTTGCCCACGTGTTAATTTTCAGTCCTCCTTCCTCAAACTAGTACTTCAGAGAAGAGGATGGGCATTGCAGACACTCCAAACCTCGTTTATATTCTTCTTTGCAAAAATATCCATTTTGGCAAGAATTTTTTTTGCCTGGACGACTTGAAATACGGTATGACTGGACATGCAGAAACCATAGGAATGTGACCACTGAACTTTGTTTGGCAAAATGGACCTTTAGGTCCCTGCTTCATCCAGGATACTGCCTGACATTCTACCAATAAAATTCTGATAGCAGAGTTCTAAAATTTATAATATCATGGCAACCAGATGAAGATTTTAAATTCCCTGTGTTTGTCCTTAAATATGTTTAAAAATACTTCCAAGCTATAGAGTCATCTTGGAACTACATAGACAGGTCAGAAACACTTCAGATCTGTATCATTCAAAGTTTTCTGATATCAGGACACTCCTTGCTCCATGTGAGACCCCTTGTGGACCTCCACCAATAAAATTTTTTCTAAACTTCCTCTTCTGCCTGGACAGCAACTTGTGAGATTCTCATAGCAGATCCAAGAAGCAATGGAATAGTCCTCAGACCATAAACTGTGGAACACAATTAATTACCACAGAATGTCCAGCTACCTCAAAATCTCCCCCTATATACTTACAATAGTTAACCAATGCCCATTGCCCTAGATGAAAGCATTTCTGGGAGACAATCCGTCCCCACTCCCATTCACCTGTATCAACTGACCACTTATTTTTTATAAGAATGAGTCTGGATAGTTATACTTCCTAGCCACACTCCCAGCTGCATGTTGAAACATGCACATTCCAGCAGCCAGGAAAGATATTTAGTCACCACAGGACCTTATGTCCTAAGTAATGCATGCACTGTGTGATCACATAATTTGTGAGCAACATGAACATATAACCTATCTAGGCACATGCATGGCATAGCTGCATAGGCCCATATGACCATGCTGAGAAGTCCCATAAAGGCAGGTTCCACCAAATACTCTGCACCCTAACCACAAAGGTCATTTCCATAATCCTATGCATCTTTTCCCTATTTGCTTTGCCTAATGAACTCTGATAGCAGGTTTCAATGTACCTCAAGTTTCTCTCAATGGGTAAACAGTGTTGAAAAATAAATAACAGAGAGGAATGAGCAGGACCCTACAAGTGTCTGTCTGATTCTTAAATCTGTAATGATTTGTCTTACTTGCAGATACATAGTACTTCAGGACAGAAACATGGATGTCATTTATTTTGTTTTATTTTTATAACTGTCAGGAAAGGCCAAGAACAAATACACCAATGGCAGCCTTTGTTGAAAAGCATGTAGATTAAATGGTGTTTATATGCAGTTGACTGTTTGCTACTCACTGTCAGCATGGACCAACAACCTCCCAGAGCTGCTCCCTAATGGCTCCCTGATAGCTAAGCCATGAAGCTAAACTCTCAGCAAAACAAGGATGAAAAGCCAACCACAACCTATAGGTGCAAACCCATACACTAAGCTGAGCCCTGTTAAACTGCAGCTATCATAGGAGTTTAGAATTGGTCTCATAAGTTCAAAAACCATACAGACATTCAGTAAAAAAGATAACGGCAGAAAAATAATCTAGACATGTAACAGTGTGCTTAATAATATACCACATACCCGTCTCTCTGTGGTTTTTTTTTTTTTTTTTTTTTTTTTGTAATCCACACATACATCATAAAAGAGAAATACTGAGGAGTCTCTTGTACTTAAAAGCACAGAATTGGGTAAAATTATGTGCGATCAACGTTGTTCTTAAGCAATAGGTCATTCTAACAATTGTTTACACGAGGAGGATTTTAATAACAGTCCCTTAAGCCACTGATAGATCTATTTTATTCACTTATAATCATTCTGTTTTATCATGGAAAAATGGCAGGTAACATGAATACAATACAAGAAGGTAATGTTGATGATTTTACCAGCACTTTCAAATGTCACAAATTACCAACATTTAGCCCTTTATAGAGTATTGCTGGTTTCTTATGCAAACACATGTCTGACGTTTACACTCTAACTCTTTTCAGGAATGAAGAAATATCTCACTGACAGGAACACAAAAATCTGGCCAATAAAATAAGCTAGCATATTGCACATTGCCAGGGAGATAGTAGACCCAGATGATACCATTCATCTGCAAATTCTCTGAAAACATATGATTTCAGACATTCTTCTAAATATTCCTCCTTATAATTACAGGCAACATTGGCTGTGACTGCCAGAAAAAAAAAAACATCATTTACATCACTATTACACAACTCCACAACTTCTCAAATGGCATAGAACTTGTAATGTCTTGTCTCAGGCCACATATTCAAACCAGAACACTCATCATTATTCTTAGAATAAGAAAATATTAAATGCAATGGTCACATACAGTTTTTATTAAAAGGATAAGGATGTCTGCTGTGAAGACAGTGTTATCTAAGAATGACAGGGAATTAAGAAGCATAAATATTGCAAAATTTGAGCACCAACAAAATACTACATGAAAGAAAGTAAACAATCAAAATGGTTAGTACAAAGAAATCACAAGTTGTAATGTCAACACAGTAGGGAAACTCTCTCAAATTTCCACACTTAATGGAAAATCCATGTGTCATTGTTTGTGGCTTGTTCTGTTAATAAACTTGAGTTATTATTATTAATAAGTCTCTGTGAGTTATTTGAGAACAGTCTGGTGGGACACAAAACACGAGCTACAAATGGCTTGCTACATGGGGCCACAATTCCACATAAGACTGAAAAAAAATCAACAAAAATGATGCTAAGCAATCAAAATTAGGGCAAATGTTGGATTATTGATCACTGGCTTTCCTCAGCTAAGCTATTGCTAGTGGAAAACAGATGAATGGCTCATTTAAGAGCAGGCTTCTTGACTGGGTACAGGCTACAAATAGGGGCCTGGCACTTTTAAGAAGCTTATTTACAAAACATTTAAATGCATTTACTTTTTTTTCATGTTTCCTCATGTAGTCTTTTTAAATTTTTTTTTTTTTACTTTTTATTTCATGAAATAACGATACTTTCCCATCCTCTTTTGCTCACATACTCTCCCCGTAAGTCCATTCAAATCCCCAATCCTTCCTCCCTCTCCTTTCAAATGGGGTAAGGTCCCTCTTGGGACTCAACAAAGCACTTAATATTAAGTTGAGGCAGGAATAACCTCCTCAGAGCTGCATGGAGGCTTAATAAGGCATCCAACCACAGATAATATGTTTCCAAGAGCCAACTCACACATCAGGGACTTGTCCTGGTCCCACTGCTAGGGGTCCCATGAAATACCAGGCTGCAAAAATGTCTCCCAGATGGAGATGTGACTTAGCCCAGTCACATGCTAGCTCCCTGACAGTCCTTCCAGAGTCCATGAGCCCACAAAAACTCAGGTCATCTGTCTATGTGGTTTTTCTCATCATAATCTTGATGTTTCCCTGCTCATATAATACCTATATCTTATGTTCTGGATCCTAAGATCTCAAGCCACGGCTTCAATCTGTATCTCTGCCTTTGTTCCATCAGGTACTGGATGAAAGCTCTATGAAGACCATTAGTACAGTCACCAATCTAATTAATGCAGAAGGCCAGTTTGGGACCACTCTCCCTATTACTAGGAGAAGTAGCTGGGGCCCTCCCTGAAATATTGTCAATAAGACAAAACAGTAGCCTACAGGATGGAAAAATATCTTCACCAACTACATATCTGACAGAGGATTGATATAAAAAATAGACAAAGAACACAAGCAACCAGGAATAAAAATACCAAATAAGGCCAGGACAAATTGGGAACAGATTTAAAGAGAATATTCTCAACAAAAGAATTTGAATATCCCAGTTATAGTTAAAGAAGTGTTAAACAAACTTAGAGACCAGGGAAATACAAATCAAACTGCAAGTAAGATACCGTCCCTAAGACACATGTCAGAATGGCCAATAGCAAAAGTACTAATGGTAGCATATGTTGAAAGCATGTGGATTAAATGGTATGTATAAACAGTGGGACATATGCTACGCAGTGACAGAATGGACCCAACAGCTTCCCAGAGGTGTAGCAGTAATCATGGCTCATGATAGCTAAGTCATGAAGATAGGATCTTAGAGAAAGAGAGAGGGAGGGGAAAAGAGACAACCATAAATGTTGTGTGATATTCCATACCCTAAGCTGAGCCTTGTTAAACTGCAAATATCAAAGGAATTTAAGATTTGTGTCATGAGGTCAAAAACAATACAGATGTTCAGATGTTTAATAAAGAAAGAATCAGACAGAAAAAATGTCAAGACATATAATATTGTATTAAAAATAAATATATATACATACATATTATATATATATGTATATATATATATATATATATATATATATATATACTAGTGTCTCTGATGTTATTTGGTAATAAACACACACACACACACACACACACACACACACACACACACACACACATCATACAAGAAAAATGCTGAGGATTCTCCTGTACATAAAAGCACAGAATTAGGTAAAATTATGTGTGATCATTGTTGTTCATAAAAAGGGAGGTGCTTTTAAGAATTCTTTACATTATGAGCATGTTATAAACAGCCCCTTAAGCCACTGATAGACCTGTTATCTCCACTTATATTCATTCTGCTTTATTAATGTAAAATTGCAGCTAACAGGAATACAAAACAACATGGTAAAGTTGATGACTTTACCAGCTCTTTCAAATGCCATAATTTACCAACATTTAGCTCTGCATAGAGTATTGCTGGTTTCATATGGAAAGACAGGTGTAGTTTTCACTACAACCTTTTTGAGAAATGTAGACATATAACATAGGCCAGAACACAAACTCTATGGAATATAATATCTTAGTGTATTCCACATGGCCAGGAAGGTACAAGACCCAGAAGGAGAACTTACATCTGAAACTTCTCTGAAAGCATATAATTTCTGACAGTCTTATAAATATTTATCCTCATAACAACAGGCCACATTGGCTGTTACAGTCTGGAAAAAAAGCACCATTTACATAACTAATACAGATCTCCAAATCTACTCAAATGGAGTATAACTTATAATGTTTGGTCTCATATCACCTGATAAATCCAGAATCTCACCATTATTCTTTGAAGAAGCAAATATTTCATGCAATGATCAGACACAGATCATATTAAAACAAAAAGGATGTTTGCATGAAGACAGTGTCTTCTTAGAATGTTAGAGAATTAAAAAGCACAAATATTAGACAATTTGAGTGTCAAGAAAATATTACATGAAGGCAATGAATCAACTAAAAATGGTGAGCACAGTAAAACCACAAATGATAATGCCAACATAGGTGGGAAACTCTCTCAAGATCCCTACTTAGCAGAAACAATGATAATCATTACAATGTCAAAAGATAAATGTTCAAATGACTACACCTAATCACCACATTCTGTATAGTGTGTGAGGTAGTTATGTATAAACTTTATACGAACAATTTGATAAAAATAATTTTAATAAACAGTTGTATTTATTTTGACAATTTACAGTTCAGATATTATACAGTAGGATGGAAAAAGGATTGCAAAATAATGTAAATTCAGTACTAGTGCATTAAATTAAAAATTATATCAAGAACGTGTACAAATGCATATGTATCTGCCTATATGTATACATGTGCATAAGCAAACTTATACATATACATATACATAAACTTAAATCAATGTTATAATGTTGATGAAATGCATCATAGAACTAGTGGAGAGATATTGTGAAAACTGAATCTGTTATACTATGAAGAGTGTCAGTGTTTTCTCACTAATGTGGCAGTTATGTGTTATGTGTTTTACTTCATGGACAAAAGTATATCTTTAGTGCCAAACTGGAGCTTAAAAGATGATTTCAAAAATATAAATATACTTACACATGCCAATATGATGAAAATAAACTATTTTTGAAGTACCTACAATCTTATATCATCATAGAACAGAAATGCAATTGCTGCTATTTACAAGCTTCACTGGGATTTCTATATGTGATAGGACTGAAGATTAATCTGCATGTTAGTAGACTAAATGATGAGGAACATAATTCTCATGAGCTACATACTCTAAAAGAGAAAATAGTGAGTAACTCTCAAATATAATTTTGTCATAGTGGCCAAATAATCAGAGGAGGAATCAAGTAATTTTTCAAGAAAAAATGAAACAATTGTGTTTATTATTATCAAATGAAGTATTGAATGCCTGTCTGCCATCATCAATAAATAATTGACTTCCAATGAAGTTAATGCCCTCTCTTCTTTCATATATAGGAATGGACTGAGAATTAGGAAAAAAACACGTACAAGAGACTCTTTATTCAAGAACACAGTGATAACGCAAACCAAGAATGCAAAGTTGATACTGTGAATATCTAAAAGGTGTCAGGATATTAACAAGTAAGTTTCCAGTGCTATACTTTATTTTCCATACTTTATTGCATTTGGTGACAGATAGAGAAGTGACTGCAAATGTTAATGCTCCATATTTTAAGTGCCTCTATGGTTCATGAATAAAACTACAATGCCAAAGCCATTCCCACAATAAATCTCCCAGGGTAGAGGAAACAGAAGGATTTCACTAGTCTCTGCCACATACTAAAATTTCAAGAAAATCATCTTCCTTGCCCATAGAGCAGGACATCAAGACTGGCACAGGGATGCTGTTCCCTTAAGGAAAGCAGTAGGTGAAAGGTTTACACAACAAGTCCAGTGGTCAGGCGTGTTCGCATATGCCTGCTGGACACTTCCACCTAGCCAGGTCCAGGTCAGGATAGCCATTTCCGGGTCAGGGCATCTCGTGTGACCAAGATCCGTGATGTTCCACCAGCCACATAAGCGCACAATGTGGCCATGTGATCTATGCGCTTGCGTGTAGTAGTGATGCTGATCTGTCCACGCCCAGCCTTTAAAATCTGGCGCCATTGAATCTGTAGATTGCTTTTGGTAAGATTGCCATTTTTACTAAGTTAGTTCTGCCTATCCATGAGCATGGGAGATCTTTCCATTTTCTGACATCTTCTTCAATTTCTTTTTTCAGGGACTTAAAGTTCTTGTCATATAGGTCCTTCACTTGCTTGGTTAGTGTTACCCCAAGGTATTTTATGTCATTTGTGGCTATAGTAAAGGGTGATGTATCTCTGATATCCTTCTCCGCTTTTTTGTCCATTGTATATAGGAGGGCTACTGATTTTTTTGAGTTGATCTTGTATCCTGCTATGTTGCTGAAGGTGTTTATAAGTTGTATCAGTTCCTTGGTGGAATCTTTGGGGTCACTCAAGTATACTATCATGTCATCTGCAAATAGGGAAAGCTTGACTTCTTCCTTTCCAATTTGTATCCCCTTAATCTCCTTATGTTGTCTTATTGCTCTAGCTAGAACTTCAAGTACTATATTGAATAAGTATGGGGAGAGCGGACAGCCTTGCCTTGTTCCTGATTTTAGTGGAATTGCTTTGAGTTTCTCTCCATTTAATTTGATGTTGGCTGTTGGCTTGCTGTAAATTGCCTTTATTATGTTTAGGTATGTTCCCTGTATTCCTGATCGCTCCAAGACCTTTATCATGAAGGGGTGTTGGATTTTGTCAAATGCCTTTTCAGCATCTAGTGAGATGATCATGTGGTTTTTTTCTTTGAGTCTGTTTATATGGTGTATCACATTGACAGACTTTCGTGTGTTGAACCATCCTTGCATCCCTGGAATGAATCCTACTTGATCATGGTGGATAATTGTTTTGATGTGTTCTTGGAGTCTGTTTGCCAGTATTTTATTGAGTATTTTTGCATCAATGTTCATGAGGGAGATCGGTCTGTAGTTCTCTTTCTTTGTTGTATCCTTGTTTGGTTTGGGAATCAGGGTAATTGTAGCCTCATAGAAGGAGTTTGGTAATGTTCCTTCTGTTTCTATTGTATGGAACAATTTAGAGAGTATAGGTATTAACTCTTCTTTGAAGATCTGGTAGAATTCTGCACTGAAACCATCTGGTCCTGGGCTTTTTTTGGTTGGGAGACTTTTAATGACTGTTTCTATTTCGTTAGGGGTTATTGGACTATTTAAATAGTTTATCTGGTCTTGATTTAATTTAGGTATGTGGTACCTATCCAGAAAATTATCCATTTCTTTTAGGTTTTCCAGTTTTGTGGAATAGAGGTTTTTGAAGTATGACCTGATGATTCTCTGGATTTCCTCAATGTCTGTTGTTATGTCCCCCTTTTCATTTCTGATTTTGTTGATTTGGATGCTCTCTCTCTGTCTTTTGGTTAGTTTGGATAAGGGCTTGTCTATCTTGTTGATTTTCTCAAAGAACCAACTCTTTGTTTCATTAATTTTTTGTATTGTTCTCTTTGTTTCTATTTTATTGATTTCAGCTCTCACTTTGATAATTTCCTGGCATCTATTTTTCCTGGGAGACTTTGCTTCTTCTTGTTCTAGAACTTTCAGGTGTGCTGTTAAGTCACTAGAACTTAATTGTATTGCAAAATAAAAAAAAAAAATCTGGTGCCAGCCGGGCGGTGGTGGCGCATGCCTTTAATCCCAGCACTCGGGAGGCAGAGCCAGGTGGATCTCTGTGAGTTCGAGGCCAGCCTGGACTACCAAGTGAGCCCCAGAAAAGGCACAAAGCTACACAGAGAAACCCTGTCTTGAAAAACAAAAACAAAAACAAAAACAAATAAATAAAAAATAAAATAAAATCTGGCGCCATGTTCCCGGTTCCTTCTTCTTCTCCACATACGTGTTTTCCGCAGGCCTGTTCACTCTCTGTCCCTTTACCTTTAATAAAACTCTTGTTAGCTGATTCTGTCATGTTTCATGGCATTTCCTTGCAGGGTAAGAACACAACGCAGCTGAAAAACTAACATTTTGGTGCCGTTTCCGAGCGGGCACTTCAGGGCACCCTGCGCCTGGAAACCCGTAAACTGGGGACTGCAAAACTCTGCTCTGTACGCGACAGACCGCTCTCCATTTCGCCTGACTGCAAAAATTCCATGCAACACTGCTTTCTCCGATTGGTGAGTCCCCCCAGTTTTCGGCTAGCTTAAACGGTTTCCTGAATCTGTGAGAACGACCGTTGATCGTCCGTCGCCTCACAAGTATTCTTGAGACCGGGGGAACCCCCGGCCATGGACTTCATTGGCTACAGTTGGCCCCTATCTCAGGCCTGAGATTTCTAGCCCTCTCCCACGTCTACAGCCTGAGCAGCCTGAGATATTTCTCGCATTGGGACCACTGTCGTTGGGTGCGTCCTGGGGGCCACGTGGGGCTGACAAGTTCATCCAACTTGACAAAGCAGCAGATGCTGTCTGGATTCCCAGGGAATCCTTTCCTCATGTGGCGGGAGGCCCCTGCTTCTGTGGCTGATGAGCCAAGGAACAGCTTGTGCCTGGTATCCGTCCTTGGCCTTGGGGACGCCTGGGGCCTTGGCTCCAGATCATGTTTGTTTTTTTCTTTTTTTTTTCTGCCTCTCTGCTGCAGACATAGGAAACAAGGCTTCCAACCCTGTTAGTCCTTCCTCTCCATTAGGCTGTCTTGTTGAAGCTTTAAAACCTCTCCTTTTAATGCCTTACATAAAGATTCCTAAGCTAACTCATCTATGTTCTAAAAAATGGCCAAAGTATGCTTTAGAAAACAACAAAAAATGGCCGCCAAGCGGCTCCTTAGATCCCGATATTTTACGGGAGTTATCTAATTACTGTCAGTGCTCAGGCAAATGGAAAGAGTTGCCCTATGTCATAGAGTTTTTCTTTCTCAGTACTAAACCGTCTGTTCTGGATTCCTTCTCTCCTGCTCATATGCTCTTAGCTATGCCTGAACTGGAGGATTCTCTGACTCCAGAATCTCTGACTCTAGATACTGCTAACGAACCTCCACCTATTCAACCTCCAGCTCCAACTACTAGAACAACTGTTCCTTCTGCTCCTCTTCCGGATTCTTCTTCTTCTAAAGCTGCTCCTTCCTCAGCAGTGGCCAGTTCCAAAGGCCCTGCCCTAGCTCCAAACTTCACTCCTCCTACCACCTGCTCTCAGACTGCTAAATTGCCGGATTCCAGCCATCCAAAACCTTCCACTGTTCTCCCTTTGCGAGAGGTGGCTGGTGTGGATGGATTGATTAAAGTTCATGTTCCATTCTCTCAGGCAGAACTCTCTCAGATAGAAAGTAAGCTGGGTTCTTATACTTCTAATTCTGCTGCCTTTATTAAACAGTTTCAATATATAACTCAATCTTACAGTCTCACCTTTCATGATATATTCATGATACTTTCTAATAACATACTTCCTGAGGAGCACAGGTGGGTTTGGGAGCAGGCTAGGACTCACACAGATTAAATTCATCAAACTAACCTTTCACACCCTCCAGGAGCTGAGGCGGTTCCTGATCAAGAGCCACACTGGGATTATAACACACAGGGTGGCTGTCTAGCCAGAGATAGGTTTATTACCTGTCTCCTGACATGTCTCCATAAGGCTGCCCTAAAACCAGTAAACTATGAAAAACTAAAAATGGTTATTCAAGATAAGGACGAAAATCCATCTCATTTCCTAGAGCGGCTCACCAAAGCTCTATTTCAGTTCACTATCTTAGACCCAGAGAGCCCTGAGGGCAGGCAGCTGCTAATGATCCACTTTGTCTCACAGAGCTTCCCTGACATTAGGGATAAACATAAACGTTTGGAGAATGGCCCTCTAACTCCACAGGCAGATATGCTGGCGATAGCATTTAAGGTGTACCATGGGAGAGATGAGAAAGCCCATAAAAGGAGCTGCCAGATGCTGGCAAGTACTGCCCGACTGGCTCCCCGAAAGCCATCTGGTCCCTGTTTCAAGTGTGGGAGAGAAGGCCATTGGGCCTGGGCTTGCACCACCGGCCCAAGAAGGGCACCGACAAAGCCTTGTCAAAACTGTTACCAAAAGAAAAGGGTCACTGGTCAGCTGACTGTCCTAATGTCCCAAGCGACATAGGAACGCCAGATGAAGACCACCCTCCAGCTGACTTTGTAGGCTTGGCTTACAGCGAGGACTGATGCTGCCCGGTTTCTGCCCCGGCCACTCCTATCTCACACAGGGAACCTAGGGTAATCATAAAGGTCAATTGGGTGCCCCATCTCATTCCTTTTGGACACCAGAGCTACCTACTCTGTCCTGAGAGAGTTTGGGGGGGCCACTTCTCCTGCTCATCTCCCTATTTTCGGGGTTGGGGGACAGCCTTATCTACCTCACCAGACACCACCACTTAATTGCATTTTCAGAGGCATCCCTCTCACAGACACATTCTTAGTGGTGCCAAGCTGCCCTGTACCTTTAATGGAGAGGGATCTTTTAGCTAAGGTAGGAGCATCCATTTCTTTCGCTCCACACATTCGCCTCATCCCAGACGCACCAGCAGCTCCTTTACTTCTCCTCCTAGCTACTCACTCTTCTGACTCTAACAATTCTTTTCCCCTGGCAGCTTCTCAGGTGGACCCAAAAGTCTGGGATACCCAGAACCCTTCTATTGCTAGGCACCATCAGCCTGTTATTATCCTACTACAAGATCCTGCAAGGTATATCACCCAAGCTCAGTATCCTCTTTCATTCCAGAGCCTAAGAGGACTTAAGCCTATCATTTCTGACCTTCTCAGGAAAAAGCTGCTCTGCCTAACCTCTTCACCTTTTAAAACTCCCATTCTTGCGGTTAAAAAGTCTAATGGAACCTACCGCCTGGTTCAAGACCTCCAGCTCATTAACTCTGCAGTGGTCCCCCTCCATCCTGTAGTGCCTAACCCTTATACTCTCCTGTCCACTATCCCTTCAGGAACCTCTCACTTCTCAGTTCTAGATCTCAAAGACGCCTTCTTTTCTATTCCTCTCAGTCCTCAGTCTCAAAATATCTTTGCTTTTACCTGACTGACCCTGACACCCACCAGTCCACACAGCTGATCTGGACTGTTCTGCCACAGGGATTCAGAGACAGTCCACACCTATTTGGTCAGGCTCTGGCCTCTGACCTGTTTTCTCTGTCTCTCCCTGGCTCTAAACTAATACAATATGTGGATGATATCTTGCTCTGTAGCCCATCCTTACAGGTTAGCCAAACTAACACCTCTGCTCTCCTAAATTTCTTATCCAGCCGGGGTTACAGGGTATCTCCTTCTAAAGTTCAGTTGTCAACTCCCCAGGTCACCTATTTAGGTCTATCCATTACTCCAACTCACAAGGCTATTACTGTAGACAGGAAGCATCTAATCCAGTCCCTCACAGTCCCTTCTACTAAACAGGAGATTCTGTCTTTCCCAGGAATAGCTGGCTTTGTACGGTCCTGGGTTCCATCTTTTTCTCTCCTTGCTCGCCCCTTACATGAGGCAGCTCAGGGCTCACCGCACGAGCCCCTCCTTCGTCCTGTCACTAAACCTTTCCAAAAGCTCCAGCAGGCTCTTCTTCAGGCTCCAGTGCTCCATCTCCCAGACTTAACCCGTCCCTTCTCCCTCTATGTAGCAGAGAAAGAGGGATTTGCCCTGGGAACTCTAGGGCATCAGCTGGGACCCTCCTTTGCACCTGTAGCCTATCTGTCAAAGAAGCTAGACCTTACCAGTCAGGGCTGGGCACCTTGCATCCATGCCTTAGCAGCTGCAGAGCTCCTTATTTGTGAATCAAAGAAGCTAAGTTTTGGGTCATCTATTACTCTTTTCTCTCACCATAATCTGTCCCATCTTTTAACTTATAAAGGCTTACAAACTTTACCTCCTTCCCGAGTTCTTTCTCTCCAGGTGGCATTACTAGAGGATGCCACGCTTACTTTCTGGACCTGTCCGCCTCTCAGTATTTCAAGCCTCCTTCCTCAACCTAATGCTGACTATTCTCCTTCTCATTCCTGCACTGAAACTTTAGAAGAGCTGCTACCTCACCCTTCACACATACAGGAGGGCACATTGCCTCAGGCTACTTATACCTGGTACACAGATGGCAGCTCCTTCTTATATGAAGGGTCCCGTAAAGCAGGTTATGCCATAGTGTCAGATACTGAGACAGTAGAGGCACAGGCATTGCCCACACACAACACTAAGCAGCAGGCTGAGCTGATAGCTCTCACCTGTGCCTTCTAATTGGCAAAGGGACAATCTCTAAATGTTTACACAGACTCCAAATATGCTTTTCATATCCTCCTGCCCCATGCTGCTATTTGGAGGGAGCATGGCTTCCTCACAGCAAAAGGGGGATCTATATCTAACTCAGGCCAAATAATGGCCATGCTGGAGGCTTCCCACCTCCCCAGGGCTATAGGAATTGTCCACTGCCAGTCTCATCAGACCGCTAGCTCTATCATCTCTAGGGGAAACAACCAGGCTGACCAGGCAGCCAGGACAGCGGCCCTCCAGGGCCAAGTCTCACCTCACCCACCACAGGGAATCCATACAGTACAGCCTACACCCTCACAGGGAACTCCAGACACTAGACAAATTCTTTCCTATCTACATCAGCTCTTTCATCCTAATAATCTTGCTCTGTCTCAATTCATAAAAGCTCACCTGCAGCCCACCTCTGAGGACTTACAGTTCTTAAGAACTATTACTGCCTCTTGTGAGATCTGCCAAAAAACAGATCCCAATACCAAGTACAGGAGTCAGCCTTTTCCCACCCACCAAATTGAGGTTCCCTTCCAGGGACTGACTGGCAGCTCGACTTTACCCATATGCCCACCGTAAGGAAAGTTAAGTATCTCCTCGTGATGGTGGACTCATTTTCAAATTGGGTGGAAGCATATCCGGTTTCTAATAAGTGGGCTCAGACAGTTACAGACCTCCTTCTCCGAGAAATTATTCCTCGGTTCAGATTCCCTGCTTCTCTCCAGTCTGACAATGGCCCAGAATTCACTTCTCAGATTTCTCAGACACTAGCTAAGGCATTAAATATTCCCTGGAATTTCCATATCCCATACCGCCCTCAATCCTCAGGAAAGGTGGAGCTTACCAACCGGTCTTTAAAAGCTATTCTTATTAAGATGTAACAGGAACGTCATCTTGACTGGGTAAGATTATTGCCTCTAGCTCTCCTCAGGCTCAGGGCTCTCTCTCAAAAGCCTCTTTCAATCTCTCCATTTGAACTAATGTATGGAAGGCCAGTTCTAACACCAGGTCTTTTATCCAAACCTCCAACTATTCCAGATAGCCTGTTAACTCCTCTTTTATGTCACCTAAGGTCTATTCTATGGAGTTATACAGACTGTTCATTACCTCAGTCATGTGACAACAATTGTCCACCTCCAATACACATTGGGGATCAGGTTCTTCTCTTCCCTCCGGGCCAGCACACTTCACCCTTTTCCCCCAAGTGGCAGGGACCCTTCAAGGTAATTCTTGTGATTCCTACAGCTGCTAAACTCGAGGGCTTTCCTCACTGGGTCCACCTGTCTCATCTAAAACCTTTTATCTCACCTCCATCCCAGAAAAATCTCTCTTCATATACAGTGAAACAAACAGGGCCTCTCACTCTCAAGCTCCAGAGGACACCAGGATCCACTGCCTTGTCACCAATTCCAGAGGAATAAAGTATCACCCCTTCACTTCCCAACCAGGGCCACACAGAGCCAGAGGCAAAAGGACCATCAGAAATATCCAGGCGGTAAGGAATAATATAATACAATAATCTATCATTCTTCAATACTCAGCAACTGATCACCTGCATTTCCTAAATGCTAACCTAATAAGGGAAACAGGTGCCTTAAATAAACTACCTCTAATAAGGCTTGTCTCAGAAAAAAATTAAGCAGAATACTAAGGCCAGATCTACCTCAGGTAAATATCACATGTCTCTATCTGGACAGTCCAGATCTACCTCAGACAAATGTCAACTCCAAAATAAAATAATAATGATTCTTTCTCTCTAAGCCTTTTCTATGTCAACAGTATCTTGTCAAACAGAAGGTTCCTAGCCACAGCACGGAAGGTTCCCAGCCACAGCACAGATGAACAGCTGCAGAACGAGGGGATGGCAGAACTTCATTCCAGGACCTGCCCACCATCATCCCAGGACTTCACAAGATACCCTCTCATCCCCCTGCCCCCCAAGAGCCAACCAACGCCCACTATTCAGCTGGAAGCAGTCTTTGAGAGAAATGTCGCCCCCATACTCAGTCAACCACAATTTTTTTCTTTCTTTTTTTAAAAAAGAAAGAGTCAGGGATGAAAGGTTTACACAACAAGCCCCCACAGTCAGGCGTGTTTGCATATGCCTGGTGGACACTTCTGCCTAGCCAGGTCCAGGTCAGGATAGCCATTTCTTGGTCAGGGCATCTCGCGTAACCAAGATCTGTGACATTCCACTAGCCACGTAAGCGCGCAACGAGGCCATGTGATCTATGCGCTTGTGTGTAGTAGTGACGCTGATCTGTCCACGACCAGGCTTTAAAATCTGGTGCCATGTTCCCGGTTCCTTCTTCTTCTCCACACACATGTTTCCCGGAGGCCTGTTCACTCTCTGTCACTTTAACTTTAATAAAACTCTTGTTAGCGGATTCTGTCGTGTTTCGTGGCATTTCCTTGCAGGGTAAGAACACAACGCAGCCGAAAAACTAACAGTAGTTTCAGAAGAAGGGAAAAGCAGGGCTCTCCTAGGCGATGCCAGATCCTAAAGTCTGAAGTGAATTCAAACCGAGGAGACACCACATCTTTAAAGAGAACCCATAGCGGCAGAAGCAGGAATCTGCTTGCTGCACATTTGACAAATCAGGTGACTCAGATCTGTAAGGCTTGAATCAAACAATCTTTGATTTGGTAATTTCCATGGGATCTGTCTCCCCTTGTATTACAGTAGCAATCTGCCTTGTGGGCACCAAATAACAATCGGATTTTAGTGTGCTCATAAACAACAACAGAGAACCAGATTATACCCACAAGCTGACTGGTGAGAAACTGCTTTGCTGACAGTTTTTTTTTTTAGCTCTTCTTGCTTCTGATGGAGGAAGGTGTGCATTCAAATTTTGTTTGGAATAGGAACCTGTTGGAGCCCAGTTAGTCTTTACAGAGCAGGTCTGCTTAGAGAGGATGATTGGATCATGGATCTGAGTGCAGGTGGCTGTGATGATCTGCACCTTTAAAGAACAGGGGGGATGTCTTTTCTCCACCCCTTGGCATTGCTTTAACTACCCAAGGGCAGAGAAAGTAGGTGATGGATGGATTAGGATACAGGCACTCTCAAAGCTATCCTGTATTTTCTATGTGTTTCTATTTCATAAATCCTTCTAAATAATATTTCCTGCTGCTTCTATTGGAGAATTTCTGGGGAAATGAGGGGGTGGGACATGGTACAACACACAGGAAACAATGTGGAGAGTGAACTCAATTCCACCAATGGAAAGTAAATCCTGAGGTACTCTTTAGATCTCCTTACGAGCTGCTGAGTCATTTCACCCTCCCAACTATATGTGTGCTGCAGCCCATACACCAAAACTGAAAGTGGATGACAGGAAATGATGTAATGAATTTTAGTCCCAGAACACAATTCTCAAATAAATCAAAATATCATGGAAACTAGACGATCATGTACATGGTACTTGGCCCTGTTTCCTGGCTATCTACCTGAAGCCTCACTTTCCACCTGCGGATGGCTGATTGTGATTCTGGGCTGCAAATTGTGCCTTTCAGGTAACAGTTATCGATATGCCATTTTAGATTCTCCAAGTGCACTTATTTGTGGAATCTGATTCTTGAAATTTTCATAGAGTCCCAGGTGGCTAAGTGAGAATTGTCTCTGACACAGTCATTTTCTTAATGGGTCCTTGAAGGGAGCATATAATCAATACATCACTGGTTTCTGTCAGGTGTTAAGGCTGAAGCAGTGGCTTCAGAGGAAGGAGGACATTTCCGGCAGAGCAAGCAGGTGTAGGTGACTCAGAGCAGGAGTGTGGGCAATACCACCAAACCCTGCTTATCCGTGTTTCTACTGCCTCTGTCTGCAGCAGTTCTCTGGGACAGTTATCCTTGTCTTGTGTTGTTTACAGTCAGGCTCTGGCTGAATTCCAGCTACGAGCTGGAATTTAGCCAGGAGCCTGGCTATTGAAACTGTGGACTGCAAGCTCTTTTATTCCATCTGTCTGACTCATATTCAAATACACAACCAATAAGAAGAGAGCTGTCTAAAGTAGAAAGGAAAGCAAATGACAGCAATGAGTTTGGAGATCTCCATTAGAGCTGTGACTCATCTGACTCTCCCTCCTTCCTGTATGTTGAAAAATGAGCAGGGATACTGAAAAGGGAACACAGGATAAAATGAAATTACCATGGGCTCTGTTTCCATCTAACACTAGATTACTGGCTTATGGTCTCTTGTGGTGTTATGTGTACTAGCCACCCCCTAACTACATGACTGTGCATCTTCTGTCCATCACTCAGGAACATAGCTTAGGCATTTCAGGGCCTTGCCTACTAAGTTACCCTATGCTGTGTAATTATGTAACCTGCATGCAGCTTGATTACATAGTCTATGTTCCTGCATGGCATAGCTATGTGAGTCATGAATAAGTCTGCAAACAAGACTGTCAGATATAGCACAGGCTGTCTGACCAGCCACATGAAGGCCTCCAGGTTCCTGTTTAAAAATTTGTAGAGAAAGCCATTGGGCTTGAGCCAACCCCTGTCCCATATAGGTCAACTGGGGCTCATCCAAAAGGCTACTGATATATACATAGGTTAGTTGACTGACCCTGAGTAACTTATGACATGGGGACATCAATCGAAGACCAACATATAGGCAATCTCCTTCCCTGGGTAATGGAGGATTGAAGGTACCTAGGTCCTTACCCAACAACAGTCATATCATAAAAAAACCTTTAGTAGTCATTATTATATAGGCATGATCCTCCTCCTTCTAGGCACTCAGCCCACTAGCTATGACAAGACACTTCCCTCTCAATCTCTCATGTAGACCCCATAGTCTTGGATGGCCAGACTCCTTCTATTGCTAGAAACCATCACTCTGTTGTGATCCAGTTCCAGCACCCTACCTGGTACATCACTCAAATTCAGTACACTCTTTCTCTCTAGAGCCTTAGAGGACTTAAGCCTATCATCCCTGAACTTCTCAGAAAGATGCTACTTCATCCAAACTCTTCTCCTTTTAACACCTCTATATTTAGAGTTAAGACTCCTAATAGAATATTCCACCTGATTTAAGACCTGCATGTAGATGGTTTCTAAATGGTATCATTTAATGAAAAACACAGTGCTAGATATAGGGGAGAAAACTTAGAGATCAGGGAAATTGGAAAAGTCACAAGCAAACCTTACCTCACCAACCCTGTAGCTTCCCAAAGCAAGCTACTTGCTGTCTTAAACATGCTTTTATTGCCTTGCTCTTATGCTCTTTAATTGGATATATTAGTCAAGCTATATTTTTTTACCTTGTATGTCTGTACAGAACTCCAGGTCTTTATGTTTTGTCCTGGACTTAAAGTAGTGTGTCACCATGTTTTGCTCTGTTCCCTATTATGGCCTTGAAAACACAGAGACCCTGTCTGATAAGTGTGCTGCCTGAATTTTTGTTTACTTAAAATGGCTGGCCTTCCCTTCCTGATCTCCGGCAATCTTTAATAAAGCATAAATAAAATATTACCACGTTTCTGCACAAATAAAATATTACTACACCTGTAGCTCACTAAATCTGCAGTGGTCCTCTCCATGCCTAAACTTTACACAATTCTTTACACTATCCCTTCAGAAACCACACACTACTCAATTCTAGATTTCAAGGATACCTTCTTTCCTATACCTGTTAGCCCTCTGTCTCAAAATATATTTTTCTTATCCTGGACAGATGCTGACACTTACCTGTATATGTAGCTAACTTCGACTCTCTTGACACACAGATTCATGGACATCCCACAACTATTTCATCAATCCCCAGCTTCTGGGTTGCTCTCCTTCTCCCTCATTGGCTTTAACTAATACAATAGGTAGATAACATGCTATTCTGTGGCTCATAAGTATAAGTTATTCAAATTAACACCTCTCCTCTTCTAAATTTTTTTGTACAGTTGGAGTTATGGAGTTTCAAGTTCCAAAATCCAGCTCTCCACTCCTCATGTCACCTATTTGGGTGTAAACATTACCACATCATACTAGGCTATAGCTTCAGTTAGAAAGCATCTAATTCAGTCTTTTGCAGGCTGCTCTACTAAAAAGGATATTCTAACCTTCCAAGAATTAGCTGACTCCTTGTATCCTGTGTTTGATCTTTTTAATCTCCTGCTCACTCCTTTTATGAGGCAGCTCAGGGATCCTGCATTAATCCCTCATTCACCACATTATTAATTCTTTCCAGAAATTACAATAGGCTCTGCTTCAGGACTCTGCACTCCGCCTCCATTATGTCTCTCACCTGTACCTTCCAGTTGGCACAGGGGCAATTCCTAAAGGTTATAGATAATCCAAATATGCTTTTCATTTTATTAAACAAGACAGCTAATTCTGTAATTTTGGTGCCTGTCCTGAATCTCGCTCCGTAGACCATGTTAGCTGTGAACTGACAGACATCTGCCTGGGTCTGACTCTGAAGTCCTGGTATTAAATGAATGTGCCACCACCAGCAGCTTCCAAATGTACTTTGCATATCTTCCTATCCTACACTCATATCTGGAAAAAGCATGGGATTCTCAGAGCAAAAGGATAATTCATAAATTACACAGGCCAAATATTTGTCATGATAAAAGCTTCCTATTTCCCAAATGTAATAGGAATTATTTACTGTCAATCTCCTCAGAATGACAGCTCTATCATCTCTAAGGGAAATGACTATATCATCCTAGCATCTAGGACAGTGGCAGTCTAGAGCCCAGACTCATGTCCTTCACCACAGGCAATACATATAGTTCAACCCATATCCTCATTCTCATCTCCTGTCACTATGCCAATTCTGCCGTATCTACACCAGCTCTTTCAGGCTAATAGTATTGTTCTGTTTCAGTTAATAGAAGGGAAACTACAGTCCACCTGCTGTGGGATATTCTGTATGCTCTGAATGTCTTGCTCGGTTTGGTTAACAAGTAAATTGCTGAATGGCCAGTAGCCAGGCAGAAATTATAGGCAGGACAAATAGAGAGGATAATTTTTGGAAGTGGATGGCTGAGTGAGGGAGATGCTGCCAGAATCCATGTTGAGAAGCAACATGTAATGATACTGTTAAGCCACGAGTCACATGGCCATACAGTTTGTAAATAATATATGTCTTGGTGTGTTTTCTTGTGTCTGAGGGCAGTAGGAGCTGGGCAGAATCAGGATAACTTCAGCTACAAATGACACCCAATGGCTCAAGTTTCCACCTGAAATCTTAAAATAACCAATTCTAAAAGTAGCAAAAACCATGTCTCAATTGGGTGGTGAGAACCTGCAACATGTGCGCTTTAACTACACTATGGTGGGTTCCACGCATGTGGGCTTGACCTATTCCCACTGAGTTCCACAGAGTTTTCTGTAAGACATACAGCTTCATGGACTATCCCATAATCCTAAAATTTTCTTTATATCCCCATAAGAATAGTGCATCCTCATCCAGCAGGAAGTAGGATGAGAAGCTGCGCCCAAATTCCCAAATGGGCCAAGCTTACATTGGAGGTGACATTAGCTCACTCCTTCTCTAAACCCAAGCATATCACTAAAACAGAGGTTGAGAGATCCTTTTGTCCCATAAAGAGCCCTCTTGTGGGGGATAAAAATAAAGCAATATTTTTATTTAAAAATGGTTGATTTAAATACAATCTCATTCTAAAAATAAAAATGGGGGACAGGACATATATATTATTGGAAGAAAGGGTAGATTATTGAATCTACTTTTAAAGAACAACTTGTTTAAAATGTTTTACATTGCTATAGATTTTGGTTACTGATACAAGTATAAACTTAATTTTGTAATACTGTATATAGACAGCTACTCTTGTTTAAGATATTATGTTTATGTAATTCATTTAGACTGTACTAGATAATTAAAAAATACAGATTAATAATTAGACTTCTATGATAGTTAAACTTATATTCATGTTAAGATTTCTTGGTATACATACACATATTTCAGTTAGCTAGGTAATCTTCAAAAACTTCTAAGACCTACAGAATATGGCATTTAAAGTAGATTTAAAAACTTAGACATTCCGGACAGTTAGACATGTCTGCTCCTGGCATCACCAAATTACTTCAGAGGAGAATGGACATTGAAGACACTCCCTCTTCTTCTTGGCAAAAATAGCCATTTTGGCAAGAAACTATTCTTGCCTGGACTAATTGATAAAACATATGACTCGTCGTGCAGGAAACATACGAAGGTGACCACTGAACTTTGTTTGGCAAAATGGTACTTTACATTCCTGTTCTGTCAAGGAAACTGCCAGACATTCTATAGGACACAGAGAGAAGTGATTGAGAAGACTGGCAGTGGTGGTACAAACTTTTTATCCCATCACTCAGGTGGCAAAGGCAGGTGGATCCCTGTGAGTTGAAGGCCATCCTGGTCTCCAAAGTGAGTTCCAGGAAAGGCAAAAAGCTACAAAGAGAAATCCTGTCTTGAAAAAATGAAGAGAAAGAGAGAGAGAGATACCCCCTCTGTATAAAGGAACTTTGGATGACTGTCCAGTCTGCCAGCTGTCTCTGTCTACTCTAGCAAGACTCCTGAAAGTTGCTTGCATTGTTCTCCCATTTTCAGGTAATAGTATATTCTTTTGAGGTCTTTGAAATAGTTGAAGACTATATAGTTATAATTGTTTTTAGTTATGATTAAGGGTAAGTTAGATATGAAACCTTAGACTCACAAATATAGGATAAATAGGATCTCTTCCATTATTTTGGCAGATACAAATAGACTAGATATTTTAACTATAATTCTTGCTTGATAATTGTTTTGTTATTTGTAATTTTACTATGTGAAAAGTAAAACCTTCCTTTTTGAAAAAAATAAAAGGGCAAGTCCTGTGGGATATTCTGTATGCTCTGAATGTGTTGCACTAATTGGTTAATAAATAAAGTGCTGATTGGCCAGTAGCCAGGTAGGAAGTATAGGTGGGAAAAAGAGAGAGGAGAATTTGGGGAAGTGGAAGTCCGAGTGAGGAATATGCTGCCAGGTGCCATGTTGAGAAGGAACATGTTAAAAAACCAGATGGCCAGGAGCCACATGGCAACTTACAGATTAATAGAAATGGGTTAATTTAAGATATAAGAACAGCTAACAAGAAGCCTGACCCATTAGGCCATACACTTTGTAAATAATATAAGTCAGTGTGTTTGCTTAGTTCTGAGTGCCATGGGATCTGGAAAGTAACAGGATAACCTCAGCTACACATACCTCTGAGGACTTACAGTCCTTAAATCTATTACTGGATATTATAAAAGTTGTCAGAAGACAGAATACAGTTCCACATTTTGTAGCCAACCTTTTCACACCAACCAGGTTAGAGGAGACCTTCTAAGCCTGACTGGCAGCTCAATGCTACCCATATGCCCACAGTCAGACTAATTAATGTCTCCTCATGGTCGTGGACTCATTTTCAGTTTGTGTAGAGATATTTCTTGTTTCTACTAAGTGGCCTCAGACAGTCCCTGACCTCCTGCTCCAGGATTTGGGAATCTCTGCATTTCTTCAGTCTGATATTAGTCTGGAGTTCACCTTCCATATTTTCCAGACCATATCTAAAGCTTTCAATATACCTTGGCATTTTCATATCCCTTACCATCATAAGTCCTCAGGGAAGGTACAGTATACCAATAGTCTTTAAAACACAATCTTACTAAGATGCCATAAGAAATTCACCCTGACTAGGTGAAATCATTGATTCTTGCTCTTTTTAGGCTCTGGACACTTCCCAAGAAAGCCCTTTCAATCCCACTATTTGAACTCATGTATGGGTTACTAGCTCTAACCCCTGGCCTCTGATCCAAACTTTTACCTCTCCCTGATCATCTCCTCACTCCTCTACTCTATCACATCTGCTGTTTCGTGTGGAATTTTGCTGACTACTCCTTATACCAGCCATGTGATATCCATGCTCAAACCTCTATCCACTTTAGGGAACAGGTCCTTTTCCCCCTCCAGTCCAGCAAACCACACCCCTTTACACTAAATGGAAGGTACCCTTCAAGGTACTTCTTGTAACCCCCCACAGGTGCTAAACTTGAGGGCTTTCCCCACTGGATACATCTCCACAGCCTGAAACCTTTTATCCTGCCCTCACCCAAGAGAAATTCTTCCTCATACACTATGAAACAAGCAGGGCCCCACTCTCTTAACTTCCAGAGGACATCTAGATTAATGCCTTGTTACCAATTCCAAAAGAATGTGGTTTCCTCACACAACATTCAATCCCACTGAATTGTGAACCCCATAAGGTTTTTTTTCTTCATCCTGATTCCCTCTTCAAGTTCTCCTGTCCCTACTGAAATATTCTGCTCCATCAGTTTTGCTCTGTTGACTCTAATAACATATTCAAATTTCTAATTAAGTATCCAGATAATTGTTACGAGACCAACATCATCCATAGATCCAGAGGCACAAGAAATATCAAAATATACCCAAAATATACTGGTAAGAAACACTAATAGACTAGAGGTATAAACATCTCAGTGTCAAAAGGGTCTTCATTCTGCAAAAACAAACTTTAATATAACAATCTATCATTGTTAAATGCCTTCTGCAAGTTATTACCTGTGTCTTCTTAATAATAAAGTAACAAAGGAAACAGGTGCCTTAAGGTGTGTCTCAGGAGAAGATAAAAATTCCTAATTGACAATGGTAAAAAAATAAAGTGTGATCCACAGTGTTTTCTCTCCCTCTCCTCCGGCTGTGGTTATTATTCTGCATAAATAAAAAGCTGAATTGCCAGTAGCCAGGCAGGAAGTATAGGCAGGATGAGCAGAGAAGAGAATTCTGGGAACAGGAAGGCTGAGGCAGAGAAACACTGCCAGCAGCATGGAGGAGAAGCATGATGTAAGATACAGGTAAGCCTCAAGCCAAATGGCAAAGTATAGAGTAATAGAAATGGCTTAATTTAAGATATAATAAGAACAGATAGCAAGAAGCCTGACATGGCCATGCAGTTTATATGCAATATGAGTCTCTGTGTGTTTACTTGTATGGGTCTGAGCAGCTGCATGAATGGTAGGTGGGAGAGATTTGTCCTGACAGCAGTGGGTCAGGCAAGACCAGGAAAACTGTAGCTGCATTCTTCATTTCATTTCTCTCTCTCTCTCTCTCTCTCTCTCTCTCTCTCTCTCTCTCTCTCTCTCTCTCTCTCTCTCTCTTGCTAACACTATCCAATAAAATTATGAAATCAGCAGAGTACTAAACATTATAAAATCAGGGCTCACAGCTCAAGATTTTAAATTCTTTTTGGTTGCTTCATAATTTGTTTAACGTTTGTATTCTTGGTAAACTTGAAACTTTTTCCAAGCACTATAGCCAGCTTGGATCCACCTGGACAGTCCAGATCCCTTTCAGGTAAGTATCATTAAACCTTTACTGGTCACAGGATGTACCTCACTTTTCCTTGGGAACCAAGCAAGATATTTTTTTTCTGAACTTCTTCTTCTGCCTCTCAAGCAACTTGTCAATTTCACAGGGCCCAAACTAGAAGAAAATATTCGGCTACCTCCGATTGTCCAGCTACCTCTTGATAAGCCCCGTTACCCACCCCCAAAATTACTTAATGCCCAACAAGTCAGCTGGAAGCAGTTCTGGGTAGCAGAGAACCCCCATTCTCATTTACCTGCCACCCTTAACCCCCCATGATTTCCTATAACTACAAGTGTAGTAGGCATGTGACAATTCCTAGCCACCCCCTAACTAAATAACCATGCATGCACTGTCCATCAGTCAGGCAGAATGCTTAGTAATCCCTGATCCTTGCATCCTACCTAATCCCTGTGCTAGATGAACATGGATTATGCTTGCAGCTTGATCAAGTAAATTTTGTGCATGTGGACATAGCTGCATAAGACCATAAGCACATACTCAGGAGACCAACAATAGCAGATTCCACCCATCCCCTGGCCTCCTTTTCCACACCATTCACTTCTAGTAAGCCTATTGTACAATCCCTCTTTGCCCTTCCCAATTAACATTCTTCCAGTGGGGATTATTGCACTTTTTGTTTTCTCTCACATGGCAAATAGCGATAAAATAAATAATAGATGTGCTGAGAGAACTTCCAGCTGATTGGCCTAGATTCTATCTATTTACAAGAAAGTCTCCATTCCTGTCTCGAATTTGCTGATTGTGACTGTGAGCTGTCAAGTGCATCTGGCTGCTGTCTCTGTAATCAGTTTATGTCAGAAACTTATGTGTGTTTTCTTATGTAGTAGAATTATAATTATAGTATATAATTACATATATTGTCGTATAATTATAATTTATAATCATAATTTTACATGTTCTTGAATAATAATACATAATATGTTTATATCTATTAGAGTGCTCTACAAAATTTATTAAGGTTGAAGAACAAATGTTGCTGTCAAACATTCTTCAAAATGGTGCCAACAATAATATAATATCTCACAGTGTCTAAAGGATAAAGAAATACATTAAGATAACTTGATTTTATAAAAGAAAAATATACATATATTTATATTCTCAGCAAATATGTTGTCCGCTGTAAGTCCCTAGAAGTGATTGCACAGTTACATTTGCAAGAGCTGCAGCAGTAGTCATAGCTCTTGATAGCTGAGCCATGAAGTTGGGATCTCAGAGATCAAGGTGGGGGGATGTGACAACAACAAATGTCATGAGCCAAAACCTACAATAACTTGAGTCCTATAAAACTGCAACTGTCATAGTAGGTCAGGATCTGTCTCATGAGATCAAAAACAATACATTTGACTATTAAAGAGAGATCCAGACAGAGAAAAAATACCTAGATCGTTTACAAGAAAAATCATGTGGATTCTCCAGTATATAAAACCAGAGTATTTGCTTAAATTATGCTGGTACATTTTTCGCTTTATAAAGGAGATTCTTTTTAACAATTTTACACTATTAGGATGTTAGAAACAATGCCTTAAGCCATAGATAGACCTATTGTGCCCACTTCTAATCATCCTTCTTTATGAAGGCAAAATTGCAGCTAAAAGTATTACAAATCAACAAGGTAAAGTTGATGCTTTTAACAGCCATTTCAAATGTCATAAATTTGACCAAAAGTTAGCTGTTCAAATTGTCCCACTGTTTTGGGACCCAAAGACATATTTTGAACTCTCACACTAAATTTTTTTTCAGATATGCAGATATTTGACATTGACAGGAAGATAAACTCTGCCCAATATAATAAACTAGCATATTCCATATGGCCATGGAGATAGTAGACCCAGAAAGAGAACTTTCATGTCTAAATTCACTGAAAGCATATAATTTCATAAAGTCTTGTAACTATTTATCCTTATACTCATGGACAATATTGACTGTTACTGTCATAAAAAAGCATATTTTACATTAGTATTACACAATTTGACAACTGCTCAAATGGTAAAGACTTTATAAGGTGCTGGGCAGTTGTGCCACATGACTTTAATCCCTGCACTCAGGGGGCAATGGCAGGCAGATCTCTGTGAGTTCTATGCAAGCCTGGTTTACAGAGTGAGATCCAGGACAGGAAAAAAATTACACAGAGAAAACCTATCTCAAAAATCCAAAAGAAAAAAAAACACTAAAATGGCTTCACCTAATCACCACATTGTGAATACAAGGTGAGTTAGTTATGTATACATTTGTAGATGAACAATTAGCTAAAATATCATTAGTAAATAAGGTGTTTATTTTGATAGTTTGCAGTGCAGATATTAAATTGAAGGAGCAAAAAGATATATGAATTAATTTAAATGTATGCATGAATAGAATTCTAAACTATGTCAAGATATTTTACAAATGCATATGTATATGTATATATATGTATATATATATGCATGAGTAAACTCATACATATATACAAATACAATTTATATAGCTATTTTAAATTAATTGAAATGCATCATAGAATATGTAGAGAGATATTAGGAAAACTTAATTCCTTATACTGTGAAGAAGTGTCAGAGTTTTCTCATTCATGTGGCAGCAATTTCTTATTTCTTTGAAATTATGTCCATAGATATGCCTTTAGTGCAACCGTGAAGCTCCACAAACCATTTCAAAAATACACATACACCTCAAATATGATGGAAGGAAGCTCTTTTTGACATCCATACATATTAATGTCATCATAGAAGACAAATCCATCTGCTGCTATTTAGAAGATTCTCTGGGATTGACAGCATGTGATAGGACAGAAGTTTATTCTGTGTGTTAGTGGACTAAAATGAAGAAGAAAAAATTTCCCACTCTCAGAAGCTACATACCCTAAAACGGAAAATAGTGAGCAACTTTCAAATGACAGACTCATATAAAAACAATTTCTTTCCTTCTGCCAAGGTCTTAGAGAAATTAACTAAGTCCTAATGACAGGGATATACTAACATATCTGTGCATCGGCCCTCATCAGAGATATTACATCAGGCAATAGTTTGGAAACAACACAATGAAGTGCAGGGTTGGACTTACTATAGAGACAGAGAGGCTTTTGGGTATTATGTTCTGAAGTCTACTATCTTCTGCAAAAGAATACCTGAGATCCCCACATATTTGTGTTGAAGAGATGGCAGAAAGATCCAAAGAGAATCAGAGGTGGTTGATGATTCCAAAGCACCAATATTTTCCAGTCTCAACTTTCCTATAGGACATAGGAATTCATAATTGTGGGTGGAGACACAAGATAAGATCTGCACTTATTCAATGCATACAAAAATAAATAAAAAAGAAAAAAGGAAATATGTTGTGTTTATTATTTTCCAGGGAAGTACTGAATACCTCTCTGAAATCAGTAATAAATATTTGATTTCCAATCAGGATCATGCCCTGTCTGATGTCATAATTTGGAATGGCCTAATAAGTAAGAAAAGACTATGTGCAAGGGATTCTGCATGCCAGAACACAGTAATAAAGCAAAATAAGAATGCAAAGTTGAGCCTGTAAGAATGTATATGGCATCAGGATGATAACAAGTAATATTTCTGTGCTATACTTTATGATCAATACTTTATTTTCTTGGGTGATAGGTAGGGTAGTGTCTACAAATATTAATAATCGATATTTTCAGTGACTCTGAAGATCACGAAAGAATGTACAGTGCCACAGGCATCCCCACAATAAATCTCCCAGGGTAGAGGAACGAGCAGGATTTCACTAGTCTCTGCCAGATACTAAAGCCTCAAGAAAATCATCTTCCTTGCCCATAGAGCAGCACTTCAAGCCAGACACACAAGGATGCCATATCCTTAAGGGAAGAAGTAACTTCAGAAGAAGAAAAGGGCAGGATTCCTCTAGTCTCTGCCAGATAGGAACACATGAAGTGAATTCAAACTAAGAGAGGGAGGCCACATCTTTAAAGACAAGCAGTATATGCAGAAGCAGGATCTGCTTGTTGCACATTTGACAGGAATAGGTGACTCAGGGCTGTAATGGTAGGAATCAAACAATGTCTGTCTTTGCAAATTTCCAAGGGCTCTGTCTCTTGTTTATGTTAGGATCAATCTGCTTGGTCTGGGTCAATGTACAATTGGGTTTTGATTATACCCATGAGTAACTGAGACGCCAAATATAGCCAGAGCCTGACAGGTAAGAACCAGCTCTGTTGACAACTTTATTAGCTCTCCTTGTCTCTAAAGGAGGAGTGTGTGCTTTCAAATTGTGTTTGGAATGTGAACCTGTTAGAGCCAATTTACCCAGCAAGTATGCATAGAGAGGATGATGGCACCATGGGCCTGAGTACAGGAGTCTAAGATTGTATACAATGTGCTGTGCTGGGGGGAGGTCTTTTCCTCCACCCCGTGGCATTTCTTTAAATACCCTATGCTACACAGATTTAAATCCAGGAAATCTTGAGGCTAATCTGTTATTTTTATCTGTTACCCCCTCCCTATCATTCTACCTAATATTTCCTGCTGCTTCTAAGCAAGAGTACTCTGGGGAAATGTGGGAGTCAGCAATGCCCCTTGCATAGGAACCAATCAGGAGAGTGATCTCAAACCTAACAATGGAAAGTAAATCCTGTGGTACGTTTTGAGATCTGCTTCAGAGCTGCTGAGTCACTTCACGCTCTCAAGTAAATGTGTGCTGCAGCACTGCAGCTATAAAAACGAAACTGAAAATGGATGACTGGAAAAAAATTAATGTAGCCTAGGAGCACAGTGCCATTCCCATATGGCATCCCGGGGTAAGTAGGGGGTGATCATGCTTCCAGCTATTTGGCCCTGGTTTTCTACTTGAAAGCCTTCCTTTCTACATGCTGATGGCTGATTGTGATTTGGGGCTGGCAATTATAACTTTCAGGTAACAATTTCTGATATGCCATTGTAGATTCCCGAAAAGCACTTTATGTGGAATTGGACACTTGAAATTTTCACAGAATCCCAGGTGGCTGTGAGAATATTCCCTGCCACAGTCATTTTTTTTAATAGGTCCACTGAGGGAGCATATGATCAATACACCCCTGTTTATGTCAGGTATTGTTTCCCAACAATCTTCTTTGCCAACAATGTGATAATGCAGAATGCATGACTGAGGCAGAGATCACAGATACTAAGGCTGAAACAGTGGCTTTAGAGACAGGAGCATATTTCCTGCACAGCAAACAGGTGCAGATGACTCAGAGCAGGAGTATGTGACATGCTACTACAATCCTGCCTATCCTAGGTTCATATTGTCTGGTCTGTTGCAGGGCTCTGGGACAGGTTTTTTTGTCTGGAGTTGTTATAGCCTAGTTCCTGACAAATTCCAGCAATGAGCTGGAATTTAGCCAGGAACCTGGCTGGTAAAACCCTTCAGTGCAGGCATTTTTATTTGTTCAGACTGCCACCTATTTGAATAGACATAGATTAGGAACCAATAAGGAGTGAGAACTGAAAGCCAGGAATAGAAAGCAAATGACATCAGTGAATTTGGAGATCTGAATCAGAGCAGCTGACTCATCTCTCACCCCCTCCACATATGTTCTTAAAGAAGCACGGAAACTGAATGTGGAACTCAGGATAAAATGTAATTTACCGTGGGCTCTGCCTCCAACTAACAGTAGAAAACTGGCTGATGTTGGCTAGCAGGCTGAGTGGGAGTTCAGCAGCTTTGTACTAAAATCTACCCATCTATAAGAAGGGCTCCATTCCTTTCTGCACGTTTCTGATTGTGACTCTGATTGTGACTCTGGGCAGGGAAGTGCCTCTAACAGCTCTCTCTGTGGTCCTTTTGTTTCCGTTCTATTGTGTTTTTTTTTCTTTTTTTGTTTGTTTGTTTTTTAGTAGTTGGGTTTCTCTGTGTAGCTTTGGTACCTCTCCTGGATTTCCTTCTCTAGACCATGCTGGCCTCTAGCTTACCGGGGTCTGCTTGGCTTTGCCTCCCAAGTCCTAGGATCAATTTATGTACTGTCCCCTTGCAGGTCTTCAAAAGTCTGCCTTCAAACCTTCCAGACCTAATTAATCCGTTCTCTCTCTGTGTAACAGAAAGAGAGTGATATGACCTAGGTGCCCTAGGGCATCATTTGGGACCCTCATGTGCACTTGTAGCATACCTGTCCAAAAAACTAGACCTCATGACTCAGGGATGGGCACCTTGCATTCGTGCTTAAGTAGCTGCTGAGCTCTTATTTGATAACCAAAGAAACTAAATTTGGGTCACTCACACCTCTCTTCTCCCACTATAACCTGTCCATCTCTTAACTTATAAAGTCTTACAAACTTTATCTCCTTCTCAAGTTCTTTCTCTCCAGGTGGTGATACTGGAAAACGCCACATTTACATTCCAGTCTTATCCATCCCTTCATATTTCAAGCTACCTTCCTAAACCTAACACTGATCATTCTCTATCTCTTTCCTGTACTGAAACCTACAGGAACTATCTCCATATTCTTCACATACACAGAAGGGCACATTGCCACAGGCCACTTATCCATAATAAACAAATGGCAGTTGCTTTTTATATGAGGAGACACATAAAGTGGGCTATGACATAGTGTTAGATGCTGAGGTGGTAGAAGCACAAGCATCACCCACACACATTACTAACAACAGGCTGAAGTGATAGCTTGCACAGTGCCTTCCATTTGTACCTGGGGCAATCCCTACATGTTATATAGTCTCCAAATATGCTTTTAATAATATATTGTCCCATGCTGCTATGTGGAAAGATCACAGACTCCTTACAGCAAAGGGAGGTTACATATCTATCTCAGGCCAAATAATGGCCATGCTCAAAGCCTTCCATCTCCCAAAAGCTGTAGGAATCATCCACTATCAGTCTAAGCACTTCAACAGTTCCATCATCTCTAATAGAATAAACTAGGCTGACAAGGTAGCTAGGAGAGTGGCCCTTAAGAGTCCAGACTTGCCACATTCATCTGAGGGAATCCATACAAAGCAGGCCACGTCATTACAGTCAACTTGTGACACTAGGCTAATTCTGTCCTATCTACATCAGCTCTTTCACACTAATAGTTATGCCCCCTGTCTCAATTCATGAAAGCCCTCCTAGTGCTGACCTCTGAGGACTTACAGTTTTAAGAGCTATTAATGGCTCCTGTGAAATTTACCAAAAGTCAAATTCCAATCCAAATATTGGAGCCAAACTTTTCCACTCAACTGGCTAGAGATTCCTTTCCAGGAACTGACTAGCAGCTTGGTTTTATACTGAGGCCCAATGTCCAATGAATTGTGTATCTCCTCATGGTCTTGAACTCATTTTCAATTTAGGTTGAGGATTTTCTGGTTTCTAGTAAATGGTCTCAGACAGTCACTGACCTCCTCCTCTGGGAGATAATCCTCTTATTTGGGATCTCTGCCTTTCTTCAGTCCAGTAATTGTCTGGAATTCACCTCTAAGATTTAACAGATCATATCTAAAGTTCTTAATGTACCATGACATTTTCATATCAACTACCAACATAATGTTTTTAAAGCATACCAACAGTACTTCAAAAAATATTCTTATTAAGATGCCAGAGCAACTTCACACTGACTGGTTAAAATTGCTTAGCTAATTGTAACAGGACCACCAATAGCCATTGAGTCTGATGTGCATGGACCATTTAAATATACACAGGCAGTAAGAAACCATAAACAGACATATTTACACCACAAGACTCAGAAAAACGTGGACTCTACAAAAAAAGCAGACTATAGTATAATAATCTCTTACTGTTAAATGCCCTCAGCAATTAATCACATGTGTCTCCTTATGATTTGTCTCAGTTAATAGTAAAACTCTGATTGATAATTAAAATAAAAATAAAAACATATTCCATGATTCATTGTCTCTGTCTCTCTCTGTCTCTCTGTCTTTCTCTCTCTCACTCTCTCTCTCTCTCTCTCTCTCTCTCTCTCTCTCTCTCTCTCTCTCTCTCAACACTAACCAATAAAATTCTGATACCCGAGTTCTATAATTTATAGTATTAGGGTGACAAGATGAAGATTTTAAATTCCCTGTGTTTGTCCCTAATATGTTCAAAAATACTTCCAAGCTACAGAGTCACCTTGTAACTACATGGACAGGGCATAAAATTTCAGATCTGTATCATTCAAACTTTTCTGGTATCACAACCCTCCTTGTTCCATCTGGAATCCCTTGTGGACCTACCCCAATATTATTTTTTCTAAGTTTCCTCTTCTGCCTGGCCAGCAACTTGTCAGATTTTGACAGCCAGATCCAAGTAGACTATATACTGTGGAACAATATTAACTACCATAGAATGTCCAGCTACCTCAAAATGTCCCCTTCTATACCCACAAAAGTTAAACAATGCCCACTGCCTCAGATGATAGCATTTCTGGGAGACAATCTGTCCCCACTCTCATTCACCTGTTTCCCCTAACCCCTTATTTTTTATGAGTCTGGATTTTTATACTTCCTAGCCACACTGCCAGCTAAATGATGAAACGTGCACAATCCAGCAGCCAGGAAAAGATATTTAGTCACCACGGGACCTTATGTCCTAAGTAATACATGCACCACATGATCAAATAATTTGCAAGCAACATGAACATGTAATCTATCTAGGCGCATGCATGGCATAGCTGCATAGGCCCATATGCCCATGCTGAGAAGTCCCATAAAGGCAGGTTCCACCAATTCCTCTGCACCCTAACCAGAAAGGTTATTTCCATAGTCTTATGCACCTTTTCCCTATTCCCTTTGCCTAATAAACTCTGATAGTGGGTTTGAATGTACCTCAAGTTTCTCTCAAAGGGTAAACAGTGCCAAAAAATAAATAACAGATTGGGATGAGCAGGACCTTCCAAGTATCTGTCAGATTCTACAGTCTGTAATGTTTTGTCTTACTTGCAGATAAATAGCACTTCATGGCAGACACAGGGATGTCATTTCTTTTTGTTTTATTTTTATACCTGTCAGAAAGGCCAAGATCAAAAATCCTAATGAAAGCATACGATGACAAGGATGTAGATTAAATGGTGTTTATAAGCAGTTGGCAGTTGACTACTCACTGTCAGCATGGACCTACAACCTCCCAGAGTGGCAGCAGTAATCATGGCTCCCTGAAAGCTAAACCATGAAGCTAGGCTCTCAGTTAAACAAGGAAGAAAAGCCAACAACAAACGATATGTGCCAACCCATACACTACTATCATAGGAGTTTAGGATTTGTTTCATGAGGTCAAAAACAATACAGCTATTGAGTAAAAAAAAAAAAAAAGAAAATGGCAGAAAAATAATCTATACATGTAACAGTGTGCTTAATAATATACCACATACCAGTCTTTCTGTTGTTCTTTTGTAATACACACACACATCATAAAAGAGAAATACTGAGGAGTCTCTTGTACATAAAAGTACAGAATTTGGATTGTCGCTCGACCATTGCCAGCAGTCTGTTGTGGGGGTATCTTTGTGGATTTCTGTGGGCCTCTCTAGCACTTTGTTTCTTCCTATTCTCATGTGGTCTTCATTTACCATGGTCTCCTATTCCTTGTTCTCCCTCTCTGTTTTTGATCCAGCTGGGATCTCCCACTCACCCAAGCTCTCTTTCCCTCGACCCTCGCCCTTCACTACCCCCACTCCTGTCCAGGCTGTTCATGTAGATCTCATTCCATTTCTCTGTCGTTGGGCGATCCCTGTGTCTTTCTTGGGGTCCTGTTTTCCAGGTAGCCTGCCTGGTGATGTGAGTAGCAGTCCAGTCATCCTTGTTCCACATCTAGTATCCTGTTATGAGTGAGTACATACCATATTTGTCTTTCTGAGTCTGGGATACCTCACTCAGGATGATTTTTGACCTACTCTGGTGATGGGATGGCCAAACACCCTAATTGTCGTGCTAGAAACCTCATCCAACTACTGATGGACCTGGAGGCAGAGATCCATGACTAGGCCCCAGGTGGATCTCTGGGAGTCCAATTAGCGAGAATGAGGAGGGTTTATATGAGAGAGAATTGTTGAGACCAAGGTCGGATAAAGCACAGAGACAAATAGCCAAACAAACGGAAACACATGAAATATGAACCAATGGCTGAGGGGTCACCAACTGGATCAGGCCCTCTGAGTGGGTGAGACAGTTGATTGGCCTGATCTGTTTGGGAGGCATCCAGGCAGTGGGACCGGGTCCTGTGCTCATTGCATGAGTTGGCTGTTTGAAACCTGGGGCCTATGCAGGGTCCCTTGGCTCAGCATGGGAGGAGGGGACTGGACCTACCTGGACTGAGTCCACCAGGTTGATCTCAGTCTGTGGGGAAGGCTTTGCCCTGGAGGAGATTGGAATGGGGGGCGGGCTGGGGGGAAGGTGAGGGGGGCGGGAGGGGGGAGAACAAGGGAATCTGTGGCTGATATGTAGAACTGAATTGTATTGCAAAATAAAAATTAAAAAAAAAAAATTACAGTTTATCTTAAAGAAAAAAAAAAAAAAGTACAGAATTTGGTAAAATTATGTGCGATCAATGTTGTTCTTAAGCAATAGATCATTTTAACAATTGTTTACACTAGGATGATTTTAATAACAGTCCCTTAAGCCACTGATAGATCTATTATGTTCACTTATAATCATTCTGTTTTATTATGAAAAAATATACAGGTAACAGGACTACAATACAACAAGGTAAAGTTGATGATTTTACCAGCTCCTTCAAATGTCATAAATTAACAACATTTATCTTTATATGGAGTATGCTGGTTTCTTATGCAAACACATGTCTGAAGTTTACATTCTAACTTTTTTCAGGAATTAAGAAATATCTCACTGGCAGGAACACAAAAATCTGGCCAAGATAATAAGCTAGCATATTGCACATTGCCAGGGAGATAGTAGACCCAGATGATATCATTCATCTATAAATTCTCTGAAAACATAAGATTTCAGACATTCTTCTAAATATTCATCCTTATAAACACAGGCAACATTGGCTATGACTGCCAGAAAAAAACATCATTTACATCACTATTACACAACTCCACAACTTCTCAAATGGCATAGAACATGTAACGTCTTGTTTCAGGCCACATATTCAAACCAGAACACTCATCATTATTCTTAGAATAAGAAAATATTAAATGTAATGATCACACACAAATTGTATTAAAAGGATAAGGATGTCTGCTGTGAAGACAGTGCCATCTAAGAATGACAGGGAATTAAGAAGCATAAATATTGCAAAATTTGAGCACCAACAAAATACAACTTGAAAGGAAGTAAACAATCAAAATGGTTAGTACAAAGAAGTCACAAGTTGTAATGCCAACACAGATGGGAAACTCTCTCAAATTTCCACACTTTATGGAAAATCCATGTATCATTGGTTGTGACTTGTTCTATTAATAAACTTGAGTTATAATTATTAATAAGTCTCTGTGAGTTATTTGAGAACAGTCTGGTGGGACACAAAACATGAGCTACAAATGGCATTCCTACATGGAGCCAGAATTACACATAAGACTGAAGACAAATCAACAAAAATGATGCTAAGCACTCAATATAAGGGCAAATGTTGGATTACTGATCACTGGCTTTCCTCAGCTAAGCTATTGCTAGTGGAAAACAGATGAAGGGCTCATATAAGAGCAGGCTTCTTGACTGGGTACAGGCTACAAATAAGGGCATGGCACTTTTAAGAAGCTTACTTACAAAACATTTAAATGGATTTAATTTTTTTTCACGTTTCCTCATGTACTCTTTTTTAATTTTTTTTACTTTTTATTTCATGAAATAACGATACTTTCCCATCCTTTCTTGCTCACATACTCTCCCGGTAAGTCCATTCAAATCCCCAATCCTTCCTTCTTCTCCTTTCAAATATGGTAAGGCCTCTCTTAGGAATCAACATAGGACTTAATATTAAGGTGAGGCAGAAGCAACATTGTCAGCGCTGCATCAAGGCTAAATAAGGTATCCAACCATAGAGAATATGTTTCCAAGAGGGAACTCACGTATCAGGGACATGTCCTGGTCCCACTGCTAGGGGTCCCATGAAATAACCTGGCTACAAAAATGTCTCCCAGATGGAGATGTGACTTAGCCCAGTCACATGCTAGCTCCCTGGCAGTCCTTCCAGAGTCCATGAGCCCACAAAACCTCAGGTCATCTGTCTATGTGGTTTTTCTCATCATAATCTGGATGTTCCCCTGCTCATAAAATCCCTATATCTTATGTTCTGTACCCTAGGATCTCAAGCCACAGCTTGAATCTGGATCTCTGAGTTTGTTCCATCAGGTACTGAATGAAAGCTCTATGAAGACCATTAGTATAGTCACCAATCTAATTATTGGGGAAGGCCAGTTTGGGATCACTCTCCCTTTTACTAGGAGAAATAGCTGGGGCCCTCCCTGAAATGTTGTCAATAAGACAAAACAGTAGCCTACAGGATGGGAAAAAATCTTCACCAACTACATATCTGACAGAGGATTGATATAAAAAATATACAAAGAACACAAGAAGCCAGGCATAAAATTACCAAATATGGCCAGTATAAATTGGGAACAGATTGAAAGAGAATATTCTCAACAAAAAAATTTGAATATCCCAGTTACACTTAAAGAAGTGTTAAACAACCTTAGAGACCAGGGAAATACAAATCAAACTGCCGGTAAGATACAATATTTAAGACACCTGTCAGAATGGCCAGTATCAAAAGTACTAATGGTAGCATATTTTGAAAGCATGTGGACTAAAGGGTGTTTATAAGCAGAGGGACATATGCTATGCAGTGACAGAAAGGACCCAACAGCTTCCCAGAGCTGTAGCAGTAATCATGGCTCCTGATAGCTAAGTCATGAAGATAGGCTCTCAGAGAAAGGGGGAGGGAGGGGAAAAGGGCCAACCATAAACGTGTGATATTCCATACCCTAAGCTTAGCCTTGTTAAACTGCAAATATCACAGGAATTTAAGATTTGTGTCATGAGGTAAAAAACAGTACAGATATTCAGTAAAGAAAGAATCAGACAGAAAAAATGTCAAGACATATAACAGTGTGTTAAATATATATATATGTATATATATATATACATATATATATATGTATATATATATATATATATATATATATATATATATATATATATATACTAGTGTCTCTGATGTTATTTGGTAATAAACACACACACACACACACACACACACACACACACACACACACACACATCATACAAGAAAAATGCTGAGGAGTCTCCTGTACATAAAAGTACTGAATTTGGTAAAATTATGTGTGTTCATTGTTGTTCATAAAAAGGGAGGTGCTTTTAACAATTCTTTACATTATGAGCATATTATAACCAGTCCCTTAAGCCACTGATAGACCTTTTATCTCCACTTATATTCATTCTGCTTTATTAAGGTATAATTGCCTCTAACAGGAATACAAAACAACAAGGTAAAACTGATGACTTTACCAGCTTTTCAAATGCCATAATTTACCAGCATTTAGCTCTGCATAGGGTATTGCTGGTTTCATATGGAAAGACAGGTGTAGTTTTCACTACAACCTTTTTGAGAAATGTAGACATATAACATAGGCCAGAACACAAACTCTATGGAATATAATATCTTATTGTATTCCACATGGTCAGGAATGTACAAGACCCAGAAGGAGAACCTTCGTCTGAAACTTCTCTGAAAGCATATAATTTCTGACAGTCTTGTAAATATTTATCCTTATAACAAACAACAGGCCACATTGGCTGTTACAGTCTGGAAAAAAAGCACCATTTACATAACTAATACAGATCTCCAAATCTACTCAAATGGAATACAACTTATAATGTTTTGTCTCATGTCGCCTGATCAATCCAGAACCTCTCACCATTATTCTTTGAAGAAGCAAATATTTCATGCAATGATCAGACACAGATCATATTAAAACAAAAAGGATGTCTGCATGAAAACAGTGTCTTCTAAGAATGTTAGGGAATTAAAAAGCACAAATATTAGACAATTTGAGTGCCAAGAAAATATTACATGAAGGCAACGAATCAACTAAAAATAGTGAGCACAGTAAAACCACAAATGATAATGCCAACATAGATGGGAAACTATCTCAAGATCTCTACTTAGCAGAAAATCTTGCACAAATATTGGATGCTAAGATAGAAAGAATCCATTTACACTGTACACTAACAATGGTAATCATTTCAATGACAAAAGGTCAATACTCAAATGATTATACCTAATCACCACATTCTGTACAGTGTGTGAGGTAGTTATGTATAAACTTTATATGTACAATTTGATAAAAAGAATTTTAATAAACAGTAATATTTATTTTGTCAATTTACAGTTCTGATATCATACAGTAGGATGGAAAAAAGGATTGCAAAATAAACTAAATTCAGTACTCATGCATTAAATTAAAAATTATATCAAGAACGTGTACAAATGCATATGTATCTGGATATATGTATACATGTGCATAAGCAAACTCATACATATACACATATATAAACTTATATCAATGTTATAATGTTGATGAAATGCAGCATAGAACTAGTAGAGAGATATTTTGAAAACTGAATCCATTATACAATGAAGAGTGTCAGTGTTTTCTCACTAATGTCGCAGTAATGTGTTATTTGTTTTACTTCATGGACAAAAGTATATCTTTAGTGCAAAACTAGAGCTTAAAAGACAATTTCAAAAATATAAATATACTTACACATGCCAATATGATGAAAATAAACTATTTTTGAAGTACCTACAATCTTATATCATCATAGAACAGAAATGCAATTGCTGCTATTTACAAGCTTCACTGGGATTTCTATATATGATAGGACTGAAGGTAAATAAATCTGCATTTTAGTGGACTAAATGATGAGGAACAAATTCTCATGAGCTACATACTCTAAAAGAGAAAATAGTGAGTAACTCTCAAATATAATTTTGTCATAGTGGCCAAATAATCAGAGGAGGAATCAAGTAATTTTTCAAGAAAAAATGAAACAACTGTGTTTATTATTATCAAATGAAGTATTGAATGCCTGTCTGCCATCATCAATAAATAATTGACTTCCAATGAAGTTAATGCCCTCTCTTCTTTCATCTATAGGAATGGACTGAGAATTAGGGAAAAATCACATATAAGGGACTCTTTATGCAAAAACACAGTGATAATGCAAACCAAGAAGGTAAAGTTGATACTGTGAATACCTAAAAGTCATCAGGATGTTAACAAGTAAGTTTCCAGTGCTATACTTTATTTTTCATACTTTATTGCCTTTGGTGAGAGATAGAGAAGTGACTGCAAATGTTACTGCTCCATATTTTCAGTAGCTCTGTGGTTCATGAATAAAACTACAATGCCAAAGCCATTCCCACAATTAATCTCCCAGGGTAGAGGAAACAGAAGAATTTCACTAGTCTCTGTCAGATAATAAAACCTCAAGAAAATCATCTTCCTTGCCCATAGAGCAGGACATCATGACTGGCACAGGGATGCTATATCCTTAAGGAAAGCAGTAGCTTCAGAAGAAGAGAAGAGTAGGACTCTTCTAGGCGATGCCAGATCCTAAAATCTGAAGTGAATTCAAACCAAGAAGGAGAGACCACATCTTTAAAGAGAAGCCATAGCTGCAGAAGCAGGAATCTGCTTGCTACACATTTGACAGGATCAGGTGACTCAGATCTGTAATGCTTGAATCAAAAAATCTTTGATTTTGTAATTTCCATGGAATCTGTTTCCCGTTGTATTATAGGAGCAATCTGCCTTGTGGGCACCAAATAACAATCAGATATTAGTCTGCTCATAAACAACTGAGACCCTGTTTATACCCACAGGCTGACTGGTGTGAACCTGCTCTGCTGACAATTTTTTTTACCTCTTTTTGCTTCTGATGGAGGAAGGTGTGCATTCAAATTTTGTTTGGAATAGGAACCTGTTGGAGCCAGTTAGTCTTTACAGAGCAGGTCTGCTTAGAGAGGATGAGTGGATCATGGATCTGAGTGCAGATGGCTGAGATGACCTGCACCTATAATGAACAGGGGGGAAGTCTTTTCTCCACCCCTTGGCATTGCTTTAACTACCCAAGGGCAGAGGCAGTAGATGCTGGAAGGATTAGAATACAAGCACTCTCAAAGCTATCGTATATTTTCTATGTGTTTTTCTTTTCTAAATCCTTCTAAATAATATTTTCTGCTGCTTCTCCTTGAGAATTTCTGGGGAAATGAGGGGTTGAGACATGACACAACACACAAGAAACAATATGGAGAGTGAACTCAATTCCACCAATGAAAAACAAATCCTGGGATACTCTTTGTGATCTCCTTTCGAGCTGCTGAGTCATTTCACCCTCCCAACTATATGTGTGCTGCAGCCCAAACAACGAAACTGAAAATGGATGACAGGAAATGATGTAATGAATTTTACCGCAGAATACAATTCTGAAAAGAGAAGAACATCTCATGGAAACTAGACAGTGATCATGTACCTGGTACTTGGCCCTGTTTCCTGTCTATCTACATGAAAGCCTCACTTTCCACCTGTGGATGGCTGATTGTGATTCTGGGCTGCAAATTTTACCTTTCAGGTAACAGTTATCAATATGCCTTTTTAGATTCCCCAAGTGCACTTATTTGTGGAATCTGATTCTTGAAATTTTCATAGAGTCCTAGGTGGCTAAGTGAGAATTGTCACTGACACAGTCATTTTCTTAATGGGTCCTCGGAGGGAGCATATAATCAATACATCACTGGTTTCTGTCAGGTATGAAGGCTGAAGCAGTGGCTTCAGAGGAAGGAGGACATTTCTGGCAGAGCAAACAAGTGCAAGTGACTCAAAGAAGGAGTGTGGGCAATACCACCAAACCCTGCTTATCCGTGTTTCTACTGCCTCTGTCTGCAGCAGTTCTCTGAGACAGTTATGCTTCTCTTGTGTTGTTTACAGTCAGGCTTTGGCTAAATCCAGCTAAGAGCTGGAATTTAGCCAGGAGCCTGGCTATTGAAACTGTGGACTGCAAGCTCTTTTATTCCATCTGTCTGACTCATATTCAAATACACAACCAATAAGAAGAGAGCTGTCTAAAGTAGAAGGGAAAGCAAATGACGGCAATGGGTTTGGAGATCTCCATTAGAGATGTGACTCATCTGTCTCTCCCTCCTTCCAGTATGTTGAAAAAGGAGCAGGGAAACTGAAAAGGGAACACAGTATAAAATGACATTACCATGGGCTCTGTCTCCATCTACCAGTAGATTACTGGCTTATGGTCTCTTGTGGTGTTATGTGTACCAGCTACCCCCTATCTACATGACTGTTCATCCTCTGTCCATCAGTCAGGAAAATAGCTTAGGCATCCCAGGACCTTGCCTACTAAGTTACCCTATGCTGTGTAATTATGTAACCTGCATGCAGCTTGATTACATAGTCTATGTTCCTGCATGGCATAGCTATGTGAGTCATGAATAAGTCTGCAAACAAGACTGTCAGATCTAGCACAGGCTATCTGATCAGCCACATGAAGGCCTCCAGGTTCCTGTTTAAAATTTGTAGAGAAAGCCATTGGGCTTGAGCCAAACCCTGTCCCATGTAGGTCACCTGGGCCTCATCTAAAATGCTACTGATATGTACATAGGTTAGTTGATTGACCCTGTGTAACTCATGACATGGGGACACCAATCGAAGACCAACATATAGGCAATCTCCTACCCTGGGTAATGGAGGATTGAAGGTACCCAGGTCCTTACCCAACAACAGTCATATCATAAAAAAACCTTGAGTAGCCATTATTATATAGGCATGATCATCCTCCTTCTAGGCACTCAGCCCACTAGCTGTGACAAGACACTTCCCTCTCAATCTCTCATGTAGACCCCATAGTCTTGGATGGCCAGACTCCTTCTATTGCTAGAAACCATTACTCTTTGTTTATCTAGTTCCTGCACCCTACCTGGTACATCACTCAAATTCAGTACACTCTTTCACTTTAGAGTCTTAGAGGACTTAAGCCTATCATCCCTGAACTTCTCAGAAAGATGCTACTTCATCCAAACACTTCTCCTTTTAACACCTCTATATTTAGAGTTAAGACTCCTAATAGAATATACCACCTGATTTAAGACCTGCATGTAGATGGTTTGTAAATGGTATCATTTAATAAAAAACACAGCGCTAAATATAGGGGTGAAGACTTAGAGATCAGGGAAATTGGAAAAGTCACAAGCAAACCTTACCTCACCTACCCTGCAGCTTCCCAATGCAAGCTACTTGCTGTCTTAAAAATGCTTTTATTGCCTTGCTCTTATGCCCTTTAATTGGCTATATTAGTCAAGCTATATCTTTTTACCTTGTATGTCTGTACAGAACTCCAGATCTTTATGTTTGGTCCTGGCCTTAAAGTAGTGTGTCACCATGTTTTGCTCTGTTCCCTATCATGGCCTTGAAAACACATAGACCCTGTCTGATAAGTGTGCTGCCTGAATTTTTGTTTACTTAAAATGGCTGGCCTTTCCTTCCTGATCTCCGGCAATCTTTAATAAAGCATAAATAAAATATTACCACGTTTCTGCACAAATAAAATATTACTAAACCTGCAGCTCATTAAATCTGCAGTAGTCCTCTCCATGCCTAAACTTTACACAATTCTTTACACTATCCCTTCAGAAAATACACACTTCTCAGTTCTAGATTTCAAGGTTACCTTCTTTCCTATACCTGTTAGCCCTCTGTCTCAAAATATATTTTCCTTATCCTGGACAGATGCTGACACTTACCTGTATATGAAGCTAACCTGCACTGTCTTGACACACAGATTCATGGACATCCCACAACTATTTCATCAATCTCCAGCTTCTGACTTGCTCTCTTGCCCCCTCATCGGCTTTTACTAATACAATAGTTAGATAACATTCTGTTCTGTGGCTCATAAGTATAAGTTATTCAAACTAACACCTCTCCTCTTCTAAATTTTTGGTACAGCTGGAGTTATGGAGTCTCAAGTTCCAAAACGCAGCTCTCCACTTCTCAGGTCACCTATTTGGGTGTAAACATTACCACATCATACTAGGCTATAGCTTCATTTAGAAAGCATCTAATTCAGTCTTTTGAAGGCTGCTCTACTAAACAGGGTATTCTAACCTTTCAAGAATTAGCTGACTCTTTGTATCCTGTGTTTGATCTCTTTAATCCCCTGCTGCTCACTCCTTTTATGAGGATGCTCAGGGATCCTGCATTAATCCCTCATTCACCCCATTATTAATTCTTTCCAGAAATTCCAATAGGCTCTGCTTCAGGACTCTGCATTCCACCTCCCTAATGTCTCTCACCTGTACCTTCCACTTGGCACAGGGGCAATTAATTCCTAAAGATTATACATACTCCAAATATGCTCTTTATTTTTATTAAACAAGAAAGCTAGTTCTGTAATTTTGGTGCCTGTCCTGAATCTCGCTCTGTAGACCACGCTAGCTGTGAACTGACAGATATGTGCCTGGGTCTGACTCTGAGATGCTGGTATTAATGGCATGTGTCACAACCAGCAGCTTCCAAATGTATTTTGCATATCTTCCTGTCCTACACTCATATCTGCAAAAAGCATGGGATTCTCACAGCAAAAGGATAATTCATAAATAATTCAGGCCAAATATTTGAGATGATAAAAGCTTCCTATTTCACCAAATGTAATAGGAATTATTTACTGTCAATCTCATCAGAATGACAGCTCTATCATCTCTAAGGGAAATAAGTATATCAACCTAGCATCTAGGACAGTGGCAGTCTAGAGCCAAGACTCATGTCCTTCACCACAGGCAATACATATACTTCAAGCCATATTCTCACTCTTATCTCCTGTCACTATGCCAATTCTGCCGTATCTATACCAGCTCTTTTAGGCTAATAGTATTGTTCTGTTTCAGTTAATAGAAGGGAACCTACAGCCCAGCTGCTGTGGGATATTCTGTATGCTCTGAATGTCTTGCTTGGATTGGTTAATAAAAAAAAGTGCCAGGCAGGAATTATAGGCAGGACAAATAGAGAGGATAATTTTTGGAAGTGGAAGGCTGAGTGAGGAAGATGCTGCCAGAATCCATGTTGAGAAGCAACATATAATGATACTGTTAAGCTACGAGTCACATGGCCATACAGTTTGTAAATAATATATGTCTTGGTGTAATTTCTTGTGGCTGAGGGCAGTAGGAGCTGGGCATAATTAGGGTAACTAGAGCTACAAATGGCATGCAATGGCTCAGGTTTCTACCTGAAATCTTAAAATAACCAATTCTAAAAGGAGCAGGAATCATGTCTCATGTGGGTGGTGAGATACTGCAACATGTGGGCTTGAACTACTCTATGGTGTGTTCCACGAATGTGGGCTTGACCTATTCTCACTGAGTTACACAGAGTTTTCTGTAAGACAATACAGCCTCATGGACTGTCCCATAATCTGAAAATTTTCTTTATATCCCCATAAGAATAGAGCATCCTCATCCAGCAGGAAGTAGTAGGAGAAACTGTGCCCAAATTCCCAAATGTGCCAAGCTTGCATTGGAGGTGAAATTGGCTCACTCCTCTAAACCCAAGCATATTGCTAAAACAGAGGTTGAGAAATTTTTTTCTCCCATAAATAGCCCTCTGGTGGGGGAAATAAAGCAATATTTTTATTTAAAAACTCTTGATTTAAATACAATCTCATTCTAAAAATAAAAATGGGGATATGACATAGATATGATAGGAAGAAAGGGTAGATCATTGAATCTACTTTTAAAGAACAACTTGTTTAAAATATTTTACATTGCTTTAGATTTGGTTATTGATAGAAGTTTAAACTTAATTTTGTAATACTGTGTATATATATATATATATATAAATATATATATATATATATATATATATATATATATATATATTTCTACTCTTGTTTAAGATATTATGTTGATGTAATTAATTTAGAGTGTACTGGATAATTAAAAATACAGATTAATAATTAGTCTTCTATGATAGTTAAACTTATATTCATGTTAAGTTTTCTTGGTATACATAGGCATATTTCATTTAGATAGGTAATCTTCAAACACTTCTAAGACCTACAGAATATGGCATTTAAAATACTTTTAAAAATTTAGACATTCTGGACATTTAGACATGTCTGTTCCTGGCATCACCAAATTACTTCAGAGAGGAGGATGGACATTGAAGACACTAAATGGAGTTTATCTTCTTCTTGGCAAAAATAGCCTTTTGGGCAAGAAACTTTCTTGCCTGGACTAATTGACAAAATATATGACCCGACATGCAGGAAACATAGGAAGAAGACCACTGAGCTTTGTTTAGCAAAATGGTCCTTTACGTTCCTGTTTTGTCAAGGAAACTGCCAGACATTCTACAGGACACAGAGAGAAGTGACTGAGAGGAGTTGCAGTGGTGGCACACGCCTTTTATCCCAGCACTCGGGAGGCAGAGGCAGGCGGATCCCTGTGAGTTCTAGGCAAGCCTGGTCTCCAATGTGAGTTCCAGGAAAGGCAAAAAGCTACACAGAGAAACATTGTCTTGAAAAAATGAAGAGAGAGAGAGAGAGAGAGAGAGAGAGAGAGAGAGAGAGAGAGAGAGAGAGAGAGGTGAATGAGAGACTCTAGGCCTGTGGACTGAAGACAGATGCCCCATCTGTATAAAGGAACTTTGGATGACTGTCCAGGCTGCCAGCTGTCTCTGTCTACTCCAGCAAGACTCCTGAAAGTTGCTTGCATCATTCTCCCATTTTTCAGGTAATAGTATATTATAGTATCTGAGGTCTTTGAAATAGTTGAAGACTAGATAGTTATAATTTTCCTTAGTTATGATTAAGGTTAAGTTAGATATAAAACCTTAGAATCACAAATATAGGATAGATAGAATATCTTCCATAATTTTGGAAGATACAAATAGTCTGGATATTTTAACTATAATTCCTACTTGATAATTGTTTTGTTACTTGTAATTTTACTATGTGAAAAGCAAAACCTTCCTTTTTGAAAAAAAAAGAAAACGGCAAGTGCTGTGAGATGTTCTGTATGCTCTGAAAGTGTTGCTCTGATTGGTTAATAAGTAAAGTGCTGATTGGCCAGTAGCCAGGCAGGAAGTATAGGTGGGACATAGAGAGAGGAGAATTTGGGGAAGTGGAAGGCAGAGTGAGGGAGATGCTGCCAGCCTCCATGATGAGACGCAACATGTTAAGAAACCAGAAAGCCAAGAGCCACATGGAAACTAATAGAAATGGGTTAATTCAAGATATAAGAACAGCTAACAAGAAGCCTGAGTCATTAGGCCATACACTTTGTAAATAATGTAACTCTCAGGGTGTTTGCTTGGTTCTAAGTGCCATGGGATCTGGAAAGGAAGAGGATAACTTCAGCTACACCTACCTCTGAGTACTTACCGTCCTTGTACCTATTTCTGGCTATTGTAAAAGTTGTCAGAAGACAGAATACAGTTCCACAATTTGGAGCCAAACTTTTCACACCAACCAGTTTAGAGGATACCTTCCAAGGCCTGACTGGCAGCTCAATTTTACCCCTATGCCCACAGTCAGACAAATTAAATGTCTCCTCATGGTCATGGACTCATTTTCGAGTTGTATAGAGATATTTCTTGTTTCTAATAAGTGGCGTCAGACAGTCCCTGACCTCCTTCCCCAGGATATGGGATCCCTGCATTTCTTCAGTCTGATATTAGTCTGGAGTTCACCTTCCAAATTTTCCAGACCATATCTAAACTTTTTAATATACCTTGGCATTTTCATATCCCTTAACATCATAAGTCCTCAGGGAAGGTACTGTAAACTAATAATCTTTAAAACACAATCTCATTAAGATGCCACAGGAAATTCACCCTGATTCAGTGAAATTATTGTTTCTAGCTCTTTTCAGGCTCTGGACACTTCCCAAGTAAGCCCTATTAATTGCACCATTTTAATTCATGTATGGGTGACTAGCTCTAACCCCTGGCCTCTGATCCAAACATTTACCTCTCCCTGATCACCTCCTCACTCCTCTACTCTATCACCTCTGCTGTCTCATGTGAAATTTTGCTGACTACTCCTTATACCAGCCATGTGATAATCCACGCCCATCCCTCTATCCACTTTAGGGATCAGGTACTTTTTCCCCTCCAGTCCAGCAAACCTCAACCCTTTACACTAAATGGAAGGTACCCTTCAAGGTACTTCTTGTAACCCCCCACAGGTTTTAAACTCAAGGGCTTTCCCCACTGGATACATCTCCACAGCCTGAAACCTTTTATCCTGCCCTCACCCAAGAGAAATTCTTCCTCATACACACTGAAACAAACAAGGCCCCAGTCTCTTAACTTCCAGAGGACATCTAGTTTAATTCCTTGTTACCAATTCCAAAAGAATGTGGTTTCCTCACACAGCATTCATTCTCACTGAATTGTGAACATCAAAAGTTTTTTTTCTTCTTCTTGATTCCCTCTTCAAGTTCTCCTGTCCCTACTGACATATTCTGCTTCATCCATTTCCCTTTGTTGGCTCTAATAACATATTCAAATTTCTAATTAAGTATCCAACATCAACCATAGATCCAGAGGCACAAGAAATATCAAAATATACTTAAAATATACTAGTAAGTAACCCTAATAGACCAGAGATATAAACACCTCAGTGTCAAAAGTGTCTTCAGTCTGTAAAAACAAACTTTAATATAACAATCTATCATTGATAAATGCCCTCAGCAAGTTATTACCTGTGTCTTTTTAATACTAAATTAATAAAGAAAACAGAAGCCTTAAGGTTTGTCTCAGAAGAAGATAAAAATCCATAATTGACAATGGTAAAATAATTAAGTGTAATCAATATTGCTTTCTCTCCCTCTCCTTCTCCTGCTGTGGATATCGTTTTGTATAAATAAAATGCTGAATGGCCATTAGCCAGGCAGGACGTATAGACAGGATGAGCAGAGAAGAGAATTCTGGGAACAGGAAGGCTGAGGCAGAGAAATGCAGAGAAATGCAGCCAGCAGCAGGGAGGACAAGCATGATGTAAGATACTGGTAAATCTCGAACCACATGGCAAAGTATAGAGTAATAGAAATGGCTTAATTTAAGATATAAGAACAGATAGCAAGAGGCCTGACATGGCCATACAGTTTATATGCAATATGAGTCTCTGTGTGTTTACTTGGTTGGGTCTGAGCAGCTGCATGAATGGCAAGTGGGAGAGATTTGTCCTGACAGTGGGTCAGGAAAGACCAGGAAAATTCTAGCTACATTCTCCATTTCTCTCTCTCTCTCTCTCTCTCTCTCTCTCTCTCTCTCTCTCTCTCTCTCTCTTTCTCTCTCTAACACTAACCAATAAAATTCTGATATCAGCAGAGCACTAAACATTATAAGATCGTGGCTCTCAGCTCAAGATTTTAAATTCCTTTTGGTTGCTTCATAATTTGTTTAACATTTGTATTTTTGGTAAAATTGATACTTCTTCCAAGTACTACAGCCAGCTTGGATCCACCTGGACAGTCCAGATCCCCTTCAGATAAGTATCATTCAAACTTTACTGGTCACGGGATGTACCTCCCTCTTCCTTGGGAACCCAGCAAGATAAATTTTTTTCTGAACTTCTTCTTGTGCCTATCAAGCAACTTGTCAATTTCACAGGGCCCAAAACAGAAGAAAATATTCAGCTACCTCCGATTGTCCAGCTACCTCTTGAAAAGCCCCCTTCCCTACCACCAAAATTACTTAATGCCCAACAAGTCAGCTGGAAGAAGTTCTGGGTGGCAAAGAACCCTCATTATCATTTATCTGCCACCCTTAACCCCCCATGATTTCTTAAAACTACACATGTAGTAGGAATGTGACAATTCCTAGATACCCTCTAACTAAATAACCATGCATGCACTGTCCATCAGTCAGGCAGAATGCATAGTCTTCCCAGATCCTTGCATCCTATGTATTTCCTGTGCTAGTTGAACATAGAATTTGCTCATTTACTTGCTTTGACCAAGTAAATTATGTGCATGTGGACATAGCTGCATAAGACCATAAGCACATACTCTGGAGACCAACAATAGATTCAATTTGTTCCATGGCCACCTTTTCCACACCATTCACTTCTAGTAAGCCTATTGCACAATCCATCTTTGCCCTTACGAATTAACATTCTTGCAGTGGGGTTTATTGCACTTTTTGTTTTCTATCACATGACAAATAGCAATAAAATAAATAATAGATGTGCTGAGTGAACATACAGCTAATTGGCCTAGATTCTATCTATTTACAAGAAAGTCTTCATTCCTGGCTCTACCTTGCTGATTGTGACTGTGAGCTGTCAAATGCATCTGTCTGCTGTCTCTGTGATCGGTTTGTGTCAGAAACTTATGTGTGTTTTCTTATGTAATAGAATTATAATTATGATATATAATTACATATATTGTCACATAATTATAATTTATAATCAATTTTACATGTAGATGAATAATAATACATAGTATGTTTATATCTATTAGAGTGCTCTATGAAAATCTATTAGGGTTAAGACCAAATGTTGCTTTCAAGCATTCTTCAAAATGGTGCCAACAATAATATAATATCTCACAGTGTCTAAGTGATAAAGAAATATATTAAGATAAATTGATTTTATAAAAGAAAAATATACATATATTTATATTCTCAGCAAATATGTTGTCTACTGTAAGTACCTAGAATTGATTGCACAGTTACATTTGCAAGAGCTGCAGCAGTAGTCATAGCCCTTGCTATCTAAGCCATGAAGTTGGGCTCTCAGAGATCCAGGTGGGGGGATGTGACAACAACAAATGTCATATGCCAAAACCTACAATAACTTGAGTCCTTAAAACTGGAACTCTCATAGTAGGTCGGGATCTGTCTCATGAGATCAAAAACAATACATTTGACTATTAAAGAGAGATCCAGACAGAGAAAAAATACCTAGACTGTTTACAATAAAAATCATGTGGATTCTCCAGTATATAAAACCAGAGTATTTGGTTAAATTATGCTGGTCCATTTTTTGCTTTATGAAGGAGATTATTTTCACATTACTTTTACACTATTAGGATGTTAGAAACAATGCCTTAAGCCATAGATAGACCTATTGTGCCCACTTATAATCATCATTATTTATGAAGGCAAAATTGCAGCTAACAGGATTACAAATCAATAAGGTAAAGTTGATGATTTTACCAGCCATTTCAAATGTCATAAATTTGACCAAATGTTAGCTGTTCAAATTATCCCACTGTTTTGGGACCCAAAGACATATCTTGAGCTCTCACACTAGTTTTTTTTTTCAGAAATGCAGATATTTGTCATTGACAGGAAGACAAACTCTGCCCAATATAATAAACTAGCATATTCCACATGGCCATGGAAATAGTAGACCCAGAAAGAGAACTTTAATCTCTAAATTCACTGAAAGCATATAATTTCATAATGTCTTGTAACTATTTATCCTTACACTCATGGACAATATTGACTGTTACTGTCAAAAAAAGCATATTTTACATTAGTATTATACAATTTCACAACTGCTCAAATGGTAAAGTCTTTATAATGTGCCAAGCAGTTGTGTCACATGCATTTAATGCCAGCACTCGGGAGGCAAAGGCAGGTAGATCTCTGTGAGTTCTATGCAAGCCTGGTCTACAGAGTGAGATTCAGGACAGGAAAAAAATTACACAGAGAAACCCTATTACAAAAATCCAAAAGAAAAAAAAAACACTAAAATGACTTCACCTAATCACCACATTCCTGTATACAGGGTGAGTTAGTAATGTATACATTTATAGATGAACATTAGGTAAAATAACATTAATAAATAAGGTGTTTATTTTGATAGTTATCAGTGCAGATATTAAATTAAAGGTGCAAAAAGATACGTGAAATAATCTAAATGTATGCATGAATAGAATTCTAAACTATGTCAAGATATTATACAAATGCATATGTATATGTATATATATATATGCATGAGCAAACTCAAACATATACACAAATAAAATTTATATAACTATTTTAAATTGATTGAATAGCATCATAGAATATATAGAGAGATATTATGAAAACGTAATTCCTTATACTTTGAAGCAGTGTCAGAGTTTTCTCACTCATTTGGCAGCAATTTCTTATTTCTTTGAAATTATGTCCAAAGATACACGTTTATTGTAACCGTGAAGCTCCACAGACCATTTCAAAAATACACATACACCTCGTAATATGATGGAAAGAAGCTCTTTTTAACATCCATACATATTAATGTCATCATAGAAGAAAAATCTATCTGCTGCTATTTAGAAGATTCGCTGGGATTGACTGCATGTGATAGGATAGAAGTTTGTTCTGTGTGTTAGTGGACTAAAATGAGGAAGAAAAAAATTTCCCACTCTCAGAAGCTACATACCCTAAAAGGGAAAATAGTGAGCAACTTTCAAATGACAGACTCATATAAAAACAATTTCTTTCCTTCTGCCAAGGTCTTAGAGAAATTAACTAAGTCCTAATGACAGGGATATACTAACATATCTGTGCATCACTTGGCACTCATCAGAGATGTTACATCACTCAATAGTTTGGAAACAACAAAATGAAGTGCAGGGATGGACTTACTATAGAGCCAGAGAGGCTTTTGGGTATTATGTTCTGAAGTTTACTATCTTCTGCAAAAGAATACCTGAGATCCCCACATATTTGTGTTGAAGAGATGGCAGAAAGATCCAAAGAGAATCAGAGGTGGTTGATGATTCCAAAGCACCAATATTTTCCAGTCTCAACTTTCCTGTAGGACATAGGAATTCAGAATTGTGGGTGGAGACACAAGATAAGATCTGCACTTATTCAATGCATACAAAAATGAATACAAAAGAAAAAAGGAAATATGTTGTGTTTATTATTTTCCAGGGAAGTACTGAATACCTCTCTGAAATCAGTAATAAATATTTGATTTCCAACCAGGCTCATGCCCTGTCTTATGTCATAAATTGGAATGGCCTAACAAGTAAGAAGATTATGTACAAGAGATTCTGCATGCCAGAACACAGTAATAAAGCAAAACAAGAATGCAAAGTTGAGCCTGTGAGAACATATATGGTATCAGGATGATAACAAGTAATTTTCCTGTTCTATACTTTATGATCAATACTTTATTTTCTTGGGTGATAGGTAGAGTAGTGCCTACAAACATTACTAATCGATATTTTCAGTATCTCTGAACATCACTAAGGAATATACAGTGCGATAGTTATCCCCACAATAAATCGTCCTGGGTAGAGGAAAGAGCAGGATTTCACTAGTCTCTACCAGATACTAAAGCCTCAAGAAAATTGTTTTCCTTGTCCATAGAGCAGCACTTCATTCCTGACACACAGATGCCATATCCTTAAAGGAAGAAGTAACTTCAGAAGAAGAAAAGGGCAGGATTCCTCTAGTCTCTGCCAGATATGAACACATGAAATGAATTCAAACTAAGAGAGGGAGGCCACATCTTTAAAGACAAGCAGTGTATGCAGAAGCAGGATCTGCTTGTTGCACATTTGACAGGATTAGGTGACTCAGGTCTGTAATGGTGGGTATCAAACAATGTCTGTCTTTTCAAATTTCCAAGGGCTCTGTCTCTTTTGCATGTTAGGATTAAATCTGCATTGTATGGGTCAATGTAATATAGGGTTTTGGTTATACCCATGAGCAAATGAGACCCCAAATATAGCCAGAGACTGACAGGTAAGAACCTGCTCGGTTGACATCTTTATTAGCTCTCCTTGTCTCTGAAGGAGGAGTGTGTGCTTTCCAATTGTGTTTTGAATAGGAATCTGTTAGAGCCCGTTTACCCAGCAAGACTGCATAGAGAGGATGATGGGACCATGGGCCTGAGTACAGGTGACTAAGATTGTATACAATGTGCTGTGCTGGGGGGGGAGGTCTTTCCTCCACCCCTTGGCATTTCTTTAAATACCCTATGTCATATGGATTTAAATCCAAGAAATCTTGAGGCTAATCTGTTATTTTTATCTGTTATCCCCTCCCTATCATTCTACCTAATATTTCCTGCTGCTTCTAATCAAGAGTACTCTGGGGAAATATGGGAGTTGGGATTTCCCCTTGCATAGGAACCAATCAGGAGAGTGATCTTAAATCTACCAATGGAAAGCAAATCCTGTGGTACTCTTTGAGATCTGCTTCAGAGCTGCTGAGTCATTTCACCCTCTCAAGTAATTGTGTGCTGCAGCGCTGCAGCTATAAAAACAAAACTGAAAATGGATGACTAGAAAAAATGTAATGTAGCCTAGGAGAACAATACCATTCCCAAATGGCATCCTGTGGCAAGTAGGGGGTGATCATGCTTCCAGCTATTTGTCCCTGGTTGTCTACTTGAAAGCCTTGCTTTCCACCTGCTGATGGCTGATTGTGATTTGGGGCTGTCAATTGTACCTTTCAGGTAACAATTTCTGATATGCCATTGTAGATTCCCCAAATGCACATTATATGGAATTTGACACTTGAAATTTTCACAGAATCCCAGGTGGCTATGAGAATATTCCCTGCCACAGTCATTTTTTTAATGGTTCCACTGAGGGAGCGTATGATCAATAAACCCCTGTTTATGTCAGGTATTGTTTCCCAACATAAACCTTCTTTGCCAACAATGTGATAATGCAGAATGCATGACTGAGGCAGAGATCACAGATACTAAGGCTGAAACAGTGGCTTTAGAGACAGGAGCACATTTCCTGCACAGCAAACAGGTGCAGGTGACTCAGAGAAGGAGTATGTGACATGCTACTACAATCCTGCCTATCCTAGGTTCATATTGTCTGGTCTGTTGCAGGGCTCTGGGACAGGTTTTTTGTCTGGAGTTGTTATAGCCAGGTTCCTGACAAATTCCAGCAATGAGCTGGAATTTAGCCAGGAGCCTGGCTGGTAAAACACTTTAGTGCAGGCATTTTTATTTGATCGGACTTCCACCTATTTGAATAGACATAGATTAGGAACCAATAAGGAGTGAGAACTGAAAGCCAGGAATGGAAAGCAAATGACATCAGTGAATTTGGAGATCTGAATCAGAGCATCTGACTCATCTCTCACCCCCTCCACATATGTTCTTAAAGAAGCACGGAAACTGAATGTGGAACTCAGGATAAAATGTAATTTATCGTGGGCTCTGCCTCCAACTAACAGTAGAAAACTGGCTGATATTGGCTGGCAGGCTGAGTGGGAGTTCAGCAGCTTTGTACTAAAATCTACCCATCTATGAGAAGGGCTCCATTCCTTTCTGCACGTTTCTGATTGTGAGTCTGATTGTGACTCTGGGCCATCAATGTCCTCTAACAGCTCTCTGTGAGATCCTTTTTTTCCCCGTTTCTATTGTGTTGTTTTTTTTCTTTTTTTTTTTGTTTGTTTTTTAGTAATTGGGTTTCTCTGTGTAGCTTTGGTAACTCTCTTGAATTTCCTTCTCTAGACCATGCTGGCCTCTAGCTCACCGAGGTCTGCTTGGCTTTGCCTCCCAAGTCCTAGGATCAATTTATGAACTGCCACCTTGCAGGTCTTCAAAAGTCTGCCTTTAAACCTTCCTGACCTAATTCATCCCTTCTCTCTCTCTGTTTAACAAAAAGAGAGAGAGATGACTTAGGTGCCCTAGGGAATCATCTGGGACCCTCCTTTGCACTTGTAGCATACCTGTCCAAAAAACTAGACCTCACCACTCAGTGATGGGCACCTTGCATTCATTCTTTAGCAGCTGCTGAGCTCCTTATTTGATAATCAAAGAAACAAAACTTGGGTCACTCACACCTCTCTTCTCCCACTATAACCTGTCCATCTCCTAATTTATAAAGTCTTACAAACTTTATCTCCTTCTCAAATTCTTTCTCTCCAGGTGGTGATACTAGAAAACACCACTTTTACATTCTAGTCTTGTCCATCCCTTCATATTTCAAGCCACCATCCTCAACCTAATGCTGATCATTCTCTATCTCTTTCCTGTACTGAAACCTAGAGGAACTATCTCTATATTCTTCACATACACAGAGGAGCACATTGCCTCAGGCCACTTATCCATAATAAACAAATGACAGCTGCTTTTCACATGAGGAGACACATAAAGTGGGCTATGTCATAGTGTTAGATGCTGAGGTGGTAGAAGCACAAGCATCATCCACACACATTACTAACAAGAGGCTGAAGTGATAGCTTGCACAGTGCCTTCCATTTGGACCTGGGGCAATCCCTACATGTTATATAGTCTCAACATAGACTTTTAATAATATATTGTCCCATGATGCTATGTGGAAAGATCACAGACTCCTTACAGCAAAGGGAGGTTACATATCTATCTCAGGCCAAATAATGGCCATGCTCAAAGCCTTTAATCCCCAAAAGCTATAGGAACCATCCACTATCAGTCTAAGCACTTCAACAGTTCCATCATCTGTAAGAGAATAAACCAGGCTGACAAGGTGGCTAGGAGAGTGTCTCTTAAGGGCCCAAACTTGCCACAATAATCTCAGGGAATCCATACAAAGCAGGCCAAATCATTACAGTCAACTTCTGACACTAGGCTAATTCTGTCCTATCTACATCAGCTCTTCCACACTAATAGTTATGCCCCCTGTCTCAATTCATGAAAGCCCTCCTACAGCTGACCTCTGAGGACTTACAGTTCTAAGAACCATTAATGGCTCCTGTGAAATTTATCAAAAGTCAAATTCCAATTCCAAATATTGGAGCCAAACATTTTCCACCCAATAGGCTAGATGTTCCTTTCCAGGAACTGACTGGCAGCTTGATTTTACACATAGGCCCAATGTCCAACGAATTGAGTATCTCCTCATGGTCTTAAAATCATTTTCAAGTTAGGTTGAGGCATTTCTGGTTCCTTATAAATGGTCTCAGACAGTCACTGACCTCCTCCTCTGGGAGATAATCCCCTTTTTTGGGATCTCGGCCTTTCTTCAGTCTGGTAATTGTCTGGAATTCACCTCCAAGATTTACCAGATCGTATCTCAATTTCTTAATGTACCATGGCATTTTCATATCAACTACCAACATAATGTTGGTAATGCATACCAACAGTACTTCAAAAAATATTCTTATTAAGATGCCAGAGCAACTTCACACTGACTGGTTGAAATTGCTTAGCTAATTGTAACAGGACCACCATCAGCCATTGAGCCTGAGGTGCATGGACCATCAAAATATACCAGGCAGTAAGAAACCATAAACAGATGTATTTACACCCCAAGACTCAGAAGGGCCTGGACTCTACAAAAAAACAGACTATAGTATAACAATCTCTCACTCTTCAATGCCCTCAGCAATTAATCACATGTGTCTCCTTATGGTTTGTCTCAGGTAAAAGTAAAAGGCCAATTGATAATTGAAATAAAAATAAAACCATATTCCATGATTCATTGTCTCTGTCTCTCTGTCTCTGTCTGTCTGTCTGTCTGCCTGCCTCTCTCTCTCTCTTGCAACACTAGCCAATAAAATTCTGATAGCACAGTTCTATAATTTATAGTATTATGGTGACAATATGAAGATTTTAAATTCCCTATGATTGTCCCTTAATATGTTTAAAAATACTTCCAAGCTACAGAGTCACCTTGGAACTACATTGACAGGGCATAAATAATTCAGATCTGTATCATTCAAAGTTTTTTGTTATCAGAACCCTCCTTGCTCCATCTGGGACCCCTTGTGGACCTACCCCAATAATATTTTTTCTAAGCTTCCTCTTCTGCCTGGCCAGCAACTTGTCAGATTTTGACATCCAGATCCAAGTGGCAATGGAATAGTCCTTAGACCATATACTGTTTCCTGGCTATCCACCTGAAAGTCTCACTTTCCACCTGAGGATGGCTGATTGTGATTCTGGGCTGCAAATTTTACCTTTCAGGTAACAGTTATCAATATGCCATTTTAGATTCTCCAAATGCACTAATTTGTGGAATCTGATTCTTGAAATTTTCATAGAGTTCCAGGTCACTAAGTGAGACTTGTCACTGACACAGTCATTTTCTTAATGGGTCCTCGGAGGGAGCATATAATCAATACATCACTGGTTTCTGTCACATATGAAGGCTGAAGCAGTGGCTTCAGAGGAAGGAGGACATTTCCAGCAGAGCAAGCAGGTGTAGGTGACTCAGAGCAGGAGTGTGAACAATACAACCAAACCCTGCTTATCCCTGTTTCTATTGCCTCTGTCTGCAGCTGTTCTCTGGGACAGTTATCCTTCTCTTGTGTTGTTTCCAGTCAGGCTTTGGCTAAATCCAGCTACGAGCTGGAATTTAGCCAGGAGCCTGGCTATTGAAACTGTGGACTGCAAGCTCTTTTATTCCATCTGTCTGACTCATATTCAAATACACAACCAATAGGAAGAGAGCTGTCTAAAGTAGAAGGGAAAGCAAATGATGGCAATAAATTTGGAGATCTCCATTAGAGCTCTGACTCATCTGTCTCCCCTTCCTTCCTGTATGTTGAAAAAGGAGCAGGGATACTGAAAGAGAACACAGTATAAAATCAAGTTACCATGGGCTCTCACTCCAACTAACAGTAAATTTCTGACTTATTTCTCTTGTGGTGTTATGTGTACCAGCCCCCACGCCCACTAACTACATGACAGTTTATCCTCTGTCAATCAGTCAGGAACATAGCTTAGGCATCCCAGGGCCTAGCCTACTAAGTTACCCTATGGTATGTAATTATGTAACCTGCATGCAGCTTGATTACATAGTCTATGTTCCTGCATGGCATTGCTATGTGAGACATGAATAAGTCTGCAAACAAGACTATCAGATCTAGCACAGGCTATCTGACTAGCCACATGAAGGCCTCCATGTTCTTGTGTAAAAATTTGTAGAGAAAGCTGTTAGACTTGAGGCAACCCCTGTCAAATGTAGGTTACCTGGGCCTCATCTTAAACACTATTGATATGGACATAGGTTGTTGACTGACCTTGTGTAACTCATGACATGGGGACATCAATCGAAGACCAACATACAGGCAATCTCCTACCATGGGTAATGGACGATTGAAGGTACCTAGGTCATTATTCCAACAACAGTCATGTCATACCAAAAGTGTGAGTAGCCATTATTATATAGGGATGATCCACTTCCTTCCATTACACTGGAGGCACTTACTGTATCCTGTGGGAGTTTTGGGGTTTTACCTGTCATTCCAATCTCCCTGTTGTCTGTGAAGAGGGACACCCTAACTTACCTCACCAAATCCCATGAGTTAAATGTATTTTCATGGGAATATCTCTTACAAACAGTTTTGTATGTAGAAATCTGCCCTGTGCACATAATGGGAAGAAATTTTTTGGCTAAGGCACTAGCTTCTAGTTTATTAGTGCCCACATTTTCCTACTACAGATTTGTCAGCAGCTCCTCTCCTCATCCTTCTTGGCACTCAGCCCACTAGCTCTGACATGACATTTCCCTTTCAATTTCTCATGTAGACACCATAGTCTTGGATGGCCAGAACCCTTCTGTTGCTAGAAACCATTGCTCCGTTGTAATCCAGTTCTAGCATTCTACCTGGAACATCACTCAAATTCAGTACAATCTTTCACTCCAGAGCCTTAGAGGACTTAATCCTATCATCCCTGGACTTCTCAAAAAGATGCTACTTAATTCAAACTCTTCTCCTTTTAATACCTCTATACTTAGAGTTAAGAATCCTAATAGAATATACCACGTGATTTAAGACTTGCATGTAGATGAGTTTCTAAGTGTTATCAATAAATAAAAAACACAGTGGTAAATACAGGGGTGAAGAATTAGAGATCAGGGAACTTGGAAAAGTCACAAGCAAACCTTACCTCACCAACCATGCAGCTTCCCAATGCAAGCTACTTGATGTCTTACACATGCTTTTATTGTCTTGCTCTTATACCCTTTAAATGGCTATATTAGCCCAGCTATCTCTTTTTTACATTGTATGTCTGTACATAACTCCAGGTCTTTATGTGTGGTACTGGCCTTAAAGGAGTATGTCACTATGCTTTGCTTTATTCCCTAGTGTGGCCTTGAGCACACAGAGACCCTGTCTGATAAGTATTTGATTGAGGGTGTGTGCTGCCCAATTTTTTGTTTACTTAAAATGGCTGTCCTTTTCTTCCTCATCTCCAGCAATCTTTAACAAAGCATAAATAAAAATATCACTACATTTCAGCACAAATAAAATATCAGTACACCTGCTGCTCATTAGAATTTAAGAGTCTTCTCAATTCTGTAATGCCTGGACTTTACTCAAATCTTTACACTATCCCTTCAGAAACCACACACTACTCAATTCTAGATCTCAAGGATACCTTCTTTCCTATACCTGTCAGCCTTCTCTCAAAATATCTTGTCCTTATCCTGGACAGATGCGGACACTTACCTGTATATGTAGCTAACCTGCACTGTCTTGACACACAGATTCATGGACATCCCACAACTATTTCATCAATCCCCAGCTTCTGGCTTGATCTCTTTCTCCCTCATTGCCTTTAACTTTTACAATTAGTAGATAACATTCTACTCTGTGGCCCATAAGCATAAGTTATTCAAACTAACACCTCTCCTCTTCTAATTTTTTTTTTGTACAGCTGGAGTTATAGAGTCTCAAGTTCCAAAATCCAGCTCTCCACTACTCATGTCACCTATTTGGGTACAAACATTACCACATCATACTAAGCTATAGCTTCAGATAGAAAGCATCTAATTCAGTCTTTTGTAGGCTGTTCTACTAAACAGGATATTCTAACCTTTCAAGAAAGAGCTGACTCCTTGTATTCTGTGTTTGATCTTTTTAATCTTCTGCTCACTCCTTTTATGAGGCAGCTCAGGGATCCTGCATTAATCCCTCATTCACCCCATTATTAATTCTTTCCAGAAATTGCAATAGGCTCTGCTTCAGGACTCTGCATTCCACCTCCCTAATGTCTCTCACCTATACCTTCCAGTTGGCACAGGGGCAATTCCTAAAGGTTATACATACTCCAAATATGTCTTTTATTTTTGTTTTGAAACACAGCTAACTCTGTGTAATTTTGGTTACTCTCCTGAATCTCGCTCTGTAGACCATGTTAGCTTAGAACTCATCTGCCTGTTTCTTACTTGGAAGTACTGGTATTAAAGGCATGTGCCACCACCACCAGCTTCCAAATATACATTTCATAACCTCCTATCCCACACTCATATCAGGAAAAAGCATGGGATTCTCATGGCAAAAGGACAATTCATAACCAACTCAGGCCAAATATTGGTCATGATAAAAGCTTCCTAATTCCCAAATGTAATAGGAATTATTCACTGACAATCTCATCAGACTGACAGCTGTATCATCTCTAAAGGAAATAACTATATCCACCTAGCATCGAGGACAGTGGCAGTCTAGAGCCCAGACTTATGTCCTTCACCACAGGTAATACATATAGTTCAACCCATATCCTCACAGTCATCTCATGTCACTATGCCAATTTTGTTGTATCTACACAAGCTCTTTCAGGCTAATACTATTGTTCTGTTTCAGTTAATGGAAGGGAACCTACAGCCTACGTGCTGTGGGATGTTCTGTATGGTCTGAATGTCTTGCTGTGATTGGTTAATAAATAAAGTACTGATGACCAGTAGCCAGGCAGGAAGTATAGGCAGGAAAAAGAGAGAGATGGAAATTTGTGGAAGTGGAAGGCTGAGTGAGGGAGATGCTGCCAGAATCCATGATGAGAAGCAACATGTAATGATACTGTTAAGCCATGAGTCACATGACAACTTATAGATTAATATAAATGGGTTAATTTAAGATATAAGAACAGATAACAAGAAGTCTGATCCACTGGGCCATACAGTTTGTAAATAATATTAGTCTTGGTGTGTTTTCTTGTGTCTCAGGGCAGCAGGAGCCGGGCAGAATCAGGATAACTTCAGCTACAAATGGCACCCAATGGCTTGAGTTTCTACCTGAAATCTGAAAATAACCAATTTTAAAAGTAGCAAAAAACATGTCTCAATTGGGTGGTGAGAACCTGCAACATTCGGGCTTGAATTACTCTATGGTGGGTTCCACGCATGTGGGCTTGACCTATTCCCACTGAGTTACACAGAGTTTTCTGTAAGACAATACAGCCTCATGGACTATCCCATAATTCTAAAATTTTCTTTATATCCCCATAAGAATAGAGCATCCTCATCTCGCAGGAAGTAATATGAGAAGCTGCATCCAAATTCCCAAATATGCCAAGCATGCATTGGAGGTGAAATTGGCTTTATTCTTCTCTAAACCCAAGCATATTGCTAAAACAGAGGTTGAGAGATTCTTTTGTCCCATAAAGAGCCCTCTGGTGGGGCATAGAAATAGAGCAATATTTTTATTTAAGAATAGTTGATTTAAATACAATCACTTTCTAAAAATAAAAATGGGGGATAGGACATAGATATCATGAGAAGAAAGGGTAGATTATTGAATCTACTTTTTTAGAACAACTTGTTTAAAAAATTTTACATTGCTATAGATTTTGGTTACTGACACAAGTTTAAACTTAATTTTGTAATACTTTCTCTATATATATTTCTACTCTTGTTTCAGATATTATGTTTATGTAATTCATTTAGGCTGTACTGGATAATTAAAAAACAGATTAATAATTAGTCTTCTATGATAGTCAACCTTATATTCATGTTAAGATTTCTTGTTATACATAGACATATTTCATTTAGGTAGGTAATCTTCAAACACTTCTAAGACCTGCAGAATATGGCATTTAAAAAATTTTAAAAATTTAAACATTCTGGACAGTTAGACATGTCTGCTCCTGGTGTCACCAAATTACTTCAGAGAGGACGATGCGCATTGAAGACACTCTGTATGGAGTTTATCTTCTTCTTGGCAAAAGTAGCCATTTAGGCAAGGAACTTTTCTTGCCTGGACTAATTGACAAAATATATGACTCGACATGCAGGAAACATAGGGAGGTGATCACTGAACTTTGTTTGGCAAAATGGTACTTTACGTTCCTGTTTCATCAAGGAAACTGCCAGACATTCTACAGGACACAGAGAGAAGTGACTGAGAGGAGTTGCAGTAGTGGCACACGCCTTTTATCCCAGCACTCGGGAGGCAGAGGCAGGTGAATCCCTGTGAGTTCGAGGCAAGCCTGGTCTCCAAAGTGCATTCCAGGAAAGGTAAAAAGCTAAACAGAGAAACCCTGTCTTGACAAGATGAAGAGAGAGAGAGAGAGAGAGAGAGAGAGAGAGAGAGAGAGAGAGAGAGAGAGAGAAGTAGAGAAGTCCAGGCTATCAGCTGTCTCTGTCTCCTCTCGCAAGACTCCTGAAAGTTGCTTGCACTGTTCTCCCATTTCTCAGGTATTAGTATATTCTTTTGAGGTCTTTGATGTAGAATAGATAGTTATAATTTTCCTTAGTTATGATGAAAGATAAGTTAGATATGAAACCTTAGACTCACAAATATAGGGTAGATAGGATATCTTCCATAATTTTGGCAGATACAAATAGACTAGATATTTTAACTATAATTCTTGCTTGATAATAGTTTTGTTATACATAATTTTACTATGTGAAAAGTAAAACCTTCCTTTTTGGAAAAAAAAAATAAAAGGGGAAATGCTGTTAGATGTTTTGTATGCTCTGAAGTTATTGCTCTGATTAGTTAATAAATAAACTGCTGATTGACCAGTAGCCAGGCAGGATGTATAGGTGGGACAGAGAGAGAGGAGAATTTGGGGAATTGGAAGGCTGAGTGAGTGATATGCTGCCAGCTGTCATGATATAAGCAACATGTTAAAAAACCGGAAAGCCAAAATCCATATGACAACTTATAGATTAATAGAAATGGGTTAATTTAAGATATACGAACAGCTAACAAGAAGCCTGACCCATTAGGCCATACACTTTGTAAATAATATAACTCTCAGTGCGTTTGCTTGGTTCTGCGTGCCATGGGATCTGGAAAGGAACAGGATAACTTCAGCTACACCTACCTCTGAGGACTTACAGTCCTTGTACCTATTACTGGCTATTGTAAAAGTTGTCAGAAGACAGAACACAGTTCCACATTTTGGAGCCAACTTTTCACACTAACAAGGTTAGAGGATACCTTCTAATCCTGACTGGCAGGTCAATGTTACCCATATGCCCACAGTCAGACAAATTAAATGTCTCCCCATGGTCGTGGACTCATTTTCAGGTTGTGTAGAGGTATTTCTTGCTTCTACTAAGTTTGCTCAGACAGTCCCTGATCTCCTTCTCCAGGATTGGGAATCCCTGCATTTCCTCAGTCTGATATTAGTCTTGAGTTCACCTTCCAGATTTTCTAGACCATATCTAAAGCTTTTAATATACCTTGGCATTTTCATTTCCCTTACCTTCATGAGTCCTCAGGGAAGGTACAGTGTACCAATAGTCTTTAAAACACAATCTTATAAAGATGCCACCGGAAATTCACCCTGACTAGGTGAAATCATTTTTTCTAGATCTTTTTAGGCTCTGGACACTTCCCAAGCAAGTCATTTGAATCCCACCATTTGAACTCATGTATGGGTTACTAGCTCTAACTCCTGGCCTCTGATCCAAACTTTTACCTTTCCCTGATCACCTCCTCACTCCTCTACTTTATCACTTCTTCTGTCTCCTCTGGAATTTTGCTGACTACTCATTACACTAGCCATGTGATAATCCATGCCAATCCCTCTATCCACATAGGGGATCAGGTCCCTTTTCCCCTCCATTCCAGCAAACTTCACCCCTTTACTCTAAATGGAAGGTACCCTTCAAGGTACTGCTTGTAACTCCCCACAGGTGCTAAACTTGAGGGCTTTCCCCACTGGATACATCTCCACAGTCTGAAATCTTTATTCTGCCCTCACCCAAGAGAAATTCTTCCTCATACACAGTGAAACAAACAGGGACCCAGTCTCTTAAGTTCCAGAGGTCATCAGGATTAATGCTGTGTCAGTAATTCCAGAAAATGAGGTTTTATCCCACAAGTGCATTCAATCCCTCTAGATGGAGAATACCATGCATTTTTTTCTTGTTCCTGATTCTGTCTTCAAGTTTTCCTGTACCTACAGACATATTCTGCTTCATCAATTTCTGTCTTTGAGTCTAATAAAACTTTTAAATTTCTAGTTTAAATTGTTGTGGATATTGCTCGTATAAATAAAATACTGATTGGCCAGTAGTCAGGCAAAAATTATATGTGGGACAAGGAGAAAAGAGAGTTCTGTGAAATTGAAGGCTCAGGCAATGAGATGCTGCCAGCTTTCTCCATGAGAAAATGGTAAGAACCAGTAAGCCACAAGCCACATGGCAACACATAGATTAATAGAAATAGGTTAATTGAAGATATAAGAACAGCTAGCTAAAAGCCTACCATGGCCATACAGTTCATGAATAACATAAGTCTCTGTGTTTTTACTTGGTTACTTCTGAGAGTTGTGGGACTGGTGGGTGAGAAAGATTTTTCCTTACTGTGGGCCAGGCTAGACTAGGAAAACTCCAGGTACAATTGGCGCCCAATGAGTTTGCAAGGATTTCCACCCAAAACCTGAGAAAAAAAGATTCTAAAATGGAGCTAAATCAGCTTCCTAGTTGTCTCTCTCAATGGAGTGGCAGCCTGCATGATTAAGGTACTCCATGGCAGGTTTGTGTCTAGCATTTATGCTTGCCCTAAGCTATGTTACACAGAGGTGTCTCCAAGATGCACACTATGCAGTGTGTTGGAAATAGTTTTTGCTAATTATAAAAAAAAGTAAGATGTATTTGGGCTACATGCTGATTTGATACAAGCAATAATCCACTGTTTCTAAGAGTTGATGGTTGCCAGAGCTGGCAGTAAACATACCACCACCATGTTGGGAAGCTGATGTGGGTGGAGCCAGCAGCCACAGTGCTGTTTCTGTTTTAGAATGTTGCAGTTTAAAGCAATAGGTTAACTAATAGACAGATTCACTTTACAACGTGTGTAAAAATGTATGTAGGCTTGGAAGAAAGAGAAAAAGAAATATATACAGTTATATAAAGAAGTAGATAGTTTTTAAAAATAAAATCTTTAAATGGACAGTAAAGGTAGTATAAAAAATAAGCCACATAAAAATGGATATTACACAGAGAATGTGGATTACGTTTGGGATTTTTAACTGCAGAAAAACATTTGATTGCAAAAGCTGTCTAGTTAAGCCAATATGTATATTTTAAAGGTACTTTGACTTCAAAATTTGGATGTAAGGATATGTTGCTTTGGAAAGGAAGCTCTGGTTTTGTTTCCACAGGAAGCAAGGGGCTATGGATTTGTTCCAGATTAAGATACATCAGGTTTGACCAGCCAAGATCCCTGAAATGGTCTCTGATGACCCCATGGCCCAGATGATCCAACATCCAGAATGGTTTCGACGCAACTGGCTCAGAAGATACACCCTCACAGACTACTCCATGATCCCAAAATTTTCTTTGTGTCCCCATAAGATACAGTGCCCCCTCCAGCAGGAAGTAATACAAAAAGCTACGGCCAAATTCCCAAATGTTCCAAGCTGGCTTTGGAGATGGAATTGGCTCATTCCTTCTCTAAATTCAAACATATTGCCAAAAAAAAGGTTGAGAGATTCATTTGTTCCATATCAGAAGGGCCCTCTGGTGTGGAACAGAGAAAAGCCAATCTTTTTATTTAAATCAGGTTGATAATAAGTGTGATCTCTTTCTAAAGAAGAAAAGAGTATATGATATAGATATGATAGGATGAAAGGGCAGATTATTGAATCTACTTTTAAAGAGCAATGACTTGTTTGAAATGTTTTACATCGGTATAGATTTTAGTTTAGTGATACAAATTTAGAGTTCATTTTGTTATACTGTATACATATTACTACTATCTTTTGAAGTATTATGTTCATGTAACTTATTAAATTGCAATGGATAATTAAGAAATACAGATTAATAATTAGTCCACTATGATAGTCAAACTTATAGTCATGTTGTTTTCTAGGTATACATAGATATATTTCAGAGAGATAGGTAATCTTTAAATACTTCAAAGACCTACAGAATATGGCATTTAAAATGTTTTAAAAAGTTAGACTTTCTGGACAGAGAGACATGTCTGCTCCTGGCAGGACCAATTTACTTCAGAGAGGAGGATGGGCATCGAAGACACTCTATATATAGTTTATCATCTTCTTGGCAAAAATAGTGCTTTGGGAAAAAAAAACTGTTCTTGAATGGACTACTAGATCAACCGGACATTCAGGACCCATAGGAAGGTGACCACTGAACTTTGCTTAGCAAAATGGTCCTTCAAGTTCCTACTTTGAGAGGAAACTGCCAGATGATCTAAAGGACACAGAGGGAATTGACTGAGGGTCTCTAGGCCTGTGGGCTAAAGAACATGCCCCAACTTTACATAAAAACATTAGGTAACTATCCAGGCTGCCAGCTGTCTCTGTCTACTCTTGTAAGACTCCCAAAAGTTGCTTACATCTTTCTCCCATTTCTCAGGTAATATTATATCCTTCTGAGGTCTTTGGTGTAGTTGAAGACTACATAGTTATAATTTCCTTAGTTATGATAAAAGGTATGTAAGATATTAAACCTTAGAATCACAAATACAGGATAGATAGGATATCTTCTTTAATTTTGCAGAATACAAATAGACTAGATATTGTAACTGTAATTCATGCTTGGTAATTGTTTTGTTATATGTAATTTTATTATGAGAAAGTTAAAACATTATTTTTTGAAAAAGAAAAGGGGAAGTGCTGTGAATATTGCTCTGTATAAAGAAAATGCTGATTGGCCAGGAGCCAGGGAGTAAGTATAGGCAGGACAAGGAGAGAAGAGATTTCTGGGAAGTGGAAGGCTAAGGCAGAGAAATGTTGCCAGCTGCCACCATGAGAAGATGTTAAGATACCAGAAAGCCATGAGCCAAATGACAAGTTATAGATTAATATAAATTGGTTAATTTAAGATATAAAAACAGCTAGCTAGAAGCCTGCTATGGCCATACAGTTTATAAGTCTCTGTGTGTTTACTTGGGTGGGTCTGAGTGACTGTGGTACTGGCAGGTGAGAGAGATTTGTCATGACTGTGGGCCACGCAGGACCAGACAAAATCTAGCTACATAAAACTGCTCAGCTAATTGTTACAGGTCCACCATCAGCCATAGAGGCTGAGGTGCAAAGACCATCAAAATATACCCAGATAGTAAGAAACAATAACCAGAGGTATTTACACTCCAAGACTAAGAAGGACCTGGACTGTACAAAAAAAAATAGACTATAGTATAATAATCTCTCACTGTTAAATGCCCTCAGCAATTAATCACATGTGTCTCTTTACAGTTTGTCTCAGGTGAAAATAAAAGGCCTGATTGATAATAAAAATAAAAATAAAAACATGTTCCATTATTCTCTCTCTCTCTCTCTCTCTCTCTCTCTATCTATCTATCTATCTCTATCTCTCTATCCATCTCTCTCACTCTCTATCACTAACTAATAAAATTCTGATAGCAGAGTTTTAAAATCTAAATTAAAATGAAGATTTTAAATTCCCTGTGATTGACCCTTAATATGTTTAAAAAAAACTTCCAAGCTACAGAGTCACCTTGGAACTACATGGACAGGTCAGAAACACTTCATATCTGTATCATTCAATGATTTTTGATATCAGGGCTCTCCTTACTCCATCTGGGACTCCTTGTGAACCTCCCACAATAAATGGTCACACACAGTTTTTATTAAAAGTATAAGGATCTCTGCTATGAAGACAGTGCCATCTTAGAATGATAGGGAATTAAGAAGCATAAATATTGCAAAATTTGAGCACCAACAAAATACTACATGAAAGCAGGAAGCAATAAAAAAATGATTAGTACAAAGAAATCACAAGTTGTAATGCCAACACAGATTGGAACTCTCAAATTTCCACAATTAACTGAAAATCCATGTGACATTGGCTGTGGCTTGTTCTGCTCCTCTTATCTTTCAGAATTCACCCTAAAAGCTGGCACCAAGTTTTTTTAGTAATATGACCTTTTAAGATTCATGATATATCTGGTCCCCAATGTGGGCCTCAAACCCACAACCCTGAGATTAAGAGTCTCCTGTGGCTGGGGCTGTTCCAAGCCACATACAGTGGTGGTAAGACTATGGATGCTGCTGCTGCTCTGAGCTACAAGCTGCTTCTCATCATGTTGGTGTTGATGGTGATGCTGCTACTGGAGTTGAGTGGCTTACTAATGCTTGTTCAGAGAAAAATTGCCAGAACCATCTTGTTACATTGGCAAATGTCAATTTAGAGAATTTTGGTGAGGCCAGTGGTGGGATGAATTTGCTGTTAAAGAGATTCTCTTCTAGGGAAGAATGTTCATGGTACTAAAAGACAGACATTTATCAGACTGTGATTGCTCCAAACCACAGAGGAGGCACAAAAACAATTAAATAAAATAAAGAAAAGAAACAAGAAAATTTCTGTAGGAAACCATGGCCATGCCTAACAGCAAATTTGAATGTTCAAAAGCATGACAGGACCACACAATGAAGATTCCACATGGACTATGATAAAGCCATTAAGCTGATTAACACCACTGAAAGATCAGTTTGGACTACAAACTCATCAGGAAATTTCAAGTTGGCTAGGGGAGATGATTCATATTCACAGACAACTCCTTCAAGGACTTGAGACAAGCTCTGCACTTTTGCATTATGCAGAGACTAGATAACAAATGATATGCTACATTTCCCAGGACTTGACAAGTAACCCCCCAAATTTTTTCAGCGTCTCCTAAATTTGTCTTTGCCGTCAAAAAGCAGGTAGTAATTTTAAGAAAACTGTGACCACATGACCAATAGTTGAAGTGGGTGGTTTTGGGGTTTTCAATGGCTTAGGGTTAATTATCATTGTTTATAATGCTTGGTTACAAGTTAATTTTTAATGGTCAGAAAAAAAGCTAAATAAAGAAGATTAGATTGAGAGTTCTTGTTTTTTTTAAGAGAGGGAAAAAGAGTATATAAAAAGGGTAGATTATTGAATCTACTCTAAAAAGAAAAAAGGTAAGATATAGAAATGATAATATAAAGGTAGACTTTAGAATCTATTCAGAAAGGAAAACAGAATTTGAATATGATAACATAAAATGTAGTTTAATGAATCTAATTGTAAAAAGGATCTACTTGTTTTAAATAGGATAAGTAATAAAATTGTTCGTCTGAATCTGTAAATTATTATTGGACTAGACATTGTTAATGTAATACCCTCCCCCCAGGCATCAAAAAGCAAAGAACATTTATTTCAAGCTCTGGAGAGCTTGGTTCCTCTGTCTCTGTGACACAGCGGTGAGAGAAGAGAGCCCTGAACTCAGGTGGGACAGAGTTTTTATCATAGAAGCTGTTGGGGTAAGGGGATTTCTAGGGTACAGGAACTTGATTTTCTGACAATTATCTAGGAGTATCAGTAAAAAAAAATAAGTGTGTGCTAGACTCAAGGACATCTAGCCACCTTATCTAATGGTGGATCCCTAGGTGGATCCCTGGGTGCTATCAGCTTAAGGCTTTTCCTGGAACTTGGTGTTGCCTGGAAGTAAGACTGTCACAAAAGCTGTGTCTAGGACCCTAAGCCTGTCAAGCCTGTATGGTCAAGCTATTTTGGGGCCCCTTCACATTCCCCCTTCACAAGTACCAATGCTAGGACTTAACCATGAGTCCTGCCTGTCCTAGGAACCATTAGCTAACAGACTTTTCTAGGGCTCAACATGTATCTCTATTGCCATTTGTGAGGCCCTATAGTTCTAATCTTTCAGTACAACCAGATTATGGTTTTATATAATACCTCTTGGTTCTGCACAATGAAAGTCAAGTGTCTTAACTTATTTCTATTTACAACTCTGAACCTATTTTTCTGGTATGTCAATGGGCTTTACATTTGACCATCTTGTCTCAATGCCAGGGAGTTTTCTATTGACCCAGCATTAAATCCTTTTTTTGAACAGGGAATATGGAATAACATATTCTCTTCTGAAACTGCTTCAAGCTGGCATTGGGGTGCCATAGTCAGGGCCTCAAAGAGGCTGATTGAATATATTGTATATACTTATTGGATATAGTTTTTTTGCTGAATTAGTTATAAGCTTTTTTATTTTAGAAAAAAGGGGAAATGTTGTGATATTGTATTAACCAATATATACTGCAACCTACATATACATAATAAATTTACCATGTTGATATGCTTTCAAATGCACACTGTATATTCTAACTTTTATCCTATACATTAGAGCAGCTGTAGTTCTCAGGTAAGTCTGTGGTATGAAATTAAGCATTACCTGAGCAGTTTCAATTTCTATGAAATGTGGTTGTTCTTCAGAATTTAGGGCTGAGATTCAGGATGAAGTCACTGCTTAATAAGTGAAATATTTAAAGAAAAATACACATTTTTAGACTATATATGTGTGTATATATATATATATTTATAATTCTATTTCCCAAATACTTAAATATAGATTTTAATGTAAAACTTGTCAGACAGAGGACAAGGATGAAAATCAAAGTCTCCAAAGCAATTTGAATAATGTGGGAGTTTGTACAAAAAAAAAAAACAAGGAAAACATGTGTAATATTCCTTTGCAATGTCTGATTATATATTATTGTGGTTGATTTAATAAAGAACTTAACTTGGTTCTACCTAGGCAGGATAAATTTAGGCAGAGAACCAGACAATGAGGTTCTGGGAATAAGGGAGGAAGCCCAGAATTGTGAAGAGACTAAGAGAGAAGGAGGTGAATTTGCAATACTGAGGAAATGAACCACTCCACAGGGCAGAGCATAGATAAGTATTGTGGGTTAATTTAAAATGTATGAGTTACCTAGTAATAAACTTGAGTTATAATTATTAATAAGTCTCTGTGTAGTTATTTGGGAACAGTCTTGTGGGACACAAAACCTGAGCTACAAATGCCATTCCTACATGGGGCCAGAATTTACACATAAGACTTAAAAAATCAACAAAAATGATGCTAAGCACTCAAAATAAGTGCTAATGGTGGCTTACTAATCACTGGCTCTCCTCAGCTAAGCTATTGCTAGTGGAAAACAGATGGATGGCTCATTTAAGAGCAGGCTTCTTGACTGGATATAGGATAAAAATAGGGGCATGGCACTTTTAGGAATCTTTCTGACCATTTAATGGATTTACTTTTTTTAATGTTTCCTCATATAGGCTTTTTAAAATTTTTCTACATATTATTTCACATTATCAGTGACACTTCCCCCATCCTGTCTTGCTCGCATCCTCTCCCTGTAAGTCCATTCAAATCCCTAATCCTTCCTCCCTCACCTTTCAAATGGTGTAAGGCCTCTCTTGGGAATCAAGAAAGCACTGAATATCAAGTTGAGGCAGGAGCAACCTCCTCCCTGCTGTATCAAGGCTAAATAAGGCATCCTACTATAGAGAATAGATTTCAAAGAGCCAGCTCATGCATTATGGACATGTCCTGGTCCCACTGCTAGGGGTCCCATGAAAGACCAAACTACAAAAATGTCTCCCAGATGCAGAGGGCTTAGCCCAGTCACATGCCAGCTCCCAGGCTGTCCTTCCACAGTCCATGAGCCCACAAAACCTTATGTCATTTGTCTATGTGGTTTTTCTCATCATAATTTGATGCCCCGCTGCTTACATAATCCCTATATCCTGTGATAGGGACTCTAAGATCTCAAGCCAGGGCTTGAATCTGAATCTTTACATTTGCTTCGATCAGGTACTAGATGAAGGATCTATGAAAACCATTAGTATAGTCACCAATCTGATTAAGGGGGAAGGCCAGCATATAATTTTTGACAGTCTTCTAAATATTTATCCTCACAACAAGAGGCAAAATTGGCTGTTACTGTTTGAAAAAAGCATCACTTACATCCCTATTACAGAACTCCAAATCTACTCAAATGGCATAGAAATTATCATGGTTTGTCTCATGTCACCTGATCAATTCAGAAACTCACCATTAATTTTGAATAAGAAAATATTTCTTTTTTTTTTTTTTGGTTTTTCGAGACAGGGTTTCTCTGTGTAGCTTTGCGCCTTTCCTGGGACTCACTTGGTAGCCCAGGCTGGCCTTGAACTCACAGAGATCCGCCTGGCTCTGCCTCCTGAGAGCTGAAAATAAAGTTGTGCGCCACCACCGGCATAGAAATTATCATAGTTGGTCTCATGTCACCTGATCAATTCAGAAACTCACCATTAGTCTTTGAATAAGAAAATATTTCATTCAATGATCAAACACAGTTCATATTAAAACAAAAAGAGTGTCTGCATAAAGACACTGTCTTCTAAGAAAGATAGGGAATTAAAAAGCACAAGTATTAGACAATTTGAGTAACAACAAAATATTACATGAAAGCAAGGACTCAACCAAAAATGGTTAGCATGGTAAAACCACAAATGATAATGCCAACATAGATGGGAAACTCTCTCAAGATCCCCACTTGGCAGAAAATCTTGCACAAATATTGGATGCTAAGATAGAAAGAATCCATTTACACTGTACATTAACACTGACAGTACTTTCAACTACGAATGCTCAAATGGCTACACCTAATCACCACATTCGGTACACGGTGTGAGTTAGTTATGTATACATTTTTACGTGTACAATATGGTAAAATAATTTAAAAACATAGTGGTATTTATTTTGACATTTTACACTGCAGATAGTATACAGTAGGATGGAAGAAAGGAGTGTGAAATAATCTCAATTCAGTACACATGATGAAATTAAAACCTATGTCAAGAAAGTGTACACGTGCATATGTATCTATGTATATGTATATATACATATATATATGCATAAGCAAACTCATACATATACACACACATAAACTTATATAAATGTTATAATGTAATTAAAATGCATCATAGAACAAGTGGAGAGATATCGTGAAAACTGAATCCCTTATACTATGAAGGGTGTCAGTGTTTTCTCACTAATGTGGCAGCAATGTGTTATTTCTTTTAATTCATGGACAAAAGTATGCCTTTAGTTTCAAACTGGAGCTTTTAAAAGACCATTTCAAAAATGTACTACACATTCCAATATGATGAAAATAAACTATTTTGAAGTACCTACAATCTTATATCATCATAGAACAGAAATCAATCTGCTGCTATTTACAAGCTTCACTAGGATTGACTACATGTGATAGGACTGAAGGTTAATCTGCATGTTATGGACTAAATAATGAGGAACAAAATTAAACACTCTCATGAGCTACATACTCTAAAAGAGAAAATAGTGAGTAACTCTCATATATAACTTTGTCATAATGGCCAAATAATCAGGGGAGGAATCAAATAATCATTCAAGAAAAAATGAAGCAGGTGTGTTTATTATTATCATATTATCAAATGAAGTATTGAATGCCTGTCTGCCTTCATCAATAAATAATTGACTTCCAATGTAGTTAATGCCTTCTCTTTTATTATGCATAGGAATGGACTAAGAATTAGGAAAAAAATCACGTACAAGAGACTCTTTATGCAAGAACACAGTGATAATGCAAACCAAGAATGCAAAGTTGATCCTGTGAACACCTAAGAGGCATCAGGATATTACCAAGTAAGTTTCCAGTGCTATGCTTTATTTTCCACTCTTTATTGCCTTTGGTGACAGATAGAGAAGTGACTGCAAATGTTACTGCACCATATTTTCAGTGCCTCTATGGTTCATGAATAAAACAACAATGCCAAGCCATTCCTACAATAAATCTCCCAGGGAAGAGAAAACAGCAGGATTTCACTAGTCTCTACCAGATACTAAAGTCTCAAGAAAATCATCTTCATTGCCCATATTAAGGACATCAAGACTGGCACAGGGATGCTATATCCGTAAAGAAAGCAGTAGGATCTGAAAAAGGGAAGAGCAGGACTCCCCTATCCCATGCCAGATCCTAAAGCCTGAAGTGAATTCAAATGGAGACTGGGAGACCATATCTTTAAAGAGAAGTAGTAGCTATAGAACCAGGAATCTTTTTGCTGCCAAATTGATAGGATCAGTTGACTCAGGTTGTAATGCTGGAATCAAACAATCTTTGATTTGGTAATTTCCATGGGATCTGTCTCTCCTTGTATTACAAGAACAATCTGTCTTGTGGGCATCATATAACAATTAGATTTTGGTATGCTCGTGAGCAACTGAGGCCCAGAATACAGCCATAGGCTGACTGATGAGAACCTGCTCTGCTGACTTTATTAGCTCTTCTTGCTTCTGATGGAGGAGGGTGTGCATTCAAATTTTGCTTGGAATAGGAACCTGTTGGAGCCCATTTATGCTTTACCCAGCAGGTCTGCTTAGAGAGGATGATTGGATCATGGGTGTGAGTGCAGGTGGCTTAGATGACCTGCACCTGTCTGTGCAGGGGTGTTGTCTTTTCTCCACCCATTGGCATTGCATTAACTACTCAAGGACAGAGACAGTAGATGCTGGATGGATTAGGATAAAGGCACTCACAAAGCTATCCTGTATTATCTATGTGTTTCTCTCTCCTAAATCCTTCTAAATAATATTTCCTGCTGCTTCTACTCGAGAATTCTATGGGAAAATGGGGGAGTGGGACATGGTCCAACACACAGGAAACAATATGCAGAGTGAACTCAATTCCACCAATGGAAAGCAAATCCTGGGGTACTCTTTGAGATCTCCTTCAGAGCTGCTGAGTCATTTCACCATGGCAACTATATGTGTACTGCTGCCCAAACAAGGAAACTGAAAGTGGATGACAGGAATTGAAGTAATGAATCTTTGGACCAGAATGCAATTCTCCAAAGAGAAAAATATCCCATGGTAACTAGATGGTGATTGTTTACTCAGATACTCAGCCGTGTTTCCCAGATATCTACCTGAATGCCTCACTTTCCACCTGCTGAGGGCTGATTGTGATTTTGTGCTGCAAATTGTACCTTTCAGGTAACAGTTTCCGATATGTCATTTTAGATTCCCCAAATGCACATATTTGTGGAATCTGATTCTTAAATTTTCATAGAGTCCCAGGTAGCTAAGTGAGAATTGTCACTGACCCAGTCATTTTCTTAATGTGCTCTCTGATGGAGCATAATATCAATACATCCCTGGTTTCTGCTAGGTATTTTTTTCCCAACATACATCTTCCTTGCAGATAATGGAGGATTCAAATCTGAGGCAGTAATCATAAATATTATAGCTGAAGCAGTGGCTTCAGAGGAAGGAGGACATTTCTGGCAAAACAAACAGGTGCAGGTGGCTCAGAACAGGACTGTGGGAAATACCACCAAACCCTGCTTATCCGTGTTTCTACTGCCTTTGTCTGCTGCAGTTCTCTGGGACAGTTATCCTTCTCTTGTGTTGTTTACAGTCAGGCTTTGGCTAAATCCAGCTATGAGCTGGAATTTAGCCAGGAGCCTGGCTATTGAAACTGTGGACTGCAAGCTTTTTTATTCCATCTGTCTGACTCATATTCAAATACACATCAATTAGGAACCAATAAGAAGAGAGCTGTCTAAAATAGAATGGAAAGCAAATGACTGCAAAGAATTGGAGATCTCAATTGGAGCTGCTGACTCATCTGTCTCTCCCTCCTTCCTGTATATTGTAAAAGGAGCATGGAAGCTACAAAGGGAACACCTTATAGAATGAAATTTCCATGGGCTCTCCATACAACTAACAGAAGATTGCTGGCTGATTTTCTCTTGTGGTGTTTGTGTACCAGCCACCCCTAACTACATGACTGTGCATCCTCTGTCCATCAGTCAGAAAGAGAGCTTAGGCATCCCAGGGCCATGCCTACAAAGTGACACTATGGTATGTGATTATGTAACTTGCATGTAGCTTGATTACGTAGTCTATGTTCCTGCATGGCATAGCTATGTAAGAGATGAATAAGCCTGCAAAGAAGACTGTCAAATCTAGCACAGGCTATCTGACCAGTCACATGAAGGGATCCAGGTGCCTGTTTTAAATGTTGCAGAGAAGGTCCTTGCGCTTGAGCCAGGCCTGCCCCATGCAGGCCTCATCTAAAATGCGATCGAAGTGGAAATATGTTAGTTGACTGCCCCTGTGCAACTCATGACATGAGGACATCAATCAAAGACCAACATAGAGGCAAAGTCCTACAATGGGTAATGGATGATTGAAGGTACCCAGGTCCTTACCCAGTGACAGCCATTTCATACCAAACCTAGAGAAGCCATTATTGTATAGGGATGATCTATTTCCTTCCTTTGGACACTGGAGGCCATTTGCATCCTGCGCAAGTTTTGGGGTCTTACCTGTCATTTCAGTATCCCTGTTGTCTGGGGAGGGGGACAGCCTTACTTAGCTCACCAAACCCCATGATTTAAATGTATTTCCAGGGGTATATCTCTTACACACACTCTTGTTTGTGCAAACCGGCCCTGTGCACCTAATGGGAAGAAAAGTTTTAGCTAAGGCACTAGTTTCTATTTCCTTTGTGCCCACATTTCCCTACCACAGATTTGTCAGCAGCTCCTCTCATCACCTCTTTGACACTCAGCCCTCCATCTCTGACATGTCATTTCCCTTTCAGTCTCTAATGTGGACCTCAAAGTCATGGATTTCCAGACACTTCCTCTTCTTAGAAACCATCACTCTGTTGTGATTCAGTTCCAGCACCCTACCTGATACATCACTAAAACTCAGTACACTCTTTCACTCCACAGCCTTAAAGGACTTAAGCCTATCATCCCTGAACTTCTCAGAAAGAAGCTACTTCTTCCAAACGCTTCTCTTTTTAACACCTCTATACTTAGAGTAAAGAAGCTGAATAGAATCTACCACCTGATTTAAGACCTGCATGTAGACAAGTTTCTAAATGGTCTCTTTCAATAAAAAACACAGTGCTAAAAATATAGGGGTGAAGACTTAGAGATCAGGGAACTTGGAAAATACACAAGCAAAACTTACCTCACCAACACTGCATCTTCCAAATGCAAGCTACTTGCTGTCTTACACATGCTTTCATTGCCTTGCTCTTATGCCCATTAATTGGCTATATTAGCCCAGCTATCTCTTTTTTACATTGTATGTCTGTACAAACCCCCAACGTCTTTGTATTTGGTACTGGCGTTAATGGTGTGTGTTGTCAGGAGCCAAGTAGCCTAACTGATTCTCATGGGAAAAAGCTGTGTACCCAATCTTCCATTAACAGTTTCAATAGCAACCATTTTTCAACAAGACCACAGTATGTACCTTTTGATCTACTCCCTGAAACATAATGGTTTGCTATATGGTCCGTTGATCAGGCCCTGGAACAAAGAGACCTTTTCCTGAACCCTACCTTACCCTAACTTCCTCCTAGTAACTTTCCATACCCCTATCTACTTCTCCTAGCTCCTAGCATATATAAGCCTGATTCCCCTTGCAATAAACGAGACCTTGACGCAACTCAGACTGACTTTGTCTTCCTTTACGCGCCTGATCTCCTTTCTCTCTCACCCCCATTGATCTTTCAGGAGGTGCCTCCTCGGGCCTCATCAAATAACGTGGCCCGCGGGACGGGTCAAGTGGTGCCCGAATGTGGGGCTCGAGGCACGGTGACCTACCGGACGACAGATAACAAAAGGGGCCCCGGAGAGAATTAGGGTAGAGACGCCCGGACCGCATCACTCATGCAATGTGGGAGAGTCTTGAGGTAAGTGTGTCATCCTATAGATCAATGGGAAAAAATTTATCTAAAGAGGCTGTTTTTCTCAAGGAGATGAAAGGTAATCTTAGGGAGAGAGGACTAAGAGTTAAAAAAAAAGGATTTAGTAAAGTTCTTTCAATACGTGGAGGAGAAGTGTCCCTGGTTAGTGATTGATGGACCAGGAATTCACCCTTTGACTTGGAACAAGGTTGGGAAAGATATTAACAAATTACTCAGAGACGGGGAAAATGTCCCCGATGCCTTTTTTAGTTTTTATGGTGTGATTAGAGATGTTCTAAAGGAAGCAGAGGGAGACGGGCATGTTTCACATTTATTAGCCCTTGCAGAGGATCTTCTCTCAGACTCCCCCTGCCTGACACCAGATAATGAGTCTGGAGGGGGGGCGGCCACTCCGTTAAAAAATGAAAGTAAAACAAAAACGGCCGCTTCCCCCCTAACAGAGGCTCAAAAGAACATCGAGATCACAGGCGACCCTGCAGCCGCCCCAGTCTCGCGTGCCCCCTCTCTTATTGATGAGCCTGTCCCTAATGAGTTAACACCCCCCCTACTAAAGCCACCCACTGCCGCTCAATCTTGTAAAAAGATCTACCCTGTCATTTATAAAAATGTGTCAGGTGATGAATGGCTTGACCCCTCGTCTGAAGTAAGTTTGGGAGAGGAGGCAGCACGCTATGAAAAAGAAAGATATGACCCCTCTCCTTTTACTCAGTCCCAGGTTCTGTTTGGTGAGAGGTGCCTTCGTTGGCCCCCCCTGCCTCCCTATATCCCTCCTATTCCTAACGCCCTGAAGGCCCCTACTCATAGAGAAACAGTGCTGGGACAAATGGGCTGTGCTATACCAGGAATGCAGGGTCTCTTAGAGGCCAAGGAATCTTTTCTAAACCAGATCACCAATTTAAAAAATGTTCTTTCTATGAAAAGAGAGTTGAGGGATCTTGCCCAACAGATACAGGAGTTACAAGCTGACCGTACAGGAGAGGCCAACACCACCCTTCCTAACGCCTCCGGTAATTCCCATCAATCAGACTCCCAGTCGAAGGCCAAACCAAAAGTAGAAAAAATCAAAAAGGCACTGCCCACCGTTTCTCTCTCCTTCCCGGTAATGACCCGCTCTGGTACTCAGTCCCAGGATGCGGGGGGACAAGTTGACACCACTCAGGATGATAGTGAGGATGCTGAGGATGCAGAGCAAGGCGCCTCAGCCACCGAAGGGGAGGAGGAAGACCTAGCGGAGGAACAGGGGGGTGGTACTAATGGCCAGGTCATATATAGAAAACTAAAAATCAGGCATTTAAAAGATTTGCATTCAGCAATGAAAAATTATGGTATCAACGCCCCCTTCACAATTTCAGTCCTTGAAGGACTGGCTCGGGGGGGGGGGCAGTTTGTTGCCTCATGAATGGAACAAAATGGTACAGTCAATGTTAACTCGAAGTCAATTTTTGACCTGGAAGGCTGAATTTATAGATAGAGCTGAAACACAGGCTGTCATAAATAAAAAAGGCTCCCAGACGGCCTCATGGTCTTCAGATAAAATTACGGGAAGGGGCAAGTATGCCACAGAGGAAAAGCAACAAAAACTCCCAGCAGGGCTTCTGGTACAAACAGCCCAGGCAGCGATGGCTGCCTGGCGGGCTGTGCCTGCAACAGGGGCAGCCACTACTTCCCTGTCTAAGATAGTCCAAGGCAACAATGAACCTTATGCCCAGTTCATTGCCAGGCTACTAGAAGCGGCTGAACGAATCCTGGGAGATGATGGGTTAGAAAATATTATGATTAAACAATTGGCCATAGAAAATGCCAATGCAGCCTGCAGAGCAGCCTTAAGAGGCAAAACTAAGGCCATGGATCTCAATGGCATGATCAAGCTATGTAATGAGGTAGACTCCTTTGATCACAAGATCTCTAAATCCATTAATATGGCCATAGGTGCTGTGCTTCAGGCGCCCATTAGAGGGCCAAATTATGGAGTCAAGAGCTGTTTCAAATGCGGGCGCCCAGGACATTTCGCCAGAGAGTGCCCTGGCACCCAAGGTGAAGGATCCTCTTTTAATAATAATCTAAACAATCTACCCCCCAGGGCTCTGCTCTCGATGCAAAAGGGGGCGACATTGGGTCGGAGACTGCCATTCCAGGACTGATATTAATGGCCAGCCATTGTCTGCGGTATCGGGAAATGGGATGCGGGCCCGTTTCGGGGCCCCACCCATCCATTACAACCCCGTGTAAACCCCAACAACCCCTTCCGCAACAATCAGGAACATGGGACCCCGCTGCCCCAGACAGCCTTGGCTCAGCTTCCTCAGGCCTATCCCGAGCCACACCAGGAAATGCAGGATTGGACCTCTGTTCCCCCACCACACAGGTTGTAACTCCGAAAGAGGGCACAGTGATTATAGAAACGGGGGTCCTTGGCCCTCCCCAGCCTGGTATGTTCTTCCTAATTATAGGCCGAGTCTCCAGCTCATTAGAAGGGCTCTCCATTGTTCCCTCCATAGTAGATGCTGATTATCAAGGAGAGATAAAATGCCTGGCCATGGCTTCTCGGGGTCCTATCACGATCCCCGCAGGCCACCGCATCTCACAGGCCCTTCCTCTCCCAATGGTTGGACGATTCCTTCATAAGGGTCCAACTCGTGGTCACTCAACACCAGGATCTTCAGATATATTTTGGGTACAACAATTAATGGAGGGCCGGCCTATACTCAACCTCTCCTTGGAGGGGAAGCAATTTTCGGGTATTCTTGATACAGGCGCTGATGCCACCATTATAGCAAAAAAATACTGGCCTGAATCATGGCCACTGGAACCCACTGCCACACATTTAAAGGGAATAGGCCAAATCCAAAATACATTACAAAGCTCTAAATTTTTAAAATGGAAAGACCCTGAGGGAAATACTGGAACAATAAGGCCCTTTATAGTTAAGGGGTTGCCAACCAACCTGTGGGGAAGAGACATTTTGACACAAATGGGGGTTATTATGATGAGTCCCAATGATAAAGTGACCCAAATGATGCTAAAGACAGGCTTTCTGCCTGGCAAAGGGTTGGGGAAGTTTGAACAAGGATGAACTCAGCCCATCATGCCCATTCCTAAGCTGGATAAAAGAGGATTGGGGACAGACCTTTTTTCCTAAGGACCACTGTTCCTCCTGCACGCCAAGCCGATAAAATAACTTGGAAGTCAGATGATCCGGTTTGGATAGATCAGTGGTTGATGCCTCAAGAAATGGTACAGGCTGCCCTTCAGTTGGTGCAGGAACAGTTAAAACAAGGGCATCTTGAACCTTCCACATCTCCATGGAATACTCCCCTTTTTGTGATAAAGAAAAAGACAGGAAAATGGAGGCTATTGCAGGATCTCAGGGAAGTAAACAAAGCCATGGTCCCCATGGGAGCGTTACAGCCTGGGTTGCCATCTCCTGTGGCCATTCCCAAAAAATATTTTAAGATAGTCATAGATATTAAAGATTGTTTTTTCTCTATCCCCCTGCATCCTCTGGATTGCAAACGCTTTGCCTTTTCTATACCTGTTATGAATCATGTTGGGCCTAACCCTCGATTTCAATGGAGAGTATTGCCCCAAGGAATGGCCAATTCCCCTACGTTATGTCAAAAGTATGTAGCTCAGTTTATAGATCCAATGAGGGTCCAGTACCCTGAAGTTTATATTATACATTATTTGGATGATTTGTTAATAGCAGAAAAATCTGAAGAAAAAATACAAAACGTAGCTCAAAAGATAATTATCATACTTCAGGACTGAGGATTTTATATAGCTCCAGAGAAGATACAAACCCAATACCCCTTCCTGTTTTTAGGGTTCGAGTTACACCCGGACCTCCTCTATACACAAAAAATCCAGATTAGAAAAGATACATTTCGTTGTCTCAATGATTTTCAAAAGATTTTAGGAGATATCAATTGGCTGCAACCCTATTTAAGATTAACCAAGGGAGAGTTACGCCCCCTTGAGGATATCCTAGAGGAGATTCCGACCCTCAATCACCTAGATATCTTACAATGGAGGCAGAGAGGGTATTACAAAGGGTTGAAACGGCCATCACTCAACAACACACGGGATATTTTGACGCAACTCTCCCATTGTATTTGATCATTTTTTTCTACAGATTTTGCCCCTACAGGCCTGCTTTGGCATTCGTACCATTACTATGGACACATCTTCCTATTACTAAAAGAAAAATCCTTCTTACTTATCCTTCCCTGGTTTGCCAATTGATAATGTTAGGAATAAAAGCCTCCACTCGATATTTTGGGCATGACCCTGATATTATTGTTATGCCATATGATAAAGAGCAACTTGAATGGTTATACACCCGTAGTCCTGACTGGGCCATTCTTGTCTGCACCTATGAAGGGAAATTTGATACACAAATGCCCAGTAATAAACTCCTACAATTCTTCTCCCTCACTTCTTTTGTTTTTCTTAAAAATACCCGAATGGAGCCCATCCCGGACTCCCCTGTGCTTTTCATAGATGGGTCAAGTAATGGTAAAGCTGCTTATGTCCTCAATGGCCAAAAGAATGTTATGACAACCCCTTTCAAGTCAGCTCAGCTGGTGGAGCTATATGCTGCCCTTGCTGTCTTTAAAAATTTTGAAGGTTGTTCCTTTAATTTGTATTCAGACAGTAGATATGTGGTAGGGGCTTTACAGGCTTTAGAAATGGTCCCAATAATCCAACCCATTACTCCCACCTTTCAAATGTTTTCTGAATTACAAAAATTAATCCGACAAAGGTCACTACCCTTTTATGTTGGCCATATTTGTGCCCACACAGGCCTACCTGGACCCCTAGCTCAGGGAAATGAACTTGCAGATTCTGCTACACGTTCTATCTTGATTTCTCATTTGAAACATGATCCGGTAGCAGCTGCTCGTGAGGCGCACTGCCTTCATCACCTCAATGCTCAAACTTTGAGACTAAGGTTCTCAATCACTAGAGAACAGGCTAGGGAAATTGAAAAAAGCTGCAAAAATTCCCTGATGCTCTTACCTGAACCTCATTATGGAGTAAACCCCAGAGGGCTTATACCTGGACAACTATGGCAGATGGATGTCACCCATGTTCCTTCTTTTGGCAAATTAAAGTTTATACATGTTACTGTAGATACCTTCAGTGGCTTTATTTGTGCCTCTGCTCATAGTGGAGAAGCCACCAAAGATGTTATCAATCATATGTTACATGTCTTCACAGTGCTAGGTCAGCCGAAATGTATAAAAACTGATAATGGTCCAGGATATACTAGTAGCAAATTCAGACAATTTTGTTTACAATTAGGAATTAAACACATCACTGGAATATCCTATAACCCTCAAGGCCAAGGTATAGTGGAGAGAGCTCACCAAACTTTAAAAAAATACTCTTAATAAACTTAGCTCACAAGAGACACTATTTCCCCTTAAGGGAAACCACAAAGCTCTGCTTTCTCACGCCCTATTCGTATTAAATTTTCTGACATTGGACGCTTTTGGAAAATCTGCGGCTGAGCGACACTGGCACCCAGAAACCAAACAAGGATATGTGCAGGCCCTTTGGAAAGATCCAATAAATGGAATATGGGGTGGTCCTGATCCAGTTATAATCTGGGGAAAGGGATCTGCATGTATTTATGACTCCAAGGAAAATGGGGCTCGTTGGCTACCAGAAAGACTGATTAAGCCTTACTCTGCAGAGATTGCCTCCCTAGACTAAGGAAAAAATAACTGTTATGTCCAGGACACAACCCTGAGACAAAATTCTCTCTTTTTCTTTCAGAAATGCCTCCAGCTTGGAAAATAAAGGGAGCCACGGACATCTCAATGGCAGGACCTGTTCATCATGAGTCTTGGAAAACCAACCCCTGCTTCATCGTTTGCTTACTACTCTTTCCCCTTCCCCTCTCCTGGATCTCCAAGGAAAGCCCCCATGCTATTAAAAAGCTTACCTGGCGAATTTTCACAGTAACGGGGGGAGGAGGTCTGGAAGGTTACTGCAAACCATGCTCCCTATTCCTGGTGGCCATCACTCACTCCTGACTTCTGTCAGCTGGCTGCAGGATTGGATTCTTGGGATATACCTACTATTGGCCAACACCAGTTAAATGGTACAGGGGTTCGAACGATTCCAAACTGCAATCAATTTCCTCACAGTCCTAAAACCACTTGGACAAGCCCTTGTGGGACATTCCATGATAATGACCCTGCTGTGATGACTGCCCCAGGCTGTGTTAGTCCTACAGCTTGTTGTAGGTTAGCACAATCTGACTTTTCTGTCTGCCCTAAGGATGGCAGAAGCCGAGCCACGGCTGCTAGATGTGGGGGATTCGAGACCTTCTTTTGTGCTCGATGGGGTTGTGAAACTACAGGGGCAGCTTACTGGGAACCAACTTCATCTTGGGACCTTATTTCAGTTACAAGGGGATACAGTAAGACTAGCACGAATAAACATTTTTGCTTTAGCTCCTATACTGGGACAGCCTATAATCCCGGGCTATCATTACCTTTAAACATAACCTTCACCCCTCAGGGTAGGGCGAATCGAGAATGTCCCTCAGGAAAAACATGGGGACTCCGCTGGTATCTTGATGGCACAGATAAAGGAGTCATTTTCAAGATCTTGCTAACAATAGAAAACCTGTACCCACAGTCGGTAGGACCCAATGTAGTTCTCTCTGACCAAAAAGTTCCCTCCTATCATAAAAAGGTGCCATCACCTCCTTCCCCCTCACCTCATCCTCGTCCCTTTCCCTACCATACAGGCACCGTGACTACCATCGTAGGTTCCAATAATGACACTCTCCTTACTCCTTTTGGAGGAACAGGAGATAGATTGTTTAATTTGGTCCAGGGAGCTTATCTGGCCCTAAATGCCACAAATCCAAACAGAACCTCGGGTTGCTGGCTCTGCCTTACCTCCAGTCCCCCTTATTATGAAGGAATCGCCTTTCAGTCTACTGCCAATAACCTCACTTCCCTGAGCAATAGATGTCAGACTAAGCCACATAAACTAACACTCCCTGAAGTTTCAGGACAAGGTTCTTGTCTGGGCAAGATTCCATCGACCCATAGTCACCTCTGTAAACAAACTCTGACACCCTATAAAGGGAGCTATTATCTTGAAGCACCCAATGGGTCCTACTGGGCCTGTAACACAGGATTGACCCCTTGCATATCTGCTCAGATATTTGATGATTCCCATGAATTTTATATGATGGTCCAGTTATGGCCTCGTGTCACTTATCATCAAGAAAGCTCAATGATGGAATTTTTTGAGCAGAGAGGCAGATACACTCAAGAACCTGTGTCAATGACTATTGCCCTATTGTTAGGTATTGGAGGCATTGCTGCAGGAGATGGTACAGGAACTGCTGCCCTCGTGCAGAGCAACCATATGCAGTTACAAATGGCTATGACTACTGACCTAGAGGCCATAGAAAGATCCATTTCTGCCCTGGAGAAGTCTTTAACCTCGCTCTCTGAGGTTGTGTTACAAAACAGAAGAGGTCTGGATTTACTATTTTTAAAGGAGGGAGGTTTATGTGCAGCCTTGAAGAAAGAATGCTGCTTTTATGCTGATCACACTGGGGTAGTTAGAGAATCAATGGAGAAACTAAGAGAAAGATTAGCACAAAGAAAACGTGATTTTGAAAATCAAAACAATGGGTTTGAGGGCTGGCTAAAGGGGTCCCCTTGGCTTTCTATTCTGATCCCCACCCTCTTGGCCCCCTTGATCATTTTCCTTCTCCTCCTCACCTTTGGTCCTTGGGCTTTTCAACGACTAACACAATTCATCAAAAATCAGATCAATTCGGCCCTATCAAAAACTGTTTCAGTACATTACCATCGGACAGAAACTCAAGAGGAAACTATTGAAACAGGTGAAAGGCTCAGGTTCAGTGGCCTACGAACCTAAAAACCCCTATAACTAAAAGCTAGACGGTACTCAATGATGGGAATAGTATGGGGCCTGTGCTGGGAGCACAACGTACAGAGGTCGCCAGAGACCGGCTCAAAATGCCACGTTGCCAGACAGGACTGCACCCCATATAGCCTAAGACAGGGGCCCTCTCGATTTATGACCAAAGCCTGCTTTGGCCATTTTATAGAAAGAAGGGGGAATTGTCAGGAGTCAAGTAGCCTAACTGATTCTCATGGGAAAAAGCTGTGTACCCAATCTTCCGTTAACAGTTTCAATAGCAACCATTTTTCAACAAGACCACAGTATGTACCTTTTGATCTACTCCCTGAAACCTAATGGTTTGCTATATGGTCCGTTGATCAGGCCCTGGAACAAAGAGACCTTTTCCTGAACCCTACCTTACCCTAACTTCCTCCTAGTAACTTTCCATACCCCTATCTACTTCTCCTAGCTCCTAGCATATATAAGCCTGATTCCCCTTGCAATAAACGAGACCTTGACGCAACTCAGACTGACTTTGTCTTCCTTTACGCGCCTGGTCTCCTTTCTCTCTCACCCCCATTGATCTTTCAGGAGGTGCCTCCTCGGGTCTCATCAAATAACGTGGCCCGCGGGACAGGTCAGTGTGTCACCATGGTTTGCTCTGTTCCCTAGTATGGCCTTGAACACACAGAGACCCTGTCTGATAAGTGTTCTGATTGAGGGTGTATGCTCCCTGAATTTTTGTTTACTTAAATGGCTGGCCTTTCATGCCTGATCTGCAGCAAGCTTTATTAAAGCTTAAATAAATGCACCACATTTTAGCATGAATAAAATATCACTAAACTTGCAGTTCATTAGATCTTCAGGGGTCCTCTCAATCCTGTAATGCCTGGACTTTACTCAGTTCTTTACACTATCCCTTCAGAAACCACACACTACTCAGTTCTAGATCTCATGGTCACCTTCTTTTTTATACCTCTCAGCACTCTGTCTCAAAATATCTTGTCCTTATCCTGGACAGATGCTGACACTTGCCTGTATATGTAGCTAACTTGGACTGTCTTGACACAGATTTATGGACATCCGACAACTTTTTCATCAATACCCAGCTTCTGGCTTGCTCTCCTTCTGCCTCATTGGCTTTAACTTTTACAATTAGTAGATAACATTCTACTCTGTGGCCCATAAGTATAAGTTATTCAAACTAACCCCTCTCCTCTTCTAAATTTTTTGTACACGTGTAGTTATAAAGTCTCAAGTTGCAAAATGCAGCTCTCTACTCCTCAGGTCACTTATTTGGGTGTAAACATTTCCACACCATACTAGGCTATAAATTCAGATAGAAAGTATCTAATTCAGTCTTTTGCAGGCTGCTATACTAAACAGGATATTCTATCCTTTCTAGAAATAGCTGACTCCTTGAAATCCTGTGTTCAATCTTTTTAATCTCCTGGTTTCCCCCTTATATGAGGCAGCTCAGGGATCCTGCAGGAATCCTTCATTCACCCTATTATTAATCCTTTCCAGAAATTCCATTGGGATCTGCTTCAAGACTCTGCATTACACCTCCTTTATCAACTCATCCATCCCTTCTCCGTCTATGTAACAGAAAGAGAGTGATATACCCTTGGAACTCTAGGGCATCAGCAGGGACCCTCCATTGCACCTGTAGCATACCTGTCAAACAAACTAAGCCCCACCACACAGAGAGGGTCACCAATCATATGTGATTTGGGGGTTGTTAAGCTACTTAATAGTGAATCAAAGAAACTAACCTTTGGGTAACCTAACACATCCACTTCCCACCATAATTTGTCCCATCTTTTAACTTATAAAGTCTTATAAACTTTTTCAACTTCCTGAGTTTTTTCTCCCCAAATGCTATTACTGGAAGATACCACACTTACTTTCCAGACTTGCCCACTTGTTAATATTCAATCCTCCTTCCTAGAACTAGTGCTGACTATTCCACACCTCACTACTGCACTTAAATCCTAAAGGAATTTTTGCTCATCCTTCACACAAACAAGAGTGCACATTGTCTCATGCCACTTATACCTGGTACACAGATGGCTACTCCTTTTTACATGATGGGACTCGTAAAGCAGGATATGCCATAGTATCAGATACTGGGGTGGTAGAATCAAAGACATACACTACTAACCAACAGGCTCAGCTAATGTCTCTCACCTGTACCTTCCACTTGGCACAGGGGCAATTCCTAAATTTATACATACTCCAAATGTGCTTTTTATTTTTGTTTTGCAAGACAAATAACTCTGTGTAATTTTGGTGCCTCTCCTGAACCTTGCTCTGTAGACCATGGTAGCTTTGAATTCACAGACATCTGCCTGGGTCTGACTCCCAAGTACTGATATTAAAGGCATGTGCCACCACCACTAGCTTCCCAATATAATTTTCATATCCCCCGTCCTGCACTCATATCTGGAAAAAGCATGGGCTTCTCACTGCAAAAGGACAATTCATAACTATCTCAGGCCAAATAATGGTCATGATAAAAGCTTCCTGTTTCCCAAATGTAATAGGAATTATTCACTCTCAATCTCATCAGATTGACAGCTCTGTCATCTCTAAGTGAAAAAAGTGTATCAACCTGGCATCCAGGACAGTGGCAGTCTAGAGCCCAGACTCATGTCCTTCACCACAGGCAAAACATATAGTACAACCCACATCCTCACAGTCATCTCCTGTCACTAGGTGAATTCTGTCCTATTTACACCAGCTCTTTCACCCTAATAGTCTTGCTCTGCCTCACTTCATAGAAGGGAACCTACAGACTACCTGCTGTGGGATGTTCTGTATTCTCTGAATATGTTGCTCTGATAGGTTAATAAATAAAATGCTGATTGTCCAGTAGTCAGGCAGGAAGTATAGGTGGGACAAAGAGATAGGAGAATTTGTGGAAGTGGAAGGCAGAGTGAGGGAGATACTTCCAGAATCCATGTTGAGAAGCAACATGAAATGATATTATTAAGCCATGAGTTACATGACAACTTATAGATTAATAGAAATGGGTTAATTAAGATATAAGAACAGGTAACAAGAAGCCTGACCCATTAGGCCATAGTTTGAAAATAATATGTCTCTTTGTGTTTGCTTGGTTCTGAGTGCCATGGGATCTGGAAAGTAACAGGATAACTTTAAATACACCTACTCTGAGGACTTTCAGTCCTTAAAATCTGTTACTGGCCACTGTAAAAGTTGTCAGAAGATAGAATACAGTTCCACATTTTGAAGCCAAACTTTCACACCAACCAGTTTAGAGGGTACCTCCCAAGGCCTGACTGGCAGCTCAATTTTACCCATATGCCCACAGTCAGATAAATTAAATGTCTCCTCATGGTTTAGGACTCATTTTCAAGTTGTGCAGAGATATTTCTTGTTTATACTAAGTGTCCTCAGACAGTCCCTGACATCCTTCCCCAGGATTTAGGATCCCTCCATTTCTTCAGTCTGATATTTATCTGTAGTTCTCCTTTCCAGATTTTCCAGACCATATCTAAGCTCTTAATATACATTGATATTTTCATATCCCTTGCTATCATAAGTCCTCAGAGAAGTTACAGTATACCAATAATATTAAAAACACAATCTTATTAAGATGTCACCAGAAATTCACCCTGATTTGGTGAAATTATTGTTTCTAGCTCTTTTCATACTCTGGACACTTACCAAGCAAGCCCTATCAATCCCTCCATTTGAACTCATGTATGGATTACTAGCTCTAAGCCCTGGCCTCTGATCGAAACCATTACTACTCCCTGATCACCTCCTCACTCCTCTACACTATTACCTCTGCTGTCTCCTGTGGAATTTTGCTGACTACTCCTTACACCAGCCATGTTATAACCCATGCCCTACCTTCTATCCTCATTGGGGATCAGGTCCTTCTTTCCCCTTCAGTCCAAAAACCTCAATCCTTTACACTAAATGGAAGGTACCCTTCAAGGTACTTCTTGTAATCCCCCACAGGTGCTAAACTTGAGGGCTTTCCCCACTGGATACATCTCCACAGCCTGAAACCTTTAATCCTGTTCTCACCCAAGAGAAATTCCTCCTCATACACAGTGAAACCAACTGGGACCCAGTCTCTTCAGTTCCAGAGGACATCTGGATTAATGCCTTGTCACCAATTTCAAAAGAATGTGGTTTTCTCCCACCCATTCATTCTCACTGAATTGTGAACCCCATAAGTTTTTTCTTCTTCCTGATTCCCTTTTCAAGTTATCCTGTCCCTACTGACATATTCTGCTTCATCAGTTTCCCTCTGTTGACTATAATAACATATTCAAATTTCTAAATATGTATCCAGCTAATAGTTACAAGACCAATTTCAGCCATAGATCTGGAGGCACAAGAAATATCAAAATATACCCCAAATATACTGGAAAGAAACCCTAATAGTCCACAGGTATAAACACCTCATTGTCAAAAGGGTCTTCACTTTGTAAAATCAATCTTTAATATAACAATCTATCATTGTTAAATGCCCTCAGCAAGTTATACTTGCTTGTTTATACTATAAACAATATAGTGTGTCTCCTCAATACTAAAAAAATAAAGGAAACAAGTGCATTAAGATTTGTCTCAGGAGAAGATAAAAATGCCTAATTGATAATGGTAAAAAAAGAACGCATGATCCACATTTCTTTATCTCCCTCTCCTTCTCCTCCTGTGGATATTGCTCTGTATAAATAAAATGCTGATTGGTCAGTAGCCAGGCAGAAAGTATAGGCAGGATGAGCAGAGAAGGGAATTCTGGGAACATGAAGGCTGAGGCAGAGAAATACTGCCAGCAGCAGGGAGGAGAAGCATGATGTAAGACACCAGTAAGCCACGAGCCACATGGCAAAGTATAGAGTAATAGAAATGGGTTAATTTAAGATAGAAGAACAGATAGCAAGAAGCCTGACATGGCCATACAGTTTACATGCAATATAAGTCTCTGTGTGTTTACTTGGTTGGGTCTGAGCAGCTGCAGGAATGGCGGGTGATAGAGATTTGTCCTGATGTGGGCTAGGCAGGACCAGGAAAACTCTAGCTACATTCTTCATTCTTTTCTCTTTCTTGCTGTCTCTGTCTCTGTCTCTGTCTCTCTGTCTGTCTGTCTGTCTGTCTCTCTCTCTCTCTTGCTAACACTAAGAAATAAAATGCTGATATCAGTAGAGTACTTAACATTATAATATCATGGCTAGCAGCTCAAGATTTTAAACTCCTTTTGATTGCTTCATAATATGTTTAACATTTGTATTCCTGGTAAATTTTAAACTTCTTCTAAGCTTAGCAGCAAGCTTGGATCCAGCTGGGCAGTCCAGATCACCTTCAGATAAGTATCTTTCAACCTTCACTGGTCACAGGATGTACCTTCCTCTTCCTGGGGACCCCGCAAGATAATTTTTTTCTGACCTTCTTCTTCTATATCTCCAGCAACTTGTCAATTTCACAGGGCATAAACCAGAAGAAAATATTTAGCTACCTCTGATTGTCCAGCTACCTCTTGAAAAGGCCCCTTCCCTACCCCCAAAATTACTTAATGCACAACAAGTCAGCTTGAGGCAGTTCTGTGTGGCACAGAACCCCCATTCCCATTTTTCTGCCACGCTTAACCTCCAATATTTTCCTATAACTACAAGTATAGTAGGAATGTTACAATTCCTAGCCACCCCTAACTAAATAACCATGCATGCACTGTCCATCAGTCAGGCAGAATGCTTCGTGATCCAAGATCCTTGCATTCTATGTAATCCCTGTACTAGATGAACAGGGAATATGCTTGAAGCTTGATCAAGTAAATTATATTCATGTGGACATAGATGCACAAGACCAAAAGCACAAGCTCAGACAACCAACAATAGCCGATTCCACCCATTCCCTGGGCCTCCTTTTCCACACAATTCATTTCTAGTAAGCCTATTGCACAATCCCTATTTGCCTTTGCCAATTAGCATTCTTCCAGTTGGGTTTATTGCACATTTTGTTTTCTCACACATGGTAAATAGCGATAAAATAAATAATAGATGTGCTGAGAGAACTTCCAGCTGATTGGCCTAGATTCTATCTATTTACAAGAAAGTCTTCATTCCTGTCTTGACTTTGCTGATTGTGACTGAGAGCTGTCAAACGCATCTGGCTGCTGTCTCTGTGATCGGTTTGTGTCAGAAGCTTATGTGTGTTTTCTTATGTAGTAGAATTATAATTATGATACATAATTACATATATTGTCGCATAATTATAATTTATAATCATAATTTTACATGTAGTTGAATAATAATACATAATATATTATATCTATTAGAGTGTTCTACAAAAAGCTATTAGGATTGAAGAAAAATGTTGATTTCACGTTTTCTTCAAAATAGTACCAACAGTAATATAATATCGCACAGTGTCTTAATAATAAAAAACATATTAAAAAAAATTTATTTTATAAAAGAAAAATATACATGTATTTATATTCTCAGCAATTTTATTGTCTACTGTAAGTCCCTAGAAGTGATTGCACAGTTACATTTGCAAGAGCTGCAGCAGTAGTCATGGCTCTTGATAGCTGAGCCATGAAGTTGGGCTCTCAGAGATCCAGGTGGGGGGATGTGACAACAACAAATGTCATGCGGCAAAACCTACAATAACTTGAGTCCTGTAAAACTGCAGCTGTCATAGTAGGTCAGGATCTGTCTCATGAGATCAAAAACAACACATCTGGTTATTATAGAGAGATCCAGATGGAGAAAAAAAATGTCTAGATTGTTTACAGTGTGTGTAAAAATATGCCCATACCAGTGTGTCTGCTGTTCTTTTGTAATCCACACACACACACATCCTACAAGAAAAATCATGTGGATTCTCCAGTATATAAAACCACAGTATTTGGTTAAATTTTGCTGGACCATTTTTTGTTTTATATAGGATGTACTTTTAACAATTTTTTACAGTATTAGGATGTTAGATTCAATCCCTCAAGCCATAGATAGACCTGTTATGCCCACTTATAATCATCCTTCTTTATGAAGGCAAAATTGCAGCTAACAGGATTACAAATCAACAATGTAAAGTTGATGGTTTTAACGGCCATTTCAAAATGTCATAAATTTGACCAATATTTAGCTGTTCAAATTGTCACACTGTTTTGGGACCCAAAGACATATCTAGAGCTCTCACACTAATTTTTTCAGAAATGCAGATGTTTGACATTGACAGGAAGACAAAGTCTGCCCAATATAATAAACTAGCATATTCCACATGGCCATGGAGATAGTAGACCCAGAAAGAGAACTTTCATCTCTAAATTCACTGAAAGCATATAATTTCATACTATCTTGTAACTATTTATCCTTATACTCATGGACAATATTGACTGTTACTGTCATAAAAAAGCATATTTTACATTAGTATTACACAATATCACAACTGCTCAAATGATAAAGACTTTATAAGGTGCCAGGCATTGTGTCACATGCCTTTAATCCCAGCACTCAGGAGACAGAGGCAGGCAAATCTCTGTGAGTTCTATGCAAGCCTGGTCTACAGAGTGAGATCCAGGACAGGAAAAAAACTATGCAGAGAAACCCTATCTCAAAAATCTAAAAGAAAAAATGCTAAAATGGCTACACCTAATCACCATATTCTATATACAAGGTGAGTTAGTTATGTATACATTTGTAGATGAACAATTAGGTAAAATAACATTCGAAAATAGAGGTGTTTGTTTTAATAGTTTTCAGTGCTAATAATAAATTGAAGGAGCAAAAAGATATGTGAAATAATCTAAATGTATGCATGAATAGAATTCTCAACTGTGTCAAGATAGTGTACTAATGCATATGTATCTGTGTATATGTATATATATATATATGCATGAGCAAACTCATACATATACACATATGAAATTTACATAAATATTCTAATTAATTGAAATGCATCATAGAATATGTAGAGAGATATTATGAAAACTTAATTCCTTATACTGTGAAGAAGTGTCAGAATTTTCTCACTCATGTGGCATCAATTTCTTATTTCTTTGAAATTATGTCAAAAGATATGCCTTTAGTGTAACTGTGAAGCTCCACAGACTGTTTCAAAAATGTACTTACACCGCATAATATGATGGAAAGAAGCTGTTTTTGAAGTCCGTACATATTAATGTCATCATAGAAGACAAATCCATCTGGTGTTATTTAGAAGATTCGCTGGGATTGACTGCATGTGATAGGATAGACATTTTTTCTGTGTGTTACTGAATTAAAATGAAGAGAAAAAATTTCCCTCTCTCAGAAGCTACATACCCTAAAATGGAAAATAGTGAGCAACTTTCAAATGATAGACTCATATAAAAATAACTTGTTTCCTTCTGCCAAGGTCATATAGAAATTACCTAAGTCCTAATGACAGGGATATACTGACATATCTGTGCATCACTTGGCCCTAATCAGAGATATACTTCACAAAATAGATGGGAAACAACACAATGATGTGCAGGGTGGGACTTACTATAGAGGCAGAGAGGCTTTTGGGTATTATGTTCTGTAGTTTAATATCTTCTGCAAAACAATACCTGAGATCTCCACATATTTGTGTTGAAGAGATGGCAGAAAGATCCAAAGAGTCAGAGGTGGTTGATGATTTCAATGTACCAACATTTTCCAGTCTCAACTTTATTATAGGACATAGGAATTCAGAGTTGTGGGTGGAGACACAAGATAAGATCTGCACTTATTCAATGCATACAAAAATAAATACAAAAGGAAATAGGAAATATGTTGTGTTTATTATTTTACAGGGAAAAACTGAATAAATCTCTGAAATCAACAATAAATATTTGATTTCCAACCAGGCTCATGCCCTGTCTGATTTCATATATTGGAATGGCCTAACCATTAAGAAAAGAATATGTACAAGAGATTCTGCATGCCAGAACACAGTAACAAAGCAAAACAAGAATGCAAAGTTGAGCCTGTGTGAACCTATATGGCAACAGGATGATAGCAAGTAATTTTCCTGTGCTATACTTTATGATACATACTTTATTTTCTTAGGTGATAGGTAGGGTAGTGTCTATATATATGAGTAATCGATATTTTCAGTGACTCTGGAGATCACGAAAGAATGTACAGTGGCCTAGGCATTCCTACAATAAAACTCCCAGGATAGAGGAAGGAGCAGGATTTCACTAGTCTCTGCAGATACTAAAGCCTCCAGAAAATGATCTTCCTTGCCCATAGAGCAGGACATGAAGCCTGACACACAGATGCCGTATCTTTAAGGGAAGATGTAACTTCAGAAGAAGAAAAAGAGAGGATTCCTTAAGTCTCTGCCAGATAGGAACATATCAAGTGAATTCAAACTAACAGAGGGAGGCCACATCTTTAAAGACAAGCAGTATATGCAGAAGCAGGATCTGCTTGTTGCACATTTGACAGGATTAGGTGACTCAGGGCTGTAATGGTGAGAATCAAACAATGTCTGACTTTGCGAATTTCCAAGGGTTCTGTCTCTTGTGTATGTTAGGATCAATTATCTTTGTCTGGGTCAATGTTCAATAGGGTTTTGGTTATACCCATGAGCAACTGAGACCCCAAATATAGCCAGAGCCTGACAGGTAAGAACCTGCTCTGCTGAAAACTGTATTAGCTCTCCTTGCCTCTGAAGAAGGGGTGTGTGTTTTCCATTTGTGTTTGGAATGTGAACCTGTTAGAGCCCATTTACCCAGCAAGTCTGCATAGAGAGGATGATGGGACCATGGGCCTGAGTACAGGTGTCTAAGATTGTATACAATGTGCTGTGCTGGGGGGAGGTCTTTTCCTCCACCCCTTGGCATTTCTTTAAATACCCTATGCCACACGTATTTAAATCCAGACAATCTTGAGGCTAATCTGTTATTTCTATCTGTTACCCCCTCCCTACGATTCTACTTAGTATTTCCTGCTACTTCTAAGCAAGAGTACTCTGGGGAAATGTGGGTGTTGGGAATGCCCCTTGCATAGGAACCAATCAGGGGAGTGATCTCAAATCTACCAATGGAAAGCAAATCCTGTGGTACTCTTTGAGATTTGCTTCAGAGCTGCTGAGTCATTTCACCCTCTCAAGTAAATGTGTGCTGCAGCACTGCAGCTATAAAAACGAAACTGAAAATGAATGACTAGAAAAATGTAATGTAGCCTAGGACCAGAATGCCATTCCCAAATGAGAAAAGCATCCCCTGGTAAGTAGGGGGTGATCATGCTTCCAGCTACTTGGCCCTAGATATCTACTTGAAGGCCTTGTTTCCACCTGCTGATGGCTGATTGTGATTTGGGGCTGTCAATTGTACCTTTCAGGTAACAGTTTCCTATATGCCATTTTAGATTCCCCAAATGCACTTTATGTGGAATTTGACACTTGAAATTTTCACAGAATCCCATGTGGCTGTGAGAATATTCCCTGACTCAGTCATTTTTTTAATGGGTCTACTGCGGGAGCATATGATCAATACATCCTTGTTTTATGTTAGGTATTTTTCCCAACATAAATCATCTTTGCCAGCAATGTGATAATGCAGAATGCAAGACTGAAGCAGAGATCACAGATACTAAGGCTGAAGCAGTGGCTTTAGTGGCACATTTCCTGCACAGCAAACAGGTGCAGGTGACTCAGAGCAGGATGTGGGAAATCTGAACAAATCCCTGCATATCTCTAGGTATACATTTCCTTCGTCTTTTGTAACTCTCGGGGACAGTAGTCATTCTCTGGAGGTGTTTTGACCTGAACTCCTGCCTAATTCCAGCTGCAAGCTGGAATTTAGCCAGGAGCCCGGCTGGTAAAACCCCTCAGTGCAGGCATTTTTATTTGATCGGACTGCCTCCTATTTGAATAGCCATAGGTTAGGAACCAATAAGATGTGAGATCTCAAACCCAGGAATAGAAAGCAAATGACATCAGTGAATTTAGAGATCTCTAAACAGAGCTGCTGACTCATTTATCCTCCCCCCCTCGTGTGTTCTTAAAGAAACACGGAAAGTGAAAAGGGAGCACAGGATAAAATGTAATTTAACCAGGGCTCTGTCTCCAACTAACAGTACAAAACTGGCTGATGTTGGCTGGTTGGTTGTGCAAGTTTTCAGCTGCATTGTCCTAAAATTTACCTATCTACAAGAAAGGCTCCATTCTGCTCTGCATGTTTCTGACTGTGACTCTGAGCTGCCAAGTGCATCTGACAGCACCCTCTGTGGTCCTTTTGTTTCCTTTTTTCCTGCTTTTTTGTTTGTTATTTGTTTTTTTTAGAATTTGGGTTTCTCTGTGTAGCTTTGGTGCCTGTCCTGGATTTCCTTCTCTAGCACATGATGGCCTCTAGCTCAACAAGTTTAGCCTGGCTCTGCCTCACAAGTCCTTGGATCAATTTATGAACTGCCCCCTTGCAGGTCTTCATAAGGCTGCCCTAAACCTTCCAGACATAATTCAGCCCTTCCCTCTACAAAAGAGAAAGGTAGGGTTATGCCCTAAGTGCCCAAGGGCATCATCTGTGCCCCCTTTTGTACTTGTAGCATACCTGTCAATAAAACTAGACTTCACCACACAGGGATGGGCACCTTGCATTCCTGCTTTAGCAGCTGCTGTGCTCCTGATTTGGGAGTCAAAGAACCTAAACATTGGGTCACTCACAACTCTCTTCTCCCACTATAACCTGTCCCATCTCTTAACTTATAACGTTTTACAGACTTCACCTCCTTCTTGAGTTCTTTCTCTCCAGGTGGTGATACTGGAAGATGCCACACTAACATTCCAGTCTTGTCCACCCCTTCATATTTCAAACCAGGTTTCTCAACCTAACCCTGATCATTCTCTAACTCTTTCCGGTACTGAAACCTAGATGAACTATTGCCCAATTCTTCACATACACAGGAGGGCACATTTACTCAGGCCACTTATCCATGATAAACAGATGGCAGCTGCTTTTCACATGAGGGGACACATAAAGTGGGCTATAACATAGTGTCATATGCCGAGGTGGTAAAAGCACAGGCATTACCCTCACACATTACTAAACAACAGACTCAGCTGGTAGCTTTCTCCGTGCCTCCCAATTGGACCTGAGGCAATCCCTGCATGTTATATAGTCTCAAAATAGACTTTTAATAATATAATGTCCGGTGCTGCTATGTGGAAAGAGAACAGACTCCTTACAGCAAAGGGAGGATTTATATCTAACTCAGGTCAAAAAATGGCCATGCTCAAAGCCTTCCATTTTTCTAAAGCTATAGGAATCATCCTCTGTCAGTGTAAGAACTTCAACATTTCCATCATCTATAAGAGAATAAAGCAGGCTGACAAGGTATCAAGGAGAGTAACCCTTAAGGGCCAGACTTGCCACTTTCATCACAGGGAATCCAAACAAAGCAGGCCACATCATTACAGTCAACTCCTGACAGTAGGCAAATTCTGTCCTATCTCCATCAGCTCTTTCACACTAATAGTCATGGCCTGTCTCAGTTCATGAAAGCCCACCTATAGCCAACCTCTGAGAACTTACAATTCTAAGAACTATTAATGGCTCCTGTGAAATTAACCAAAAGTCAAATCCCAATTCCAAATATTGGAGCCAAACTTTTTCCACCCAACAGGAGGTACATAAACAGGAGGTACTTTTAACAATTGTTTACACTATGAGGATTTTAATAACAAGCCCTTAAGCCATTAATAGACCTGTTATCTCCACTTATAATCATCCTGCTTTATTAAGGTAAAATTGCAGGTAGTAGGATTACAAAACAACAAGGTAAAGTTGATGATTTTACCAGCTCCTTCAAATGTCATAATTTACCAACATTAAGCCCTCCATAGAATATGGCTGGTTTCTTTTGCAAAGATATGTCTGAAGTTTTCACTCTAATGCTTTTCAGAAATTCAGGCATATGACATTGACAGGAACACAAAAATCTGTCCAATATAATAAGCTAGCATAGTCCATGTGGCCAGAGAGTTAGTAGACCCAGAAGGATAACATTCATCTGCAAATTCTCTGAAAACATATGATTTTAGACTTTCCTCTATACATTCATCCTTATAGTCACAGGTAACATTGGCTGTGACTGCCAGAAGAAAGTATCATTTATATCACTATTACACAACTTCACAATTTCTCAAACAGCATAGAACTTATAATGCTTTATCTCAGGTCACCTGATAGAACCAGAACACTCATCATTAAACTTAGGATACAAATATATCAAATGCAATGGTCAAAAACAGTTCTTATTAAAAGGAAAAGGATATCTGCTGTGAATACAGTGTCTTCTAAGAATGATAGGGAATTAAGAAGCATAAATATTGCTAAATTTTAGCACCAACAAAATACTACATATCAAAAATGGTTAGTACAAAGAAATCACAAGTTCTAAAGCCAACACTGATGGAAAACTATCTCAAATTTCCACACTTGACTGAAAATGCATGTGGCATTGGCTATGGCTTGTTATGCTCCTCTGATCTTTAGGATTCACCCTAACAGTTAGCACCAAGATTTTATTAATAAGACCTTTATTAATAAGACAATAGAGGCTGCTGCTGTTGCTCTGAGCTACATGCTGCTTCTCATCATGTTGGTGTTGATGGTGATGCTGCTACTGGAGATGATTGATTTACTACTGCTTGTTCTGAGAAAAATTGCCAGCACCATCGTGTTATAAGAAAGCATTGGCAAAGGTCAGTTTCGAGAAGTTTGGTGAGGCTACTGGTGGAGAGAAACTCCTGTTAAGAGATTCTCTTCTAGGGAAGGATAGTCATGGTTCCAAGAGACAGACATTTATCAGACTGTGATTGCTCCAAACCACAGAGGAGGCACAAAAACATTTAAATAAAATAAAGAAAAGAAAAAAGAAAATTTCTGTGGGAAACCATGGCCATCCATAACACAAATTTCTAATCTTTAAAATCATGACAGGACCACACAATGAAGATTCCACATGGACTATGATAAAGCCATTAAGCTGATTAACACCACTGAAAGATCAGTTTAGACTACAAACTGATCAGGAAATTTTAGGTTGGCTAGCTGAAATGAACCAGATTCACAGACAAATTCCATCAAGGACTTGAAACAAGTTCTGCACTTTTGCACTATGCAGAGACTAGATAGCAAATGATACTGCTACATTTCCCGGGACTTGACAAGTAACCCCAATTTTTTTCAGTCTTCTAAAGGTGTCTTTGCCCTCAAAAAGCAGGAAGAAATTTTAAGAAAACTATGCCCATATGCCCAAAAGGTGGAGTGGGTGGTTTTTGGTTGTTCAATGGCTTATGGTTAATTATCATTGTTTATAATGCTTGGTTACAAGTTAATTTTTAATGGTCAGAAAAAAAGCTAAATAAAAAAGATTAGATTGAGGGTTCTTGTTTTTTTTAAAAAAAAGAGAGAAGAAAAAGTAAAAAGATGATATAGAAAAGGGTATATTATTGTATCTACTCTGAATAGATAAAATGAAAGATATGGAAATGATAAGATAAAATGTAGACTTCTGAATCTAGTTAGAAAGGAAAAAAGAGAGAATGAGGATATGAAAAGACAATAGGTAGATTTATGAATCTAATTTTTAAAAGGAACTACATGTTTTAAATAGGATAAGTAATAAAATTGTTACTACGGCCATTTTTAAGGCCCTGTAGTTCTAATCTTTAAGTACAACCAAATTATGGTCTTACATAATACCTCTTTGGTTCTGTACAATGAAGGTCAAGTGTCTTATCTTATTGCAGAACCATTTCAGTTAATGAATTTTCTATTTACAACTCTGAACCTATTTTTCTGGTATGTCAATGGACATTACAGTTGACCATCTTGCCTCTATGCCAGGGAGATTTCTTTTGACCCAGAATTTCAGCCTTTTCTGAACATGGAACATGGGATGACATATTCTCTTCTGGAACTGCTTCAAGCTGGCATTGGGATGCTGTTGTCAGGGCCCCAAAATGGCTATCTGAACATATTGTATATACTTATTGGATATAGTTTCACTTGTATTAGTTTTAAGATTTTTTATTTTAGAAAAAAAGGGGAAAGATGGTGATATTGTGTTCCCTAAGATATACTGCAACCTACGAATACATAATAAACTTATTATGTCGATATGCCTCCAAAAGCACACTGTATATTCTAAGCTTTATCCTAAACATTATGGCACATGTAGACCTAAGCTAAGTCTGTGGTATAAAATTCAGCATAACCTGGGCAGTTTCAATTTCCATGAAATATGATTGTTCTTCAGATTTTGGGGCTGAGATTAAACATGAAGTCACTGCTTAATAAGTGAAATATTTAAAGAATAAATGCCACATTTTAGACAAAACATATATATACATATATATAATTATGTGTGCCAAATGTGTCTACATATAGATTCTAATATAAAACTTGTCAAACAGACAGCAGGGATGGAAATCAATGGCTCCATAGCAACTTAAATACAATGGGGGTATGTATGAAAAAAAACAAGATCCGCATGTGGAATATTCCTTTACAATGTCTGAACATATACCGTTGTGATTGATTTAATAAAGAACCTGACTGGTGTATACCTAGGCAGGACTAATTTTGTCAGGAGAACCAGACAATGTGGTTTCTGGGAAGAAGGGATGAGTCTCAGAATTGTGAAGAGACTAAGAGAGAAGGAAGTGAACTTGCAATACTGAGAAAAGGATCCACTCCACATGGCAGAGCATAGATATGTATTATGGGTTAATTGAAAAAGTATGAGTTAGCTAGTAATAAACTTGAGTTATAATTATTAATAAGTCTCTGTGTGGTTATTTGGGAATAGTCTGGTGGGACACAAAACCCAAGCTACAAATGCCATTTCTACATGGGGTCAGAATTTACAAATAAGACTGAAAAAAAATCAACAAAAATGATGCTAAGCACTCAAAATAAGGGCTAATGGTGGCTTACTGATCACTGGCTTTCCTCTGCCAAGTTATTGCTAGTGGAAAACAGATGGATGGCTCATTTATGATCAGGCTTCTTGACTGGGTTCAGGCTAATAATAGGGGAATGGCACTTTTAAGAAGCTTCCTGTGTGTGAAGTAGGGAGGTTGAAAGGGGAACAGGGGCTAAAATGGAATTTACTCTGGACTCTGCCTCCAACTAAGAGTAGAAAACTGGTGATGTTGCCTGGTGGTCTAAGTGAATTTCCAGCTGCTTTGTCTTAAAATCTAGCTATCTGCAAATAAAGCTCCATTCCTGTCTGGATTTTTCTGACTATGGCTCTAGTTTGCCAAGTGTATCTGAATGCTATCTCTGTGGTCTCTTTCTGTCAGTTTCTATTGTGGGAAAAAAAATATATATATATACTATATATAAATAAAATATATATTTTATATATTTATATATAAATATTTATATATACATATATGGGTTTTAAGAAATCAGTTTCTCTGTGTAACTTAGGTGCCTGTCTTGGGCCTCCCTCTGTATACCAGGATGGATTCTAACTCACAGAGTTCTGCCTGGCTCTGCCTCCCAAGTTCAAGGACCAAATTATGAACTGGCTTTTTGCATATCTTCATAAGGCTGCCCTTAAACTTCCAAAAACTAACTCAGTCATTCCCTTTCTATGTAACAGAAGGAGATGGATATGCCCTTGGGGCCCTAGGGCATTATCTTGGAATCTTGTTTCCACCTGTAGCATAAGTGTCAAAAACTAGATCTTACCACTCAAGGATGGGCATGTTGCATTTGTGTTTTAAAAGCTGCTGAGCTCCCTCTTTGGGATTCAAACAAACTAAACTTTAGGTCAGTCACAACTACCATCTCCCACTATAACCTGTCCCATCTCTTAACTTATAAACTCTTACAAACCTTATCTCCTTCTCAAGTTCTTTTTCTCCAGGTGGTGATACTGGAAGATGCCACTCTTGCTTTCCAGGCTTCTCCACCCCTTCATATTTCAAGCCACCTTCCTCAACCTAACCCTGACAATTCTCTATCTCTTTCCAGCACGGAAACCTAGAGGAACTGTTGCCCTGTCCTTCACATACACAGGAGGGCACATTACTTCAGGCCACTTATATCTGATAAACAGCTGGCAGCTGCTTTTCACATGAGAAGACACATAAAGTGGGCTATGACATAGTGTCAGAGGTTGAGGTGGTAGAAGCACAGGCATTACCACACACGTTACTAATCAAGAGGCTTAGGTGATAGCTTTCACCATGCCTTCCAATTGGAACTGGGGCAATCGCTAAATAATTATACACAGTCCCAATATGCATTTCATATTCTCCTGTCTCATGCTGGTTTCTGGAAAGAACACAAACCCCTTACAGTAAAGGGAGGATTCATATCTTATTCACGCCTAACACTGGCTATAATAAAGGCCTCCCATCTCCCCAAAGCTTTAGGCATCCTCCACTGTCAGTCTAAGCAGTTCAACAGTTCCATTGTCCCTAAGTGAAAAAACCAGGATGACCAGGCAGCTAGGACAGTGGCGCTCCAGGGCCCAGACAACCCCCACCCACCACAGGATTCCACAAAAAGCAGGTCACATCCTCACATTCACCTCCTGACACTAGTCAAACTCTGTCCTAACTACATTGACTCTCTCAGCCTAATAGACTTTCTCTGTCTCAATTCATAAAATCCCATGTACAGCCTACCTCTGAGGACATACAGTTCTTAAGAACCATTATTGCCTTCTGTGAAATTTGCCAAAGTCAAATTCCAATTGCAAACATCAGATCCAAACTTTTTCCTCCCAACAGGCTAGATTTTACCTTCCAGAAAATGGACAGAAACTGAATTTTACCCATATGCCCATTGTCAAAAAAATTAACTATCTCCTCATTAAAGCAGACTCATTATTTAATTGAGTAGAGTCATACCATTTTGTAATAAGCAGGCTCATATACTTGTAGATCTCCTTCTCCAGAAAATGATTCCTAATTTGAGGAATCTGCCTCCTTCCAGTGTGATAATGGTCCAGAATTCCCACCTCACAGATTTGTCAGAACCTATCTAAGGCTCTTAATATACCACACCAATTTAATATTTTTTACCTTCCTCAACCCTCAGGGAAGGTAGAGCATGCCAACTGATCTTTTAAAAACATTTTTGCTAAGATGTCACAGGAACTTCAGCTTGACTGGGTAAAATTATTGCCTCTGGTTCTTATAAGTTCTGGGCTCTTCCCAAACATCCATTTCCAATTTCACCATTCAAACTCATGTATTGGAGAAAGGCTCTAACCCAGGGCTTCCTATCCAAACCTTCACCTCTCCCTGGTCACATCTTCACTCCTCTAACTATCACTATTGCTCTCTCTTGAAGAATTTCACTGACCTTTCCTTTCCCCAGCCATATGATAATCCATGTCCACCCCAATCTACATTGGGGATCAGGTCTTTCTTTCCCCTCCAGGCCAGAAACCCTCACCCTTTCCCCTAAATGGCAGGAATCCTTCAAAATGATTTTTTTAATACCCATAGCTGCTAAGCTTCAGGGCTTTCCCCACTGCATTCATCTGTCCCATCTGAAACCTATTATCCTGCACTCACTCCAGGGAAATTCCCCCTCACACACAATATCACAAACAAAGCCCTGCTGCTTTAAGTTCCAAAGGACACCAGGATCAATGGGTTTGTCACCAGTTCTGTAAGAATGAGGTTTCATTGTACAACCATACTCAATCCAACAGTATTGGGAATGACATGTGTTTTGTTGTCAGGAGCCAAGTAGCCTAACAGATTCTCATGGAAAAAAGCTGTGTACCTAATCTTCCATTAACAGTTTCAATAGCAACTATTTTTCAACAAAACCACAGTATGTACCTTTTGATCAACTCCCTAAAACATGATGGTTTGCTGCATGGTCTGTTGATCAAGGCCTGGAACAAATAGACCTTTTCCTGAACCCTACCTTACCCTAACTTCCTCCTAGTAACTTTCCATACCCCTATCTACTTCTCCTAGCTCCCAGCATATATAAGCCTGACTCTCCTTGCAATAAACGAGACCTTGATGCAACTCAGACTGTCTTTGTCTTCCTTTATGCGCCTGGTCTCCTTTCTCTCTCACCCCCATTGATCTTTCAGGAGGTGCCTCCTCGGGTCTCACCCAAGAACCTGGCCCGCGGGACGGGTCAAGTGGTGCCCGAATGTGGGGCTCAAGGCACGGTGACCTGCCGGACGACGGACAACGGTAGGGGCCCAGGAGAGGATCAGGTTAGAGATGCCCAGACCGCATCACTCGTGCAACGCGGGAGAGTCTTGAGGTAAGTGTGTCGTCCCATTGATCATGGGCAAAAATTTATCTAAAGAGGCTGTTTTTCTCAAGGAGATGAAAGGTAACCTTAGGGAGAGAGGAATAAGAGTTAAGAAAAAGGATTTCATAAAATTCTTCCAATATGTGGAGGAGAAATGTCACTGGTTAGTGATTAATGGACCAGGAATTCACCCTTTGACTTGGAACAAGGTTGGAAAAGATATTAACAAATTACTCAGAGACGGGAAAAATGTCGACAATGCCTTTTTTAGTTTTTATGGTGTGATTAGAGATGTTCTAAAGGAAGCAGAGTGAGACGGGCGTGTTTCACATTTACTAGCCCTTGCAGAGATTTTCTCTCAGACTCCCCCTGCCTGACACCCGATAGTGAGCCTAGAGGTGTGGTGGCCACTCCGTTAAAAAATGAAAGTAAAACAAAAACGGCTGCTTCTCCCCTAACAGAGGCTCAAAAGAACATCGAGATCACAGGCGACCCTTCATGCCCCCTCTCTTATTGATGAGCCTGTCCCTAATGAGTTAACACCTCCCCTAATAAAGCCACCCACTGCCACTCAATCTTGTAAAAAGATCTACCCTGTCATTTACAAAAATGCGTCAGGCGATGAATGGCTTGACCCCTTGTCTGAAGTAAGCTTGGGAGAGGAGATAGCATGCTATGAAAAAGAAAGATATGACTCCTCTCTTTTTACTCAGTCCCAGATCCTATTTAGTGAGAGGCACCTTCGTTGGCCCCTCCTGCCTCCCTATGTCCCTCCTATTCCCAGTGCCCCGAAAGCACCTACTCATAGAGAAACAGTGCTGGGACAAATGGGCTGTGCTATACCGGGAATGCAGGGCCTTTTAGAGACCAAGGAATCTTTTCTAAACCAGATCACCAATTTAAAAGATGTTCTTTCTATGAAAAGAGAGTTGAGGGATCTTGACCAACAGATACAGGAGTTACAAGCTGACCTTACAGGAGAGGCCAACACCACCCTTCCCACCGCCTCCAGTAATTCCCATCACTCAGACTCCCAGTCGAAGGCCAAACCAAAAGTAGAAAAAAGACACTGCCCACCGTTTCTCTCTCCTTCCCAGTAATGACCTGCTCTGATACTCAGTCCCAGGACGCAGGGGAACAAGTTGACACCACTCAGGATGAGGATGAGGATGCTGAGGGTGCAGAGCAAGGCGCCTCAGCCTCCAAAAGGGGAAGAGGAATAACCAACAGAGGAACTGGTGGGTGACACTAATGGCCAGGTCATATATAGAAAGCTAAAAATCAGGCATTTAAAAGATTTGCATTCAGCATTGAAGAATTATGTTATCAATGCCCCCTTCACAATTACAGTCCTTGAAGGGCTGGCACAGGGGGGCAGTTTGTTGCCTCATGAATGGAACAAAGTGGTACAGTAAGTGTTAACTCAAAGTCAATTTTTGACCTGGAAGGCTGAATTTATAGATAGAGCTGAAACACAGGCCATCATAAATAAAAAGGGCTCCCAGACGGCCTCATGGTCTTCGGACCATTAGTATGGCCATAGGTGCAGTGCTTCAGGCACCCATCAGAGGGCCAAATTATGGAGTCAAGAACTGTTTCAAATGCGGGCACCCTGGATATTTCACCAGAGAGTGCCCTAGCACCCAAGGTGAAGGATCCTCTTTTAATAATAATCTAAACAATCCACCCCCAGGGCTCTGCCCTCGATGCAAAAGGGGGCGATATTGGGCCAAAGACTGCTGCTCCAGGACTGATATTAATGGCCAGCCATTGTCTGCGGTATCTGGAAAAAGGATGCAGACCCCGTTTTGGGGCCCCACCCATCCATTACAACCCCGTGTAACCCCCAGCAACCTCTTCAGCAACAATTAGGAACACGGGACACCACTGCCCCAGACAGCCTTGGCTCAGCTTCCTCAGGCCTATCCTGAGCCACACCAGGAAGTGCAGGATTGGACCTCTGTTCCCCCACCACCCAGGTTGTAACCCCAGAAGAGGGCAGCATGGTGATTATAGAAACTGGGGTCTTTGGCCCTCCCCCGCCTGGTATGTTCTTCCTAATTATAGGCCGAGCCTCCAGCTCACTATAAGGGCTCTCCATTGTTCCCTCCATAGAAGATGCTGATTATCAAGGAGAAATAAAATACCTGGCCATGGCCTCTCGGGGTCTTATATAGCACCATCCCCGCAGGCCACCGCATTGCACAGGCCCTTCCTCTCCTGATGTTTGGACAATTTTCCCATAAGGGTCCAACTCGTGGTCACTCAATACCAGGATCTTCAGATATATTTTGGGTACAACAATTAAGAGAGGGCTGGCCTATACTCAACCTCTCCTTGGAGGGGAAACAATTTTCGGGTATCCTTGATATGGGCGCTGATGCCACCATTATTGCAAAAAAATACTGGCCTGATTCGTGGCCACTGGAACCCACTGCCACACATTTAAAGGGAATAGGCCAAGTCCAAAATACATTACAAAGCTCTAAATTCTTACAATGGAAAGACCCCGAGGGAAATACTGGAACAATAAGGCCCTTTATAGTTGAGGGGTTGCCAACCAACCTGTGGGGAAGAGTCATTTTGACACAAATGGGGGTCATTATGATGAGTCCCAATGATAAAGTGACCCAAATGATGCTAAAGACAGGCTTTCTGCCTGGCAAAGGGTTGGGGAAGTTTGAACAAGGACGAACTCAGCACATCATGCCCACCCCTAAGCTGGATAAAAGAGGATTGGGGACAGACCTTTTTTCGTAAGGACTACTGTTCCTCCTACACGCCAAGCTGATAAAATAACTTGGAAGTCAGATGATCTGGTTTGGATAGACCAGTGGTCCATGCCTCAAGAAAAGGTACAGGCTGCCCTTCAGTTGGTGCAGGAACAATTAAAACAAGAGCATCTTGAACCTTCCACATCTCCATGGAACACTCCTATTTTTGTGATAAAGAAAAAGACTGGAAAATGGAGGCTATTGCAGGATCTCAGGGAAGTAAACAAAACCATGGTCCCCATGGGAGCATTACAGCCTGGGTTGCCATCTCCTGTGGCCATTCCCAAAAAATATTTTAAGATAGTCATAGACATCAAAGATTGTTTTTTCTCTATCCCCCTGCATCTTCTAGATTGCAAACGCTTTGCCTTTTCTATACCTGTTGTGAATCATGTTGGGCCTAAACCTCAATTTCAATGGAGAGTATGGCCCCAAGGAATGGCCAATTCCCCTACGCTATGTCAAAAGTATGTAGCTCAGTCTATAGATCCAGTGAGGGTCCAGTACCCTGAAGTTTATATTATACATTATATGGATGATTTGTTAATAGCAGGGAAATCTGAAGAAAAAACACAAAATGTAGTTCAAAAGATAATTACCACACTTCTGGACCAAGGACTTCATATAGCTCCAGAGAAGATACAAACCCAATACCCCTTCCTGTTTTTAGGGTTCGAGTTACACCCAGACCTCCTCTATACACAAAAAATCCAGATTAGAAAAGATACACTTCGTTGTCTCAATGATTTTCAAAAGCTTTTAGGGGATATCAATTGGTTGCAAACCTATTTAAAAATAATCAAGGGAGAAATACGCCCCCTTGAAGATATCCTCAAAGGAGACTCCGACCCTCAATCCCCTAGATACCTTATGGTAGAGGCAGAGAGGGTATTACAAAAGGTTGAAACGGCCATCACTCAACAACATATGGGATATTTTGACCTGACTCTCCCATTGTATTTGATCATTTTTTCTACAGATTTTGCCCCTACAGGCCTGCTTTGGCAAGAGCCCGTACCTTTACTGTGGGTACATCTTCCTGTTACTAAAAGAAAAATCCTTCCCACCTACCCTTCCCTGGTTTGCCAATCGATAATGTTAGGAAGAAAAGCCTTCACTCGATACTTTGGGTGTGACCCTGATATGATATAGAACAACTTGAATGGTTATGCACCTATAGTCCTGACTGGGCCATCCTTGTCTGCACCTATGAAGGAAAACTTGACACACAGATGCCCAGTAACAAACTCCTACAATTTTTCTCCCTTACTTCTTTTGTTTTTCTTAAAAATACCCGAATGGAGCCCATCCCAGTCTCCCCTGTGCTTTTCATAGATGGGTCAAGTAATGGTAAAGCTGCTTATGTCCTCAATGGCCAAAAGAACGTAATGACAACCCCTTTCAAGTCAGCTCAGCTGGTGGAGCTATATGCTGCCCTTGCTGTCTTTAAAAATTTTGAAGATTGCTCCTTTAATTTGTATTCAGACAGTGGATATGTGGTAGGGGCTTTACAGGCTTTAGAAATGGTCCCAATAATCCAACCCATTACTCCCACCTTCCAAATGTTTTCTGAATTACAAAAATTAATCCAACAGAGGACACTACCCTTTTATGTTGGCCATATTCATGCCCACACAGGCCTACCTGGACCCCTAGCTCAGGGAAATGAACTAGCCGATTGTGCTACACGTTCTATCTTGATTTCTCACTTGGAACATGATCAGGTAGCAGCTGCTCATGAGGCACACCGCCTTCATCACCTCAATGCTCAAACTTTGAGACTAAGGTTCTCAATTACTAGAGAACAGGCTAGGGAAATTTTAAAAAGCTGTAAAAACTGCCTGATGCTCTTACCCAAACCTCGTTATGGAGTAAACCCCAGAGGGCTCTTACCTGGACAAATATGGCAGATGGATGTCACCCATGTTCCTGCTTTTGGCAAATTAAAGTTTATACATGTTACTGTAGATACCTTCAGTGGATTTATTTGTGCCTCTGCTCATAGTGGAGAAGCCACCAAAGATGTTATCAATCATATGTTACATGTCTTTACAGTGTTGGGTCAGCCGAAATGTATAAAAACTGATAATGGTCCAGGATATACTAGTAGCAAATTTAGACAATTTTGTTTACAATTAGGAATTAAACACATCACTGGAATATCCTATAACCCTCAAGGCCAGGGTATCATGGAGAGAGCTCACCAAACTTTAAAAAATACTCTTAATAAACTTAGCTCACAAGAGACACTATTTCCCCTTAAGGGAAACCACAAAGCTCTGCTTTCTCATGCCCTATTCGTATTAAATTTTCTGACATTGGATGTTTTTGGAAAATCTGCAGCTGAGCGACACTGGCACCCAGAAACCAAACAAGGATATGCGCAGGCCTTTGGAAAGATCCAATAACCGGAAAATGGGGCGACCCTGATCCAGTTGTAATCTGGGGAAAGGGGTCTGCATGTATCTATGACTCCAAGGAAAATGGGGTCATTGGCTACCAGAAAAACTAATTAAGCCTTACTCTACACAGATTGCCTCCCTAGACTAAGGAAAAAAATAACTGTTATGTCCAGGACACAACTCTGAGACAAAAATTCTCTCTTTTTCTTTCAGAAATGCCCCAGCTTGGAAAATAAAGGGAGCCACAGACATCTCAATGGCAGGACCTGTTTGTCGCGGGCCTTGGAAAACCAACCCCTGCTTCATCATTTGCTTAAAACTCTTCCCCCTTCCCCTCTCCTGCATCTCCAAGGAAAGCCCCCATGCTATTAAAAAGCTTACCTGGTGAATTTTCACAGTAACGGGGGGAGGAGGTCTGGAGGGTTACTGCAAACCATGCTCCCTATTCCTAGTGGCCGTCACTCACTCCTGACTTCTGTCAGCTGGCTGCAGGATTGGATTCTTGGGATATACCTACTATTGACCAACACCAGTTAAATGGTACAGGAGGTCAAACAATTCCAACCTGCAATCAATTTCCTCACAGTCCTAAAACCACTTGGACAAGCCCTTGTGGGACATTCCATGATAGTAACCCTGCCTTGATGACTGCCCCAGGCTGTGTTAGTCCTATGGCTCATTGTAGGTTAGTACAATCTGACTTTTATGTCTGTCTTAAGGATGGTAGAAGCCGAGCCACAGCTGCCAGATGTGGGGGATTTGAGACCTTCTTTTGTGCTCGATGGGGTTGTGAAACTACAGGGGCAGCTTACTGGGAACCAACTTTATCTTGGGACCTTATTTCAGTTACAAGTGGGTACAGTAAGCCTAGCACAAACAGACGTTTTTGCATTAGCTCCTATACTTGGACAGCCCATAATCACAGGCTATCATTACCTCTAAACATAACCTTCACCCCTCAGGGTAGGGCGAATCGAGAATGGCCCTCAGGAAAAACATGGGGACTCCGCTGGTATCTTGATGGCACAGATAAAGGAGTCATTTTCAAGATCTTGTTAACAATAGAAAACTTGTACCCAAAGTTGGTAGGACCCAACTTAGTTCTCTCTGACCAAAAGGTTCCTTCAAATCATGAAAAGGTGCCATCACCTCCTCCTCCTCCCCTCTCACCTCATCCTCGTCCCTTTCCCTACCATACAAGAACCATGACTACCATCGTAGATTCCACTAATGGAACTCTCCTTACTCCTTTTGGAGGAACAAGAGATAGATTGTTTAATTTGGTCCAGGGAGCTTATCTGGCCCTAAATACCACAAATCCAAACAAAACCTCCAGTCCCCCTTATTATGAAGGGATCGCCTTTCAGTCTACTGCCAATAACCTCACTTCCCCGAGCAATAGGTGTCAGACTAAGCCACATAAACTAACATTCCCTGAAGTCTCCGGACGAGGTTCTTGTTTGGGCAAGATTCCATCGACCCATAGTCACCTCTGTAAACAAACTCTGACACCCTATAAAGGGAGCTATTATCTCGAAGCACCCAATGGGTCCTATTGGGCCTATAACACAGGATTGACCCCTTGCATATATGCTCAGATATTTAATGATTCCCATGAATTTTGTGTAATGGTCCAGTTATGGCCTCCTCGTGTCACTTATCATCAAGAGAGCTCAGTGATGGAATTCTTTGAGCGGAGAGGCAGATACACTCGAGAACCTGTGTCTATGACTATTGCCCTCTTGTTAGGTATTGGAGGCATCGCTGCAGGAAGTGGTACAGGAACTACTACCCCCGTGTGGAGCAACCACCTTATGCAGTTACAAATGGCTATGACTACTGACCTAGAGGCCATAGAAAGATCCATTTCTGCCCTGGAGAAATCTTTAACATTGCTCTCTGAGGTTGTGTTACAAAACAGAAGAGGTCTGGATTTACTATTTTTAAAGGAGGGGGATTATGTGCAGCCTTGAAGGAAGAATGCTGCTTTTATGCCGATCACACTGGGGTAGTCAGAGAATCAAAGGATAAACTAAGAGAAAGATTGGCACAAAGAAAACGTGATTTTGAAAATCAAAACAATTGGTTTGAAGGCTGGCTAAAGGGATCCCCTTGGCTTTCTACTCTGATCCCCACCCTCTTGGCCCCCTTGGTCATTTTCCTTCTCCTCCTCACCTTTGGTCCTTGGGCTTTTCAACTACTAACACAATTCATCAAAAATCAGATCAATTCGGCCCTAGCAAAAACTGTTTCAGTACACTACCATCGGATAGAAACTCAAGAGGAAACTATTGAAACAGGTGAAAGGCTCAGGTTCAGCAGCTTACGAACCTAAAAAACCCCTACAACTAAAAGCTAGAGGGTAGTCAATGACGGGAATAGTACGGGGCCTGTGCGGGAGCACAACTTACAGAGGTTGCCAGAGACCAGCTCAAGATGGCACGTTGCCTGACACAGGACGCACCCCATATACCCTAAGATAGGGGCCCTCTCGATTTATGACCAAAGACTGCTTTGGCCATTTTATAGAAAGAAGGAGGAATTGTGAGGATCCAAGTAGCCTAACTGATTCTCATGGGAAAAAGCTGTGTACCTAACCTTCCGTTAACAGTTTCAATAGCAACCAATTTTCAACAAAACCACAGTATGTACCTTTTGATCAACTCCCTAAAACATGATGGTTTGCTGCATGGTCCGTTGATCAAGCCCTGGAACAAACAGACCTTTCCCTGAACCCTACCTTACCCTAACTTCCTCCTAGTAACTTTCCATACCCCTATTTACTTCTCCTAGCTCCCAGCATATATAAGCCTGACTCCCCTTGCAATAAACAAGACCTTGACGCAACTCAGACTGATTTTGTCTTCCTTTATGCGCCTGGTCTCCTTTCTCTCTCGCCCCAATTGATCTTTCAGGAGGTGTGTCCTCAAGTCACACCCAATAACCTGGCCCACGGGATGCGTCATTTTGTCTACTCCCTGATTCCCTCTCTGAGTTTTTCTGCCTATCCTGAACATATTGTGCTTCATCTGGTTTCCCCTCTGTCTCTAATAACATATTCAAATTTCTACTTAACTACTGAACTGACTGTTACTGGACCACCATCAGCCATAGAGCCTGAGGTACAAGATATACCCAAATAAGCCCAGATCATAAGAAACAATAACCAGAGGCATTTACACCTCCAGACTCTGAAGGGTCTAGGCTCTGCAAAACATACTATAATATAACACTCTATCACTGTTAAATACCCTCAGAACTTGATCATCTGTGTCTTCTGGATGGGGAAATAATAAAGGAAATAGGTGCCTTAAGTTGTGTCTCAGGTGAAAAATAAAGTCCTGATTGATAATCAAATAAAAATAAAAGCAAGTTCTAGGTTTCACTCTCTCTCTTACTAACAGGAACCAAAAAGATTCTGGTAGCAGAGTGCTAAACATTATAATATCATGAATACCAGTTGAAGGTTTTAAATTTCCTGTGTGCTTCTTAATATGTTTAAAAATTCCTCTCAGCTCCAGAGCTGCCTTGGAACTACCTGAACAGGTCAGATCTACTTCAGATAAGTATCATTTAAATTGTCCTGAGCCTGAGACCCTCCTCCCTCACCCTAGGACCCAAGTGCACTCCCCCAAATATTTTTTTTCTAAACCTCTTGTTCTGCCTCAACAGCACCTTGTCAGATTCAATCAGCCATACCCAAGAAGAGACAGAAAAGTCCATAGTGCCCAAACAGTGGAACAAAATCATGTACACCTCAGGATGACCAGGTACCTAACAGCTCCCCTTCTTTATACCCAAAAGTTAAGTGACACATACAGCATAAGTTGTAAATAGTTCCAGAAGACACTGTGCACTCATTTCCATTTATGTGTAACCTCTAATCCCTTATTTTACATAAGAAAAAAGAAAGCCGGGCGGTGGTGGCGCACGCCTTTAATCCCAGCACTTGGGAGGCAGAGCCAGGTGGATCTCTGTGAGTTCGAGGCCAGCCTGGGCTACCAAGTGAGATCCAGGAAAAGGCGCAAAGCTACACAGAGAAACCCTGTCTCGAAAAACCAAAAGGAAAAAAAAAAAGAAAAAAGAGTCTAGAATGTTAGAATTTCTAGCCACTCTCCCAGATAAATGATCACACATGGAATGTCCAGCAGCCAGGTAAGACTCTTAGTCATTACAGGGCCTTATGTCCTAAGTAATACATGCACAGGGTTATCACATTATTTGTGAGCAGCCTGAACATGGAACCTATGAGCATTCATGGCATAGCTACATAGGCCCATATGCCCATGCTCGGGGGAACTATAAAAGCAGGTTCCACCCATTCTTCTGCCTCATATCCACACTGGTCATTTCTGACTTTACAGAGAAACTTTGAATGTCTGTTCAGGCTGCAGGCTGTCTCTGTCTACTCTGGCCAGACTCCTGAAAGTTGCTTGTGCCCTTCTCGCATTTCTCAGGTCTGTATAGAGAGGATGATTGGACCACAGACCCGATTGCAGGTGTCTGAGATGGTCTCAGATGATCTTATACTATCTTATTCTTATCTGAACGGCCAAGAACAAAAGTAGGAGTGACAGCATATGTTGAAAAGCATGTGAATTAAATATATTTAAAAACAGTGGGATATGTCATGCTAGAAATCTCATCCAATGACTGAGGGAACCAGATGCAGAGATCCATGGCCAGGCCCCAGGTGGAGCACCAGGAGTCCAATTGACGAGAAAAAGAGGGTTTATATGAGCAAAAATGGTTGAGACCAAGGTTGGAAAAAGCACAGGGGCAAATATCCAAACAAATGGAAACACATGAACTATAAACTAATAGCTGAGTAGCCCCCAACTGGATCAGGCCCTCTGAATAAGTGAGACAGTTGATTAGCTTGAAATGTTTGGGAGACATCCAGGCAGTATGACAGGGACATGCCCTCAGTGCATGAGCTGGCTGTTTGGAACCTGGGGCTTATGCAGGAACACTTTGTTCAGCCTAGGAGGAGGGGACTGTACCTGCCTGGACTGAATCTACCAGGTTGAACTTAATCCACAGGGGAGTCTTTGCCCTGGAAGAGATGGTAAATGGGCAGTGGAATGGGGAGAAGCGGGGGGGGGGGGGGGGGAGGGAGGACAAGGGAATCCATGGATGGTATGCAAAATTAAATTAAATTAAATTCTAAAATAAAAAAATATAAAAATAAACTAAACAAAAAGAAAAAAAAACTAATGGAATATATGCTACTCAGTGACTGAATATACCCAACAAATTCCCAGAGCTGCAGCAGTAATTATAGCTCCTGATATCTAAGCCATGAAGCTAGGCTCTCAGAGAAAAGGGGGAGGGGAAAAGAGGCAACCAAAATTGTTATGTGCTATTCCATACTTAAGCTGAGCCTTATTAAACTGCAACTATCATAAAAATTTAGGATTTGTCTCACGAGATCAAAAACAATACAGACGTTCAGTAAAGAAAGATTCAGACAAAAAATATGTCTAGACATATAACAGTGTGTTTAAAAATGTACAGATACCAGTGTCTCTTCTATATTTTTGTAATAGACACACACCCATGATACAAGAAAATTGCTGAGGTGTCTCCCGTACATAAAAACACAGAATTTGGTAAAATTATGTGCAATCATTGTTGTTCTTAAAAGAGAGTTCCTTTTAATAATTGTTTACATTATTAGGAAGGTATAAAAAGTCCCTTAAGCCATTCATAGACCTATTATCTCCACTTATTCTGGTGATATTTTATTTTGTACTAAAATGTTATTTGTATGTTAATAACTAAAGTTGCCTGGGGGTCAGAGCTATTAGCAAGCCATAGGAAGCCGGGTGGTGGTGGTGTATGCTTATAATCCCAGCACTTGGTAGGCAGAGCTAGGTAGATCTCTGTCTGTTCAGGGATACAACCAGCATTGGAGACACATGCCTTTAATCTCAATACCAATCGTAGAAGACCTGGAGGTCTATACAGACAGGCAGTGATGAGGCGGCCATGTGGTTGGGTTTACAACCAATGAGAAGGCAGACCTGAAAGTCTATATAAAGACTTTAACACAGGAAGTAGCTCTCTTTCAGAGAGGTAGTATCACCGCAGGAGGAAGGGGAAGATTTTAGCTCTTAGCTCTTACCTCTTGGCTTTCTTCTTTGCATTGATTCTGTGTTTCATATTTCATAAGACGTTTGGTTACATCTACAACTTATATGCACTCTGCTTTATTAAGGTACATTTGCAGGTATCTGGACTACAAAACAACAAGGTAAAGTTGATGATTTTACTAGCTCCTTCAAATGTCATAATTTACCAACATTTGGCCCTTCATATGGTATTGCTGGATTCATATGCAAAGACATGTCTAGTTTTCACTCTAACCTTTTTCAGAAGTGCAGACATATAACATTGACAGGAACACAAACTCTATGGAATATAATAACTTAGTATATTACACATGGCCAGGAAGTTAGATGATACAGAAGGAGAACCTTCATGTAAAACTTCTCTGAAAGCATATAATTTCTGACAGTCTTCTAAATGTTTATCCTCATACCCACAGGCAACACTAGCTTTGACAGTCGGGAAAAAAAAGCATCATTTACATCACTAATACAGAACTCCAAATCTATTCAAATGGCATAGAACTCATAATGTTCTGTCCCAAGTCACCTAATCAATCCAGAAACTCACCATTAATCTTTGAATAAGAAAATATTTCATGCAATAGTCAGACACAGTTCGTATTGAAACAAAAATGATGTCTCCATGAAGGCAGTGTCTTCTAAAAAAATATAGGGAATTAAAATGCACAAATATTGGATAATTTGAGTGCCAAAAAAATATTACAAGACAGCAAGGAAATAACCAGAAATGGTTAGCACAATAAAATCAAAATGGTAATGCCAACATAGAAGGGAAACTCTCTAAAGATCCCACACATAGCAAAAAATCTTGCACACATATTGGATGTTAAGATAGAAAGAATCCATGCATAAGGTACACTAACATTGACAGTCTTTTCAACTACAAAATGTCAATGCACAAATGGCTACACCTAATCACCACTTTCTGTACACTGTGTGGTAGTTTTGTATACAGTTTTATATGGACAATTTGGTGAAACAATTTTAATAAACAGTGGTAATTATTTTGACATATTACAGTACAGATATTATATAGTAGGTTGGGAAAAAAGGAGTGTGAAAAAATCTAAATTCAGTACTCATGAATGAAATTAAAAACTATGTCAAGAAAGTGTACATATGCATATATATATGTTTTTATATATATATATATATGAGCAAACACATACATATACACATACGTAAACTTATAAAATGTTATAATGTTGAAATGTATCACAGAACAAGTGGAGAGATATTGTGGAAACTGAATCCCTTTTTCTATGAAGGGTGTCAGTGTTTTCTCACTAATGTAGCAGTAATATGTTATTTGTTTTACTTCATGGACAAAAGTATGCCTTCAGTGCCAAACTGGAGCTTAAAAGACAATTTCAGAAATATTCTTATACATCCCCATATGATGGAAAATGAACAATTTTTGAAGTACCTACAACCTTATGTCACCATAGAACAGAAATCAAATTGCTGCTATTTACAAGCCTCACTGGGGTTGACTACATGTGATAGTACTGGAGGTTAATCGGCATGTTATGGATTAAATGACAGAAACAAAATTTCTCACTCTCATGAGCTACATACCCTAAATATAAAATAGTGAGCAACTCCCAAATAACATTTTGTCATAGTGGCCAAACATTAGGGGAGGAATCAAGTAATTATTCAAGAAAAAAAGGAATAGGTGTGTTTATTATTATCAAATGAAGTATTAAATGCCTGTCTGCCATCATCAATAACTATTTGACTTCCAATGAAGTTAATGCCCTCTTTTCTTTCATATATAAGAATGGACTAAGAAGTAGGAAAAATCAAGTACAAGAGACTCTTTATGCAAGAACACAGTGATAATGCTAAACAAGAATGCAAAGTTGATCCTGTAAATCCATAAATGGCATCAGGATATTAACAAGTAAGTTTCCAGTGCTATACTTTATTTTCCATACTTTATTTCCTTTGGTGACAGATAGAGAAGTGACTGCAAATGTTACTGCATTAGGTCTCACCTCTAATTCCAATATCCCTGTTGTCTGGGTAGGGGACATACTTACTTACCTCACCAAACACCGTGACTTAAATGTATTTCCATGTGTATATTATTTACACACACTTTTGTTTGTGGAAACCTGCCCTATGCAGCTAATAGGAAGAGATTTTTTTTAGCTAAGGCACTAGTTTCTATTTCCTTTGTGCCCACATTTCCCTACCACAGATTTGTCAGCAGCTCCTCTCATCCCCTCTTTGACACTCAGCCCTCCATCTCTGACATGTCATTTCCCTTTCAGTCTCTAATGTGGACCCCAAAGTCGTGGATGGCCAGACTCCTTCTATTCCTAGAAACCATCACTCTATTGTTATCCAGTTCCAGCACCCTACCTGGTACATCACTCAAACTCATTACACCCTTTCACTCCAGAGCCTTAAAGGACTTAAGCCTATCATCCCTGAACTTCTCAGAGAGAAGATACTTCATCCAAACACTTCTCTTTTTAACACCTCTTTACTTAGAGTTAAGAAGCCGTATAGAATCTACCACCAGATTTAAGACCTGCATGTATTCAAGTTTCTAAATGGTCTCTTTCAATAAAAAACACAGTGCTAAAAATATAGGGGTGAAGACTTAGAGATCAGGGAACTTGGAAAATTCACAAGCAAACCTTACCTCACCAACACTGTAGCTTCCAAATGCAAGCTACTTGCTGTCTTACACATGCTTTCATTGCCTTGCTCTTATGCCCTTTAATTGGCTATATTAGCCCAGTTATCTCTTTTTTACATTGTATGTCTGTACAAAATTCCAACGTCTTTATGTTTGGTACTGGAGTTAATGGAGTGTGTCACCATGCTTTGCTCTGTTCCCCAGTATGTCCTTGAACACACAGAGACCCTGTCTGATAAGTGTTCTGATTGAGGGTTTGTGCTGCCTGAATTTTTGTTTACTCAAAATGGCTGGCCTTTCATGCCTGATCTCCAGCAAGCTTTAATAAAGCACAAATAAAATAGCACCACATTTCAGCACAAATAAAATATCACTACACCTGCAGTTCATTAGATCTTCAGGGGTTCTCTCAATCCTGTAATGCCTGGGCTTTACACAATTCTTTCACACTATCCCTTCAGAAACCACACACTACTCAGTTATATAACTCATGGATACATTCTATTCCACAACTCTCTGCCCTCTGTATCAAAACATCTTGTCCTTATCCTGGACAGATGCTGACACTTACCTGTATATGTAGCTAACTTGGACTGTCTTGACACACAGATTTATGGACATCCCACAAATTTTCATCAATCCCCAGCTTGTGGCTTGCTCTCCTTCTCCCTCAATGATTTTAACTTTTACAATTAGTAGATAACACTCTACTCTGTGGTCCATAAGTATGTTAGGCAAACTCATATCTCGCCTCTTCTAAATGTTTTATACACTTGGAGTTATGGAGTCTCAAGTTCTAAAATGCAGCTCTCTACTCCTCAGGTCACCTATTTTGGTGTACACATTACCACAACATACTAGGTTATAGCTTCAGGCAGAAAGCTTCTAATTCAGTCTTTTGCAGCCTGCTCTACTAAACAGGATATTCTATCCTTTCTAGAAACAGCTGACTCCTTGTAATCCTGTTTTTAATTTTTTTAATCTCCTGGTATCCCCCTTATATGAGGCAGCTCAGGGATACTGCATGAATCCTTCATTCATCCCATTATTAATCCTTTCCAGAAATTCCAATAGGCTCTGCTTCAGGACTCTGCACTACACTTCCCTGATCAACTCATCCATCCCTTCTCCGTCTATGTAACAGAAAGAGAATGATATACTCTTGGGACTCGAGGGCACCAGCAGGGACCCTCCATTGCACCTGTAGCATACCTGTCAAAAAAACTACACCTCACCACACAGAAAGGGTCACCAATCATATGTGATTTGGGGCTGTTAAGGTCCTTAATAGTGAATCAAAGAAATTAAATATTGGGTCACCTAATCCATCATCTTCCCAACATAATTTGTTCCATCTTTTAACTTATAAAGTCTTACAAACTTTTTCATATTCCAAGTTTTTTCTCTCCAAGTGTTATTACTGGAAGATACCACATTTATTTTCCAGGCTTGCCCACTTGATAAAATTTCAATCCTCCTTCCTCAAACTAGTGCTGACTATTTCACATCTCACTACTGCACTTAAATCCTAAATTAATATTTGCTCATCGTTCACACATACAAGAGTGCACATTGCCTGAGGCCACTTATACCTGGTACACAGATGGCTGCTCCTTTTTACATGATGGGACCCATAAAGCAGGATATGCCATAGTGTCAAATACTGGGGTGGTAGAATCAAAGACATACACTACTAACTAACAGGCTAAGCTAATGTCTCTCATCTGTACCTTCTAGTTGGCACAGGGGCAATTCCTAAAGGTTATACATACTCCAAATATGCTGTTTATTTTTGTTTTGCAAGATAGATAACTCCGTGTATTTTTTGTGCCTGTCCTGAATCTCGCGCTGTAGACCACGCTAGCTTTGAACTCACAGACATCTGCCTGGGTCTGACTCCCAAGTGCTGGTATTAAAGGTATGTGCCACCACCACCAGCTTCCAAATATACTTTTTATATCCTCCTGTCACACACTCATATCTTGAATAAGCATTGCCTTCTCACAGCAAAAGGACAATTTATAAGTAACACAGGCCAAATGATGTTCAAGATAAAACCTTCGCATTTCCCTAATGTAATAGGAAATATTCAAAGTCAGTCTCATCAGATTGACAGCTCTATCATCTCTAAGTGAAATAACTGTATCAACCTGGCATCCAGGACAGTGGCAGTCTAGAGCCCAGACTCATGTCCTTCATCACAGGCAATACATAGAGTTCAACCCACATCCTTGCAGACATCTCCTGTCACTAGGCGAATTCTTTCCTATCTACACCAGCTCTTTCACCCTAATAGATTAGCTTTGTCTCATTTCATAGAAGGGAACCTACAGCCTACCTGCTGTGGGATGTTCTGTATGCTCTGAATGTGTTGCTATGATTGGTTAAAAAATAAATTGCTGAATGGGAAGTAGTCAGGCAGGAAGTATAGGCAGGACAAAGAGAGAGAAGAATTTGTGGAAGTGGAAGATTGAGTGAGGGAGATGATGCTTGAATCCATGTTGAGAAGCAACATGTAATGATACTGTTAAGCCATGAGTCACATGGCTATTTATAGATTAATAGAAATGTGTTAATTTAAGATATAAGAACAGCTATCAAGAAGCCTGAGCCATTAGGCCATAAAGTTTGTAAATAATATAAATTTGGGTGTGTTTTCTTCTGTCTGAGGGCCGCAGGAACCTGGTACAATCAGGGTAACTTCAGCTCCAAACGGTGCCCAATTGCTTGAGTTTCCACCTGCAACCTGAAAATAACCAATTTTAGAAGGAGCAGGAACCATGGCTCATGTGGGTGGTGAGAACCTGCAACATGTGGGCTTGAACTACTGTATGGTGTGCTTGACCTATTCCCACTGAGTTCCACAGAGTTTTCTATAAGACAATACAGCCTCATGGACTATCCCTTAATCTTAAACTTTTCTTTATATCCCAATAAGAATACAGCACCCTCATCCAGCACCAAGTATTATGAGAAGCTGCACCCAAATTTCTAAATATGACAAGCTTGCATTGGAGGTGAAATTGGCTCACTCCTTCCCTAAACCCAAGCATAAACAGAGGTTGCTAAAACAGAGGTTGAGAGATACTTTTGTCCTATAACGAGCCCTCTGGTGGGGGACAGAAATAAAGCAATATTTTTATTTTATTTAGAAATGGTTGATTTAAATACAATCTCTTTCTAAATATAAAAATAGGGGATAGGGCATAGATATGATAGGAAGAAAGAGTAGATTATTGAATCTACATTTAACGAACAACTTGTTTAAAGTTTTTTAAGTTGCTATAGATTTTGGTTACTGATACAAGTTTAAACTTAGTTTTGTAATACTGTATATATATTTCTACTCTTGTTTAAGATATTATGTTTATGTAATTCATGTAGACTTTACTGGATAATTAAATAATACAGATTAATAATTAGTCTTCTATGATAGTCAAACTTATATTCATGTTAAGTTTTCTTGGTATACATAGACATATTTCAGTTAGGTAGGTAATCTTCAAACACTTCAAAAACCTACAGAATATGTTATTTAAAATATTTTTAAAATTTGGACATTCTGGACAGTTAGACCTGTCTGCTCCCGGTATAGCCAAATTATTTAAGAGGGGAGGATGGCCATGGAAGACCCTCCAATGGAGTTTATCTTCCTCTTGGCAAAAATAGCCATTTGAGCAAGAAACTGTTCTTGCCTGGACTAAATGATAAAATATATGACAGGACATGCAGCAAACACAGGAAGGTGACCACTGAATTTTGTTTGGCAAAATGGTACTTTACGTTCCTGTTTCATCAAGGAAACTGCCAGACATTCTACAGGACACAGAGAGAAGTGACTGAGAAGATTGGCATTGGTGGCACATGCCTTTTATCCCAGCACTCCAGAGGCAGAGACAGGTGGATTCCTGTGAGTTCTATGCAAGCTTGTTCTACAGAGTGAGATCCAGGACAGGAAGAAAACTACACAGAGAAACTCTATCTCAAAAATCCAAAAGAAAAAAAATGCTAGAATGGTTACACCTAACAGCAATATTCTGTATACAGGGTGAGTTAGTTATGTATATATTTGTAGATGAACTAATTAGGTAAAATAACATTAGTAAATAGAGGTGTTTATATTGATAGTTTGCAGTGCTGATATTAAATTGAAGGAGCAAAAAGATATGGGAAATAATCTAAATGTACACATGAATAGAATTCTACACTATGTCGACAGTGTACAAAAGCATATGTATATGTGTATATATATATACATATATGCATGAGCAAACTCATACATATACAAATATACAATTTGCATAAATATTATAATTAATTGAAATGCATCATAGAATATGTAGAAAGATATTATGAAAACTTAATTCCTTATACTGTGAAAAAGTGTCAGAGTTTTCTCACTCACGTTGCAGCAATTAGTTATTTCTTTGAAATTATGCCCAAAGGTATGCCTTTAGTGTAACCATGAAGCTCCACAGACAATTTCAAAAATGTACTTACACCACACAATATGATGTAAAGAAGCTCTTTTTGACGTCTATACATATTAATGTCATCATAGAAGACAAATCCATCTGCTGCTATTTAGAAGATTCCCTGGGATTGATGCATGTGATAGGACAGAAGTTCATTCTGTATGTTAGTGGATTAAAATGAGATAGAAAAAAAATTTCCCTCTCTCAGAAGCTACATACCCTAAAAGGGAAAATAGTGAGCAACTTTCAAATGACAGACTCATATAAATGTAATTTCTTTCCTTCTGCCATGGGCATAGGGAAATAAACTAAGACCTAATTACAGAGATATACTAACATATCTGTGCATCTCATGGCCCTCATCAGAGATATACTTCACACAATACTTGGGAAACAACACAATGATGTGCAGGGTGGGTCTTACTACAGAGCCAGAGAGGCTTTTGGGTATTGTACTCTGAAGTTTAATGTCTTCTGCAAAACAATACCTGAGATCCCCACATATTTGTGTTGAAGAAATGGCAGAAAGATACAAAGAGAATCAGAGGTGGTTGATGATTCCAATGTACCAACATTTTTCAGTCTCAACATTACTATAGGACATAGGAACTCAGAGTTGTGGGTGGAGAAACAAGATAAGATCTTTACTTATTCAATGCATACAAAATTAAATACAAAAGGAAAAAGGAAATCTGGTGTGTTTATTTTTTTTCCAGGGAAGTACTGAATACCTCTCTGAAATCAGCAATAAATATTTGATTTCCAAACAGGCTCATGCCCTGTCTGATGTCATATATTGGAATGGCCTAACAAGTAAGAAAAGATTATGTACAAGAGATTCTGTACACCAGAACACAGGGATAAAGCAAAACAAGAATGACAAGTTGAGCCTGTGAGAACGTATATGGCAACAGGATGATAACAAGTAATTTTCCTGTGCTATGCTTTATGATCCATACTTTATTTTCTTGGGTGACAGGTAGGGTAGTATCTACATATATTACTAATAGATATTTTCAGTGACTCTGAAGATCATGAAGGAATGTACAGTGCCATAGGCATCCCCACAATAAATCTCCCAGTGTAGAGGAAAGAGCAGTTGGGGGGTCCTCAGCCATTGTTTCATAGTTCATGTGTTTCCATTCTTTTGGCTATTTTTCCCTGTGCATTATCCAACCTTGGTCTCAACAATTCTCACTCATATAAACCCTCCTCTTTCTCGCTAATTGGACTCCCAGAGCTCCACCAGGGGCCTTGCCATGGATCCCTGCATCCATATCCCTCAGTCATTGGATGGGGTTTCTAGCATGACAATTAGGGAGTTTGGCCATCCCATCACCAGAGTGGGTCAGTTCGGGCTGTCTCTTGACCATTGCCAGCAGTCTATTGTGGGGGTATCTTTGTGGATATCTGTGGGCCTCTCTAGCACTTTGCTTCTTCCTATTCTCATGTGCTCTTCATTTATCATGGTCTCCTATTCCTTGTTCTCTCTCTCTGTTGTTGATCCAGCTGGGATCTCCCACTCCCCCAAGCTCTCTTTCCCTCGACCCTTGCCCTTTATTTCTCCCACTCATAGGAGGATACTGGATGTTGAACAAGGATGACTAAACTGCTACTCACATCACCAGGGAGGCTACCTGGAAAACAGAACTTCAAGAAAGACACAGAGATCACCCAATGACGGAGAAATGGATGAGATCTTCTAGACATGCTTTTAATATCATACTGTCCCATAAAGCTATGTGGAAAGACCACAGACTCCTTAGAGAAAAGGTAGGATTCAAATCTAAACCAGGCCATATAATGGCCATGCTCAAAGCCTTCCATCTCCCAAAAGCTATAGGAAGCATTCACTGTCAAAGCACTACAACAGTTCCATCATCTCTAAGAGAATAAACCAGGCTGACAAGGTAGCTAGGAGAGTGGCCCTTAAGGGCCCAGACTTGCCACTTTCATCACAGGGAATCCATACAAGCAGCCCACATCATTACAGTTAACTCCTGACACTAGGCTAATTCTGTCCTATCTATATCAGCTCTTTCATGCTAACAGTCATGCCCTGTCTCAATTCATAAAAGCCCACCTACAGCCTACCTCTGAGGACTTACAGTTCTAAGAACTATTAATGCCTCCTGTGAAATTTACCAAAAGTCAAATCTCAATTCCAAATATTGGAGCCAAACTTATTCCACCCAATAGGCTAGAGGTTGCTTTACAGGAACTGACTAGCAGCTTGATTTTAATCTTAGGCTCAATGTCCGACGAATCGGAAATTCCTTTAGAATTTTGCTGACCCTCCTTACCTCAGCGATGTGATAATCCATGAACACCCCCAATGCACATTGGGGATCAGGCCTTCATTCCCCTGCAGGCCAGCGATCCTCATCACTTTCCCCTCAATGGTAGGTATCCTTCAAGGTAATTCTTGTAACACCCACAGCTGGGAAGCTTGAGGGCTTTGCCACTTAATACATCTCCACAACCTAAACCTTTTATCTTGCCCTCACCAAGAGAAATTTTTCATCATACACAGTGAAACAAACAGGGCCCTGTTCTCTTAAATTCCAGAGGACATCAGAATTAATGCCTTGTCCCTAAATCCAGAAAAATGAGAATTTATTCCACAACTGTACTCAATCCCTCTGGATTGGGATAACCATATATATTTTTTTCTTCTTCCTGATTCTGTCTTCAAGTTCTCCTGTACCTACTGACATATCCTGCTTCATCAATTATTGTCTGTGAGTCTAAAAAAACTTTCAAATTTCTAGTGTAAACTGTTGTGGATATTGCTCTGTATGTATAAATTGAGAAGATGTTAAGAACCTGTAAGCCACGTGCCACGTGGCAACACACAGATTCCTAGAAATGGATTAATTTACGATATAAGATCATCTAGCAAGAAGCCTGCCACGGCCATACAGTTCATGAAAATATTACACTCTGTGTGTTTATTTGGTTGGGTATGAGCAGTTGTGGGACTGGTGGTGAGAAAGATTTTTCTTGACTGTGGGCCAGGCTGGACCAGGAAAACTCCAGCTACAATTGGCACCCAATAGCTTGCCAAGGATTTCCCCCAAAAACCTGAGAAAAGAGATTCTAAAATGGAGCTAAAAACAGCTTCCTAGTTGTCTCTCTCAAGTTAGTGGCAGCCTGCTTGTTTGAGGTACTCCATGGTGGGTTTGTCTTGCATTTGGGCTTGACCTAAGCTATGTTACACAGAGGTGTCTCCAAGCTACAAACTGTGCTGTGTATTGGATATAGTTTTTCCTAGTTAAAAAACAAAATAGTAAGATGTTTCTGCACTACACGCTGATTTGATAAGAGCATAGATCCACTGTTTCTAAGAGTTGATGGCTCCCAGAGCTCACAGTAAACTACCACTGCCATGTTGAAAAGCTGAGATGGGCCGAGCCAGCAACCACAGTGCTGTTTCTGTCTTAGAATGCTGCAGTTTAAAGCAATAAGTTCACAAATAGACAGATTTGTGTTACAATGTGTATAAAAAATGCATGCAGGCTTGGAAGAAAGAGAAAAAGAATACAGTTATATAAAGAAGTGGATAGTTTTTAAAAATAAAGTCTTTAAAGAGACAGTAATAGTTGTATAAAAAATAAGCCATGTAAAGAGGGATATTACACAGAGAATCTGGATTATGTTGTCTTTAGGATATTTAACTGCAGAAAAACATTTGATTGTAAAAGCTGTGGAGTTAGGCCAATATGTATATTTTAAAGGTACCTTGACTTCAAAATTTGGATGTAAGGATGTGTTGCTTTGGAAAGGAGGCTCTGGTTTTGTTTCCACAGAAAGCAAGAGGTTATGGATTTGTTTCAAAATAAAATACACCAGGTTTGACCAGCCAAGACCCCTGAAAAGGTCTCTGATGACCCCATGGCCCAGATGATCCAATTTCCAGAATGTTTTTAAGGCAACTGGCTCAGACAATACACCCTCACAGATACTCCATGATCCTAAAATTTTCTTTGTGTCCCCATAAGATACAGTGTCCCCCCCCCCCAAGCACGAAGTAATAAGAGAAGCTATACCCAAATTCCCAAAAATACCAAGCTGGCTTTGGAGATGGAATTGGCTCATTACTCCCCAAATCCAAACATATTGCAAAAAAAAAAAAAAAACCAGTTGAGATTTTCATTTGTCCCATATCAGAATAGCCCTCTGGTGTGGGACAGAAAAAAAAACAATATTTTTATTCAAATCAGGTTGATTATAAATGTGATCTCTTTCTAAAGAAGAAAGAGGATATAATATAGATATGATAGAATGAAAGGGTAGGTTATTGAATCTACTTTTAAAGAGCAACGAGTTGTTTGAAATGTTTTACATCAGTATAAATTTTAGTTTATTGATACAAATTTAGAGTTGATTTTGCTATACTGTATATAAACATATTTCTACTCTCTTTTGAGGTATTATTTTTATGTAAATCATTTAGATTGTAATGGAAAATTAAAAAATACAGATTAATAATTTGTCTTCTATGATAGTCAAACTTATAGTCATGTTGTTTTCAAGGTATACATAGATATATTACAGATAGATAGGTAATTTCAAATACTTCAAAGACTTACAGAATATGACATCTAAAATTTTTAAAAATTAGACTTTCTGGACAGTGAGGCATGTCTGCTCCTGGCAGCAGTGATTTACTTCAGAGAGGAGGATCAGCATCGAAGACTTCTTTCTATATGTAGTTTATCTTCTTCTTGGCAAAAATAGCACTTTGGGAAAGAAACTGTTCTTGCTTGGACTGCTTGATCAACTGGATATACAGGGCCCATAGGAAAATGAAAAATGTGTGTTTATTATTATCAAATGAGTATTGAATGCCTGTCTGCCATCATCAATCACCAATTGACTTCCAATCAAGTTAATGCCCTCTCTTTTATAATGTATAGGAATGGACTGAGAATAAGGGAAAAAAATCACATACAAGAGACTCTTTATGCAAGAACACAGAGATAATGCAAACCAAGAATGCAAAGTTGATACTGTGAATACCTAAAAAGCATCAGGGTATTAACAAGTAAGTTTCCAGTGCTATAATTTTTTTCCATACATTATTGACTCTGATAACAGATAGAGAAGTGACTATAAATGTTACTGCTCCATATTTTCAGTGCCTCTGTGGATCATGAATAAAACTACAGTGTCATAGACTTTCCCACATTAAATCTCCCAGGGTAGAGGAAACAGCAGGACTTCACTAGTCTCTGCCAGATACTAAAGCATCAAGAAAATCAACTTCCTTGCCCATAGAGAAGGACATCAAGACTGGCACAAGGATGCTATATCCTTAAAGAAAGCAGTAGCTTCAGAAGAAGGGAAGAGCAGGACTCCCCTAGCCTATGCCAGATCGTAAAGCCTGAAGTGAATTCAAATGGAGACTGGGAGATCATATCTTTAAAGAGAAGCCATAGCTGCAGAAGCAGGAATCTGCTTGCTGCACACTTGACAGGATCAGGTGACTCAGATCTGTAATGCTTGAATCAAACAATCTTTGATTTGGTAATGTCCATGCGATATGTCTCCGCTTGTATTACAGGAGGAATCTGCCTTGTGGGCACCAAATAAAAATCGGATTTTACTGTGCTCATAAGCAACTGAGACGCAAATTATACCCACAGGCTGACTGGTGAGAAGCTGCTCTGCAGATAATTTTCTTAGCTCTTCTTGCTTCTGATGGAGGAGGGTGTGCATTCAAATTTTGTTTTGAAAGGGAACCTGTTAGAGCCTATTTAGGCTTTACCCAGCAGGTCTGCTTAGAGAGGATGATTGGACCATGTGTCTGAGATGACCAGCACCTGTCTGTGCTGAGGGGTTGTCTTTTCTTCACCCCTTGGCATTGCTTTAACTACCCAAGGGCAGAGACAGTAGATGTTGGATGGATTAGGATACAGGCACTCTCAAAACTATCCTGTACTTTCTATGTGTTTCTCCCTCCTAAATCCTTCTAAATAATATATCATGCTGCTTCTACTCAAGAATTTCTGGGGAAATGAGGGGGTGGGACATGGAACAACACACAGGAAACAATATGGAAAGTGAACTCATTTCCACCAATGGAAAGCAAATCCTGGAATACTCTTCGAGATCGCCTTCAGAGCTGCTGAGTCATTTCTCCCTCCCAACTATATGTCGGCTGCAGCCCAAACAACAAAACTGAAAGTGGATGACAGGAAATGATGTAATAAATTTTAGGCCTAGAATTCAATTCTCAAAGAGCAGAACATCTCATGGAAACTAGACAATCAAGTACATGTTACTTGGCCCTGTTTCTTGGCTATCTACCTGAAAGCCTCACTTTCCACCTGCAGATGGCTGATTGTGATTCTGGGCTGCAAATTTTACCTTTCAGGTAACTGTTATCGATATGCCATTTTAGATTCCCCAAGTGCACTTATTTGTGGAATCTGATTCTTGAAATTTTCTTGCAGTCGCAGGTGGCTAAGTGAGAATTGTCACTGACACAGTCATTTTCTTAATAGGTCCTCTGAGGGAGAATATAATCAATACATCACTGGTTTCTTTCAGGTATTAAGGCAAAAGCAGTGGATTCAGAGGAAGGAGGACATTTCTGGCAGCGCAAGCAGGTGTAGGTGACTCTGAGAAGGAGTGTGGGCAATACCACCAAACCGTGTTTCTACTGCCTCTGTCTGCAGCAGTTCTCTGGGACAGTTATCATTTTCTTGTGTTATTTCCAGTCAGGCTTTGGCTAAATCCAGCTATGAGCTGGAATTTAGCCAGGAGCCTGGCTATTGAAACTGTGGACTGCAAGCTCTTTTATTCCATCTCTCTGACTCATATTCAAATACACAACCAATAAGAAGAGAGCTGTCTAAAGTAGAAGGGGGAGGAAATGACAGCAATGGGTTTGGAGATCTCCATTAGAGCTGTGACTCATCTGCCTCTCCCTCCTTCCTGTATGTTGTAAAGGAGAAGGGAAACTGAAAAGGGAACACAGGGTAAAATGAAATTACCATGGATACTCACTCCAACTAACAGTAAACTACTGGCTTAAGGTCTCTTGTGGTGTTATGTGTACCAGCCACCCCCTAATTACATGACTGTGCATCCTCTGTCCATCACTCAGTAAGACAGCTTAGGCATCCCAGGGCCTTGCCTACTAACTTACACTATGGTATATAATTATGTGTCCTGCATGCAGCTTGATTACATAGTCTATGTTCCTGCATGGCATAGCTATATGAGACATAATTAAGCCAGCAAACAAGACTGTCAAATCTAGCACAGGCTATCTGACCAGCTACATGAAGGCCTCCAGGTTCCTGTTTAAAAATTTGTAGAAAAGGCCATTGGGCTTGAGCCAAACCCTGCCACATGTAGGAGACCTGGGCCTCATCTAAAACGCTTTTGATGTAGACATAGGTTAGTTGACTGACCCTGTGTAACTCATGACATGGGGACATCAATTGAACTCCAATATACAGGAAATCTCCTACCCTCGGTAATGGAGGATTGAAGTTATCCATGTCCTTACCCAACATCAATCATGTCATACCAAAACCTTGAATTGCCAATATTGTATCGGGATGATCTATTTCCCTCCTTTGGACACTGGAGGCCTTTACTGCATCCTTTGGTAGTTTTGGGGTTTTACCTGTCATTCCAATCTCCCTGTTGTCTGCATAGAGGAACACCCTAACTTACCTCACCAAACCCCATGCCTTGAATGTATTTTCATGGGAATATCTCTTACACACAGTTTTGTATGTGCAAACCTGAACTGTGTGCCTAATGGAATGAAATTTTTTAGCTAAGGCACTAGCTTCTAGTTCATTTGTGTCCACATTTCCCTATCACAGATTTGTCAGCATCTCCTCTCCTCCTCCTTCTTCGCACTCAGTCCACTATCTTTGACATGACATTTTCCTTTCAAACTCTCATATGAACACCATAGTCTTGGATGGCCAGAACCCTTCTGTTGCTAGAATCCATCACTCTATTGTTATCCTGTTCCAGCACCCTACCTGGTACATCACTCAAATTCAGTACACTCTATCACTCCAGAGCCTTAGAGGACTTAAGCCTATCATCCCTGAACTTCTCAGAAAGATGCTCCTTCATCCAAATTCTTCTCCTTTTAACACCTCTATACTTAGTGTTAAGTCTCATTAAATAAAAAATACAGTGCCAACTATAGGGATGAAGACTTAGAGATCAGGGAAATTGAACAAGTCACACACAAACCTTTCCTCACCAACCCTGCAGCTTCCAAATGCAAGCTACTTGCAGTCTTCCACATGCTATTATTGCCTTGCTTTTATGTCATTTGATTGGCTATATTAGACAAGCCATCTCATTTTTATATTTTATGTCTGTACAGAATTTCAGGTTTTTATGTTTTGTACTGGCCTTATAGGAGTGTGTCACCATGCTTTGCTCTGTTCCCTAGTCTGGCCTTGAACACACAGAGACCCTGTCTGATAAGTGATCTGATTGAGGGTGGGTGCTGCCTGAAATTTTGTTTACTTAAAATTACTGGTCTTTCCTGCCTGATCACCAGCAAACATTAATAAAGCATAAATAAAAAAACCACTACATTTCAGCACAAGTAAAATATCACTGCACCTGCAAGTCATTAGATCTTCAGTGGTCCTCTCAATCCTGTAATGCCTAGTCTTTACACAAATCTTTACACTATCCCTTCAGAAACCACACATTTCTCAGTTCTATATCTCAAGGATACCTTCTTTTCTATACGTCTCAGCCCTCTCTCTCAAAATATCTTTTCCTTATCCTGGATAGACATAGGTACTTACCTGTACATGTAGGTAACATGGACTGTCTTGACACACATATTCATGGACATCTCACAACTATTTCATCAATCCCCAGCTTCTGGCTTGTTCTCCTTCTCCTTCTTTGGCTTTAACTTTTACAATTAATAGATAACATTCTACTCTGAGGCCCATAAGTATAAGTTAGTCAAATTAACACCTCTTATTTTCTAAATTTTTGTACAGCTGGAGGTATGGAGTCTCAATTTCCAAAACGGAGGTCTCCACTCCTCAGATCACCTATTTGGGTGTAAACAATACCACACCATACTAGGCTATAGCTTCAGATAAAAAGCATCTAATTCAGTCTTTTGCAGGTTGCTCTACTAAACGGGATATTCTATCCTTTCTAGAAACAGCTGAGTCCTTTAAAATCTGCCTTCAATCATTTTATTTTCCTGGCTCAGACCTTATATCAGGCAGCTCTGGGATCCTGCATTAATGCCTCATTCATCCCATTATTAATCTTTTCCAGAAATTCCAATAGGCTCTGCTTCAGGACTCTGCACTACACCTCCCTGGACAACTCATCCCTTCTCCGTCAATGTAACAGAAAGGAAGTGATATGCCCTTGGGACTCTAGGACACCTGCAGGGACCCTCCATTGCACCTGTAGCATAAGTGTCAAAAAATACACCTCATCACACAGGGAGGGTCAACAATAATATGGGATTTGGGGACTGTTAATCTCCTTAATAGTAAATTAAAGAAAGTAAACTCTGGGTCACCTAATACGTTGTCTTCTCACCAAAACTTCTCTCATCTTTTAATTTATAAAGTCTTACAAACTTTTTCTACTTCCTGAGTTTTGTCTCTCCAAGTGTTATTACTGGAAGAATCCACACTTACTTTCCAGACTTGCTCACTTCTTAATACTTCAATCATCCTTCCTCGAACTAGTGCTGACTATCCCACATCTCACTACTGCACTGAAATCCTAAAGGAAATTTTGCCTAATCCTTCACACATATAGGAGTGCACCTTGCCTCAGGCCACTTATACCTGGTACACAGATGGATGCTCCTTTTTACATGATGGGACCCGTAAAGCAGAATATGCCATAGTGTCAGATACTGGGGTGGTAGAATCAAAGATATACACTATTAACCAACAGGCTGAGATAATGTCTCTCACCTGTACCTTTCACTTGGCAGAGGGGCAATTCCTAAAGGTTAAACATATTCCACATATGCTTTTTATTTTTGTTTTGTAAGACAAATGAATCTGTGTACTTTTGGTGCCTGTCCTGAATCTCGCTCTGTAGACCACGCTAGCTTTGAACTCACAGACATCTGCCTGGGTCTGACTCCCAAGTGCTGGTATTAAAGGCATATGCCACCACCACTGGCTTCCAAATATACTTTGCATATCCTCCTGTCCCACACTCATATCAGGAAAAGGCATGGGCTTCTCACAGAAAAAGGACAATTCATAAGTAACTCAGGCCGAATAATGGTCATGATAAAAGCTTCCTATTTCCCAAATGTAATAGGAATTATTCACTCTCACTCTCATCAGATTGACAGCTCTATCATCTCTAAGGGAAATAGCAGTATCAACCTGGCATCTAGGACAGAGGCAGTCTAGAGCCCTGGCTCATGTCCTTCACCACAGGCAATACATATAGTTCAACCCATATCCTCAAAGTCATCTCCTGTCACTATGCCTATTCTATCCTACCTACACCAGCTCTTTCACCCCAATAGTCTTGCTCTGTCTCAGTTTATTGAAGGGAACCTACAGCCTACCTGCTGCTATAGGATGGTCTGTATGTCAAGTGTGTTGCTGATTGGTCAATAAATAAATCACTGATTGATCAGTGGCCATGCAGGAAGTATAGGCAGGACAAGGAGGAGAATAAAGCTGGGAAGTGGAAGGCTGAGTCAGAGAGACACTGCCAGCGGCCACGATGAGAAACAGCATGTGAAGGTGCTGGTAAGCCACGAGCCACGTGGCAAGGTATAGATTTATAGAAATGGATTAATTTATGTTGTAAGAACAGTTTGTAAGAAGCCTGCCAGGGCCATACAGTTTGTAACCAATATAAGTGTCTGTGTTTACTTGGTCAGGTCTGAGCGGCTCTGGAACTGGCAGGTGAGAGAGATTTGTCCTGACTGTGGGCAAGGCAGAAAAACTCTACCTACAACCTGCTGTGGGATGTTCTGTATGCTCTCAATGTGTTGCTGTGATTGGTTAATAAATAAAGTGCTGAATGACCAGTAGTTAGGCAGGAAGTATAGACAAGACAAAGAGAGAGGAGAATTTGTGAAAGTGGAAGGCTGAGTGAGGGAGAAGCTTCCAGAATCCATGTTGAGAAACAACATGTAATGATACTATTAAACCATGAGTTACATGGCAACTTATAGATTAATAGAAATGGGTTAATTTAAGATATAAGAATAGCTAACAAGAAGCATGAGCCATTAGGCCATATAGTTTGTAAATAATATAAGTCTCAGGGTGTTTGCTTGGTTCTGAGTGCCATGGGATCTGGGAACCAACAGGATAATTTCAGCTACACCTAACTCTGAAGAGTTACAGTCCTTAAAATCTATTACTGGCTACTGTAAAAGTTGTCAGAAGACAGAATATAGTTCCACATTTTGGAGTCAAACTTTGCACTCCAACCAGGTTAGAGGGTACCTTCCAAGGCCTGACTGGCAGCTCAATTTTACTCATATGCCCACAGTCAGAAATTAAATGTCTCCTCATGGTCATGGACTCATTTTCAGGTTGTGTAGAGATATTTCTTGTTTCTATTAAGTGGTGTCAGACAGGCCCTGACCTCCTTCCCCAGGATTTGGGATCCTTGCATTTCTTCAGTCTGATATTATTCTGGAGTTCACCTTCCAGATTTTCCCAGACCATATCTAATCTTCTAATATACCTTGATATTTTGATATCCCTTTCCATCATAAGTCCTCAGGGAAGGTACAGTATACCAATAAACTTTAAACAACAATCTTATTAAGATGCCAATGGAAATTCACCCTGACTTGGTGAAATTATTGTTTCTAGCTCATTTCATGCTCTGGACGCTTCCCAAGCAAGCCCTATCAATCCCAACATTTGAATTCATGCATGGATTACTATCTCTAACCCCTGGCCTCTGATCCAACTTTTACCTCTCCCTGATCACCTCCTCACTCCTCTACTCTTTCACCTAGCATATTCCACATGGCCATGGAGATAGTAGACCCAAAAGAGAACATTCATTTGCAACTTCTTTGAAAGCATATAATTTCATACTGTCTTGCAACTCTTTATCCTTGCAGATACTGGCAACATTGACTGTGACTGTCATAAGAAAGTATATTTTACATTAGTATTACACAATATCACAACTGCTCAAATGGTAAAGTCCTTAAGGTGCCAGGCAATTGTGTGACATGTCTTTAATCCCAGCACTCGTGAGACAGAGGCAGGCAGATCTCTGTGAATTCTATGCAATCCTGGTCTACAGAGTGAGATCTAGGACAGGAAAAAAAAACTACACAGAGAAACCCTATCTCAAAAATCCAAAAGAAAAAAAAAAGGCCTGAAGGGCCAAACTTAATCTCCATATTCTGTATGCCGTGTGAGTTAGTTATGTATACATTTGTAGATGAACAATTAGGTAAAATAACATTAGTAAATAGAGGTGTTTATTTTGATAGTTTGCAGTGCAGAAATTAAACTGAAGGAGCAAAAAGATATGGGAAATAATCTAAATGTATGCACAAATAGAATTCTAAACTGTGTGAAGATAGTGTACTAATGCATACGTATCTGTGTATATGTATATATATATATATGTATGAGCAAACACATACATACACATATACAATTTACATAAATATTATAATTGATTGAAATGCATCATAAAATATGTAGAGATATATTATGAAAATTTAATTCCTTATACTGTGAATAAGTGTCAGAGATTTCTCACTCATGGGCAGCAATTTTCTATTTCTTTGAAATTATGTCCAAAGATATGCCTTTAGTGTAACTATGAAGCTCCACAGACCATTTCAAAAATATACTTACACCTCATAATATGATAGAAAGAAGCTCTTTTTGAAGTCCCTACATATTAATGTCATCATAGAAGACAAATCCATCTGATGTTATTTAGAAGATTGGCTGGGATTGACTGCATGTGATAGGACAGAAGTTCATTCTGTGTGTTAGTGGATTAAAATGAGGAAGAAAAAATTCCCACATTCAGAAGCTACATACCCTAAAAGGGAAAATAGTGAGCAACTTTCAAATGACAGACACATATAAAAACTATTTCTTTCTTTCTGCCAAGGTTATAGAGAAATTAACTAAGTCCTAATGACAGGGATATACTAACATATCTTTGCATCACTTGGCCCTAATCAGAGATGTTATTTCAGGCAATAGTTGGGAAACAACACAATGAAGTGCAGGGTGGGTCTTACCTATAGAGCCAGAGAGGCTTTTGGGTATTATGTTCTGGAGTTTACTATCTTCTGCAAAAGAATACCTGAGATCCCCACATATTTGTGTTGAAGAGATGACAGAAAGATCCAAACAGAATCAGAGGTGGTTGATGATTCCAATGTACCAATATTTTCCAGTCTAATCTTTACTATAGGACATGGAATTCAGAGTTGTGGGTGGAGACACAAGATAAGATCTTCACTTATTCAATGCATACAAAAATAAATACAAAAGTAAAAAGGAAATATGTTGTGTTTATTATTTTCCAGGAAAGTACTGAATAAATATCTGAAATCAGAAATAAATATTTGATTTCCAACCAGGCTCATGTCCTGTCTGATGTCATATATTGGAATGGCCTAACAAGTAAGAAAAGATTATGTACAAGAGATTCTGCATGCCAGAACACAGTAATAAAGCAAAACAAGAATGCAAAGTTGAGCCTGTGGGAACACATGTGGCAACAGGATAATATGAAGTAATTTTCCTGTGCTATACTTTATGATCTATACTTTATTTTCTTGGGTGATAGATAGGGTAGTGTCTACAAATATTACTCATTGATATTTTCAGTGACTCTGAAGATCACAAAGGAATGTACAGTGCCATAGGCATCCCCACAATAAATCGTCCTGGGTAGAGGAAAGAGCAGGATTTCACTAGTCTCTGCCAGATACTAAAGACTCAAGAAAATGATCTTCCTTGCCCATAGAGCAGCACATCAAGCCTGACACACAGATGTCATGTGCTTAAGGGAAGAAATAACTTCAGAAGAAGAAAAGGGCAGGATTCCTCTAGTCTCTGCCAGATAGGAACATATCAAGTGAATTCAAACTAACAGAGGGAGGCCACATCTTTAAAGACAAGCAGTATATGCAGAAGCAGGATCTCTGCTTGCTGCACATTTGACAGGATTAGGTGACTCAGGGCTGTAATGGTGGGAATCAAACAATGTCTGACTCTGTAAATTTCCAAGGGCGCTGTCTCTTGTGCATGTTAGGATCAACCATCTTTGTCTGGGTCAATGTACAATAGGGTTTTGGTTATACCCATGAGCAACTGAGATCCCAATATAGGCAGATCCTCACAGGTAAGAACGTGCTCTGGGCCGGGCGGTGGTGGCGCACGCCTTTAATCCCAGCACTCGGGAGGCAGAGCCAGGCAGATCTCTGTGAGTTCGAGGCCAGCCTGGGCTACCAAGTGAGTTCCAGGAAAAGGCGCAAAGCTACACAGAGAAACCCTGTCTCAAAAAACCAAAAAAAAAAAAAAAAGAACGTGCTCTGCTGACAACTGTATTAGCTCTCCTTGCCTCTGAAGTAGGGGTGTGTGCTTTCCATTTGTGTCTGGAATAGGAAACTGTTAGGGCCCATTTACCCAGGAGGTCTGCATAGAGAGGATGATGGGACCATGGGCCTGAGTGCAGGTGTCTAAGATTGTATACAATGTGCTGTCCTGGGGGGAGGTCTTTTCCTCCCCCCCTTGGCATTTCTTTAAATACCCTATGCCACATGGATTTAAATCCAGGCAATCTGGAGGCTAATCTGTTATTTTTATCTGTTACTCCTCCCTCCTTATCATTCTACCTAATATTTCCTGGTGCTTCTAAGCAAGAGTACTTGGGGAAATGTGGGACTCAGGAATGCCACTTGCATAGGAACCAATCCGGAGAATGATCTCAAATCAACCAATGGAAAGCAAATCCTGTGGTACTCTTTGAGATCTGCTTCAGAGCTGCTGAGTCATTTCACCCTCTCAAGTAAATGTGTGCTGCAGCTATAAAAACGAAACTGAAAATGGATGACTGGAAAAAACGTAATGTAGCCTAGGAGCACAATACCATTCCCAAATGGCATCCCATGGTAAGTAGGGAGTGATCATGCTTCCAGCTACTTGGCCCTGGATGTCTACTTAAAAGCCTTGTTTCCACCTGCTGATGGCTGATTGTGATTTCGGGCTGTCAATTGTACCTTTCAGGTAACAGATTCCGATATGCCATTTATATTCCCCAAAAGCACTTTATGTGGAATTTGACACTTGATATTTTCACAGAATCCCAGGTGGCTGTGAGAATACTCCCTGACTCAGTCATTTTTTTAATGGGTCTACTGCGGGAGCATATGATCAATACATCCCTGTTTTATGTCAGGTATTCTTCCCAACATAAATCTTCTTTGCCAACAATGTGATAATGCAGAATGCAAGACTGAGGCAGAGATCACAGATACTAAGGCTGAAGCAGTGGCTTTAGAGACAGGAGTACATTTCCTGCACAGCAAACAGGTGCAGGTGACTCAGAGCAGGAGCGTGGGAAACCCTACCAAATCCCTGCCTATCTTAGGTATATATTTCCTTTGTCTTTTGCTGCTCTCTGGGAGAGTATTCATTCTCTGGAGTTGTTTTAAGGCAAGTTCCTGCCTAATTCCAGCTGCAAGCTGGAATTTAGCCAGGAACCTGGCTGGTAAAACCCTTCAGTGCAGGCATTTTTATTTGATTGGACTGCCTCCTATTTGAATAGACATAGATTAGGAACCAATAAGGAGTGAGATCTCAAACCCAGGAATAGAAAGCAAATGACATCAGTGAATTTAGAGATCTCCAACAGAGCTGCTGACTCATTTATCACCCCCCCTCGTGTGTTCTTAAAGAAGCACAGAAACTGAAAAGGGGGCACAGGATAAAACGTAATTTAACCAGGGCTCTGATTACAACTAAGAGTACATAACTCTCTGATGTTGGCTGGTGGGCTGAGTGAGTTTTCAGCTGCCTTGTCCTAAAATCTACCTATCTACAAGAAAGGCTCCATTCTTCTCTGCATGTTTCTGACTGTGACTCTGGGCTGCCAAGTGCATCTGACAGCACTCTCTGTGGTCCTTTTGTTTCCTTTGTTTCTGTTTTTTTGTTTGTTTGTTTGTTTGTTTGTTTTTTAGATATTGGGTTTCTCTGTGTAGCTTTGGTGCCTGTCCTGGATTTCCTTCTCTAGAACATGCTGGCCTTTAGCTCACAAGTTTAGCCTGCCTCTGCCTCCCAACTCCTAGGATCCATTTATGAACTGTCCCCTTGCAGGTCTTCAAAAGGCTTACCCTAAACCTTCCAGACATAATTCAGCCCTTGCCACTACATAACAGAAAAATAGGGTTATGCCCTAGATGCCCACGGGCATCATCTGTGCCCCCTTTTGCACATGTAGCATACCTGTCAATAAAACTAGGCCTCAACACACAGGGATGGGCACCTTGCATTCCTGCTTTAGTAGCTGCTGTCCTCCAGATTTGGGAATCAAAGAACCTAAACATTGGGTCACTCACAACTCTCTTCTCCCACTATAAACTGTCCCATCTCTTAACTTATAAATTCTTACAAACTTCACCTCCTTCTTGAGTTCTTTCTCTCCAGGTGGTGATACTTTAAGATGCCACATTTACAAACCAGTCTTGTCCACCCCTTCATATTTCAAACCAGCTTCCTCAATCTAGCCCTGATCATTCGCTATCTCTTTCCTGCACTGAAACCTAGAGGAACTATTTCTCCATCCTTCACATATACAGGAGGACACATTACTTTAGGCCACTTATAACTGATAAACAGATGGCAGCTGCTTTTCACATGTGGGGACACATAAAGTGGGCTATGACATAGTGTCAGATGCTAAGGTGGTAGAAGCACAGGCATTACCACACACATTACTAATCAAGAGGCTGAGGTGATAGCTTTAACCTTGCCTTCCAATTGGAACTGGGGCAATCGCTACTTATTATAGAAACTCCAAATATGCTTTTCATATTCTCCTGTCTCATGTTGGTTTCTGGAATGAACACACAAACCTTACAGCAAAGGGAGGATTCATATCTTACTCACACCGAACACAGGCTATTCTTAAGGCCTCCCATCTCCCCAAAGCAATAGGCATCATCCACTGTCTGTTCAAGCAGTTCAACAGTTCCATTGTTTATAAGAGGAAAAAAAAAGCCTGACCAGGCAGCTAGGACAGTGGCACACCAGGGCCCAGACACCCCGCACCCAACACAGGAATCCACAAAGAGCAGGCTACATCCTCACATTCACCTCCTGACACTAGTCAAAGTCTTCCCTTCATACATCGACTTTCTCAGCCTAATAGACTTTCACTGTCTCAATTCATAAAATCCCATGTACAGCCTACCTCTGAGTACTTACAGTTCTTAAGAACTATTACTGCCTCCTGTGAAATTTGCCAAAGTCAAATTCCAATTGCAAACATCAGAGCCGAACTTTTTCCTCCCAACAGGCTAGATGTTGCCTTCCAGAAAATGGATGGCAACTGATGGTTACCCATATGCCCATTGTCAAAAAAATTATTTATCTCATCATTAAAGCAGACTTGTTATTTAATTGAGTAGAGCATACCATTTTGTAATAAGCAGGTTTCATTGCACAACCATATTCAATCCAACAGTATTGGGAATGACATGTGTTTTGTCTACTTCCTTATTCCCTCTCTGATATTCAAATTTCTAGTTAACTACTGAGTTGACTGTTACAGGATCACCATCAGCCATACAGCCTGAGGTACAAGGTATACCCAAATAAGCCCAAATGGTAAGAAACAATAAGCAGAGGTATTTACACCTCCAGACTCCAAAGGGTCTAGGCTCTGCAAAACATACTATAACAATCTATCACTGTTAAATACCCTCAGTACTTGATCATCTGTGTCTTCTGGATGGGAAATAATAAAGTAAATAGGTGCCTTAAGTTGTGTCTCAGGTGAAAAATAAAGGCCTGATTGATAATCAAATAAAAATAAAAGCAAGTTCTAGGTTTCTTTCTCTCTCTTACTAACCTTAACCAAAAAAATTCTGGTAGCAGAGTGCTAAACATTATAATATCATGGTTACCAGCTGAAGGTTTTAAATTTCCTGTGTGCTTCTTAATATGTTTAAAAATCCTTCCCAGCTCCAGAGCTGCCTTGGAACTACCTGAACAGGTCAGATCCACTTCAGATAAGTATCATTTAAATTGTCCTGACCCTGAGACACTCCTCCCTCACCATAGGACCCAAGTGCACTAAACTTCTTCTTCTGCCCTAACAGCACCTTTTCAGATTCAAACAGCCAGATCCAAGAAGAGACAGAAAGTCCATGGGACCCAAACAGTAGAATAAAATCATGTACACCTCAGGATGACCAGGTACCTAACAGCTCCCCTTCTTTATACCCAAAAGTTAAGCGACACCAACAACAGTTCCAGAAGACACTGTGCCCCCATTTCCATTCATGTGTAACCTCTAACCCCTTAATTTTCCTAAGAACAAAGAGTCTAGAATGTTAGAATTTCTAGCCACTCTCCCAGATAAATGATCGCACATGGAATGTCCAGCAGCCAGGTAAGACTCTTAGTCATTACAGGGCCTTATGTCCTAAGTAATACATGCACAGGCTTATCACATTATTTGTGAGCAGCCTGACCATGGAAACTATGAGCATTCATGGCATAGCTACATAGGCCCATATCCCATGCTCAGGGGGAACCATAAAAGCAGGTTCCACACATTCTTCTGCCCCATATCCACACTGGTCATTTCCAACTTTACAGAGTAACTTTGAATGGTTATTCAGGCTGCCTGCTGTCTCTGTCTACTCTGGCCAGACTTTCGAAAGTCGTTTGTGCCCTTCTCGCATTTCTCAGGTCTGCATAGAGAGCATGATTGGACCACAGACCCGATTGCAGGTGTCTGAGATGGTCTCAACTGATCTTATACTATCTTATACTTATCAGAATGGCCAAGAGCAAAAGTAATAGTGACAGCATATGTTGAAAAGCATGTGGATTAAATGGTGTTTAAAAACAGTGGGATATGTTGTGCTAGAAATGTCATCCAATGACTGAGGGAACCAGATGCAGAGATCCACGGCCAGGCCCCAGGTGGAGCTCCAGGAGTCCAATTGACAAAAAGAGGAGGTTTTATATGAGCAAAAATTGTTGAGACCAAGATTGGAAAAAGCACAGGGGCAAATAGCCAAATGAATGGAAACACATGAACTATAAACTAATAGCTGAGGAGCCCCCAACTGGATCAGGCATTCTGGATAAGTGAGACAGTTGATTAGCTTGAACTGTTTAGGAGACATCCAGGCAGTGGGATTGGGACATGTGGCTGTTTGGAACCTGGGGCTTATGCAGGAACACTTTGCTCAGCCTGGGAGGAGGGGACTGGACCTGCCTGGACTGAATCTACCAGGTTGAACTTAATCCCCAGGGGAGTCTTTGCCCTGGAGGTGATGGGAATGGGGGGAGGGCTGGGAGTAGCGGGTGGGGGGAGAGAGGGGGAGGAGGAGGACAAGGGAATCCGTGGATGATATGTAAAATTAAATTAAATTATAAAATAAAAAAACTTATATAAAAAAACCTAAACTTAAAAAAAAGTGGAATATATGCTACTCAGTGACAGAATGGACCCAACAAATTCCCAGAGCTGTAGCAGTAATTATGGCTCCTGATATCTAAGCCATGAAGCTAGGCTCTCAGAGAAAAGGGGGAGGGGAAAAGAGGCAAACTAAATTGTTATGTGCTATTCCATACTTAAGCTGAGCCTTACTAAACTGCAACTATCATAGGAATTTACGATTTGTCTCATGAGATCAAAAACAATACGGATGTTCAGTAAATAAAGATTCAGACAAAAAATATGTCTACACATATAACAGTGTGTTTAAAAAATGTACAGATACCAGTTTCTCTTCTATTCTTTTGTAATAGACACACACACATCATACAAGAAAATTGCTGAGGAGTCTCCTGTACATAAAAACACAGAATTTGGTAAAATTATGTGCAATCATTGTTTTTCTTAAAAATGAGTTCCTTTTAACAATTGTTTACATTGTTAGGATGGTATAAAAAGTCCCTTAAGCCATTCATAGACCTATTATCTCCACTTATTATGGTGATATTTTATTTTGTACTAAAATGTTATGTGTATGTTAATAACTACAGTTGCCCGGGGGTCAGAGCTATTAGCAAGCCATAGGAAAGCCAGGCGGTGGTAGCATATGCTTATAATCCCAGCACTTGGTAGGCAGAGCTAGGTAGATCTCTGTGTGTTCAGGGATACAGCCAGCATTGGACATACATGTCTTTAATTGCAATACCAATCATAGAAGACCTGGAGGTCTATACAGACAGGCACTGATGAGGCGGTCATGTGGTTGGGTTTACAACCAATGAGCAGGCAGAACAGAAACTCTATATAAAGTCTTTAACACAGGAACTAGCGCTCTTTCAGAGAGGTAGGACCAATGCAGGAGGAAGGGGAAGGTTTTAGCCTTTAGCTCTGACCTCTTGGCTTTCTTCTTTGCATTGGTTCTGTGTTTCTTATTTCATAAGACGTTTGCTTACATCTACAACTTATAATCACTCTGCTTTATTAAGGTACATTTACAGGTATCTGGACTATAAAACAACAAGGTAAAGTTGATGATTTTACTAGCTCCTTCAAATGTCATAATTTACCAACATTTGGCCCTTCATATGGTATTGCTGGTTTCATATGCAAAGACATGTCTAGTTTTCACTCTAACCTTTTTCAGAAGTGCAGACATATAACATCGACAGGAACACAAACTCTATGGAATATAATAACTTAGTATATTACACATGGCCAGGCCGGTAGATGACACAGAAGGAGAACGTCATCTGAAACTTCTCTGAAAGCATATAATTTCTGACAGTCTTCTAAATGTTTATCCTCATACCCACAGTCAACAATGGCTGTGACTGTTGGAAAAAAAAGCATCATTTACATCACTAATACTGAACTCCAATTCTATTCAAATGGCATATAACTTATAATGTTTTGTCCCAGGTCACCTAATCAATGCAGAAACTCACCATTAATCTTTGAATAAGAAAATATTTCATACAATAGTCAGAAACAGTTCGTATTAAAACAAAAACAATGTCTGCATGAAGAGAGTGTCTTCTAAAAAATATAGGGAATTAAAGTGCACAAATATTAGAAATTTGAGTGCTAACAAAATATTACAAGAAAGCAAGGAAATAACCAAAAATGATTAGCACAATAAAATCAAAATGATAATGCCGACATAGATGGAAACTGTCTCAAGATCACACACATAGCAGAAAATTTTGCACACATATTGGATGATAAGTTAGAAAGAATCCATGTATAAGGTACACTAACATTGACAGTCTTTTCAACTACAAAATGTCAATGCTCAAATGGCTATACCTAATCACCACTTTCTGTACACTGTGTAGTAGTTATGTATACATTTTTATATGGACAATTTGGTGAAAAAATTTTAATAAATAGTGGTATTTATTTTGACAATTTACAGTACAGATATTTTATAGTATTAGCTTGGGAAAAGAGGAGCATGAAAAAAATCTAAATTCAGTACTCATGAATGAAATTAAAAACTATGTCAAGAAAGTGTACATATGCATATGTATGTATATATATACATACATATATATGTATGAGCAAACACATACATATACACATATGTAAATTTATATAATATTATAATGTTGTTGAAATGTATCACAGAACAAGTGGAGAGATATTGTGAAAACTGAATCCCTTATACTATGAAGGGTGTCATTGTTTTCTCACTAATGTGGCAGTAATGTGTTATTTGTTTTACTTCATGGACAAAAGTATGCATTTAGTGCCAAACTAGAGCTTAAAAGACAGTTTCAGAAATAAACTTACATATCCCAATATGAGGGAAAATAAACAATTTTTGAAGTACCTACAATCTTCTGTCATCTTCAAACAGAAATCATATTGCTGCTATTTACAATCTTCACTGAGGTTGACTACATGTGATAGGACTGGAGGTTAATCGGCCTGTTATGGAATAACTGAGAGGAACAAAATTTCTCACTCTCATGAGCTACATACCCTTAAAGATAAAATAGTGAGCAACTCCCAAATTACATTTTGTCATAGTGACCAAATAGTCAGGGGAGGAATCAAGTAATTTTTCAAGAAAAAAAGGAACAGACAGAGAAGTGACTGCAAATGTTCCTGCTCCATATTTTCAGTGCCTCTATGGTTCATGAATAAAACTACAGTGCCATAGCCATTCCCACAATAAATCTCCCAGGATAGAGGAAACAGAATGATTTCACTAGTCTCTGCCAGATACTAAAGCATCAAGAAAATCAACTTCCTTGCCCATAGAGAAGGACATCAAGACTGGCACAGGGATGCTATATCCTTAAGGAAAGCAGTAGCTTCAGAAGAAGGGAAGAACAGGACTCCCCTAGACTATGCCAGATCCTAAAGCCTGAAGTGAATTCAAACTGAGAAGGAGAGACCACTTCTTCAAAGAAAAGCCATAGCTGCAGAAGCAGGAATCTGCTTGCTGCACATTTGACAGGGTCAGGTGACTCAGATCTGTAATGCTGAATCAAACAATCTTTGATTTGGTAATTTCCACGAGATATGTCTCCCCTTGTATTACAGGAGCGATCTGCCTTATGGGTACCAAATAACAATCAGATTTTAGTGTGCTCATAAACAACTGAGACCCAGATTATACCCACAGGCTGATTGTTGAGAAGTTGCTCTGCCGACAATTTTCTTAGCTCTTCTTGCTTCTGATGGAGAAGGGTGTGCATTCAAATTCTGTTTGGAATGGGAACCTATTAGAGCCCATTTAGGCTTTACAAAACAGGTCTGCTTAAAGAGGATGATTGGATCATGGTTCTGAGTGCAGGTGGCTAAGATGAGCTGCACCTGTCTTTGCAGGGGGTGGTCTTTTTTCCACCCCTTGGCATTGCTTTAACTACCCAAGGGCAGAGACAGTAGATGCTCAATGGATTAGGATACAGGCACTCTCACAGCTATCCTGTATTTTCTATGTATTTCTCTCTCCGAAATCCTTCTAAATAACATTTCATGCTGCTTCTACTTAAGGATTTCTGGGGAAATGAGGGGGTGGGACATGGCACAACACACAGGAAACAATATGGAGAGTGAACTCAATTCCACCAATGGAAAGCAAACCCTGGGGTACTCTTTGAGATCTCCTTCAGAGCTGCTGAGTCATTTCACACACACCCCAACTATATGTGTGCTGCAGCCAAAACAATGAAACTGAAAGTGGATGACAGGAAATGATGTAATGAATTTTACCCCAGAATTCAATTCTCAAAAGAGAAGAACATCTCAAGGAAACTGGACGGTGATCATGTACCCGGTACTTGACCCTGTTTCCTGGCTATTTACCTTAAAGCCTCACTTTCCACCTGCGGATGGCTGATTGTGATTCTGGGCTGCAAATTTTACCTTTCAGGTAACAGTTATCGATATGCCATTTTAAATTCCCCAAATGCACTTATTTGTGGAATCTGATTCTTGAAATTTTCATAGAGTCCCAGGTGGCTAAGTGAGAATTGTCACTGACACAGTCATTTTCTTAATGGGTCCTCTGAGGGAGAATATAATCAATACATCACTGGTTTCTGTCAGGTATGAAGGCTGAAGCAGTGGCTTCAGAGGAAGGAGGACATTTCCGGCAGAGCAAGCAAGTGCAGGTGACTCGGAGAAGGAGTGTGGGCAATACCACCAAACCCTGCTTATCCGTGTTTCTACTGCCTCTGTCTGCAGCAGTTCTCTGGGACAGTTATGCTTCTCTTGTGTTGTTTACAGTCAGGCTCTGGCTGAATTCCAGCTATGAGCTGGAATTTAGCCAGGAGCCTGGCTATTGAAACTCTGGACTGCAAGCTCTTTTATTCCATCTGTCTGATTCATATTAAAATACACAACCAATAAGAAGAGAGCTGTCTAAAGTAGAAGGGAAAGCAAATGACGGCAATGGGTTTGGAGATCTCCATTAGAGATGTGACTCATCTGTCTCTCCCTCCTTCCTGTATGTTGAAAAAGGATCAGGGAAACTGAAAAGGGAACACAGTATAAAATGACATTACCATGGGCTCTGTCTCCATCTACCAGTAGATTAGTGGCTTATGGTCTCTTGTGGTGTTATGTGTACTAGCCACCCCCTAACTACATGACTGTGCATCCTCTTTCCATCAGTCAGGAAAATAGCTTAGGCATCCCAGGGCCTTGCCTACTAAGTTACCCTATGCTGTGTAATTATGTAACCTGCATGCAGCTTGATTACATAGTCTATGTTCCTGCATGGCATAGCTATGTGAGTCATGAATAAGTCTGCAAACAAGACTGTCAGATCTAGCACAGGCTAACTGACCAGCCACATGAAGGCCTCCAGGTTCCTGTTTAAAATTTGTAGAGAAAGCCATTGGGCTTGAGCCAACCCCTGTTCCATGTAGGTCACCTGGGCCTCATCCAAAATGCTACTGATATGTACATAGGTTAGTTGATTGACCCTGTGTAACTCATGACATGGGGACCCCAATCGAAGACCAACATATATTCAATCTCCTACCCTGGATAATGGAGGATTGAAGGTACCCAGGTCCTTACCCAACAACAGTCATATCATAAGAAAACCTTGAGTAGCCATTATTATATAGGCATGATTCTCCTCCTTCTAGGCACTCAGCCCACTAGCTATGACAGGACACTTCCCTCTCAATCTCTCATGTAGACCCCATAGTCTTGGATGGCCAGACTCCTTCTATTGCTAGAAACCATTACTCTATTTTTATCCAGTTCCAGCACCCTACCTGGTACATCACTCAAATTCAGTATACTCTTTCACTCTAGATTCTTAGAGGACTTAAGCCTATCATCCCTGAACTTCTCAGAAAGATGCTACTTCATCCAAACACTTCTCCTTTTAATACCTCTATATTTAGAGTTAAGACTCCTAACAGAATATACCACCTGATTTAAGACCTGCATGTAGATGGTTTCTAAATGTTATCATTTAATAAAAAACACAGTGGTAAATATAGGGGTGAAGACTTAGAGATCAGGGAAATTGGAAAAGTCACAAGCAAACCTTACCTCACCTACCCTGCAGCTTCACAATGCAAGCTACTTGCTGTCTTAAAAATGCTTTTATTGCCTTGCTCTTATGCCCTTTAATTGGCTATATTTGTCCAGCTATATCTTTTTACCTTTATGTCTGTACAGAACTCCAGATCTTTATGTTTGGTCCTGGCCTTAAAGTAGTGTGTCACCATGTTTTGCTCTGTTCCCTATTATGGCCTTGAAAACACAGAAACCCTGTCTGATAAGTGTGCTGCCTGAATTTTTGTTTACTTAAAATGGCTGGCCTTTCCTTCCTGATCTCCGGCAATCTTTAATAAAGCATAAATAAAATATTACCACGTTTCTGCACAAATAAAATATTACTACACCTGCAGCTCATTAAATATGCAGTGGTCCTCTCGATGCCAAAACTTTACACAATTCTTTACACTATCCCTTCAGAAAACACACACTACTCAGTTCTAGATTTCAAGGTTACCTTCTTTCCTATACCTGTTAGCCCTCTGTCTCAAAATATATTTTCCTTATCCTGGACAGATGCTGACACTTACCTGTATATGAAGCTAACCTGCACTGTCTTGACACACAGATTCATGGACATCCCACAACTATTTCATCAATCCCCAGCTTCTGGCTTGCTCTCTTACTCCCTCATTGGCTTTAACTAATACAATAGTTAGATAACATTCTGTTCTGTGGCTCATAGGTATAAGTATTTCAAACTAACACCTCTTCTCTTCTAAATTTTTTGTACAGCTGGAGTTATGGAGTCTCAAGTTCCAAAACGCAGCTCTCCACTTCTCAGGTCACCTATTTGGGTGTAAACATTACCACATCATACCAGGCTATAGCTTCAGTTAGAAAGCATCTATTTCAGTCTTTTGCAGGCTGCTCTACTAAACAGGATATTCTAACCTTTCAAGAATTAGCTGACTCCTTGTATCCTGTGTTTGATCTTTTTAATCCCCTGATGCTCACTCTTTTTATGAGGATGCTCGGGGATCCTGCATTAATCCCTCATTCAGCTCATTATTAATTCTTTCCAGAAATTCCAATAGGCTCTGCTTCAGGACTCTGCATTCCACCTCCCTAATGTCTCTCACCTGTACCTTCCACTTGGCACAGGGGCAATTAATTCCTAAAGATTATACATACTCCAAATATGCTCTTTATTTTTATTAAACAAGACAGCTAGTTCTGTAATTTTGGTGCCTGTCCTGAATCTCGCTCTGTAGACCATGCTAGCTGTGAACTGACAGATATGTGCCTGGGTCTGACTCTGAGATGCTGGTATTAATGGCATGTGTCACAACCAGCAGCTTCCAAATGTACTTTGCATATCTTCCTATCCTACACTCATATCTGGAAAAAGCATGGGATTCTCACAGCAAAAGAATAATTCATAAATAATTCAGGCCAAATATTTGTCATGATAAAAGTTTTCCTATTTCCCCAATGTAATATGAATTATTTACTGTCAATCTCATCAGAATGACAGCTCTATCATCTCTAAGGGAAATAACTATATCAACCTAGCATCTAGGACAGTGGCAGTCTAGAGCAAAGACTCATGTCCTTCATCACAGGCAATACATATACTTCAAGCCATATCCTCACTCTTATCTCCTGTCACTATGCCAATTCTGCCGTATCTATACCAGCTCTTTTAGGCTAATAGTATTGTTCTGTTTCAGTTAATAGAAGGGAACCTACAGCCTACCTGCTGTGGAATATTCCGTATGCTCTGAATGTCTTGCTTGGATTGGTTAATAAATAAAGTGCTGAATGACCAGTAGCCAGGCAGGAATTATAGGCAGGACAAATAGAGAGGATAATTTTTGGAAGTGGAAGGCTGAGTGAGGAAGATGCTTCCAGAATCCATGTTGAGAAGCAACATGTAATGATACTGTTAAGCTACGAGTCACATGGCCATACAGTTTGTAAATAATATATGTCTTGGTGTATTTTCTTGTGGCTGAGGGCAGTAGGAGCTGGGCATAATTAGGATAACTAGAGCTACAAATGGCATGCAATTTCTACCTGAAATCTTAAAATAACCAATTCTAAAAGGAGCAGGAATCATGTCTCATGTGGGTGGTGAGATACTGCAACATACGGGCTTGAACTATTCTATGGTGTGTTCCACACATGTGGGCTTGACCTATTCTCACTGAGTTACACAGAGTTTTCTGTAAGACAATACAGCCTCATGGACTGTCCCATAATCCTAAAATTTTCTTTATATCCCCATAAGAATAGAGCATCCTTATCCAACAGGAAGTAGTAGGAGAATCTGTCAGGAGCCAAGTAGCCTAACTGATTCTCATGGGAAAAAGCTGTGTACTCAACCTTCTGTTAACAGTTTCAATAGCAACCATTTTTCAACAAGACCACAGTATGTACCTTTTGATCTACTCCCTGAAACATAATGGTTTGCTGTATGGTCCGTTGATCAGGCCCTGGAAAAAAGAGACCTTTTCCTGAACCCTACCTTACCCTAACTTCCTCCTAGTAACTTTCCATACCCCTATCTACTTCTCCTAGCTCCTAGCATATATAAGCCTGACTCCCTTTGCAATAAATGAGACCTTGACGCAACTCAGACTGACTTTGTCTTCCTTTACGCGCCTGGTCTCCTTTCTCTCTCACCCCCACTGATCTTACAGGAGGTGCCTCCTCGGGTCTCATCAAATAACCTGGCCTGCTGGACGTGTCAAGTGGCACCCAACGTGGGGCTCGAGGCATGGTGACCTACCGGATAATGGATAACAGAAGGGGCCCCGGAGAGAATCAGGGTAGAGACACCTGGACCGCATCACTCGTGCAACGCGGGAGAGTCTTGAGGTAAGTGTGTCGTCCCATCGATCAATGGATAAAATTTATCTAAAAAGGCTGTTTTTCTAAAGGAGATGAAAGGTAATCTTAGGGAGAGAGGACTAAGAGTTAAAAAAAAGGATTTAATAAAATTCTTTCAATATGTGGAAGAGAAATATCCCTGGTTAGTGATTAATGGACCAGGAATTCACCCTTTGACTTGGAGCAAGGTTGAAAAAGATATTAACAAATTAATCAGAGACAGGGAAAATGTCCCCGATGCCTTTTTTAGTGTGTGATTAGAGATGTTCTAAAGGAAGCAGAGGGAGATGGGTGTGTTTCACATTTACTAGCCCTTGCAGAGGATTTTCTCTCAAACTCCCCCTGCCTGACACCCAAAGGTCCAGAGGTTTATTGACATCTACCAGTAAGAGCGCTCTCTGTCTTGTCTGTGTCTCTCTGTCTTGTTACTTTTGTTTTGTACTTTGCAGGCTCGATTTGTACTTTGCAGGCTCTCACTGGGACAGACGTGTCCGGACAGTGAACCTGGCGGCAAAGGGAAATGTCCCAGAGCCCTAAGGCCACCTCAGAGGTGACCATTTGGTTTAGGAGCATCTTTGGGTATCTTCCCCCACGGTGAGAGGAAGTGCCACTTTGTATTTTTTCCCGGGAATTTGTGAGAGCCATTTTATGGTTTTTTTTTTGTATGTTTTGTTGTGATCATTGTTACTTTACTCTCTCCTCTTCCAAGAAAAAAAAAGATGCATGTCTGACTGACAGGGATGTGGAAGCCCCTGATGTCTGTTTGATCAAGGACAGAGATCCTCGAGTCTGGATTGTTTTTGGTGTGATTGAGCCTGGAGGGTCAAAACCTCCCCCCCCCCCAGAGCACATCAGGCTGTCATTGTTCTTGGAGCTTTGTTGGTTGTTTTGTTGGGGCAAAGTTTTTTCGTGTGCCCTTGGTCTTGTGTGTAATGTGCTAATTGTTTTCATTGTTGACTTGACTGTGACGGACGCTATTGGGCATTTCCCTTCTTCTCCACTAGACCTTTGCCTAGCCCACTGGAAGGAGGTGTGAGCCACAATAGAGGGAACTGGGTCCCCCACTCCCACTCCCCAACTGAACTGAGATAAACAGGTAGCTCCTGCCAGGTGGGGCTTGCATACTGCAAGAGGGGCTTGCTGGCTGTGAATGAGGCCATCGTCGTCTCAGTGCTGATGTTCCAGTTCTTGGATTGTCTGTGTAAATGTTATTTGTTTCTGTCTACTAACCTCCCTTATTTTTCTAGAGGAAGAGGAGGAGAGAGAGGCATAACAAAGGCTACCTCCGTCCCTCCCTAGCTCTCTTGCTATCAGGACTGCAGCCAGCTTGCTGCTCTCAGGAGGGTGGGGGTGCGTGTTCTCGGTACAGGTGGGCAAAGACGGGAACTTTGGACAGGACAATGGGGACTGCCTGAAATTGACAAAAACTGTGTGAACACTGAACAGAGAATCTGACTTTTCAGAGGAGTTAACAAAAACTTTTTTTCAGGAACACTGGCAGCCAAGGACACGCTCTATGCCCACTGCTCCCCCTCCCTTCCTTTACTGTGATAACTTTAAGGTCACTTCTGCCGGCCAGCAGCTTCTCTTGTTAACCCTTCTCTGTCCTGGTATTGCTTAAAAAGAAATGTTAAATTACCAGTTCAAGATACTGGGAAAATTATGCTTTTGTTTCCACAGGAAAAATAAAAATTTACATGGATTTTGGTCATTTGAGTTCAATGGGTTACAAACACTTGCCATCATTTAAGAGACTTGGTTTCAAATTATTATTGGTTAAGATAAAAAATGTTTATAAAAAATATATAAAATACAAGTTATTAGAATACGTAAAAGCAAGGTATAAAGGTCTGAGGATAAAAAGGCTTATATAATGATTAAAAAAAATGACTTGAGATATATAAAAAAATGAAGCATGTTTCAGATTTCTTTGTCTTGCTATTCTGCTGTTATTGAGACTCCAAAGGGTCATAGTTGTAAAAATGTCTGTCTACTCTACAGGTATGAATGAAAAATGTGGCCACATGTATGTTTGGTTTGGAATGTCTGAGTTTGCATGTCCTTTGTGTTAAGAAATATAAGTTAATACTAGTCATCTGGCTATTGAGATACTAGTTTAAAACATAAACTGTTCTATTTAAATAAAAAAAACCTGAGAGGTATATTTGACTAATATATCTACAAGAGAACAAATTGGCCTGGTTATTGTTACCAAACTTAAAGATATTTTTAAGATTGGGCCTAGATTTGTTTGGCTCAGATACATTTAATAGATAATAGTCCTCAAACCTGTCAAAGGTCTGATGAATATGGCATTTACATTATTTGATGAAAAGCTTACTATAGCAAACAGAGACTCCAAGCTCCCTAGCTCCTAGCAATGACTCCCAAGGAATGGCCAATTCCCCTACGCTATGTCAAAAGTATGTAGCTCAGTCTATCGATCCAGTGAAGGTCCAATACCCCAAAGTTTATATTATACATTATATGGATGATTTGTTAATAGCAGGGAAATCTGAAGAAAAAACACAAAATGTAGCTCAAAAGATAATTACCACACTTCAGGACCGAGGATTTCATATGGCTCCAGAGAAGATACAAACCCAATACCCCTTCCTGTTTTTAGGGTTCGAGTTACACCCAGACCTCCTCTATACCGAAAAAAATCCAGATTAGAAAAAATACACTTCGTTGTCTCAATGATTTTCAAAAGCTTTTAGTGGATATCAATTGGCTGCGACCCTATTTAAAAATAACCAAGGGAGAGTTACACCCCCTTGAGGATATCCTCAAAGGAGACTCCGACCCTCAATCCCCTAGATACCTTATGGTGGAGGCAGAGAGGGTATAACAAAAGGTTGAAACGACCATCACTCAACAACACACGGGATATTTTGACCCAACTCTCCCATTGTATTTGATCATTTTTTCTACAGATTTTGCCCCTACAGGCCTGCTTTGGCAAGAGCCCATACCTTTACTGTGGGTACATCTTCCTGTTACTAAAAGAAAAATCCTTCCTACTTATCCTTCCCTGGTTTGCTAATCGATAATGTTAGGGATAAAAGCCTCCATTCGATACTTTGGGCATGACCCTGATATTATTGTTATGCCATATGATAAAGAGCAACTTGAATGGTTATGCACCTGTAGTCCTGATTGGGCCATCCTTGTCTGCACCTATGAAGGAAAACTTGACACACAGATGCCCAGTAACAAACTCCTACAATTCTTCTCCCTTACTTCTTTTGTTTTTTTCTTAAAAATACCCGAATGGAGCCCATCCCAGTCTCCCCTGTGCTTTTCATAGATGGGTCAAGTAATGGTAAAGCTGCTTATGTCCTCAATGACCAAAAGAATGTTATGACAACCCCTTTCAAGTCAGCTCAGCTGGTGGAGCTATATGCTGCCCTTGCTGTCTTTAAAGGTTTTGAAGATTGCTTCTTTAATTTGTATTCAGACAGTAGATATGTGGTAGGGGCTTTACAGGCTTTAGAAATGGTCCCAATAATCCAACCCATTATTCCTACCTCCAAATGTTTTCTGAATTACAAAAATTAATCCGACAAAGGTCGCTACCCTTTTATGTTGGCCATATTCGTGCCCACACAGGCCTAGCTCAGGGAAATGAACTTGCCAATTGTGCTACACATTCTATCTTGATTTCTCACTTGGAACATGATCAGGTAGCAGCTGCTCATGAGGCGCACTGCCTTCATCACCTCAGTGCTCAAACTCTGAGACTAAGGTTCTCAATTACTAGAGAACAGGCTAGGGAAATTGTAAAAAACTATAAAAATTGCCTGATGCTCTTACCTGAACCTCATTATGGAGTAAACCCCAGAGGGCTTATACCTGGACAACTATGGCAGATGGATGTCACCCATGTTCCTTCTTTTGGCAAATTAAAGTTTATACATGTTACTGTAGATACCTTCAGTGGATTTATTTGTGCCTCTGCTCATAGTGGAGAAGCCACCAAAGATGTTATCAATCATATGTTACATGTCTTCACAGCACTAGGTCAGCCAAAATGTATAAAAACTGATAATGGTCCAGGATATACTAGTAGCAAATTTAGACAATTTTGTTTACAATTAGGAATTAAACACATCACTGGAATATCCTATAACCCTCAAGGCCAAGGTATCATGGAGAGAGCTCACCAAACTTTAAAAAATACTCTTAATAAACTTAGCTCACAAGAGACACTATTTCCCCTTAAGGGAAACCACAAAGCTCTGCTTTCTCACGCCCTATTCGTATTAAATTTTCTGACATTGGACGCTTTTGGAAAATCTGCGGCTGAGCGACACTGGCACCCAGAAACCAAACAAGGATATGTGCAGGCCCTTTGGAAAGATCCAATAACTGGAAAATGGGGCGGTCCTGATCCAGGTATAATCTGGGGAAAAGGGTCTGCATGTATTTATGACTCCAAGGAAAATGGGGCTCGTTGGCTACCAGAAAGACTGATTAAGCCTTACTCTGCACAAATTGCCTCCCTAGACTAAGGAAAAAATAACTGTTATGTCCAGGATACAATCCTGAGACAAAAATTCTCTCTTTTTCTTTCAGAAATGCCTCCAGCTTGGAAAATAAAGGGAGCCACGGACATCTCAATAGCAGGACCTGTTCATTGCGGGCCTTGGAAAACCAACCCCTGCTTCATCATTTGCTTACTACTCTTCCCCCTTCCCCTCTCCTGCATCTCCAAGGAAAGCCCCCATGCTATTAAAAAGCTTACCTGGTAAATTTTCACAGTAACGGGGGAGGAGGTCTGGAGGGTTACTGCAAACCATGCTCCCTATTCCTGGTGGCCATCACTCATTCCTGACTTCTGTCAGCTGGCTGCAGGATTGGATTCTTGGGATATACCTACTATTGGCCAACACCAGTTAAATGGTACAGGAGGTCAAACAATTACAACCTGCAATCAATTTCCTCACAGTCCTAAAACTACTTGGATAAGCCCTTGTGGAACATTCCATGATAATGACCCTGCTGTGATGACTGCCCCAGGCTGTGTTAGTCCTACAGCTTGTTGTAGGTTAGCACAATCTGACTTTTATGTCTGCCCTAAGGATGGTAGAAGCCGAGCCATGGCTGCTAGATGTGGGGGATTCGAGACCTTCTTTTGTGCTTGATGGGGTTATGAAACTACAGGGGCAGCGTACTGAGAACCAACTTCATCTTGGGACCTTATTTCAGTTACAAGGGGATACAGTAAGCCTAGCACAAATAGACATTTTTGCTTTAGCTCCTATACTGGGACAGCCTATAATCCCGGGCTATCATTACCTTTAAACATAACCTTCACCCCTCAGGGTAGGGCAAATCGAGAATGGCCCTCAGGAAAAACATGGGGACTCTGCTGGTATCTTGTTTGCACAGATAAAGGAGTCATTTTCAAGATCTTGCTAACAATAGAAAGCCTGTACCCAAAGTCGGTAGGACCCAATGTAGTTCTCTCTGACCAAAAAGTTCCCTCCAATCATGAAAAGGTGCCATCACCTCCTTCCCCCTCACCTCATCCTTGTCTCTTTCCCTACCATACAAGCACCTTGACTACCATTGTAGACTCCAGTAATGGCACTCTCCTTACTCCTTTTGGAGGAATAGGAGATAGATTGTTTAATTTGATCCAGGGAGATTATCTGGCCCTAAATGCCACAAATCCAAACAGAACCTTGGGTTGCTGGTTCTGCCTTATTATGAAGGAATTGCCTTTCAGTCTACTGCCAATAACAATACCACAGTATGTACCTTTTGATCTACTCCCTGAAACATAATGGTTTGCTGTATGGTCCGTTGATCAGGCCCTGGAACAAAGAGACCTTTTCCTGAACCCTACCTTACCCTAACTTCCTCCTAGTAACTTTCCATACCCCTATCTACTTCTCCTAGCTCCTAGCATATATAAGCCTGACTCCCCTTGCAATAAACGAGACCTTGACGCAACTCAGACTGACTTTGTCTTCCTTTACGCGCCTGGTCTCCTTTCTCTCTCACCCCCATTGATCTTACAGAGGTGCCTCCTCGGGTCTCATCAAATAACCTGGCATGCTGCATGGGTCAAGAAACTGTGCCCAAATTCCCAAATGTGCCAAGCTTGCATTGGAGGTGAAATTGGCTCACTCCTTCTCTAAACCCAAGCATATTGCTAAAACAGAGGTTGAGAAATTCTTTTCTCCCATAAATAGCCCTCTGGTGGGGGAAATAAAGCAATTTTTTTATTTAAAAACTGTTGATTTAAATACAATCTCATTCTAAAAATAAAAATGGGGATATGACATAGATATGATAGGAAGAAAGGGTAGATCATTGAATCTACTTTTAAAGAACAACTTGTTTAAAATGTTTTACATTGCTATAGATTTTGGTTACAGATACAAGTTTAAACTTAATTTTGTAATACTGTATATATATTTCTACTCTTGTTTAAGATACTACATTTATGTAATTCATTTAGACTTTACTGGATAATTAAAAAATACAGATTAATAATTAGTCTTCTATGATAGTCAAACTTATATTCATGTTAACTTTTCTTGGTATACATAGACATATTTCAGCTAGGTGGGTAATCTTCAAATACTTCAAAAACCTACAGAATATGGTATTTAAAATATTTTTAAAATTTGGACATTCTGGACAGTTAGACATGTCTGCTCCTGGCATCAACAAATTATTTAAGAGAGGAGGATGGGCATGGAAGACGCTCCAATGGAGTTTATCTTCCTCTTGGCAAAAATAGCCATTTGGGCAAGAAACTGTTCTTGCCTGGACTAAATGATAAAATATACGACTCGACATGCAGCAAACACAGGAAGGTGACCACTGAATTTTGTTTGGCAAAATGGTACTTTATGTTCCTGGTTCATCAAGGAAACTGCCAGACATTCTACAGGACACAGAGAGAAGTGACTGAGAAGATTGGCATTGGTGGCACATGCCTTTTATGCCAGCACTCAGGAGACAGAGGCAGGTGGATCCCTGTGAGTTCTATGCAAGCTTGTTCTACAGAGTGAGATCCAGGATAGGAAGAAAACTACACAGAGAAACCCTATCTCAAAAATCCAAAAGAAAAAAATGCTAAAATGGCTACACCTAATCATCATAATTGTATACAGGGTGAGTTGGTTATGTATACATTTGTAGATGAACAATTAGGCAAAATAACATTAGTAAATAGAGGTGTTTATTTTGATAGTTTGCAGTGCTGATATTAAATTGAAGGAGCAAAAAGATATGGGAAATAATCTAAATGTACACATGAATAGAATTCTACACTATATCGATAGTGTACAAAAGCATATGTATATGTGTATACAAAAGCATATGTATATGTGTATATATAGATATATATATGCATGAGCAAACTAATACATATACACATATACAATTTACATAAATATTATAATTAATTGAAATGCATCATATTATATGTAGAAAGATATTATGAAAACTTAATTCCTTATACTGTGAATAAGCGTCAGAGTTTTCTCACTCATGTGGCAGCAATTAGTTATTTCTTTGAAATTATGTCCATAGATATGCCTTTAGTGTAACCGTGAAGCTCCACAGACCATTTCAAAAATACACATACACCTCATAATATGATGGAAAGAAGCTCTTTTTGACGTCCATACATATTAATGTCATCATAGAAGACAAATCTGTCTGCTGCTATTTAGAAGATTTGCTGGGATTGACTGCATGTGATAGGACAGAAGTTCATTCTGTGTGTTAGTGGATTAAAATGAGGAAGAAAAAAAATTTCCCTCTCTCAGAAGCTACATACCCTACAAGGGAAAATAGTGAGCAACTTTCAAATGACAGACTCATAGAAAAACAATTTCTTTCCTTCTGCCAAGGTCATAGAGAAATTAACTAAGTCCTAATGACAGAGATATACTAACATATCTGTGCGTCTCATGGACCTCATCAGAGATATACTTCACACAATACTTGGGAAACAACACAATGATGTGCAGGGTGGGTCTTACTACAGAGCCAGAGAGGCTTTTGCATATTGTACTCTGAAGTTTAATGTCTTCTGCAAAACAATGCCTGAGATCCCCACATATTTGTGTTGAAGAGATGGCAGAAGATCCAAAGAGAATCGAGGTGGTTGATGATTCCAATGTACCAACATTTTTCAGTCTCAACTTTACTATAGGACATAGGAATTCAGAGTTGTGGGGGGAGACACAACACAAGATCTGCACTTATTCAATGCATACAAAAATAAATACAAAAGGAAAAAGGAAATCTGGTGTGTTTATTTTTTTCCAGGGAAGTACTGAATACCTCTCTGAAATCAGCAATAAATATTTGATTTCCAACCAGGCTCATGCCCTGTCTGATGTCATATATTGGAATGGCCTAACAAGTAAGAAAAGATTATGTGCAAGAGATTCTGTATACCAGAACACATTGATAAAGCAAAACAAGAATGCAAAGTTGAGCCTGTGAGTACGTATATGGCCACGGGATGATAACAAGTAATTTTTCTGTGCTATACTTTATGATCCATACTTTATTTTCTTGGGTGACAGGTAGGGTAGTATCTACATATATTACTAATCGATATTTTCAGTGACTCTAAAGATCACAAAGGAATGTACAGTGCCATAGGCATGCCCAAAATAAATCTCCCAGTGCAGAGAAAAGAGCAGTTGGGGGGCCCTCAGCCATTGGTTCATAGTTCATGTGTTTCCATTCATTTGGCTATTTGTCCCTGTGCTTTATCCAACCTTGGTCTCAACAATTCTCTCTCATATAAACCCTCCTCATTCTCGCTAATTGGACTCCTAGAGATCCATCCGGAGCTTAGCCATGGATCCCTGTATCCATACCCCTCAATCATTGCATGAGGTTTCCAGCACGACAATTAGGGTGTTTGGCAATCCCATCACCAGACTGGCTCAGTTCGGGCTGTCTCTTGACCATTGCCAGCAGTCTATTGTGGGGGTATCTTTGTGGGTATCTGTGGGCCTCTCTAGCACTTTGCTTCTTCCTATTCTCATGTGCTCTTCATTTATCATGGTCTCCTATTCCTTGTTCTCTCTCTCTGTTGTTGATCCAGCTGGGATCTCCCACTCCCCCAAGCTCTCTTTCCCTCGACCCTCGCCCTTTATTTCTCCCACTCATAGGAGGATACTGGATGTTGAACAAGGATGACTGGACTGCTACTCACATCACCAGGGAGGCTACCTGGAAAACAGAACTTCAAGAAAGACACAGAGATCACCCAGTGACGGAGAAATGGATGAGATCTTCTAGACATGCTTTTAATATCATACTGTCCCATGAAGCTATGTGGAAAGACCACAGACTCCTTAGAGAAAAGGTAGGATTCAAATCTAAACCAGGCCATATAATGGCCATGCTCAAAGCCTTCCATCTCCCAAAAGCTATAAGAAGCATTCACTGTCAGTCTAAGCACTTCAACAATTCCATCATCTCTAAGAGAATAAACCAGGCTGACAAGGTAGCTAGGAGAGTGGCCCTTAAGGGCCCAGAATTGCCACTTTCATCACACGGAATCCATACAAGCAGCCCACATCATTACAGTTAACTCCTGACACTAGGCTAATTCTGTCCTATCCATATCAGCTCTTTCATGCTAACAGTCATGCCCTGTCTCAATTCATAAAAGCCCACCTACAGCCTACCTCTGAGGACTTACAGTTCTAAGAACTATTAATGCCTCCTGTGAAATTTACCAAAAGTCAAATCTCAATTCCAAATATTGGAGCCAAACTTTTTCCACCCAATAGGCTAGAGGTTGCTTTACAGGAACTGACTGGAAGCTTGATTTTAATCTTAGGCTCAATGTCCGACGAATTGAGTATCTCTTCATGGTCTTGAACTCATTTTCAAGTAGGTAGAGGCATTTCTGGTTTCTAATAAATGGCCTCAGGCTATCTCTGTCCTCCTCCTCTGGGAGATAATCCTCTTATTTGGGAACTCTGCCTTTCCTCAGTCTCATAATTGTCTGGAATTCACCTCCAAGATTTACCAGATCAAATCTAAAACTCTTAATGTACCATGGCATTTTCATATCACCTACCATCCTAAGTCCTCAGGGAAGTTAAAGCTTACCAACTGGTATTCAAAAAATATTCTTATTAAGATACCAGAGCAACTTCATACTGACTGATTGAATTTATTGTCTCTAGCTATTTTCAGGCTCTGAGCACTTTCCAAGCAAGCCCTTTCAATCCCACCATTTGAAGTCATGTGTGGGAGACCAGCTCTAAATGCTGGCCTCCTATCCAAACCATCACGTCTAACTGATCACCTGCTCACTCCTCTACTCTATCATGTCTGCTGTCTCCCTTTGAATTTTGCTGACCCTCCTTACCTCAGCGATGTGATAATCCATGCACACCCTAAATCCACATTGAGGATCAGGCCTTCATTCCCCTGCAGGCCAGCAATCCTCATCACTTTCCCCTAAATGGTAGGTATCCTTCAAGGTAATTCCCACAGCTGGGAAGCTTGAGGGCTTTGCTCACTGAATACATCTCCACAACCTGAAACCTTTTATCCTGCCCTCACCAAGAGAAATTTTTCATCATACACAGTGAAACAAACAGGCCCCTGTTCTCTTAAATTCCAGAGGACATCAGAATTAATGCCTTGTAAATAAATCCAGAAAAATGAGGATTTATTCCACAACTGTACTCAATCCCTCTGGATTGGGATAACCATATATATTTTTTTCTTCTTCCTGATTCTGTCTTCAAGTTCTCCTGTACCTACTGACATATCCTGCTTCATCAATTATTGTCTGTGAGTCTAATAAAACTTTCAAATTTCTAGTGTAAACTGTTGTGGATATCGCTATATATACATAAAATGAGAAGATGTTAACTTGTAAGCCATGTGCCACGTGGCAACATACAGATTCCTAGAAATGGATTAATTTAAGATATAAGATCATCTAACTAGAAGCCTGCCACGGCCATACAGTTCATGAAAATATTACTCTCTGTGTGTTTACTTGGTTGGGTCTGAGCAGTTGTGGGACTGGTGCTGAGAAAGATTTTTCTTGACTGTGGGCCAGGCTGGACCAGGAAAACTCCAGCTACAATTGGCACCCAATAGCTTGCCAAGGATTTCCCCCAAAACCTGAGAAAAGAGATTCTAAAATGGAGCTAAAAACAGCTTCCTAGTTGTCTCTCTCAAGTTAGTGGCAGCCTGCTTGTTTGAGGTACTCCATGGTGGGTTTGTGTCTTGCATTTGGGCTTGACCTAAGCTATGTTACACAGAGGTGTCTCCAAGCTACAAACTGTGCTGTGTATTGGATGTAGTTTTTCCTAGTTAAAAAACAAAATAGTAAGATGTTTCTGCACTACACGCTGATTTGATAAGAGCATAGATCCACTGTTTCTAAGAGTTGATGGCTCCCAGAGCTCACATTAAACTACCACTGCAATGTTGAAAAGCTGAGATGGGCCGAGCCAGCAACCACAGTGCTGTTTCTGTCTTAGAATGCTGCAGTTTAAAGCAATAAGTTCACATATAGACAGATTTGAGTTACAATGTGTATAAAAAATGTATGCAGGCTTGGAAAAAGAGAAAAAGAAATATATACAGTTATATAAAGAAGTGGATAGTTTTTAAAAATAAAGTCTTTAAAGAGACAGTAATAGTTGTATAAAAAATAAGCCATGTAAAGAGGGATATTACACAGAGAATCTGGATTATGTTGTCTTTGGGATTTTTAACTGCAGAAAAACATTTGATTGTAAAAGCTGTGGAGTTAGGCCAATATGTATATTTTAAAGGTACCTTGACTTCAAAATTTGGATGTTAGGATGTGTTGCTTTAAAAAGGAGGCTCTGGTTTTGTTTCCACAGAAAGCAAGAGGGTATGGATTTGTTTCAAAATAAAATACACCAGGTTTGACCAGCCAAGACCCCAGAAAAGGTCTCTGATGACCCCATGGCCCAGATGATCCAATTTCCAGAATGGTTTTAAGGCAACTGGCTCAGACAATACACCCTCACAGATACTCCATAATCCTAAAATTTTCTTTGTGTCCCCATAAGATACAGTGCCCCCCCCAAGCACGAAGTAATAAGAGAAGCTATGCCCAAATTCCCAAAAATACCAAGCTGGCTTTGGAGATGGAATTGGCTCATTACTTCCCAAATCCAAACATATTGCAAAAAAAAAAGGTTGAGAGATTCATTTGTCCCATATCAGAATAGCCCTCTGGTGTGGGACAGAAAAAAAAAACAATATTTTTATTCAAAATCAAGTGGATTATAAATGTGATCTCTTTCTAAAGAAGAAAAGAGGATATAATATAGATATGATAAAATGAAAGGGTAGGTTATTGAATCTACTTTTAAAGAGCAAGGAGTTGTTTGAAATGTTTTACATCAGTATAAATTTTAGTTTATTGATACAAATTTAGAGTTGATTTTGTTATACTGTATATAAACATATTTCTTCTCTCTTTTGAGGTATTATGTTTATGTAAATCATTTAGATTGTAATGGAAAATTAAAAAATACAGATTAATAATTTGTCTTCTATGATAGTCAAACTTATAGTCATGTTGTTTTCAAGGTATACATAGATATATTACAGATAGATAGGTAATCTTCAAATACTTCAAAAACCTACAGAATATGGCATCTAAAAATTTTAAAAATTAGACTTTCTGGACAGTGAGACATGTCTGCTCCTGGCAGCAGTGATTTATTTCAGAGAGGAGGATCAGCATTGAAGACTTCTATATGTAGTTTATCTTCTTCTTGGCAAAAATAGCACTTTGGGAAAAAAACTGTTCTTGCTTGGACTGCTTGATCAACTGGATATACAGGGCCCATAGGAAAATGAAAAATGTGTGTTTATTATTATCAAATGAGTATTGAATGCCTGTCTGCCATCATCAATCACCAATTGACTTCCAATCAAGTTAATGCCCTCTCTTTTATAATGTATAGAAATGGACTGAGAATAAGGAAAAAAAATCACATACAAGAGACTCTTTATGCAAGAACACAGAGATAATGCAAACCAAGAATGCAAAGTTGATACTGTGAATACCTAAAAAGCATATTTTCAGTGCCTCTATGGATCATGAATAAAACTACAGTGTCATAGACATTCCCACATTAAATCTCCCAGGGTAGAGGAAATAGCAGGATTTCACTAGTCTCTGCCAGATACTAAAGCATCAAGAAAATCAACTTCCTTGCCCATAGAGAAGGACATCAAGACTGGCACAGGGATGCTATATCCTTAAAGAAAGCAGTAGCTTCAGAAGAAGGGAAGAGCAGGACTCCCCTAGCCTATGCCAGATCGTAAAGCCTGAAGTGAATTCAAATGGAGACTGGGAGATCATATCTTTAAAGAGAAGCCATAGCTGCAGAAGCAGGAATCTGCTTGCTGCACATTTGACAGGATCAGGTGACTCAGATCTGTAATGCTTGAATCAAACAATCCTTGATTTGGTAATGTCCTCGCGATATGTCTCCGCTTGTATTACAGGAGGAATCTGCGTTGTGGGCACCAAATAAAAATCGGATTTTACTGTGCTCATAAGCAACTGAGACGCAAATTATACCCACAGGCTGGCTGGTGAGAAGCTGCTCTGCCGATAATTTTCTTAGCTCTTCTTGCTTCTGATGGAGGAGGGTGTGCATTCAAATTTTGTTTGGAATGGGAACCTGTTAGAGCCTATTTAGGCTTTACCAAGCAGGTCTCCTTAGAGAGGATGATTGGACCATGTGTCTGAGATGACCAGCACCTGTCTGTGCTGAGGGGTTGTCTTTTCTTCACCCCTTGGCATTGCTTTAACTACCCAAGGGCAGAGACAGTAGATGCTGGATGGATTAGGATACAGGCACTCTCAAAGCTATCCTGTACTTTCTATGTGTTTCTCCCTCCTAAATCCTTCTAAATCATATTTCATGCTGCTTCTACTCAAGAATTTCTGGGGAAATGAGGGGGTGGGACATGGAACAACACACAGGAAACAATATGGAAAGTGAACTCATTTCCACCAATGGAAAGCAAATCCTGGGATACTCTTCGAGATCTCCTTCAGAGCTGCTGAGTCATTTCACACACACCCCTACTATATGTGTGCTGCAGCCCAAACAACGAAACTGAAAGTGGATGACAGGAAATGATGTAATAAATTTTAGGCCTAGAATTCAATTCTCAAAGAGAAGAACATCTCATGGAAACTAGATGATCATGTACATGGTACTTGGCCCTGTTTCCTGGATATCTACCTGAAAGCCTCACTTTCCACCTGCCGATGGCTTATTGTGATTCTGGACTGCAAATTTTACCTTTCAGATAACTGTTATCGATACGCCATTTTAGATTCTCCAAGTGCACATATTTGTGGAATCTGATTCTTGAAATTTTCATAGAGTCCCAGGTGGCTAAGTGAGAATTGTCACTGACACAGTCATTTTCTTAATGGGTCCTCTAAGGGAGCATATAATCAAAACATCACTGGTTTCTATCAGGTATTAAGGCTGAAGCAGTGGATTAAGAGGCAGGAGGACATTTCCGGCAACGCAAGCAGGTGCAGGTAACTCAGAGAAGGAGTGTGGGCAATACCACCAAACCGTGTTTCTACTGCCTCTGTCTGCAGCTGTTCTCTGGGACAGTTATCCTTTTCTTGTGTTATTTCCAGTCAGGCTTTGGCTAAATCCAGCTATGAGCTGGAATTTAGCCAGGAGCCTGGCTATTGAAACTGTGGACGGCAAGCTCTTTTATTCCATCTCTCTGACTCATATTCAAATACACAACCAATAAGAAGAGAGCTGTCTGAAGTAGAAGGGGGAGGAAATGACAGCAATGGGTTTGGAGATCTCCATTAGAGCTGTGACTCATCTGCCTCTCCCTCCTTCCTGTATGATGTAAAGGAGAAGGGAAACTGAAAAGGGAACACAGGGTAAAATGAAATTACCATGGATACTCACTCCAACTAACAGTAAACTACTGGCTTAAGGTCTCTTGTGGTGTTATGTGTACCAGCCACCCCCTAATTACATGACTGTGCATCCTCTGTCCATCACTCAGTAAGACAGCTTAGGCATCCCAGGGCCTTGCCTACTAACTTACACTATGGTATATAATTATGTGTCCTGCATGCAGCTTGATTACATAGTCTATGTTCCTGCATGGCATAGCTATATGAGACATAATTAAGCCAGCAAACAAGACTGTCAAATCTAGCACAGGCTATCTGACCAGCTACATGAAGGCCTCCAGGTTCCTGTTTAAAAATTTGTAGAAAAGGCCATTGGGCTTGAGCCAAACCCTGTCACATGTAGGACACCTGGGCCTCATCTAAAACGCTTTTGATGTAGACATAGGTTAGTTGACTGACCCTGTGTAACTCATGACATGGGGACATCAATTGAACTCCAATATACAGGAAATCTCCTACCCTCGGTAATGGAGGATTGAAGTTATCCATGTCCTTACCCAACATCAATCATGTCATACCAAAACCTTGAATTGCCAATATTGTATCGGGATGATCTATTTCCCTCCTTTGGACACTGGAGGCCCTTACTGCATCCTTTGGGAGTTTTGAGGTTTTACCTGTCATTCCAATCTCCCTGTTGTCTGCATAGAGCAACACCCTAACTTATCTCACCAAACCCCATGCCCTAAATGTATGTTCATTCTTACACACAGTTTTGTACGTGAAAACCTGAACTGTGTGCCTAATGGAATAAAATTTTTTAGCTAAGGCACTAGCTTCTAGTTCGTTTGTGTCCACATTTCCCTATCACAGATTTGTCAGCATCTCCTCTCCTCCTCCTTCTTAGCACTCAGTCCACTATCTTTGACATGACATTTTCCTTTCAAACTCTCATATGAACACCATAGTCTTGGATGGCCAGAACCCTTCTGTTGCTAGAATCCATCACTCTATTGTTATCCAGTTCCAGCACCCTACCTGGTACATCACTCAAATTCAGTACACTCTATCACTCCAGAGCCTTAGAGGACTTAAGCCTATCATCCCTGAACTTCTCAGAAAGATGCTCCTTCATCCAAATTCTTCTCCTTTTAACACCTCTATACTTAGTGTTAAGTCTCATTAAATAAAAAATACAGTGCCAATTATAGGGATGAAGACTTAGAGATCAGGGAAATTGAACAAGTCACACACAAACCTTTCCTCACCAACACTGCAGCTTCCAAATGCAAGCTACTTGCAGTCTTCCACATGCTATTATTGCCTTGCTTTTATGTCATTTGATTGGCTATATTAGACAAGCCATCTCATTTTTATATTTTATGTCTGTACAGAATTTCAGGTTTTTATGTTTTGTACTGGCCTTATAGGAATGTGTCACCATGCTTTGCTCTGTTCCCTAGTCTGGCCTTGAACACACAGAGACCCTGTCTGATAAGTGATCTGATTGAGGGTGTGTGCTGCCTGAAATTTTGTTTACTTAAAATTGCTGGTCTTTCCTGCCTGATCACCAGCAAACATTAATAAAGCATAAATAAAAAAATCACTACATTTCAGCACAAGTAAAATATCACTGCACCTGCAAGTCATTAGATCTTCAGTGGCCCTCTCAATCCTGTAATGCCTGGTCTTTACAGAAATCTTTACACTATCCCTTCAGAAACCACACATTTCTCAGTTCTATATCTCAAGGATACCTTCTTTTCTATACGTCTCAGCCCTCTGTCTCAAAATATCTTTTTCTTATCCTGGATAGACATAGGTACTTACCTGTACATGTAGGTAACATGGACTGTCTTGACACATATATTCATGGACATCTCACAACTATTTCATCAATCCCCAGCTTCTGGCTTGCTCTCCTTCTCCTTCTTTGGCTTTAACTTTTACAATTAATAGATATCATACTACTCTGAGGCCCATAAGTATAAGTTAGTCAAATTAACACCTCTTATTTTCTAAATTTTTTTGTACAGCTGGAGGTATGGAGTCTCAATTTCCAAAATGGAGCTCTCCACTCCTCAGATCACCTATTTGGGTGTAAACAATACCACACCATACTAGGCTATAGCTTCAGAAAAAAAGCATCTAATTCAGTCATTTGCAGGCTGCTCTACTAAACGGGATATTCTATTTTTTCTAGAAACAGGTGAGTCCCTTAAAATCTGCCTTCAATGTTTTTATTTTCCTGGCTCACACCTTATATCAGGCAGCTCTGGGATCCTGCATTAATCCCTCATTCACCCCATTATTAATCTTTTCCAGAAATTCTAATAGGCTCTGCTTCAGGACTCTGCACTACACCTCCCTGGACAACTTATCCCTTCTCCGTCAATATAACAGAAAGGAAGTGATATGCCCTTGGGACTCTAGGACACCTGCAGGGACCCTCCATTGCACCTGTAGCATAAATGTCAGAAAACTACACCTCATCACACAGGGAGGGTCACCAATAATATGGGATTTGGGGACTGTTAATCTCCTTAATAGTAAATTACAGAAAGTAAACTTTGGGTCACCTAATACGTTGTCTTCTCACCCAAACTTCTCTCATCTTTTAATTTATAAAGTCTTACAAACTTTTTCTACTTCCTGAGTTTTGTCTCTCCAAGTGTTATTACTGGAAGAATCCACACTTACTTTCCAGACTTGCTCACTTCTTAATACTTCAATCATCCTTCCTCAAACTAGTGCTGACTATCCCACATCTCACTACTGCACTGAAATCCTAAAGGAAATTTTGCCTAATCCTTCACACATATAGGAGTGCACCTTGCCTCAGGCCACTTATACCTGGTACACAGATGGCTGCTCCTTTTTACATGATGGGACCCGTAAAGCAGAATATGCCATAGTGTCAGATACTGGGGTGGTAGAATCAAAGATATACACTACTAACCAACAGGCTGAGATAATGTCTCTCACCTGTACCTTCCAATTGGCACAGGGGCAATTCCTAAAGGTTAAACATATTCCACATATGCTTTTTATTTTTGTTTTGTAACACAAATAAATCTGTGTACTTTTGGTGCCTGTCCTGAATCTCGCTCTGTAGACCACGCTTGCTTTGAACTCACAGACATCTGCCTGGGTCTGACTCCCAAGTGCTGGTATTAAAGGTATGTGCCACCATCACCGGCTTCCAAATATACTTTTCATATCCTCCTGCCCCACACTCATATCTGGAAAAGGCATGGGCTTCTCACAGCAAAAGGACAATTCATAACTAACTCAGGCCGAATAATGGTCATGATAAAAGCTTCCTATTTCCCAAATGTAATAGGAATTATTCACTCTCACTCTCATCAGATTGACAGCTCTATCATCTCTAAGGGAAATAACAGTATCAACCTGGCATCTAGGACAGAGGCAGTCTAGAGCCCTGACTTATGTCCTTCACCACAGGCAATACATATAGTTCAACTCACATCCTCAAAGTCATCTCCTGTCACTATGCCTATTCTATCCTATCTACACCAGCTCTTTCACCCCAATAATCTTGCTCTGTCTCAGTTTATTGAAGGGAACCTACAGCCTACCTGCTGCTATAGGATGGTCTGTATGTCAAGTGTGTTGCTGATTGGTCAATAAATAAATCACTGATTGGTCAGTGGACATGCAGGAAGTATAGGCGGGACAAGGAAGAGAATAAAGCTGGGAAGTGAAAGGCTGAGTCAGAGAGACACTGCCAGCGGCCACGATGAGAAACAGCATGTGAAGGTGCTGGTAAGCCACGAGCCACGTGGCAAGGTATAGATTTATAGAAATGGATTAATTTATGTTGTAAGAACAGTTAGTAAGAAGCCTGCCAGGGCCATACAGTTTGTAACCAATATAAGTCTCTGTGTTTACTTGGTCAGGTCTGAGCGGCTCTGGAACTGGCAGGTGAGAGAGATTTGTCCTGATTGTGGGCAAGGCAGGAAAACTCTAGCTACAACCTGCTGTGGGATGTTCTGTATGCTCTCAATGTGTTGCTGTGATTGGTTAATAAATAAAGTGCTGAATGACCAGTAGTTAGGTAGGAAGTATAGACAAGACAAAGAGAGAGAAGAATTTGTGGAAGTGGAAGGCTGAGTGAGGGAGAAGCTTCCAGAATCCATGTTGAGAAAAAACATGTAGTGATACTATTGAACCATGAGTTACATGGCAACTTATAGATTAATAGAAATGGGTTAATTTAAGATATAAGAATAGCTAACAAGAAGCATGAGCCATTAGGCCATATAGTTTGTAAATAATATAAGTCTCAGGGTGTTTGCTTGGTTCTGAGTGCCATGGGATCTGGGAACCAACAGGATAATTTCAGCTACACCTAACTCTGAGGAGTTACAGTCCTTAAAATCTATTACTGGCTACTGTAAAAGTTGTCAGAAGACAGAATATAGTTCCACATTTTGGAGTCAAACTTTGCACTCCAACCAGGTTAGAGAGTACCTTCCAAGGCCTGACTGGCAGCTCAATTTTACTCATATGCCCACAGTCAGAAATTAAATGTCTCCTCATGGTCATGGACTCATTTTCAGGTTGTGTAGAGATATTTCTTGTTTCTATTAAGTGGTGTCAGACAGGCCCTGACCTCCTTCCCCAGGATTTGGGATCCCTGCATTTCTTCAGTCTGATATTATTCTGGAGTTCACCTTCCAGATTTTCCCAGACCTATCTAATCTTCTAATATACCTTGATATTTTGATATCCCTTACCATCATAAGTCCTCAGGGAAGGTACAGTATACCAATAAACTTTAAACAACAATCTTATAAGATGCCAATGGAAATTCACCCTGACTTGGTGAAATTATTGTTTCTAGCTCATTTCATGCTCTGGACGCTTCCCAAGCAAGCCCTATCAATCCCAACATTTGAATTCATGCATGGATTACTAGCTCTAACCCCTGGCCTCTGATCCAACTTTTACCTCTCCCTGATCACCTCCTTACTCCTCTACTCTTTCACCTAGCATATTCCACATGGCCATGGAGATAGTAGACCCAAAAGAGAACATTCATTTGCAACTTCATTGAAAGCATATAATTTCATACTGTCTTGCAACTCTTTATCCTTGCAGATATGAGCAACATTGACTGTGACTGTCATAGAAAAGCATATTTTACATTAGTATTACACAATATCACAACTGCTCAAATGGTAAAGTCCTTAAGGTGCCAGGCAATTGTGTGACATGTCTTTAATCCCAGCACTCGTGAGACAGAGGTAGGCAGATCTCTGTGAATTCTATTCAATCCTGGTCTACAGAGTGAGATCCAGGACAGGAAAAAAAAACTACACAGAGAAACCCTATCTCAAAAATCCAAAAGAAAAAAAAAAGGCCTGAAGGACCAAACTTAATCTCCATATTCTGTATGCAGTGTGAGTTAGTTATGTATACATTTGTAGATGAACAATTAGGTAAAATAACATTAGTAAAGAGGTGTTTATTTTGATAGTTTGCAGTGCAGAAATTAAACTGAAGGAGCAAAAAGATATGGGAAATAATCTAAATGTGTGCACAAATAGAATTCTAAACTGTGTGAAGATAGTGTACTAATGCATACGTATCTGTGTATATGTATATATATATATATATATATATATATATATATATATATATATATATGCATGAGCAAACACATAAATATACACATATACAATTTATATAAATATTATAATTGATTGAAATGCATCATAAAATATGTAGAGATATATTATGAAAATTTAATTCCTTATACTGTGAATAAGTGTCAGAGATTTCTCACTCATGGGGCAGCAATTTTCTATTTCTTTGAAATTATGTCCAAAGATATGCCTTTAGTGTAACTACGAAGCTCCACAGACCATTTCAAAAATATACTTACACCACATAATATGATGGAAAGAAGCTCTTTTTGACGTCCCTACATATTAATGTCATCATAGAAGACAAATCCATCTGATGTTATTTAGAAGATTGGCTGGGATTGATTGCATGTGATAGGACAGAAGTTCATTCTGTGTGTTAGTGGATTAAAATGAGGAAGAAAAAATTCCCACATTCAGAAGCTACATATACTAAAAGGGAAAATAGTGAGCAACTTTCAAATGACAGACACACATAAAAACTATTTCTTTCTTTCTGCCAAGGTTATAGAGAAATTAACTAAGTCCTAATGACAGGGATATACTAACATATCTGTGCATCACTTGGCCCTAATCAGAGATGTTATTTCAGGCAATAGTTGGGAAACAACACAATGAAGTGCAGGGTGGGTCTTACCTATAGAGCCAGAGAGGCTTTTGGGTATTATGTTCTGGAGTTTACTATCTTCTGCAAAAGAATACCTGAGATGGTATTCTTTTTTTTTTTTTGTGTTGAAGAGATGGCAGAAAGATCCAAACAGAATTGCTGTGGGATGGTCTGTATGTCAAGTGTGTTGCTGATTGGTCAGTAAATAAATCACTGATTGGCCATTGGCTAGGCAGGAAGTATAGGCGGGACAAGGAAAAGAATTCTGGGAAGTGGAAGGCGGAGAGAGAGACATTGCCAGCCGCCATCAGGACAAGGAAGATGTAAGGTACCAGTAAGCCATGAGCCATGTGGCAAAGTAAAGATTAATAGAAATGGGCTAAATATAAGAGTAAGAGCTAGACAGTGACAGGCCTGAGCTAATGGCCAAGCAGTTTAAATAATGTAAGAGTTTGTATGTTTATTTTATAAGTGGGCTCTGGGACTGGTGGGACTTGGTGGCGGGAGCTGGAGAGAAATTCTCCAGCTACAAATGGCGCCCAACGTGGGGCAAGAGTTTCCACCTAAAAACTTAAAAAAAAGATTCTAAAACGGACCTAAAAACAGCTTCCTAATTGTCTCTCTCAAATAAGCGGCAGCTGCCGGTTTGAGCTACTGGCGGGTTCCTAATATGCGCTCTCGACCTGCAATATGATGGGAATGAGGCCTCTGCAAGTAGCACATTAAACTATGATGGATTTAGCCTTTGCTAATACAAAACAAAAAAAGAGGTTTCTGGGCTACACGCTACTTTGGTAAAAATGTAGACCCACTATTTCTGAGAGTTACGGCTCCCAGAGCTGGCGAAAAGCGGACCACCGCCATGTTGGGAAGCTAAAATGGGCAGAGCCAGCAGCCACTGCGCCGTTTCAGGCTTAGAAGGCTGCAGTTTAAAAGAAATAGGCTCAAGCTAATATAAAAAAATAAGCCACGTAAAGATGACTATCACACAGAGAATCTGGATTATGTTCTCTTTGATATTCGTAACTACAGAAAAACATTTGATTATAAAAGCTGTTGAGTTATGCCAAAATATATATTTTAAAGATACCTTGACTTCAAAATTTGGATATAAGGATATGTTGCTTTGGAAAAGAGTCTCTGCTCTTGTTTCCACAGAAAGCCAGAGACTATAGATTTGTTCCAGATTAAGATACATCAGGTTTGACCAGCTAAGACCCCCTGAAAGGTCTCCAATGACACCATGGCCCAGATGATTCAACATCCAGAATGGTTTCAAGTCAACTGGCTCAGATATACAGCTTCACGGACTACTCCATGATCCTAAAATTTTCTTTCTGTCTCCAGAAGATACAGCGCCCCCCTCCAGCAGGAAGTACTAGGGAAGCTACACCCAAATTCCCAAATATACCAAGCTGGCTTTAGAGATGGAATTGGCTCACTCCCCCTCTAAACCCAGACATATTGCTCAAAAAAAACAAAAAATGGTTAAGAGATTCTTGTGTCCCAAATCAGAAGAGCCCTCTGGTGTGGGACAGAGAAAAAACAATATTTTTATTTAAATCAGGTTGATTATAAATACAATCTCTTTCTAAAACAAAAAGGGGGATAGTTTAGATATGATAGGATGAAAGGGTAGATTAATGAACCTACTTTGAAAGAGTAACAACTTGTTTAAAATGTTTTACATTGCTATAGATTTTAGTTTATTGATACAAATTTAAACTTAATTTTGTTATACTGTATATATATATTTCTATTCTTGTTTGAGGTATTATGTTTATGTAACTCATTTAAAATTGTAATGGATAATTAAAAAATAGATTAATAGTTAGTCATCTATGATAATATTTGTAGCCATGTTAGTTAAGTCTTCTAGGTATACATAGTTATATTTCAGATAGATAGGTAGTCTTCAAACACTTCAAAGACCTACAGAATATGGCATTTAAAATGTTTTAAAAATTTAGACTTTCTGGACAATGAGACATGTCTGCTCCTGACAGCACCGATTTACTTCAGAGAGGAGGATGGACATCAAAGACACTCCATACGGAGTTTATCTTCACCTTGACAAAAATAGCCATTTGGGCAAGAAACTGTTCTTGCCTGGACTGCCTGATCAACTGGACATGCAGGACCCATACAAAGATGACCACTGAACTTTGCTTGACAAAATGGTCCTTCAGGTTCCTGCTTTGCAGAGAAAACTGCCAGACATTCTACAGGACACAGAGAAAAATGAATAAGAGACTCTAGGCCTGTGGGCTGAAGACAGATGCCCCAACTTTACAAGAGAACTTTGAATGACTGTCCAAGCTGCCAGCTGTCTCTGTCTACCCTACAAGACTCCTAAAAGTTGCTTATATCCTTCTCCATTTCTCAGATAGTAATATATCCTTCTGAGGTCTTTGATGTGGTTAAAGACTAGATACTTACAATTTTCCTTAGTTATAATAAAAGATAAGTTAGATATAAAACCTTAAACTTACAAATAGAAGATAGATAGGATCTCTTCTTTAATATTGTAACTATAATTCTTGCTTGATAATTGTTTTGTTATATATAATTTTACTATATTAAAGTTAAAACCTTCCTTTTTAAGAAAAGAAAAGGGGAAGTGCTGTGGGATGGTCTGTATGTCAAGTGTGTTGCTGATTGGTCAGTAAATAAATCACTGATTGGCCATTGGCTAGGCAGGAAGTATAGGCGGGACAAGGAAAAGAATTCTGGGAAGTGGAAGGCGGAGAGAGAGACACTGCCAGCCGCCATCAGGACAAGGAAGATGTAAGGTACCAGTAAGCCATGAGCCATGTGGCAAAGTAAAGATTAATAGAAATGGGCTAAATATAAGAGTAAGAGCTAGACAGTGACAGGCCTGAGCTAATGGCCAAGCAGTTTAAATAATGTAAGAGTTTGTATGTTTATTTTATAAGTGGGCTCTGGGACTGGCAGGACTTGGTGGCGGGAGCTGGAGAGAAATTCTCCAGCTACACAGAATCAGAGGTGGTTGATTATTCCAATGTACCAATATTTTCCAGTCTAATCTTTACTATAGGACATGGAATTCAGAGTTGTGGGTGGAGACACAAGATAAGATCTGCACTTATTCAATGCATACAAAAATAAATACGAAAGTAAAAAGGAAATATGTTGTGTTTATTATTTTCCAGGAAAGTACTGAATAAATATCTAAAATCAGAAATAAATATTTGATTTCCACCCAGGCTCATGCCCTGTCTGATGTCATATATTGGAATGGCCTAACAAGTAAGAAAAGATTATGTACAAGAGATTCTGCATGCCAGAACACAGTAATAAAGCAAAACAAGAATGACAAGTTGAGCCTGTGAGAACACATGTGGCAACATGATGATATGAAGTAATTTTCCTGTGCTATACTTTATGATCTATACTTTATTTTCTTGGGTGATAGGTAGAGTAGTGTCTACAAATATTACTCATTGATATTTTCAGTGACTCTGAAGATCATGAAGGAATGTACAGTGCCATCATAGGCATCCCCACAATAAATCTCCCAGGGTAGAGGAAAGAGCAGGATTTCACTAGTCTCTGCCAGATACTAAAGCCTCAAGAAAATGATCTTCCTTGCCCATAGAGCAGCACTTCAAGCCTGACACACAGATGTCATGTGCTTAAGGGAAGAAATAACTTCAGAAGAAGAAAAGGGAAGGATTCCACTAGTCTCTGCCAAATAGGAACATATCAAGTGAATTCAAACTAACAGAGGGAGGCCACATCTTTAAAGACAAGCAGTATATGCAGAAGCAGGATCTGCTTGCTGCACATTTGACAGGATTAGGTGACTCAGGGCTGTAATGGTGGGAATCAAACAATGTCTGACTCTGTAAATTTCCAAGGGCTCTGTCTCTTGTGCATGTTAGGATCAATCATCTTTGTCTGGGTCAATGTGCAATAGGGTTTTGGTTATACCCATGAGCAACTGAGATCCCAATATAGGCAGATCCTCACAGGTAAGACCATGCTCTGGGCCGGGCGGTGGTGGCACACGCCTTTAATCCCAGCACTCAGGAGGCAGAGCCAGGCAGATCTCTGTGAGTTCGAGGCCAGCCTGGGCTACCAAGTGAGTTCCAGGAAAAGGCACAAAGCTACACAGAGAAACCCTGTCTCGAAAAAAAAAAAAAAAAAGAACGTGCTCTGCTGACAACTGTATTAGCTCTCCTTGCCTCTGATGTAGAGGTGTGTGCTTTCCATTTGTGTCTGGAATAGGAAACTGTTAGGGCCCATTTACCCAGGAGGTCTGCATAGAGAGGATGATGGGACCATGGGCCTGAGTGCAGGTGTCTAAGATTGTATACAATGTGCTGTCCTGGGGGGAGGTCTTTTCCTCCCCCCCTCGGCATTTCTTTAAATACCCTATGCCACATGGATTTAAATCCAGGCAATCTGGAGGCTAATCTGTTATTTTTATCTGTTACTCCCCCCCCTTATCATTCTACCTAATATTTCCTGGTGCTTCTAAGCAAGAGTTCTTGGGGAAATGTGGGACTCAGGAATGCCACTTGCATAGGAACCAATCCGGAGAATGATCTCAAATCAACCAATGGAAAGCAAATCCTGTGGTACTCTTTGAGATCTGCTTCAGAGCTGCTGAGTCATTTCACCCTCTCAAGTAAATGTGTGCTGCAGCTATAAAAACGAAACTGAAAATGGATGACTGGAAAAAACGTAATGTAGCCTAGGAGCACAATACCATTCCCAAATGGCATCCCGTGGTAAGTAGGGAGTGATCATGCTTCCAGCTACTTGGCCCTGGATGTCTACTTGAAAGCCTTGTTTCCACCTGCTGATGGCTGATTGTGATTTCGGGCTGTCAATTGTACCTTTCAGGTAACAGATTCTGATATGCCATTGTAGATTCCCCAAAAGCACTTTATGTAGAATTTGACACTTGATATTTTCACAGAATCCCAGGTGGCTGTGAGAATACTCCCTGACTCAGTCATTTTTTTAATGGGTCTACTGCGGGAGCATATGATCAATATATCCCTGTTTTATGTCAGGTATTCTTCCCAACATAAATCTTCTTTGCCAACAATGTGATAATGCAGAATGCAAGACTGAGGCAGAGATCACAGATACTAAGGCTGAAGCAGTGGCTTTAGAGACAGGAGCACATTTCCTGCACAGCAAACAGGTGCAGGTGACTCAGAGCAGGAGTGTGGGAAACCCTACCAAATCCCTGCCCATCTTAGGTATATATTTCCTTTGTCTTTTGCTGCTCTCTGGGAGAGTATTCATTCTCTGGAGTTGTTTTAAGGCAAGTTCCTGCCTAATTCCAGCTGCAAGCTGGAATTTAGCCAGGAACCTGGCTGGTAAAACCCCTCAGTGCAGGCATTTTTATTTGATCAGACTGCCTCCTATTTGAATAGACATAGATTAGGAACCAATAAGGAGTGAGATCTGAAACCCAGGAATAGAAAGCAAATGACATCAGTGAATTTAGAGATCTCCAACAGAGCTGCTGACTCATTTATCACCCCCCCCCTCGTGTGTTCTTAAAGAAGCACAGAAACTGAAAAGGGGGCAGAGGATAAAACATAATTTAACCAGGGCTCTGATTCCAACTAAGAGTACATAACTGTCTGATGTTGGCTGGTGGGCTGAGCGAGTTTTCAGATGCCTTGTCCTAAAATCTACCTATCTACAAGAAAGCCTCCATTCTTCTCTGCATGTTTCTGACTGTGACTCTGGGCTGCCAAGTGCATCTGACAGCACTCTCTGTGGTCCTTTTGTTTCCGTTGTTTCTGTTTTTTTTGTTTGTTTGTTTGTTTTTTAGATATTGGGTTTCTTTGTGTAGCTTTGGTGCCTGTCCTGGATTTCCTTCTCTAGAACATGCTGGCCTTTAGCTCACCAAGTTTAGCCTGGCTCTGCCTCCCAACTCCTAGGATCCATTTATGAACTGCCCCCTTGCAGGTCTTCAAAAGGCTTACCCTTAACCTTCCAGACATAATTCAGCCCTTCCCACTACATAACAGAAAAATAGGGTTATGCCCTAGATGCCCAAGGGCATCATTTGTGCCCCCTTTTGCACATGTAGCATACCTGTCAATAAAACTAGACCTCACCACACAGGGATGTTCACCTTGCATTCCTGCTTTAGTAGCTGCTGTCCTCCTGATTTGGGAATCAAAGAACCTAAACATTGGGTCACTCACAACTCTCTTCTCCCACTATAACCTGTCTCATCTCTTAACTTATAAATTCTTACAAACTTCACCTCCTTCTAGAGTTCTTTCTCTCCAGGTGGTGATACTTTAAGATGCCACATTTACATACCAGTCTTGTCCACCCCTTCATATTTCAAACCAGCTTCCTCAATCTAGCCCTGATCATTCTCTAACTCTTTCCTGCACTGAAACCTAGAGGAACTATTTCTCCATCCTTCACATATACAGGAGGACACATTACTTTAGGCCACTTATAACTGATAAACAGATGGCAGCTGCTTTTCACATGTGGGGACACATAAAGTGGGCTATGACATAGTGTCAGATGCTAAGGTGGTAGAAGCACAGGCATTACCACACACGTTACTAATCAAGAGGCTGAGGTGATAGCTTTAACCTTGCCTTCCAATTGGAACTGGGGCAATCGCTAATTATTATAGAAACTCCAAATATGCTTTTCATATTCTCCTGTCTCATGTTGGTTTCTGGAATGAACACACAAACCTTACAGCAAAGGGAGGATTCATATCTTACTCACACCGAACACAGGCTATTCTTAAGGCCTCCCATCTCCCCAAAGCAATAGGCATCATCCACTGTCAGTTCAAGCAGTTCAACAGTTCCATTGTTCATAAGAGGAAAAAAAACCTGACCAGGCAGCTAGGACAGTGGCGCACCTGGGCCCAGACACCCCCCACCCAACACAGGAATCCACAAAGAGCAGGCTACATCCTCACATTCACCTCCTGACACTAGTCAAATTCTTCCCTACATACATCGACTTTCTCAGCCTAATAGACTTTCACTGTCTCAATTCATAAAATCCCATGTACAGCCTACCTCTGAGTACTTACAGTTCTTAAGAACTATTACTGCCTCCTGTGAAATTTGCCAAAGTCAAATTCCAATTGCAAACATCAGAGCCGAACTTTTTCCTCCCAACAGGCTAGATGTTGCCTTCCAGAAAATGGGTGGCAACTGACGGTTACCCATATACCCATTGTCAAAAAAATTAATTATCTCCTCATTAAAGCAGACTTGTTATTTAATTGAGTAGAGCATACCATTTTGTAATAAGCAGGTTTCATTGCACAACCATATTCAATCCAACAGTATTGGGAATGACATGTGTTTTGTCTACTTCCTTATTCCCTCTCTGATATTCAAATTTCTAGTTAACTACTGAGTTGACTGTTACAGGATCACCATCAGCCATAGAGCCTGAGGTACAAGATATACCCAAATAAGCCCAGACGTTATGAAACAATAACCAGAGGTACTTACACCTCCAGACTCCAAAGGGTCTAGTCTCTGCAAAACATACTATACTATAACAATCTATCACTGTTAAATACCCTCAGTACTTCATCACCTGTGTCTTCTGGATGGGATAATATTAAAGGAAATTGGTGCCTTAAGTTTTGTCTCAGATGAAAAATAAAGGCCTGATTGATAATCAAATAAAAATGAAAGCAAGCTCTAGGTTTCTCTCTCTCTCTTACTAACAGGAACCAAAAAAATTATGGTAGCAGAGTGCTAAACATTATAATATCATGGTTACCAGCTGAAGGTTTTAAATTTCCTGTGTGCTTCTTAATATGTTTAAAAATCCTTCCCAGCTCCAGAGCTGCCTTGGAACTACCTGAACAGGTCAGATCCACTTCAGATAAGTATCATTTAAATTGTCCTGAGCCTGAGATTCTCCTCCCTCACCCTAGGACCCAAGTGCACTAAACTTCTTCTTCTACCCTAACAGCACCTTTTCAGATTCAAACAGCCAGATACAAGAAGAGACAGAAAAGTCCATGGGGCCCAAACAGTAGAATAAAATCATGTACACCTCAGGATGACCAGGTACCTAACAGCTCCCCTTCTTTATCCCCAAAAGTTAAGCGACACCAACAACAGTTCCAGAAGACACTGTGCCCCCATTTCCATTCATGTGTAACCTCTAACCCCTTATTTTTCATAAGAACAAAGAGTCTAGAATGTTAGAATTCGTTGCCGCTCTCCCAGATAAATGATCACACATGGAATGTCCAGCAGCCAGGTAAGACTCTTAGTCATTACAGGGCCTTATGTCCTAAGTAATGCATGCACAGGGTTATCACATTATTTGTGAGCAGGCTGACCATGGAAACTATGAGCATTCATGGCATAGCTACATAGGCCCATATCCCATACTCAGGGGGAACCATAAAAGCAGGTTCCACCCATTCTTCTGCCCCATATCCACACTGGTCATTTCCAACTTTACAGAGGAACTTTGAATGGTTATTCAGGCTGCCAGCTGTCTCTGTCTACTCTGGCCAGACTTTCGAAAGTTGTTTGTGCCCTTCTCGCATTTCTCAGGTCTGCATAGAGAGGATGATTGGACCACAGACCCGATTGCAGGTGTCTGAGATGGTCTCAACTGATCTTATACTATCTTATACTTATCAGAATGGCCAAGAGCAAAAGTAATAGTGACAGCATATGTTGAAAAGCATGTGGATTAAATGGTGTTTAAAAACAGTGGGATATGTTGTGCTAGAAATGTCATCCAATAACTGAGGGAACCGGATACTGAGATCCACAGCAAGACCCCAGGTGGAGCTCCAGGAGTCCAGTTGACAAAAAGAGGAGGTTTTATATGAGCAAAAATTGTTGAGACCAAGATTGGAAAAAGCACAGGGGCAAATAGCCAAATGAATGGAAACACATGAACTATAAACTAATAGCTGAGGAGCCGCCAACTGGATCAGGTATTCTGGATAAGTGAGACAGCTGATTAGCTTGAACTGTTTAGGAGACATCCAGGCAGTGGGACTGGGACATGTGGCTGTTTGGAACCTGGGGCTTATGCAGGAACACTTTTCTCAGCCTGGGAGGAGGGTACTGGACCTGCCTGGACTGAATCTACCAGGTTGAACTTAATCCCCAGGGGAGTCTTTGCCCTGGAGGTGATGGGAATGGGGGGAGTGCTGGGGGTAGTGGGTGGGGGTAAGGAGGGGGAGGAGGAGGACAAGGGAATCCGTGGATGATATGTAAAATTAAATTAAATTATAAAATAAAAAAACTTATATAAAAAAAACCTAAACTTAAAAAAACCAGTGGAATATATGCTACTCAGTGACAGAATGGACCCAACAAATTCCCAGAGCTGTAGCAGTAATTATGGCTCCTGATATCTAAGCCGTGAAGCTAGGCTCTCAGAGAAAAGGGGGAGGGGAAAAGAGGCAACCAAAATTGTTATGTGCTATTCCATACCTTAAGCTGAGCCTTATTAAACTGCAACTATCATAGGAATTTACGATTTGTCTCATGAGATCAAAAACAATACGGATGTTCAGTAAATAAAGATTCAGACAAAAAATATGTCTACACATATAACAGTGTGTTCAAAAAATGTACAGATACCAGTGTCTCTTCTATTCTTTTGTAATAGACACACACACACATCATACAAGAAAATTGCTGAGGAGTCTCCTGTACATAAAAACACAGAATTTGGTAAAATTATGTGCAATCATTGTTTTTCTTAAAAATGAGTTCCTTTTAACAATTGTTTACATTGTTAGGATGGTATAAAAAGTCCCTTAAGCCATTCATAGACCTATTATCTCCACTTATTATGGTGATATTTTATTTTGTACTAAAATGTTATGTGTATGTTAATAACTAAAGTTGCCCAGGGGTCAGAGCTATTAGCAAGCCATAGGAAAGCCAGGCAGTGGTAGCATATGCTTATAATCCCAGCACTTGGTAGGCAGAGCTAGGTAGATCTCTGTGTGTTCAGGGATACAGCCAGCATTGGACATACATGTCTTTAATTGCAATACCAATCATAGAAGACCTGGAGGTCTATACAGACAGGCAATGATGAGGCGGTCATGTGGTTGAGTTTACAACCAATGAGAAGGCAGAACAGAAACTCTATATAAAGTCTATAACACAGGAACTAGCGCTCTTTCGGAGAGGTAGGACCAATGCAGGAGGAAGGGAAAGGTTTTAGCTCTTAGCTCTGACCTCTTGGCTTTCTTCTTTGCATTGGTTCTGTGTTTCTTATTTCATAGACGATTATCTACAACTTATAATCACTCTGCTTTATTAAGATACATTTACAGGTATCTGGACTATAAAACAACAAGGTAAAGTTGATGATTTTACTAGCTCCTTCAAATGTCATAATTTACCAACATTTGGCCCTTCATATGGTATTGCTGGATTCATATGCAAAGACATGTCTAGTTTTCACTCTAACCTTTTTCAGAAGTGCAGACATATAACATCGACAGGAACACAAACTCTATGGAATATAATAACTTAGTATATTACACATGGCCAGGCCGGTAGATGACACAGAAGGAGAACGTCATCTGAAACTTCTCTGAAAGCATATAATTTCTGACAGTCTTCTAAATGTTTATCCTCATACCCACAGGCAACAATGGCTGTGACTGTTGGAAAAAAAAAGCATCATTTACATCACTAATACAGAACTCCAAATCTATTCAAATGGCATAGAACTTATAATGTTTTGTCCCAGGTCACCTAATCAATGCAGAAACTCACCATTAATCTTTGAATAAGAAAATATTTCATACAATAGTCAGAAACAGTTCGTATTAAAACAAAAACGATGTCTGCATGAAGACAGTGTCTTCTAAAAAATATAGGGAATTAAAGTGCACAAATATTAGAAATTTGAGTGCTAACAAAATATTACAAGACAGCAAGGAAATAACCAAAAATGATTAGTGCAATAAAATCAAAATGGTAATGCCAACATAGATGGAAACTCTCTCAAGATCACACACATAGCAGAAAATTTTGCACACATATTGGATGATAAGTTAGAAAGAATCCATGCATAAGGTACACTAACATTGACAGTCTTTTCAACTACAAAATGTCAATGCTCAAATGGCTATACCTAATCACCACTTTCTGTACACTGTGTAGTAGTTATGTATACATTTTTATATGGACAATTTGGTGAAAAAATTTTAATAAATAGTGGTATTTATTTTGACAATTTACAGTACAGATATTTTATAGTATTAGCTTGGGAAAAGAGGAGCATGAAAAAATCTAAATTCAGTACTCATGAATGAAATTAAAAACTATGTCAAGAAAGTGTACATATGCATATATATGTATATATATTCATACATATATATGTATGAGCAAACACATACATATACACATATGTAAATTTATATAATATTATAATGTTGTTGAAATGTATCACAGAACAAGTGGAGAGATATTGTGAAAACTGAATCCCCTATACTATGAAGGGTGTCATTGTTTTCTCACTAATGTGGCAGTAATGTGTTATTTGTTTTACTTCATGGACAAAAGTATGCATTTAGTGCCAAACTAGAGCTTAAAAGATAGTTTCAGAAATAAACTTACATATCCTAATATGATGGAAAATAAACAATTTTTGAAGTACCTACAATCTTCTGTCATCATAAAACAGAAATCAAATTGCTGCTATTTACAAGCTTCACTGAGGTTGACTACATGTGATAGGACTGGAGGTTAATCGGCATGTTATGGACTAAATGACAGGAACAAAATTTCTCACTCTCATGAGCTACATACCCTTAAAGATAAAATAGTGAGCAACTCCCAAATTACATTTTTTCATAGTGACCAAATAGTCAGGGGAGGAATCAAGTAATTATTCAAGATAAAAAGGAACAGATAGAGAAGTGACTACAAATATTCCTGCTCCATATTTTCATTGCCTCTATGGTTCATGAATAAAACTACAGTGCCATAGCCATTCCCACAATAAATCTCCCAGGGTAGAGGAAACAGAAGGATTTCACTAGTCTCTGCCAGATACTAAATCATCAAGAAAATCAACTTCCTTGCCCATAGAGAAGGACATCAAGACTGGCACAGGGATGCTGTATCCTTAAGGAAAGCAGTAGTTTCAGAAGAAGGGAAGAACAGGATTCCCCTAGCCTATGCCAGATCCTAAAGCCAGAAGTGAATTCAAACTGAGAAGGAGAGACCACTTCTTCAAAGAAAAGCCATAACTGCAGAAGCAGGAATCTGCTTGCTGCACATTTGACAGAGTCAGGTGACTCAGATCTGTAATGCTGAATCAAACAATCTTTGATTTGGTAATTTCCACGAGATATGTCTCCCCTTGTATTACAGGAGCAATCTGCCTTATGGGCACCAAATAACAATCAGATTTTAGTGTGCTCATAAACAACTGAGACCCAGATTATACCCACAGGCTGATTGTTGAGAAGTTGCTCTGCCGACAATTTTCTTAGCTCTTCTTGCTTCTGATGGAGAAGGGTGTGCATTCAAATTCTGTTTGGAATGGGAACCTATTAGAGCCTATTTAGGCTTTACAAAACAGGTCTGCTTAAAGAGGATGATTGGATCATGGTTCTGAGTGCAGGTGGCTAAGATGGGCTGCACCTGTCTTTGCAGGGGGTGGTTTTTTCTCCACCCCTTGGCATTGCTTTAACTACCCAAGGGCAGAGACAGTAGATGCTGAATGGATTAGGATACAGGCACTCTCACAGCTATCCTGTATTTTCTATGTATTTCTCTCTCTGAAATTCTTCTAAAAAACATTTCATGCTGCTTCTACTCAAGAATTTCTGGAGAAATGAGGGGGTGGGACATGGCACAACACACAGGAAACAATATGGAGAGTGAACTCAATTCCACCAATGGAAAGCAAACCCTGGGGTACTTTTTGAGATCTCCTTCAGAGCTGCTGAGTCATTTCACACACACCCCAACTATATGTGTGCTGCAGCCAAAACAATGAAACTGAAAGTGGATGACAGGAAATGATGTAATGAATTTTACCCCAGAATACAATTCTCAAAAGAGAAGAACATCTCAAGGAAACTAGACGATGATCATGTACCGATACTTGACCCTGTTTCCTGGCTATTTACCTGAAAGCCTCACTTTCCACCTGCGGATGTCTGATTGTGATTCTGGGCTGCAAATTTTACCTTTCAGGTAACAGTTATCGATATGCCATTTTAGATTCCCCAAGTGCACTTATTTGTGGAATCTGATTCTTGAAATTTTCATAGAGTCCCAGGTGGCTAAGTGAGAATTGTCACTGACACAGTCATTTTCTTAATGGGTCCTCGGAGGGAGAATATAATCAATACATCACTGGTTTCTGTCAGGTATGAAGGCTGAAGCAGTGGCTTCAGAGGAAGGAGGACATTTCCGGCAGAGCAAGCAAGTGCAGGTGACTCTGAGCAGGAGTGTGGGAAATACCACCAAACCCTGCTTATCTGTGTTTCTACTGCCTCTGTCTGCAGCAGTTCTCTGGGACAGTTATCCTTCTCTTGTGTTGTTTACAGTCAGGCTCTGGCTGAATTCCAGCTATGAGCTGGAATTTAGCCAGGAGCCTGGCTATTGAAACTCTGGACTGTAAGCTCTTTTATTCCATCTGTCTGACTCATATTCAAATACACAACCAATAAGAAGAGAGCTGTCTAAAGTAGAAGGGAAAGCAAATGACGGCAATGGGTTTGGAGATCTCCATTAGAGATGTGACTCATCTGTCTCTCCCTCCTTCCTGTATGTTGAAAAAGGAGCAGGAAAACTGAAAAGGGAACACAGTATAAAATGACATTACCATGGGCTCTGTCTCCATCTACCAGTAGATTAGTGGCTTATGGTCTCTTGTGGTGTTATGTGTACTAGCCATCCCCTAACTACATGACTGTGCATCCTCTGTCCATCAGTCAGGAAAATAGCTTAGGCATCCCAGGGCCTTGCCTACTAAGTTACCCTATGCTGTATAATTATGCAGCTTGATTACATAGTCTATGTTCCTGCATGGCATAGCTATGTGAGTCATGAATAAGTCTGCAAACAAGACTGTCAGATCTAGCACAGGCTATCTGATCAGCCACATGAAGGCCTCCAGGTTCCTGTTTAAAATTTGTAGAGAAAGCCATTGGGCTTGAGCCAAACCCTGTCCCATGTAGGTCACCTGGGCCTCATCCAAAATGCTACTGATATGTACATAGGTTAGTTGATTGACCCTGTGTAACTCATGACATGGGGACAATCGAAGACCAACATATATTCAATCTCCTACCCTGGATAATGGAGGATTGAAGGTACCCAGGTCCTTACCCAACAACATATCATAAGAAAACATTGAGTAGCCATTATTATATAGGCATGATCCTCCTCCTTCTAGGCACTCAGCCCACTAGCTATGACAGGACACTTCCCTCTCAATCTCTCATGTAGACCCCATAGTCTTGGATGGCCCGACTCCTTCTATTGCTAGAAACCATTACTCTACTTTTATCCAGTTCCAGCACCCTACCTGGTAAATCACTCAAATTCAGTACACTCTTTCACTCTAGAGTCTTAGAGGACTTAAGCCTATCATCCCTGAACTTCTCAGAAAGATGCTACTTCATCCAAACACTTCTCCTTTTAACACCTCTATATTTAGAGTTAAGACTATTAATAGAATATACCACCTGAATTAAGACCTGCATGTAGATGGTTTCTAAATGTTATCATATAATAAAAAACACAGTGGTAAATATAGGGGTGAAGACTTAGAGATCAGGGAAATTGGAAAAGTCACAAGCAAACCTTACATCACCTACCCTGCAGCTTCACAATGCAAGCTACTTGCTGTCTTATAAATGCTTTTATTGCCTTGCTCTTATGCCCTTTAATTGGCTATATTAGTCCAGCTATATCTTTTTACCTTTATGTCTGTACAGAACTCCAGGTCTTTATGTTTGGTCCTGGCCTTAAAGTAGTGTGTCACCACGTTTTGCTCTGTTCCCTATTATGGCCTTGAAAACACAGAAACCCTGTCTGATAAGTGTGCTGCCTGAATTTTTACTTACTTAAAATGGCTAGCCTTTCCTTCCTGATCTCCGGCAATCTTTAATAAAGCATAAATAAAATATTACCACGTTTCTGCACAAATAAAATATTACTAAACCTGCAGCTCATTAAATTTGCAGTGGTCCTCTCGATGCCAAAACTTTACACAATTCTTTACACTATCCCTTCAGAAACCACACACTACTCAGTTCTAGATTTCAAGGTTACCTTCTTTCCTGTACCTGTCAGCCCTCTGTCTCAAAATATATTTTCCTTATCCTGGACAGATGCTGACACTTACCTGTATATGAAGCTAACCTGCACTGTCTTGACACACAGATTCATGGACATCCCACAACTATTTCATCAATCCCCAGCTTCTGGCTTGCTCTCTTGCTCCCTCATTGGCTTTAACTAATACAATAGTTAGATAACATTCTGTTCTGTGGATCATAAGTATAAGTATTTCAAACTAACACCTCTTCTCTTCTAAATTTTTTGTACAGCTGGAGTTATGGAGTCTCAAGTTCCAAAACGCAGCTCTCCACTTCTCAGGTCACCTATTTGGGTGTAAACATTACCACATCATACCAGGCTATAGCTTCAGTTAGAAAGCATCTAATTCATTCTTTTGCAGGCTGCTCTACTAAACAGGATATTCTAACCTTTCAAGAATTAGCTGACTCCTTGTATCCTGTGTTTGATCTTTTTAATTCCCTGATGCTCACTCTTTTTATGAGGATGCTCGGGGATCCTGCATTAATCCCTCATTCACCTCATTATTAATTCTTTCCAGAAATTCCAATAGGCTCTGCTTCAGGACTCTGCATTCCACCTCCCTAATGTCTCTCACCTGTACCTTCCACTTGGCACAGGGGCAATTAATTCCTAAAGATTATACATACTCCAAATATGCTCTTTATTTTTATTAAACAAGACAGCCAGTTCTGTAATTTTGGTGCCTGTCCTGAATCTCGCTCTGTAGACCACGCTAGCTGTGAACAGACAGATATGTGCCTGGGTCTGACTCTGAGATGCTGGTATTAATGGCATGTGTCACAACCAGCAGCTTCCAAATGTACTTTGCATATCTTCCTATCCTACACTCATATCTGGAAAAAGCATGGGATTCTCACAGCAAAAGAATAATTCATAAATAATTCAGGCCAAATATTTGTCATGATAAAAGTTTTCCTATATCCTAAATGTAATAGGAATTATTTACTGTCAATCTCATCAGAATGACAGCTCTATCATCTCTAAGGGAAATAACTATATCAACCTAGCATCTAGGACAGTGGCAGTCTAGAGCAAAGACTCATGTCCTTCATCACAGGCAATACATATACTTCAAGCCATATTCTCACTCTTATCTCCTGTCACTATGCCAATTCTGCCGTATCTATATCAGCTCTTTTAGGCTAATAGTACTGTTCTGTTTCAGTTAATAGAAGGGAACCTACAGCCTACCTGCTGTGGGATATTCCGTATGATTTGAATGTCTTGCTTGGATTGGTTAATAAGTTAAAAAGTGCTGAATGACCAGTAGCCAGGCAGGAATTATAGGCAGGACAAATAGAGAGGATAATTTTTGGAAGTGGAAGGCTGAGTGAGGAAGATGCTGCCAGAATCCATGTTGAGAAGCAACATGTAATGATACTGTTAAGCTACGAGTCACATGGCCATACAGTTTGTAAATAATATATGTCTTGGTGTATTTTCTTGTGGCTGAGGGCAGTAGGAGCTGGGCATAATTAGGATAACTAGAGCTACAAATGGCATGCAATGGCTCAGGTTTCTACCTGAAATCTTAAAATAACCAATTCTAAAAGGAGCAGGAATCATGTCTCATGTGGGTGGTGAGATACTGCAACATATGGGCTTGAACTACTCTGTGGTGTGTTCCACGCATGTGGGCTTGACCTATTCTCACTGAGTTCCACAGAGTTTTCTGTAAGACAATACAGCCTCATGGACTGTCCCATAATCCTAAAATTTTCTTTATATCCCCATAAGAATAAAGCATCCTCATCCAGCAGGAAGTAGTAGGAGAAACTGTCAGGAGCCAAGTAGCCTAACTGATTCTCATGGGAAAAAGCTGTGTACTCAACCTTCTGTTAACAGTTTCAATAGCAACCATTTTTCAACAAGACCACAGTATGTACCTTTTGATCTACTCCCTGAAACATAATGGTTCGCTGTATGGTCTGTTGATCAGGCCCTGGAACAAAGAGACCTTTTCCTGAACCCTACCTTACCCTAACTTTCTCCTAGTAACTTTCCATACCCCTATCTACTTCTCCTAGCTCCTAGCATATATAAGCCTGACTCCCCTTGCAATAAACGAGACCTTGACGTAACTCAGACTGACTTTGTCTTCCTTTACGTGCCTGGTCTCCTTTCTCTCTCACCCCCATTGATCTTACAGGAGGTGCCTCCTTGGGTCTCATCAAATAACCTGGCCTGCTGGATGGGTAAAGTGGCACCCAACGTGGGGCTCGAGGCACGGTGACCTACCGGATGATGGATAACAGAAGGGGCCCCGGAGAGAATCAGGGTAGAGACACCCGGACCGCATCACTCGTGCAACGCGGGAGAGTCTTGAGGTAAGTGTGTCGTCCCATCGATCAATGGGTAAAAATTTATCTAAAGAGGCTGTTTTTCTAAAGGAGATGAAAGGTAATCTTAGGGAGAGAGGACTAAGAGTTAAAAAAAAAAGGATTTAATAAAATTCTTTCAATATGTGGAGGAGAAATATCCCTGGTTAGTGATTAATGGACCAGGAATTCACCCTTTGACTTGGAGCAAGGTTGAAAAAGATATTAACAAATTAATCAGAGACAGGGAAAATGTCCCCGATGCCTTTTTTAGTTTTTATGGTGTGATTAGAGATGTTCTAAAGGAAGCAGAGGGAGATGGGTGTGTTTCACATTTACTAGCCCTTGCAGAGGATTTTCTCTCAAACTCCCCCTGCCTGACACCCAAAGGTCCAGAGGTTTATTGACATCTACCAGTAAGAACGCTCTCTGTCTTGTCTGTGTCTCTCTGTCTTGTTACTTTTGTTTTGTACTTTGCAGGCTCGATTTGTACTTTGCAGGCTCTCACTGGGACAGACGTGTCCGGACAGTGAACCTGGCGGCAAAGGGAGATGTCCCAGAGCCCTAAGGCCACCTCAGAGGTGACCATTTGGTTTAGCAGCATCTTTGGGTATCTTCCCCCACAATGGGAGGAAGTGCCACTTTGTATTTTGTCCTGGGAATTTGTGAGAGCCATTTTATGGGGTTTTTTTGTATGTTTTGTTATGATCATTGTTACTTTACTCTCTCCTCTTCCAAGAAAAAAAAGATGCATGTCTGACTGACAGGGATGTGGAAGCCCCTGATGTCTGTTTGATCAAGGACAGAGATCCTCGAGTCTGGATTGTTTTTGGTGTGATTGAGCCTGGAGGGTCAAAACCTCCCCCCCCCAGAGCACATCAGGCTGTCATTGTTCTTGGAGCTTTGTTGGTTGTTTTGTTGGGGCAAAGTTTTTTCGTGTGCCCTTGGTCTTGTGTGTAATGTGCTAACTGTTTTCATTGTTGACTTGACTGTGACGGACGCTATTTGGCAGTTCCCTTCTTCTCTACTAGACCTTTGCCTAGCCCACTGGAAGGATGTGTGAGCCACAATAGAGGGAATTGGGTCCCCCACTCCCACTCCCCAACTGAACTGAGATAAACAGGTAGCTCCTGCCAGGTGGGGCTTGCATACTGTAAGAGGGGCTTGCTGGCTCTGAATGAGGCCATCGTCGTCTCAGTGCTGATGTTCCAGTTCTTGGATTGTCTGTGTAAATGTTATTTGTTTCTGTCTACTAACCTCCCTTATTTTTCTAGAGGAAGAGGAGGAGAGAGAGGCATAACAAAGGCTACCTCCATCCCTCCCTAGCTCTCTTGCTATCAGGACTGCAGCCAGCCTGCTGCTCTCAGGAGGGTGGGGGTACATGTTCTCGGTACAGGTGGGCAAAGACGGGAACTTTGGACAGGACAATGGGGACTGCCTGCAATTGACAAAAACTGTGTGAACACTGAACAGAGAATCTGACTTTTCAGAGGAGTTAACAAAAACTTTTTTTCAGGAACACTGGCAGCCAAGGACATGCTCTATGCCCACTGCTCCCCCTCCCTTCCTTTACTGTGATAACTTTAAGGTCTCTTCTGCCGGCCAGCAGCTTCTCTTGTTAACCCTTCTCTGTCCTAGTATTGCTTAAAAAGAAATGTTAAATTACCAGTTCAAGATACTGGGAAAATTATGCTTTTGTTTCCACAAGAAAAATAAAAATTTACATGGGTTTTGGTCATTTGAGTTCAATGGGTTACAAATACTTGCCATCATTTAAGAGACTTGGTTTCAAATTATTATTGGTTAAGATAAAAAAATGTTTATAAAAAATATATAAAATACAAGTTATTAGAATACGTAAAAGCAAGGTATAAAGGTCTGAGGATAAAAAGGCTTATATAATGATTAAAAAAATGACTTGAGATATATAAAAAAATGAAGCATGTTTCAGATTTCTTTGTCTTGCTATTCTGCTGTTACATTGAGACTCCAAAGGGTCATAGTTGTAAAAATGTCTGTCTACTCTACAGGTATGAATGAAAAATGTGGCCACATGTATGTTTGGTTTGGGATGTCTGAGTTTGCATGTCTTTTTTGTTAAGAAATACAAGTTAATACTAGTCATCTGGCTATTCAGATAATAGTTTAAAACATAAACTGTTCTATTTAAATAAAAAAAACTGAGAGGTATATTTGACTAATATATCTACAAGAGAACAAATTGGCCTGGTTATTGTTACCAAACTTAAAGATATTTTTAAGATTGGGCCTAGATTTGTTTGGCTCAGATACATTTAATAGATAATGGTCCTGAAACCTGTCAAAGATCTGATGAATATGGCATTTACATTATTTGATGAAAAGCTTACTATAGCAAACAGAGACTCCAAGCTGCCTAGCTCCTAGCAATGACTCCCAAGGAATGGCCAATTCCCCTATGCTATGTCAAAAGTATGTAGCTCAGTCTATCGATCCAGTGAGGGTCCAGTACCCCGAAGTTTATATTATACATTATATGGATGATTTGTTAATAGCAGGGAAATCTGAAGAAAAAACACAAAATGTAGCTCAAAAGATAATTACCACACTTCAGGACCGAGGATTTCATATGGCTCCAGAGAAGATACAAACCCAATACCCCTTCCTGTTTTTAGGGTTCGAGTTACACCCAGACCTCCTCTATACCGAAAAAAATCCAGATTAGAAAAAATACACTTCGTTGTCTCAATGATTTTCAAAAGCTTTTAGGGGATATCAATTGGCTGTAAACCTATTTAAAAATAACCAAGGGAGAGTTACGCCCCCTTGAGGATATCCTCAAAGGAGACTCCGACCCTCAATCCCCTAGATACCTTATGGTGGAGGCAGAGAGGGTATTACAAAAGGTTGAAACGACCATCACTCAACAACACACGGGATATTTTGACCCAACTCTCCCATTGTATTTGATCATTTTTTCTACAGATTTTGCCCATACAGGCCTGCTTTGGCAAGAGCCTGTACCTTTACTGTGGGTACATCTTCCTGTTACTAAAAGAAAAATCCTTCCTACTTATCCTTCCCTGGTTTGCTAATCGATAATGTTAGGGATAAAAGCCTCCATTCGATACTTTGGGCATGACCCTGATATTATTGTTATTCCATATGATAAAGAGCAACTTGAAAGGTTATGCACCTGTAGTCCTGACTGGGCCATCCTTGTCTGCACCTATGAAGGAAAACTTGACACACAGATGCCCAGTAACAAACTCCTACAATTCTTCTCCCTTACTTCTTTTGTTTTTCTTAAAAAATGCCCGAATGGAGCCCATCCCTGACTCCCCTGTGCTTTTCATAGATGGGTCAAGTAATGGTAAAGCTGCTTATGTCCTCAATGGCCAAAAGAATGTTATGACAACCCTTTTCAAGTCAGCTCAGCTGGTGGAGCTATATGCTGCCCTTGCTGTCTTTAAAGGTTTTGAAGATTGCTTCTTTAATTTGTATTCAGACAGTAGATATGTGGTAGGGGCTTTACAGGCTTTAGAAATGGTCCCAATAATCCAACCCATTATTCCCACCTTCCAAATGTTTTCTGAATTACAAAAATTAATCTCACAAAGGTCGCTACCCTTTTATGTTGGCCATATTCGTGCCCACACAGGCCTACCTGGACCCCTAGCTCAGGGAAATGAACTTGCCGATTCTGCTACACATTCTATCTTGATTTCTCACTTGGAACATGATCAGGTAGCAGCTGCTCGTGAGGCACACCGCCTTCATCACCTCAGTGCTCAAACTCTGAGACTAAGGTTCTCAATTACTAGAGAACAGGCTAGGGAAATTGTAAAAAACTATAAAATTTGCCTGATGCTCTTACCTGAACCTCATTATGGAGTAAACCCCAGAGGGCTCTTACCTGGACAACTATGGCAGATGGATGTCACCCATGTTCCTTCTTTTGGCAAATTAAAGTTTATACATGTTACTGTAGATACCTTCAGTGGATTTATTTGTGCCTCTGCTCATAGTGGAGAAGACACCAAAGATGTTATCAATCATATGTTACATGTCTTCACAGCGCTAGGTCAGCCAAAATGTATAAAAACTGATAATGGTCCGGGATATACTAGTAGCAAATTTAGACATTTTTTTTTTACATTTAGGAATTAAACACATCACTGGAATATCCTATAACCCTCAAGGCCAGGGTATCATGGAGAGAGCTCACCAAACTTTAAAAAATACTCTTAATAAACTTAGCTCACAAGAGACACTATTTCCCCTTAAGGGAAACCACAAAGCTCTGCTTTCTCACGCCCTATTCGTATTAAATTTTCTGACATTGGACGCTTTTGGAAAATCTGCGGCTGAGCGACACTGGCACCCAGAAACCAAACAAAGATATGTGCAGGCCCTTTGGAAAGATCCAATAACTGGAAAATGGGGCGGTCCTGATCCAGTTATAATCTGGGGAAAAGGGTCTGCATGTATTTATGACTCCAAGGAAAATGGGGCTCGTTGGCTACCAGAAAGACTGATTAAGCCTTACTCTGCACAGATTGCCTCCCTAGACTAAGGAAAAAATAACTGTTATGTCCAGGAACCAACCCTGAGACAAAAATTCTCTTTTTCTTTCAGAAATGCCTCCAGCTTGGAAAATAAAGGGAGCCACGGACATCTCAATAGTAGGACCTGTTCATCGCGGGCCTTGAAAAACCAACCCCTGCTTCATCATTTGCTTACTACTCTTCCCCCTTCCCCTCTCCTGCATCTCCAAGGAAAGCCCCCATGCTATTAAAAAGCTTACCTGGTGAATTTTCACAGTAACGGGGGAGGAGGTCTGGAGGGTTACTGCAAACCATGCTCCCTATTCCTGGTGGCCATCACTCACTCCTGACTTCTGTCAGCTGGCTGCAGGATTGGATTCTTGGGATATACCTACTATTGGCCAACACCAGTTAAATGGTACAGGAGGTCAAACAATTACAACCTGCAATCAATTTCCTCACAGTCCTAAAACTACTTGGATAAGCCCTTGTGGAACATTCCATGATAATGACCCTGCTGTGATGACTGCCCCAGGCTGTGTTAGTCCTACAGCTTGTTGTAGGTTAGCACAATCTGACTTTTATGTCTGCCCTAAGGATGGTAGAAGCCGAGCCATGGCTGCTAGATGTGGGGGATTCGAGACCTTCTTTTGTGCTTGATGGGGTTGTGAAACTACAGGGGCAGCGTACTGGGAACCAACTTCATCTTGGGTCCTTATTTCAGTTACAAGGGGATACAGTAAGCCTAGCACAAATAGACATTTTTGCTTTAGCTCCTATACTGGGACAGCCTATAATCCCGGGCTATCATTACCTTTAAACATAACCTTCACCCCTCAGGGTAGGGAAAATCGAGAATGGCCCTCAGGAAAAACATTGGGACTCCACTGGTATCTTGATGGCACAGATAAAGGAGTCATTTTCAAGATCTTGCTAACAATAGAAAACCTGTACCCAAAGTCGGTAGGACCCAATGTAGTTCTCTCTGACCAAAAAGTTCCCTCCAATCATGAAAAGGTGCCATCACCTCCTTCCCCCTCACCTCATCCTCGTCTCTTTCCCTACCATACAAGCACCGTGACTACCATTGTAGACTCCAGTAATGGCACTCTCCTTACTCCTTTTGGAGGAATAGGAGATAGATTGTTTAATTTGGTCCAGGGAGCTTATCTGGCCCTAAATGCCACAAATCCAAACAGAACCTTGGGTTGCTGGTTCTGCCTTATTATGAAGGAATTGTCTTTCAGTCTACTGCCAATAACAAGACCACAGTATGTACTTTTTGATCTACTCCCTGAAACATAATGGTTTGCTGTATGGTCCGTTGATCAGGCCCTGGAACAAAGAGACCTTTTCCTGAACCCTACCTTACCCTAACTTCCTCCTAGTAACTTTCCATACCCCTATCTACTTCTCCAAGCTCCTAGCATATATAAGCCTGACTCCCCTTGCAATAAACGAGACCTTGACGCAACTCAGACTGACTTTGTCTTCCTTTATGTGCCTGGTCTCCTTTCTCTCTCACCCCCATTGATCTTACAGGAGGTGCCTCCTCGGGTCTCATCAAATAACCTGGCCTGCTGGATGGGTCAAGAAAACTACACAGAGAAACCCTATCTCAAAAATCCAAAAGAAAAAAATGCTAAAATGGCTACACCTAATCATCATAATTGTATACAGGGTGAGTTGGTTATGTATACATTTGTAGATGAACAATTAGGTAAAATAACATTAGTAAATAGAGGTGTTTATTTTGATAGTTTGCAGTGCTGATATTAAATTGAAGGAGCAAAAAGATATGGGAAATAATCTAAATGTACACATGAATAGAATTCCGCACTATGTCGATAGTGTACAAAAGCATATGTATATGTGTATACAAAAGCATATGTATATGTGTATATATAGATACATATATGCATGAGCAAACTCATACATATACACATATACAATTTACATAAATATTATAATTAATTGAAATGCATCATAGAATATGTAGAAAGATATTATGAAAACTTAATTCCTTATACTGTGAATAAGCGTCAGAGTTTTCTCACTCATGTGGCAGCAATTAGTTATTTCTTTGAAATTATGCTCAAAAGTTATGCCTTTAGTGTAACAGTGAAGCTCCACAGACCATTTCAAAAATACACATACACCTCATAATATGATGGAAAGAAGCTCTTTTTGACGTCCATACATATTAATGTCATCATTGAAGACAAATCCATCTGCTGCTATTTAGAAGATTTGCTGGGATTGACTGCATGTGATAGGACAGAAGTTCATTCTGTGTGTTAGTGGATTAAAATGAGGAAGAAAAAAAATTTCCCTCTCTCAGAAGCTACATACCCTAAAACGGAAAATAGTTAGCAACTTTCAAATGACAGACTCATAGAAAAACAATTTCTTTCCTTCTGCCAAGGTCATAGAGAAATTAACTAAGTCCTAATGACAGAGATATACTAACATATCTGTGCATCTCATGGCCCTCATCAGAGATATACTTCACACAATACTTGGGAAACAACACAATGATGTGCAGGGTGGGTCTTACTACAGAGCCAGAGAGGCTTTTGGGTATTGTACTCTGAAGTTTAATGTCTTCTGCAAAACAATACCTGAGATCCCCACATATTTGTGTTGAAGAAATGGCAGAAAGATACAAAGAGAATCAGAGGTGGTTGATGATTCCAATGTACCAACATTTTTCAGTCTCAACATTACTACAGGACATAGGAACTCAGAGTTGTGGGTGGAGAAACAAGATAAGATCTTTACTTATTCAATGCATACAAAATTAAATACAAAAGGAAAAAGGAAATCTGGTGTGTTTATTTTTTTTCCAGGGAAGTACTGAATACCTCTCTGAAATCAGCAATAAATATTTGATTTCCAAACAGGCTCATGCCCTGTCTGATGTCATATATTGGAATGGCCTAACAAGTAAGAAAAGATTATGTACAAGAGATTCTGTACACCAGAACACAGGGATAAAGCAAAACAAGAATGACAAGTTGAGCCTGTGAGAACATATATGGCAACAGGATGATAACAAGTAATTTTCCTGTGCTATGCTTTATGATCCATACTTTATTTTCTTGGGTGACAGGTAGGGTAGTATCTACATATATTACTAATAGATATTTTCAGTGACTCTGAAGATCATGAAGGAATGTACAGTGCCATAGGCATCCCCACAATAAATCTCCCAGTGTAGAGGAAAGAGCAGTTGGGGGGTCCTCAGCCATTGTTTCATAGTTCATGTGTTTCCATTCTTTTGGCTATTTTTCCCTGTGCATTATCCAACCTCGGTCTCAACAATTCTCACTCATATAAACCCTCCTCTTTCTCGCTAATTGGACTCCCAGAGCTCCACCAGGGGCCTTGCCATGGATCCCTGCATCCATATCCCTCAGTCATTGGATGGGGTTTCTAGCATGACAATTAGGGAGTTTGGCCATCCCATCACCAGAGTGGGTCAGTTCGGGCTGTCTCTTGACCATTGCCAGCAGTCTATTGTGGGGGTATCTTTGTGGATATCTGTGGGCCTCTCTAGCACTTTGCTTCTTCCTATTCTCATGTGCTCTTCATTTATCATGGTCTCCTATTCCTTGTTCTCTCTCTCTGTTGTTGATCCAGCTGGGATCTCCCACTCCCCCAAGCTCTCTTTCCCTCGACCCTTGCCCTTTATTTCTCCCACTCATAGGAGGATACTGGATGTTGAACAAGGATGACTAAACTGCTACTCACATCACCAGGGAGGCTACCTGGAAAACAGAACTTCAAGAAAGACACAGAGATCACCCAATGACGGAGAAATGGATGAGATCTTCTAGACATGCTTTTAATATCATACTGTCCCATAAAGCTATGTGGAAAGACCACAGACTCCTTAGAGAAAAGGTAGGATTCAAATCTAAACCAGGCCATATAATGGCCATGCTCAAAGCCTTCCATCTCCCAAAAGCTATAGGAAGCATTCACTGTCAGTCTAAGCACTACAACAGTTCCATCATCTCTAAGAGAATAAACCAGGCTGACAAGGTAGCTAGGAGAGTGGCCCTTAAGGGCCCAGACTTGCCACTTTCATCACAGGGAATCCATACAAGCAGCCCACATCATTACAGTTAACTCCTGACACTAGGCTAATTCTGTCCTATCTATATCAGCTCTTTCATGCTAACAGTCATGCCCTGTCTCAATTCATAAAAGCCCACCTACAGCCTACCTCTGAGGACTTACAGTTCTAAGAACTATTAATGCCTCCTGTGAAATTTACCAAAAGTCAAATCTCAATTCCAAATATTGGATCCAAACTTTTTCCACCCAATAGGCTAGAGGTTGCTTTATAGGAACTGACTGGAAGCTTGATTTTAATCTTAGGCTCAATGTCCGACGAATTGAGTATCTCTTCATGGTCTTGAACTCATTTTCAAATAGGTAGAGGCATTTCTGGTTTCTAATAAATGGCCTCAGGCTATCTCTGTCCTCCTCCTCTGGGAGATAATCCTCTTATTTGGGATCTCTGCCTTTCCTCAGTCTCATAATTGTCTGGAATTCACCTCCAAGATTTACCAGATCAAATCTAAAACTCTTAATGTACCATGGCATTTTCATATCACCTACCATCCTAAGTCCTCAGGGAAGTAAAAGCATACCAACTGGTATTCAAAAAATATTCTTATTAAGATGCCAGAGCAACTTCATACTGACTGATTGAATTTATTGTCTGTAGCTATTTTCAGGCTCTGGGCACTTTCCAAGCAAGCCCTTTCAATCCCACCATTTGAAGCCATGTATGGGAGACCAGCTCTAAATGCTGGCCTCCTATCCAAATCATCACCTCTCCCTGATCACCTGCTCACTCCTCTACTCTATCATGTCTGCTGTCTTCCTTTGAATTTTGCTGACCCTCCTTACCTCAGCGATGTGATAATCCATGCACACCCTAAATCCATATTGGGGATCAGGCCTTCATTCCCCTGCAGGCCAGCAATCCTCATCACTTTCCCCTAAATGGTAGGTATCCTTCAAGGTAATTCCCACAGCTGGGAAGCTTGAGGGCTTTGCTCACTGAATACATCTCCACAACCTGAAACCTTTTATCCTGCCCTCACCAAGAGAAATTTCTCATCATATACAGTGAAACAAACAGGGCCCTGTTCTCTTAAATTCCAGAGGACATCAGAATTAATGCCTTGTAAATAAATCCAGAAAAATGAGGATTTATTCCACAACTGTACTCAATCCCTCTGGATTGGGATAACCATATATTTTTTTTTTCTTCTTCTTGATTCTGTCTTCAAGTTCTCCTGTACCTACTGACATATCCTGCTTCATCAATTATTGTCTGTGAGTCTAATAAAACTTTCAAATTTCTAGTGTAAACTGTTGTGGATATCGCTCTGTATATATAAAATGAGAAGATGTTAACCTGTAAGCCACGTGCCACGTGGCAACCTACAGATTCCTAGAAATGGATTAATTTAAGATATAAGATCATCTAGCTAGAAGCCTGCCACGGCCATACAGTTCATGAAAATATTACTCTCTGTGTGTTTACTTGGTTGGGTCTGAGCAGTTGTGGGACTGGTGGTGAGAAAGATTTTTCTTGACTGTGGGCCAGGCTGGGCCAGGAAAACTCCAGCTACAATTGTCACCCAATAGCTTGCCAAGGATTTCCCCTAAAACCTGAGAAAAAAGATTCTAAAATGGAGCTAAAAACAGCTTCCTAGTTGTCTCTCTCAAGTTAGTGGCAGCCTGCTTGTTTGAGGTACTCCATGGTGGGTTTGTGTCTTACATTTGGGCTTGACCTAAGCTATGTTACACAGAGGTGTCTCCAAGCTACAAACTGTGCTGTGTATTGGATATAGTTTTTCCTAGTTAAAAAACAAAATAGTAAGATGTTTCTGTACTACACGCTGATTTGATAAGAGCATAGATCCACTGTTTCAAGAGTTGATGGCTCCCAGAGCTCACAGTAAACTACCACTGCAATGTTGAAAAGCTGAGATGGGCCGAGCCAGCACTGTGGAGCCAGCAACCACAGTGCTGTTTCTGTCTTAGAATGCTGCAGTTTAAAGCAATAAGTTCACATATAGACAGATTTGTGTTACAATGTGTATAAAAATGTATGCAGGCTTGGAAAAAGAGAAAAATAAATATATACAGTTATATAAAGAAGTGGATAGTTTTTAAAAATAAAGTCTTTAAAGAGACAGTAATAGTTGTATAAAAAATAAGCCATGTAAAGAGGGATATTACACAGAGAATCTGGATTATGTTGTCTTTGGGATATTTAACTGCAGAAAAACATTTGATTGTAAAAGCTGTGGAGTTAGGCCAATATGTATATTTTAAAGGTACCTTGACTTCAAAATTTGGATGTTAGGATCTGTTGCTTTGGAAAAGAGGCTCTGGTTTTGTTTCCACAGAAAGCAAGATTGTATGGATTTGTTTCAAAATAAAATACACCAGGTTTGACCAGCCAAGACCCCTGAAAAGGTCTCTGATGACCCCATAGCCCAGATGATCCAATTTCCAGAATGGTTTTAAGGCAACTGGCTCAGACAATACACCCTCACAGATACTCCATGATCCTAAAATTTTCTTTGTGTCCCCATAAGATACAGTGTCCACCCCCAAGCACGAAGTAATAAGAGAAGCTATGCCCAAATTCCCAAAAATACCAAGCTGGCTTTGGAGATGGAATTGGCTCATCACTTCCCAAATCCAAACATATTGCAAAAAAAAAAAAAAGGTTGAGAGATTCATTTGTCCCATATCAGAATAGCCCTCTGGTGTGGGACAGAAAAAAAACCAATATCTTTATTCAAAATCAGGATGATTATAAATGTGATCTCTTTCTAAAGAAGAAAAGAGGATATAATATAGATATGATAGAATGAAAGGGTAGGTTATTGAATCTACTTTTAAAGAGCAACGAGTTGTTTGAAATGTTTTACATCAGTATAAAATTTAGTTTATTGATACAAATTTAGAGTTGATTTTGTTATACTGTATACAAACATATTTCTACTCTCTTTTGAGGTATTATTTTTATGTAAATCATTTAGATTGTAATGGAAAATTAAAAAATACAGATTAATAATTTGTCTTCTATGATAGTCAAACTTATAGTCATGTTGTTTTCAAGGTATACATAGATATATTACAGATAGATAGGTAATCTTCAAATACTTCAAAGACCTACAGAAAATGTCATCTAAAATTTTTAAAAATTAGACTTTCTGGACAGTGAGACATGTCTGCTCCTGGCAGCAGTGATTTACTTCAGAGAGGAGGATCAGCATCGAAGACTTCTATATGTAGTTTATCTTCTTCTTGGCAAAAATAGCACTTTGGGAAAGAAACTGTTCTTGCTTGGACTGCTTGATCAACTGGATATATAGGGCCCATAGGAAAATGAAAAATGTGTGTTTATTATTATCAAATGAGTATTGAATGCCTGTCTGCAATCATCAATCACCAATTGACTTCCAATCAAGTTAATGCCCTCTCTTTTATAATGTATAGGAATGGACTGAGAATAAGGAAAAAAATCACATACAAGAGACTCTTTATACAAGAACACAGAGATAATGCAAACCAAGAATGCAAAGTTGATACTGTGAATACCTAAAAAGCATCAGGGTATTAACAAGTAAGTTTCCAGTGCTATACCTTATTTTCCATACTTTATTGACTCTGGTAACAGATAGAGAAGTGACTATAAATGTTACTGCTCCATATTTTCAGTGCCTCTATGGATCATGAATAAAACTACAGTGTCATAGACTTTCCCACATTAAATCTCCCAGGGTAGAGGAACAGCAGGATTTCACTAGTCTCTGCCAGATATTAAAGCATCAAGAAAATCAACTTCCTTGCCCATAGAGAAGGACATCAAGACTGGCACAAGGATGCTATATCCTTAAAGAAAGCAGTAGCTTCAGAAGAAGGGAAGAGCAGGACTCCCCTAGCCTATGCCAGATCGTAAAGACTGAAGTGAATTCAAATGGAGACTGGGAGATCATATCTTTAAAGAGAAGCCATAGCTGCAGAAGCAGGAATCTGCTTGCTGCACATTTGACAGGATCAGGTGACTCAGATCTGTAATGCTTGAATCAAACAATCTTTGATTTGGTAATGTCCACGCGATATGTCTCCGCTTGTATTACAGGAGGAATCTGCCTTGTGGGCACCAAATAAAAATCGGATTTTACTGTGCTCATAAGCAACTGAGACCCAAATTATACCCACAGGCTGACTGGTGAGAAGCTGCTCTGCCGATAATTTTCTTAGCTCTTCTTGCTTCTGATGGAGGAGGGTGTGCATTCAAATTTTGTTTTGAATGGGAACCTGTTAGAGCCTATTTAGGCTTTACCCAGCAGGTCTGCTTAGAGAGGATGATTAGACCATGTGTCTGAGATGACCAGCACCTGTCTGTGCTGAGGGGTTGTCTTTTCTTCACCCCTTGGCATTGCTTTAACTGCCCAAGGGCAGAGACAGTAGATGCTGGATGGATTAGGATACAGGCACTCTCAAAGCTATCCTGTACTTTCTATGTGTTTCTCCCTCCTAAATCCTTCTAAATCATATTTCATGCTGCTTCTACTCAAGAATTTCTGGGGAAATGAGGGGGTGGGACATGGAACAACACACAGGAAACAATATGGAAAGTGAACTCATTTCCACCAATGGAAAGCAAATCCTGGGATACTCTTGAGATCTCCTTCAGAGCTGCTGAGTCATTTCACACACACCCCAACTATATGTGTGCTGTAGCCCAAACAATGAAACTGAAAGTGGATGACAGGAAATGATGTAATAAATTTTAGGCCTAGAATTCAATTCTCAAAGAGAAGAACATCTCATGGAAACTAGATGATCATGTACATGGTACTTGGCCCTGTTTCCTGGCTATCTACCTGAAAGCCTCACTTTCCACCTGCGGATGGCTGATTGTGATTCTGGACTGCAAATTTTACCTTTCAGGTAACTGTTATCGATATGCCATTTTAGATTCTCCAAGTGCACATATTTGTGGAATCTGATTCTTGAAATTTTCATAGAGTCCCAGGTGGCTAAGTGAGAATTGTCACTGACACAGTCATTTTCTTAATGGGTCCTCTAAGGGAGCACATAATCAATACATCACTGGTTTCTTTCAGGTATTAAGGCAGAAGCAGTGGATTCAGAGGCAGGAGGACATTTCCGGCAACACAAGCATGTGCAGGTGACTCAGAGAATGAGTGTGGGCAATACCACCAAACCGTGTTTCTACTGCCTCTGTCTGCAGCAGTTCTCTGGGACAGTTATCCTTCTCTTGTGTTATTTCCAGTCACGCTTTGGCTAAATCCAGCTATGAGCTGGAATTTAGCCAGGAGCCTGGCTATTGAAACTGTGGACTGCAAGCTCTTTTATTCCATCTCTCTGACTCATATTCAAATACACAACCAATAAGAAGAGAGCTGTCTAAAGTAGAAGGGAGAGGAAATGACGGCAATGAATTTGGAGACCTCCATTAGAGCTGTGACTCATCTGCCTCTCCCTCCTTCCTGTGTGTTGTAAAGGAGAAGGGAAACTGAAAAGGGAACACAGGGTAAAATGAAATTACCATGGACTCTCACTCCAACTAACAGTAAACTACTGGCTTAAGGTCTCTTGTGGTGTTATGTGTACCAGCCACTCCCTAATTACATGACTGTGCATCCTCTGTCCATCACTCAGTAAGACAGCTTAGGCATCCCAGGGCCTTGCCTACTAACTTACACTATGGTATATAATTATGTGTCCTGCATGCAGCTTGATTACATAGTCTATGTTCCTGCATGGCATAGCTATATGAGACATAATTAAGCCAGCAAACAAGACTGTCAAATCTAGCACAGGCTATCTGACCAGCCACATGAAGGCCTCCAGGTTCCTGTTTAAAAATTTGTAGAAAAGGCCATTGGGCTTGAGCCAAACCCTGCCACATGTAGGAGACCTGGGCCTCATCTAAAACGCTTTTGATGTAGACATAGGTTAGTTGACTGACCCTGTGTAACTCATGACATGGGGACATCAATTGAACTCCAATATACAGGAAATCTCCTACCCTCGGTAATGGAGGATTGAAGTTATCCATGTCCTTACCCAACATCAATCATGTCATACCAAAACCTTGAATTGCCAATATTGTATCCGGATGATCTATTTCCCTCCTTTGGACACTGGAGGCCTTTACTGCATCCTTGGGAGTTTTGGGGTTTTACCTGTCATTCCAATCTCCCTGCTGTCTGCATAGAGAAACACCCTAACTTACCTCACCAAACCCCATGCCTTAAATATATTTTCATGGGAATATCTCTTACACACAGTTTTGTATGTGAAAACCTGAACTGTGTGCCTAATGGAATGAAATATTTTAGCTAAGGCACTAGGTTCTAGTTCATTTGTGTCCACATTTCCCTACCACAGATTTGTCAGCAGCTCCTCTCCTCCTCCTTCTTCGCACTCAGTCCACTATCTTTGACATGACATTTTCCTTTCAAACTCTCATATGGACACCATAGTCTTGGATGGCCAGAACCCTTCTGTTGCTGGAATCCATCACTCTATTGTTATCCAGTTCCAGCACCCTACCTGGTACATCACTCAAATTCAGTACACTCTTTCACTCCAGAGCCTTAGAGGACTTAAGCCTATCATCCCTGAACTTCTCAGAAAGATGCTACTGCCTCCAAATTATTCTCCTTTTAACACCTCTATACTTAGTGTTAAGTCTCATTAAATAAAAAATACAGTGACAACTATAGGGATGAAGACTTAGAGATCAGGGAAATTGAACAAGCCACACACAAACCTTTCCTCACCCAACACTGCAGCTTCCAAATGCAAGCTACTTGCAGTCTTCCACATGCTATTATTGCCTTGCTCTTATGCCATTTGATTGGCTATATTAGACAAGCCATCTCATTTTTTTATTTTATGTCTGTACAGAATTTCAGGTTTTTATGTTTTGTACTGGCCTTATAGGAATGTGTCACCATGCTTTGCTCTGTTCCCTAGTCTGGACTTGAACACACATAGACCCTGTCTGATAAGTGATCTGATTGAGGGTGTGTGCTGCCGGAAATTTTGTTTACTTAAAATTACTGGTCTTTCCTGCCTGATCACCAGCAAACAATAATAAAGCATAAATAAAAAATCACTACATTTCAGCACAAATAAAATATCACTGCACCTGCAAGTCATTAGATCTTCAGTGGTCCTCTCAATCCTGTAATGCCTGGTCTTTACACAAATCTTTACACTATCCCTTCAGAAACCACACATTTCTCAGTTCTATATCTCAAGGATACCTTCTTTTCTATACGTCTCAGCCCTCTCTCTCAAAATATCTTTTCCTTATCCTGGATAGACATAGGTACTTACCTGTACATTTAGGTAACATGGACTGTCTTGACACACATATTCATGGACATCTCACAACTATTTCATCAATCCCCAGCTTCTGGCTTGTTCTCCTTCTCCTTCTTTGGCTTTAACTTTTACAATTAATAGATAACATTCTACTCTGAGGCCCATAAGTATAAGTTAGTCAAATTAACACCTCTTATTTTCTAATTTTTTTTGTACAGCTGGAGGTATGGAGTCTCAATTTCCAAAATGGAGCTCTCCACTCCTCAGATCACCTATTTGGGTGTAAACAAAACCACACCATACTAGGCTATAGCTTCAGATAGAAAGCATCTAATTCAGTCTTTTGCAGGTTGCTCTACTAAACGGGATATTCTATCCTTTCTAGAAACAGCTGAGTCCTTTAAAATCTGCCTTCAATCTTGTTATTTTCCTGGCTCACACCTTATATCAGGCAGCTCTGGGATCCTGCATTAATCCCTCATTCACCCCATTATTAATCTTTTCCAGAAATTCCAATAGGCTCTGCTTCAGGACTCTGCACTACACCTCCCTGGACAACTCATCCCTTCTCCGTCAATGTAACAGAAAGGAAGTGATATGCCCTTGGGACTCTAGGACACCTGCAGGGACCCTCCATTGCACCTGTAGCATAAATGTCAAAAAAACTACACCTCATCACACAGGGAGGTTCACCAATAATATGGGATTTGGGGACTGTTAAGCTCCTTAATAGTAAATTACAGAAAGTAAACTTTGGGTCACCTAATACGTTGTCTTCTCACCCAAACTTCTCTCATCTTTTAATTTATAAAGTCTTACAAACTTTTTCTACTTCCTGAGTTTTGTCTCTCCAAGTGTTATTACTGGAAGAATCCACACTTACTTTCCAGACTTGCTCACTTCTTAATACTTCAATCATCCTTCCTTGAACTAGTGCTGACTATCCCACATCTCACTACTGCACTGAAATCCTAAAGGAAATTTTGCCTAATCCTTCACACATATAGGAGTGCACCTTGCCTCAGGCCACTTATACCTGGTACACAGATGGCTGCTCCTTTTTACATGATGGGACCCGTAAAGCAGAATATGCCATAGTGGCAGATACTGGGGTGGTAGAATCAAAGATATACACTACAAACCAACAGGCTGAGATAATGTCTCTCACCTGTACCTTCCACTTGGCACAGGGGCAATTCCTAAAGGTTAAACATATTCCACATATGCTTTTTATTTTTGTTTTGTAAGACAAATAAATCTGTGTACTTTTGGTGCCTGTCCTGAATCTCGCTCTGTAGACCACGCTAGCTTTGAACTCACAGACATCTGCCTGGGTCTGACTCCCAAGTGCTGGTATTAAAGGCATGTGCCACCACCACTGGCTTCCAAATATACTTTGCATATACTCCTGTCCCACACTCATATCTGGAAAAGGCATGGGCTTCTCACAGCAAAAGGACAATTCATAACTAACTCAGGCCGAATAATGGTCATGATAAAAGCTTCCTATTTCCCAAATGTAATAGGAATTATTCACTCTCACTCTCATCAGATTGACAGCTCTATCATCTCTAAGGGAAATAACCGTATCAACCTGGCATCTAGGACAGAGGCAGTCTAGAGCCCTGACTTATGTCCTTCACCACAGGCAATACATATAGTTCAACCCACATCATCAAAGTCATCTCCTGTCACTATGCCTATTCTATCCTATCTACACCAGCTCTTTCACCCCAATAGTCTTGCTCTGTCTCAGTTTATTGAAGGGAACCTACAGCCTACCTGCTGCTATAGGATGGTCTGTATGTCAAGTGTGTTGCTGATTGGTCAATAAATAAATCACTGATTGGTCAGTGGCCATGCAGGAAGTATAGGCGGGACAAGGAGGAGAATAAAGCTGGGAAGTGGAAGGCTGAGTCAGAGAGACACTGCCAGCGGCCACGATGAGAAACAGCATGAGAAGGTGCTGGTAAGCCACGAGCCACCTGGCAAGGTATAGATTTATAGAAATGGATTAATTTATGTTGTAAGAACAGTTAGTAAGAAGCCTGCCAGGGCCATACAGTTTGTAACCAATATAAGTCTCTGTGTTTACTTGGTCAGGTCTGAGCGGCTCTGGAACTGGCAGGTGAGAGAGATTTGTCCTGACTGTGGGCAAGGCAGGAAAACTCTACCTACAACCTGCTGTGGGATGTTCTGTATGCTCTCAATGTGTTGCTGTGATTGGTTAATAAAGTGCTGAATGACCAGTAGTTAGGCAGGAAGTATAGACAAGACAAAGAGAGAGGAGAATTTGTGAAAGTGGAAGGCTGAGTGAGGGAGAAGCTTCCAGAATCCATGTTGAGAAACAACATGTAATGATACTATTAAACCATGAGTTACATGGCAACTTATAGATTAATAGAAATGGGTTAATTTAAGATATAAGAATAGCTAACAAGAAGCATGAGCCATTAGGCCATACAGTTTGTAAATAATATAAGTCTCAGGGTGTTTGCTTGGTTCTGAGTGCCATGGGATCTGGGAACCAACAGGATAATTTCAGCTACACCTAACTCTGAGGAGTTACAGTCCTTAAAATCTATTACTGGCTACTGTAAAAGTTGTCAGAAGACAGAATATAGTTCCACATTTTGGAGTCAAACTTTGCACTCCAACCAGGTTAGAGGGTACCTTCCAAGGCCTGACTGGCAGCTCAATTTTACTTATATGCCCACAGTCAGAAATTAAATGTCTCCTCATGGTCATGGACTCATTTTCAGGTTGTGTAGAGATATTTCTTGTTTCTATTAAGTGGTGTCAGACAGGCCCTGACCTCCTTCCCCAGGATTTGGGATCCTTGCATTTCTTCAGTCTGATATTATTCTGGAGTTCACCTTCCAGATTTTCCCAGACCATATCTAATCTTCTAATATACCTTGATATTTTGATATCCCTTACCATCATAAGTCCTCAGGGAAGGTACAGTATACCAATAAACTTTAAACAACAATCTTATTAAGATGCCAACGGAAATTCACCCTGACTTGGTGAAATTATTGTTTCTAGCTCATTTCATGCTCTGGACGCTTCCCAAGCAAGCCCTATCAATCCCAACATTTGAATTCATGCATGGATTACTATCTCTAACCCCTGGCCTCTGATCCAACTTTTACCTCTCCCTGATCACCTCCTCACTCCTCTACTCTTTCACCTAGCATATTCCACATGGCCATGGAGATAGTAGACCCAAAAGAGAACATTCATTTGCAACTTCTTTGAAAGCATATAATTTCATACTGTCTTGCAACTCTTTATCCTTGCAGATATGGGCAACATTGACTGTGACTGTCATAAAAAAGCATATTTTACATTAGTATTACACAATATCACAACTGCTCAAATGGTAAAGGCTTTAAGGTGCCAGGCAATTGTGTGACATGTCTTTAATCCCAGCACTCGTGAGACAGAGGCAGGCAGATCTCTGTGAATTCTATGCAATCCTGGTCTACAGAGTGAGATCTAGGACAGGAAAAAAAACTATACAGAGAAACCCTATCTCAAAAATCCAAAAGAAAAAAAAAGGCCTGAAGGGCCAAACTTAATCTCCATATTCTCTACGCAGTGTGAGTTAGTTATGTATACATTTGTAGATGAACAATTAGGTAAAATAACATTAGTAAATAGAGGTGTTTATTTTGATAGTTTGCAGTGCAGAAATTAAACTGAAGGAGCAAAAAGATATGGGAAATAATCTAAATGTATGCACAAATAGAATTCAAAACTGTGTGAAGATAGTGTACTAATGCATACGTATCTGTGTATATGTATATATATATATGCATGAGCAAACACATACATACACATATGCAATTTACATAAATATTATAATTGATTGAAATGCATCATAAAATATGTAGAGATATATTATGAAAATTTAATTCCTTATACTGTGAATAAGTGACAGAGATTTCTCACTCATGGGCAGCAATTTTCTATTTCTTTGAAATTATGTCCAAAGATATGCCTTTAGTGTAACTACAAAGCTCCACAGACCATTTCAAAAATATACTTACACCTCATAATATGATGAAAAGAAGCTCTTTTTGAAGTCCCTACATATTAATGTCATCATAGAAGACAAATCCATCTGATGATATTTAGAAGATTGGCTGGGATTGACTGCATGTGATAGGACAGAAGTTCATTCTGTGTGTTAGTGGATTAAAATGAGGAAGAAAAAATTCCCACATTCAGAAGCTACATACCCTAAAAGGGAAAATAGTGAGCAACTTTCAAATGACAGACACATATAAAAACTATTTCTTTCTTTCTGCCAAGGTTATAGAGAAATTAACTAAGTCCTAATGACAGGGATATACTAACATATCTTTGCATCACTTGGCCCTACTCAGAGATGTTTCTTCACACAATAGTTGGGAAACAACACAATGAAGTGCAGGGTGGGTCTTACCTATAGAGCCAGAGAGGCTTTTGGGTATTATGTTCTGGAGTTTACTATCTTCTGCAAAAGAATACCTGAGATCCCCACATATTTGTGTTGAAGAGATGGCAGAAAGATCCAAACAGAATCAGAGGTGGTTGATGATTCCAATGTACCATTATTTTCCAGTCTAATCTTTACTATAGGACATGGAATTCAGAGTTGTGGGTGGAGACACAAGATAAGATCTGCACTTATTCAATGCATACAAAAATAAATACAAAAGTATAAAGGAAATATGTTGTGTTTATTATTTTCCAGGAAAGTACTGAATAAATATCTGAAATCAGAAATAAATATTTGATTTCCAACCAGGCTCATTCCCTGTCTGATGTCATATATTGGAATGGCCTAACAAGTAAGAAAAGATTATGTACAAGAGATTCTGCATGCCAGAACACAGTAATAAAGCAAAACAAGAATGCAAAGTTGAGCCTGTGGGAACACATGTGGCAACAGGATAATAAGAAGTAATTTTCCTGTGCTATACTTTATGATCCATACTTTATTTTCTTGGGTGATAGGTAGGGTAGTGTCTACAAATATCACTCATTGATATTTTCAGTGACTCTGAAGATCACGAAGGAATGTACAGTGCCATAGGCATCCCCACAATAAATCTCCCAGGGTAGAGGAAAGAGCAGGATTTCACTAGTCTCTGCCAGATACTAAAGCCTCAAGAAAATGATCTTCCTTGCCCATAGAGCAGTCATGTGCTTAAGGGAAGAAATAACTTCAGAAGAAGAAAAGGGCAGGATTCCTCTAGTCTCTGCCAGATAGGAACATATCAAGTGAATTCAAACTAACAGAGGGAGGCCACATCTTTAAAGACAAGCAGTATATGCAGAAGCAGGATCTCTGCTTGCTGCACATTTGACAGGATTAGGTGACTCAGGGCTGTAATGGTGGGAAACAAACAATGTCTGACTCTGTAAATTTCTAAGGGCGTTGTCTCTTGTGCATGTTAGGATCAACCATCTTTGTCTGGGTCAATGTACAATAGGGTTTTGGTTATACCCATGAGCAACTGAGATCCCAATATAGGCAGATCCTCACAGGTAAGAACGTGCTCTGGGCTGGGCGGTGGTGGCGCACGCCTTTAATCCCAGCACTCGGGAGGCAGAGCCAGTCAGATCTCTGTGAGTTCAAGGCCAGCCTGGGCTACCAAGTGAGTTCCAGGAAAAGGCGCAAAGCTACACAGAGAAACCCTGTCTCAAAAAACCAAAAAAAAAAAAAAAAAAAAAAAAAGAACGTGCTCTGCTGACAACTGTATTAGCTCTCCTTGCCTCTGAAGTAGGGGTGTGTGCTTTCCATTTGTGTCTGGAATAGGAAACTGTTAGGGCCCATTTACCCAGGAGGTCTGCATAGAGAGGATGATGGGACCATGGGCCTGAGTGCAGGTGTCTAAGATTGTATACAATGTGCTGTCCTGGGGGGAGGTCTTTTCCTCCCCCCCTTGGCATTTCTTTAAATACCCTATGCCACATGGATTTAAATCCAGGCAATCTGGAGGATAATCTGTTATTTTTATCTGTTACTCCTCTCCCCTTATCATTCTACCTAATATTTCCTGGTGCTTCTAAGCAAGAGTACTTGGGGAAATGTGGGACTCAGGAATGCCACTTGCATAGGAACCAATCCGGAGAATGATCTCAAATCAACCAATTGAAAGCAAATCCTGTGGTACTCTTTGAGATCTGCTTCAGAGCTGCTGAGTCATTTCACCCTCTCAAGTAAAAGTGTGGTGCAGCTATGAAAACTAAACTGAAAATGGATGACTGGAAAAAACGTAATGTAGCCTAGGAGCACAATACCATTCCCAAATGGCATCCCATGGTAAGTAGGGAGTGATCATGCTTCCAGCTACTTGGCCCTGGATGTCTATTTGAAAGCTTTGCTTTTCACATGCTGATGGCTGATTGTGATTTGTGGCTTTCAACTGTACCTTTCAGGTAACAATTTATGATATGCCATTTATATTCCCCAAAAGCACTTTATGTGGAATTTGACACTTGATATTTTCACAGAATCCCAGGTGGCTGTGAGAATACTCCCTGACTCAGTCATTTTTTTTAATGGGTCTACTGCGGGAGCATATGATCAATACATCCCTGTTTTATGTCAGGTATTCTTCCCAACATAAATCTTCTTTGCCAACAATGTGATAATGCAGAATGCAAAACTGACACAGAGATCGCAGATACTAAGGCTGAAGCAGTTGCTTTAGAGACAGGAGCACATTTCCTGCACAGCAAACAGGTGCAGGTGACTCAGAGCAGGAGTGTGGGAAACCCTACCAAATCCCTGCCCATCTTAGGTATATATTTCCTTTGTCTTTTGCTGCTCTCTGGGAGAGTATTCATTCTCTGGAGTTGTTTTAAGGCAAGTTCCTGCCTAATTCCAGCTGCAAGCTGGAATTTAGCCAGGAACCTGGCTGGTAAAACCCTTCAGTGCAGGCATTTTTATTTGATCAGACTGCCTCCTATTTGAATAGACATAGATTAGGAACCAATAAGGAGTGAGATCTGAAACCCAGGAATAGAAAGCAAATGACATCAGTGAATTTAGAGATCTCCAACAGAGCTGCTGACTCATTTATCACCCCCCCCTCGTGTGTTCTTAAAGAAGCACAGAAACTGAAAAGGGGGCACAGGATAAAACATAATTTAACCAGGGCTCTGATTCCAACTAAGAGTACATAACTGTCTGATGTTGGCTGGTGGGCTGAGCGAGTTTTCAGCTGCCTTGTCCTAAAATCTACCTATCTACAAGAAAGGCTCCATTCTTGTCTGCATGTTTCTGACTGTGACTCTGGGCTGCCAAGTGCATCTGACAGCACTCTCTGTGGTCCTTTTGTTTCCTTTGTTTCTGTTTGTTTGTTTGTTTGTTTGTTTGTTTGTTTTTTAGATATTGGGTTTCTCTGTGTAGCTTTTGTGCCTGTCCTGGATTTCCTTCTCTACAACATGCTGGCCTTTAGCTCACAAGTTTAGTCTGCCTCTGCCTCCCAACTCCTAGGATCCATTTATGAACTGTCCCCTTGCAGGTCTTCAAAAGGCTTACCCTAAACCTTCCAGACATAATTCAGCCCTTGCCACTACATAACAGAAAAATAGGGTTATGCCCTAGATGCCCAAGGGCATCATGTGTGCCCCCTTTTGCACATGTAGCATACCTGTCAATAAAACTAGGCCTCAACACACAGGGATGGGCACCTTGCATTCCTGCTTTAGTAGCTGCTGTCCTCCAGATTTGGGAATCAAAGAACCTAAACATTGGGTCACTCAAAACTCTCTTCTCCCACTATAACCTGTCCCATCTCTTAACTTATAAATTCTTACAAACTTCACCTCCTTCTTGAGTTCTTTCTCTCCAGGTGGTGATACTTTAAGATGCCACATTTACAAACCAGTCTTGTCCACCCCTTCATATTTCAAACCAGCTTCCTCAATCTAGCCCTGATCATTCGCTATCTCTTTCCTGCACTGAAACCTAGAGGAACTATTTCTCCATCCTTCACATATACAGGAGGACACATTACTTTAGGCCACTTATAACGGATAAACAGATGGCAGCTGCTTTTCACATGTGGGGACACATAAAGTGGGCTATGACATAGTGTCAGATGCTAAGGTGGTAGAAGCACAGGCATTACCACACACATTACTAATCAAGAGGCTGAGGTGATAGCTTTAACCTTGCCTTCCAATTGGAACTGGGGCAATCGCTAATTATTATAGAAACTCCAAATATGCTTTTCATATTCTCCTGTCTCATGTTGGTTTCTGGAATGAACACACAAACCTTACAGCAAAGGGAGGATTCATATCTTACTCACACTGAACACAGGCTATTCTTAAGGCCTCCCATCCTCCCAAAGCAATAGGCATCATCCACTGTCAGTTCAAGCAGTTCAACAGTTCCATTGTTCATAAGAGGAAAAAAAAAAAAGCCTGACCAGGCAGCTAGGACAGTGGCGCACCAGGGCCCAGACACCCCCCACCCAACACAGGAATCCACAAAGAGCAGGCTACATCCTCACATTCACCTCCTGACACTAGTCAAATTCTTCCCTACATACATCGACTTTCTCAGCCTAATAGACTTTCACTGTCTCAATTCATAAAATCCCATGTACAGCCTACCTCTGAGTACTTACAGTTCTTAAGAACTATTACTGCCTCCTGTGAAATTTGCCAAAGTCAAATTCCAATTGCAAACATCAGAGCCGAACTTTTTCCTCCCAACAGGCTAGATGTTGCCTTCCAGAAAATAGATGGCAACTGACGTTTACCCATATGCCCATTGTCAAAAAAATTAATTATCTCCTCATTAAAGCAGACTTGTTATTTAATTGAGTAGAGCATTGTGGTGGTATTTTACTTGTACTGAAATGTGATTTTAATTGTATGTTAATAAATAAAGTTGCCTGGGGGTCAGAGTTATAGAGCCATAGCAAGTGCGTGGCGGTGGTGGCGCACGCCTTTAAGGACCTGGAGGGCGGTACATACAGGCAATGACAAGGCAGTCACGTGTTTAGTTTACAACCAATGAGAAGGCAGAACATCTAGACTATTTAAAGACGTACACACAGGAAGTAGGCCTCTTTTTCGGAGAGCTCTCTTGGCTGAAGCAGGATAGCTGAAGCAGGAAGGGTAAGGCTCTTAGTTCTGACCTCTTGGCTTTCTTCTCTGAATCGGCTCTGTGTTTCTTATTTAATAAGACGGTTGGTTACATCTACATTTGGCGCCCAACGTGATAAGAATCCATTAAAACCGCTTAACTTGGCTTGGCGGCAGGTCCGGGTTCCCGCCAGGGCGGCCGGCAGGTCTGGTTTCCCGCCAGGGCGGCCGGCTCCCTAGCCCAGGCCCAGGTCGCCTTGGCCTCAGGCCGGACTAACCTTGAGCTACTTGCTTAAAGCCAGTGCTACAAACAACTCAGGCCTGCCCTGAGGAACAGGGCCCCTGCCTGTAAAACCAACGCACGTGGTTGGAGCTTAAGGTAGCCAGAGCCAAGGCTTGACTAGGCTCAAGCGGGAACATGTGGCTGGATTCAAGCTCTTAGGCAGAACTTGTGGCTACACTTGCTTGCTCTCTCTCTCTCTCTCTCTCTCTCTCTCTCTCTCTCTCTCTCTCTGGACTCACACCTCGGACACTAGGTGGCTGTTTGAAATTCCCTCGGATTGGTACTGTTCTACAAGGACTTGGTAAGTCACTTAACATATCAGATATTCTAAAGAAAACTATTTAAAAGAAAAAAATTTTTTCCACATTAAAAAAAAAATGGGTTTTCTGTGTACATTGGAAGAAAATTTGTTTGCAATTTTAGACAGTCTGACAATGGAACAGCTATATGAGAAGATTACTGTTGATCGAATTATGCATTTTATTACTATGTTTATCCTCATTTTACTATTTAAAAAGATAGTCAATTTAAGTGCCAGGATGACAGCTTTAGAAAAACCTATTAAACCTGTAAAAACTCAGACAGAAGAAACTAACAGTGAAGCTGCTTCAAGATTGGATCATAGGGTTACAGAAAGAAAGCCTGTTTTCACACAGTCACCCTTAGTTTGTCCAGTAACCATACAGCAGTCACCTGATCAAATGACTACACAAAATATTTGGGCTCCAATTGAAATGATAGATTTACGAAGGTTTAAGGAGGCAATAGTATCTTATGGTATGCATTCCCCATATGTAAAGCAAATGTTAAACTCTTGGTCAACATATAATAGGATTGTACCACAGGACTGGCGGGAGCTGGCACAAGCTGTTCTTGAACCCAGTCAAAGGCTTCAGTGGCTAACTTGGTTCAAGGACGAAGCTAAAAACATAGAAAAGCAGTGGAGGGATAAAGGAATACAAGTCTGCCAGGATCAGCTTATTGGAGAAGGTCAATATGCTTCAGCACAAACACAATGTTTATATGATGTCCAAACCCTAATTTTATGTCGAACAGCAGCCTTGAATGCATGGGACAGAGTTGAGGAACCAGGAAAAAAAACTGAGTCATTTACAAAGGTTGTACAAGGCCCAAAAGAATCTTTCACAGATTTTTTACAAAGACTGGCTTCAGCAGTAAAGAGAATGGTCCCGGATTTAGAAGCTAGTAAGATAATAATTGAATCTTTGGCCTTTGAGAATGCGAATGCAGCATGCAAAACAATAATCAGGCCGTTAAAGGCAAGATCTGCACCTTTGGAAGATTGGATTAGAGATACGGTTAATGTTGAAGCTCATGAGCATGATGATACGTGGGTAGGAGAAGCAATTTCAAAAGGTTTGAGGAATGTTAGATGTTTTGGATGTGGAAAGCAAGGACATTTGAAAAGGGACTGTAAACAGGTCATTCCTAGAAACAATGTTTCTTCAAGGAACAATGGCAACAGAAAGCCCCTTCCTTCTGGAGTATGCAGAAGGTGTGGTAAGGGAAAACACTGGACCAACGAATGTAGATCAACAAGGGACAGACAGGGTAATCCTTTGCCTCAGTCTTCGGGAAACTCCCAGAGGGGCCTCATGCAGGCCCCAATAGCAAATCCAGTTCAAACCTTTCCTGCAGTCATAGAGGAAACCCCTACCCAGAGCAATTAAATAACCAAATGCCTATTGGAATAAGTCATGCTGGTCAGGATGATGAAACAGACAGAATAGAAAATTCAGGAGCAAATATAAAGAAAATTTTTTGGCAAACTTTTATTAATGAACAAAGACCAAAATTATCGATAAAAATAAATGGTGTTTTGTTGTCTGGTCTGGTAGACACAGGTGCAGACATAACCATAATTGCACCAGAATTTTGGCATCCAACTTGGCCTCTTCAGGAGGTAAACGTTCAACTGTTAGGAATTGGGACATTATCTCAGGTGAAACAGAGTGCAAGATGGTTCGAGTGTATAGGTCCAGAAGGACAGAGAGGAAAATTAAAACCATATGTAGCTAACATAGCTGTGAACTTGTGGGGTCGAGACTTGTTGCAACAATGGAATACTCAGATTAACGTCCCTCCAATCTCAGAAACAAATCATAAATTAGCGCATGTTTCTGAGAGAAATATTAGAAGGCATTATTCTGAGTGGTCACCAGCCATCCATATTATACAAGAACAGGGCACAACAACTGATGATCTTCCAAAGACACCAACAGCTCTACCTTTAAAATGGTTAACAGACAAGCCTGTATGGGTCCAGCAATGGCCTTTAGCAACAGAGAAACTCCAGGCTTTAGAAGAGCTGGTAGAAGAACAGTTAAATGCTCAGCATATTGAGGAATCAACCAGCCCTTGGAATTCTCCTGTATTTGTTATTAAAAAGAAATCTGGTAAATGGAGAATGGTAACAGACCTTAGAGCAATTAACAAAGTAATTCAGCCAATGGGGTCTCTACAATCTGGAATTCCTCTGCCTACTCTGTTACCAAAAGGATGGCCTCTCATAGTTATTGATTTAAAAGACTGTTTCTTTTCAATACCGTTACAAGAAAAAGACAGAGAAAGATTTGTTTTCACAGTGCCTACTTATAATAATTCTCAACCGGTTAAAAGATTTCAATGGAGGGTCCTCCCACAGGGAATGTTGAATAGCCCAACTCTGTGTCAATATTTTGTACAACAGCCATTGGAAGTGATACGTAAAAAATTTCCTAAATCTATAATTTATCATTATATGGATGATATTTTACTAGCTGACTCAAATGCAGATACTTTAGAAAGAATATTTGAAGACGTAAAGAAAATTTTGCCTGGCTGGGGATTACAAATTGCTCCTGAAAAGATACAAAGAGGAGATTCTATTAATTATTTAGAATATAAAATAGAGCTACAAAAAATTAGACCCCAAAATGTGCCAATTAGGAGAGATAGACTACAGACTATATTTGGAAATATTTCTCATCTACGAACTATTGTTGGGGTAAAAAATGATGAACTGCATAATTTGTTCAAAACCTTAGAAGGTGACAAGGACCTAAATAGTCCAAGAGAGTTATCACCTGAAGCTGAGAAAGAATTGGCCTTGGTAGAAAAGAAAGTACATGAACGGCACATTGATCGTATTGATCCAAAGCTGGATTGCATTTTGGTTATTTTACCTTCTAGGCATTCTCCTACAGGAATATTAACGCAGAGGGAAGATATTATATTAGAATGGATATTTTTACCAAATAAACCAAACAAAAAATTAAAAACTTATGTGGAAAAAATCTCTGACTTGATTTGGAAAGGAAAATTGAGACTTCGCCAATTAGCAGGAATAGACCCAGCAGAAATTGTCGTACCTTTAACTAAGGAGGACATTGAAAAATTATGGACAGAAAGTGAACCTTGGCAAAGAGCTTGCAGTAATTTTTTGGGAGAAATTAACAGCAAATATCCCAAAAGCGATAGAATTGATCTTATAAAGAGAGCTGATTGGATCTTGCCTCGAATTGTACGGGTAAAGCCCATATCTGGAGTTCGTACATTTTATACAGATGCCAACAAACAAGGAAAGGCAGGTTACAAATCAGAAAATTTAAGTAAAGTGGTTCAAAGTCCTTATAATTCAGTTCAAAAATCAGAATTATATGCTATTCTGTTGGTATTAATGGATTTTTCAGAACCTCTCAACATAGTAACTGACTCTCAGTATGCTGAAAGAGAAGTATTACATATTGAGACTGCAGAATTTATCCCTGATGCTTCAGAATTAACTTCATTATTTATTCAATTACAAGATACAATCAGGAAAAGGAGTCATCCTTTATATATAACTCACATTCGATCCCATACTGGTCTGCCAGGCCCTCTAGCACAAGGCAATGATGAGATTGATAAGTTATTAATAGGAAATGTGCTGGAGGCCTCAGAATGTCATAAAAAACATCATGTCAATAGTAAAGGTTTAAAAAAGGATTTTTCCATAACCTGGCAACAAGCCAAAGAAATAGTAAAGAAATGTCCTACTTCTTCCTTCTACAATCAAACGCCATTACCAGCAGGATGTAACCCAAAGGGTACTCAAAGGAATGAAATCTGGCAGATGGATGTGTTTCACTTTGCAGAATTTGGAAAACTGAAATATGTACACCACACTATCGATACTTATTCAGGATTTCAGTGGGCAACTGCTTTGAGTTCTGAAAAAGCTGATTCTGTAATCACTCATTTGCTAGAAGTTATGGCCATCATGGGTATACCTGCACAAATCAAAACTGACAATGCTCCGTCATATGTCTCTGTTAAAATGAAACAGTTTTTTGCTTATTACAATATAAAGCATATTACAGGCATACCACATAATCCTACAGGTCAAGCAGTTATAGAAAGATCAAACAGAACTCTAAAGGATATGCTAAATAAACAGAAAGGGGCAACAAAAACCCCCAGAAATAGACTGCATAATGCTCTATTAACTTTGAATTTTCTTAATGCCAATGAGAAAGGAACAACAGCTGCAGAGAGACATTGGATAATAGAAAAAACTACAGAATTAAATCAGCCTATATATTTTAAGGATATGCTGACCTCAGAATGGAAACCAGGGTATGTGTTACATTGGGGATGAGGTTTTGCTTTTGTTTCTACAGGAGAAGATAACTTGTGGGTACCATCAAAATTGATAAAGGTTCGATTTGAACAAGAGAAACCTCTTAATTAGAGGAGGTGATAGCTCATCAACCAACATGAACATCCAATTTAAACTAACTTATACCAGTAACACATGTCTTTTCAATTAATCAGATAATAACTTGCCAAAAAGGAACATCCCCAAAATTAGTCTTGGGGAAAGGTTTTTGTTTTTGTCTTTTAGGAGAATGAAGGTTAAGGAATCTGAAGAACACTGGACAAATAAGACAACTGAAGAAAAGGGACAAATCATCTATCCCAGGAAGCAGAGTGAAATGGCGTATGGGTATATATTATCTAAAAAATTTTATGTCTTCCTAAATGTTTCTTTCTGCTTTTCTCTAAAGATTTAACACTATTGGTCTTCTAATAGTCCCAGTCCAATTAAAATTTAAAGCTGACTTTGGAGTTGGAGAATGGCTCTCTCCTTCTTTAAACTCAAGCATGTTGTTAAAAGGAAAATGCAAACTCCCTGTATCATGCCAGAATAAAAGAGCCATCTTCTGCTATGAGACAGGAGAAAAGCCAAATTAATTAAGGGACTATTCTATTACTAATCTCAACTCTTTGATTCTATTCTGATTCTTTAAACTTTTCTTAAAGTATAAATTTTATATCAAAACTTACAAGATTAATATATATAGATATATAGATATATATATATACATTTTAAACTTCGCTAAGATATGAATGGTCATATAGAGTACTGATTAATTCTAAAAAAAAAGGCTTCAATTAGCTGCATATATATGTCTTTGTGTTCGAGTCTCTTATCAGTTTTCTGCAGGAATTCACGGCCAGGCCTAACATCAACTGAAGTCTCCAGGAAGAAGTTGGGGCCCCACAACAACAACAATTCCACGTGGACAATAATAACATCACTAAGCTGACAAACATCATCTACAGATCAGCTTTGAACTACAAGGTGCTCAGAGTAATTTTGAGATGACTAGCTGAGATGATCCAGTCTCAAAGACTACTTGAATAAGGACTTGAGATAAACCCTGAACTTTGGCATTATACACAGAATGGATAATGAAGGATATAGTTACCTTTCCTAGAATTTGACAATTAACCAAAAATTTTTCTTTCAGGATAAAGATAACTTCGCCCATACCCAGCAGGAAGCAATTTCAAGAATATGACGCCCACATTCCCAAAGAGGTGGTGTGGGGTGGGTGGTTTTTTGGTCTTTTTAATGGGTTTTGGGTCTGGGATAATTTTCATTGTTTAGGGGGGTTGGTTACAAGTTGTTGTCAAGGGTTAAGAAAAAGACTAAGCAAATTAGATTTAAGGTTCTTATTTAAAAAAAAAGAGAGAGAAAGAAAGAAGAAGAAAAAGACAATTACTAGTTTTAAATACTTTACATTGGATTGGATTGTTTTATATTGTATACAAATTATATATATTGAAATTGATATTGTTAGAAAATGCTATATGTATATTTCTAATTGTACTTATATTGTTCATTTAACAATGCAATTTTCTGATCCTTGAATGTTATTATTACCAACTATGAGGATATAAAGAAATGATAGTTAGTAGTTAGACATTACAATAGAACTTGTAGTCATATTAGATATGTTTTAAAAATTGAGCAGATATATTTTAGATAGGTCATCTTCAAACCCTTCAGAGATCTACAGAATATGGCATTTAAAATGTTTTAATAACTTAGAAAATTTTTCTTTTTTGTTATGACTATGAGACATGTAGGCTCCTGGCAGTACCAATCTACTTCAGAGAAAATATGGGCATTGAAGAAACTGCGTATGGAGTTAGCTTTCATTGTGGCAAAAGTTAGCCACTGGACAACAAAGTATCCTCGAATCAACTGCTGACAAACAGGACAGACAGGACATGAAACAAAGGACTACTGATTCTTGCCTAAACAAGCGTGGTTATGGCTTTATCAAAAGGCATCTTCTGAGGACAGGACAATATGGCACCATCCCTGACGTGGCCTTCGCAACTCGGAAAAGGTACAGTGCCCTTTTCTTCGAAGGCAGCTGAACAGGCAGTGGCCTGATGGCTTCTGATGTGCTATGGAACAGCAGCTGAAACAGTTATTCTTGAAGAGTAACTAAGCTCACGCCTCTCAATAGTAGACTGGCATTTGATAGAGAGATGTGGAGAAGAACGGGATGCTGAGATGAAGCCATATGTACACAGCCAAGAAGAATGGAGAGCTGAACTAAAAAACCATCAACATTTTCCAGAATTTAAAATCCTGAATCATGACATGACATTAGTGGAATTCAGGTGTTTCTGGTGCATGGACTGCTCTCACCCAATGTGAGGTTGAACTGTTGACCTTGTGTACATCCTACTTCACAAATGAGTCTGTCAGATATGCTAAGCCTATATAGGCTGAAGATGATGCCCCAGCATTGCGGAGAAACCTCAGGTGACTGTCCAGGCAGTTGGCTGTTTCTGTCAACTCACAAATTTTTTGGAAGTTGCTTGCATGCACTTTCTGTTTTTATTTTTGTTAGCTAATATTATTTCCTTCTTGGGTCTCTGAGGGAGTTGAAGATTAGTTAGTTATAGTTGAAGGTTAGTTAGTTGAAGATTAATTAGGATAGAAAGTGAATTAGATACATTTTGGACTTAACAAAATAGGATAATGAAATTATCATCTCTGAATTTGTCAAATACAAATGGACTAGACATTGTTTAGACATTTATTATTTGTATATATTGTATATAGTTATTGTACTTTTGTATATAGTTTTTCTTTTGTTAGTTATAACCTTTTTCTTTTTTTTTCCTTTTTATTAAAATAGAAAAGGGGAAATGTGGTGGTATTTTACTTGTACTGAAATGTGATTTTAATTGTATGTTAGTAAATAAAGTTGCCTGGGGGTCAGAGTTATAGAGCCATAGCAAGTGCATGGCGGTGGTGGCGCATGCCTTTAAGGACCTGGAGGGCGGTACATACAGGCAATGACAAGGCAGTCACGTGTTTAGTTTACAACCAATGAGAAGGCAGAACATCTAGACTATTTAAAGATGTACACACAGGAAGTAGGCCTCTTTTTCGGAGAGCTCTCTTGGCTGAAGCAGGATAGCTGAAGCAGGAAGGGTAAGGCTCTTAGTTCTGACCTCTTGGCTTTCTTCTCTGAATCGGCTCTGTGTTTCTTATTTAATAAGATGGTTGGTTACATCTACAGAGCATACCATTTTGTAATAAGCAGGTTTCATTGCACAACCATATTCAATCCAACAGTATTGGGAATGACATGTGTTTTGTCTACTTCCTTATTCCCTCTCTGATATTCAAATTTCTAGTTAACTACTGAGTTGACTGTTACAGGATCACCATCAGCCATAGAGCCTGAGGTACAAGGTATACCCAAATAAGCCCAGACGGTAAGAAACAATAACCAGAGGTATTTACACCTCCAGACTCCAAAGGGTCTAGGCTCTTCAAAACATACTATAACAATCTATCACTGTTAAATACCCTCAGTACTTGATCATCTGTGTCTTCTGGATGGGAAATAATAAAGTAAATAGGTGCATTAAGTTGTGTCTCAGGTGAAAAATAAAGGCCTGATTGATAATCAAATAAAAATAAAAGCAAGTTCTAGGTTTCTTTCTCTCTCTTACTAACCTCAACCAAAAAAATTCTGGTAGCAGAGTGCTAAACATTATAATATCATGGTTACCAGCTGAAGGTTTTAAATTTCCTGTGTGCTTCTTAATATGTTTAAAAATCCTTCCCAGCCCCAGAGCTGCCTTGGAACTACCTGAACAGGTCAGATCTACTTCAGATAAGTATCATTTAAATTGTCCTGAGCCTGAGATTCTCCTCCCTCACCCTAGGACCCAAGTGCACTAAACTTCTTCTTCTGCCCTAACAGCACCTTTTCAGATTCAAACAGCCAGATACAAGAAGAGACAGAAAAGTCCATGGGGCCCAAACAGTAGAATAAAATCATGTACACCTCAGGATGCTCAGGTACCTAACAGCTCCCCTTCTTTATCCCCAAAAGTTAAGTGACACCAACAACAGTTCCAGAAGACACTGTGCCCCCATTTCCATTCATGTGTAACCTCTAACCCCTTATTTTTCCTAAGAACAAAGAGTCTAGAATGGTAGAATTCATAGCCGCTGTCCCAGATAAATGATCACACATGGAATGTCCAGCAGCCAGGTAAGACTCTTAGTCATTACAGGGCCTTATGTCCTAAGTAATACATGCACAGGGTTATCACATTATTTGTGAGCAGTCTGACCATTGAAACTATGAGCATTCATGGCATAGCTACATAGGCCCATATCCCATGCTCAGGGGGAACCATAAAAGCAGGTTCCACACATTCTTCTGCCCCATATCCACACTGGTCATTTCCAACTTTACAGAGGAACTTTGAATGGTTATTCAGGCTGCCAGGTCTCTCTGTCTACTCTGGGCAGACTTTCAAAAGTTGTTTGTGCCCTTCTCGCATTTCTCAGGTCTGCATAGAGAGGATGATTGGACCACAGACCCGATTGCAGGTGTCTGAGATGGTCTCAACTGATCTTATACTATCTTATACTTATCAGAATGGCCAAGAGCAAAAGTAATAGTGACACCACATGTTGAAAAGCATGTGGATTAAATGGTGTTTAAAAACAGTGGGATATGTTGTGCTAGAAATGTCATCCAATGACTGAGGGAACCAGATGCAGAGATCCACGGCAAGGCCCCAGGTGGAGCTCCAAGAGTCCAATTGGCAAGAAAGAGGAGGTTTTATATGAGCAAAAATTGTTGAGACCAAGATTGGAAAAAGCACAGGGGCAAATAGCCAAATGAATGGAAACACATGAACTATAAATTAATAGCTGAGGAGCCCCCAACTGGATCAGGCCTTCTGGATAAGTGAGACAGTTGATTAGCTTGAACTGTTTAGGAGACATCCAGGCAGTGGGACTGGGACATGTAGCTGTTTGGAACCTGGGGCTTATGCAGGAACACTTTTCTCAGCCTGGGAGGAGGGGACTGGACCTGCCTGGACTGAATCTACCAGGTTGAACTTAATCCCCAGGGGAGTCTTTGCCCTGGAAGAGATGGGAATGGGGGGAGGGCTGGGGGTAGCGGGTGGGGGTAGGGAGGGGAAGGAGGAGGACAAGGGAATCCGTGGATGATATGTAAAATTAAATTAAATTATAAAATAAAAAAACTTATAAAAAAAACCCCTAAACTTAAAAAAAAAAACAGTGGAATATATGATACTCAGTGACAGAATGGACCCAACAAATTCCCAGAGCTGCAGCAGTAATTATGGCTCCTGATATCTAAGCCATGAAGCTAGGCTCTCAGAGAAAAGGGGGAGGGGAAAAGAGGCAACCAAAATTGTTATGTGCTATTCCATACTTAAGCTGAGCCTTATTAAACTGCAACTATCATAGGAAATTAGGATTTGTCTCACAAGATCAAAAACAATATAGATGTTCAGTAAAGAAAGATTCAGACAAAAAATATGTCTACACATATAACAGTGTGTTTAAAAAATGTACAGGTACCAGTGTCTCTTCTATTCTTTTGTAATAGACACACACACATCATAAAAGAAAATTGCTGAGGAGTCTCCTGTACATAAAAACACAGAATTTGGTAAAATTATGTGCAATCATTGTTTTTCTTAAAAATGATTTCCTTTTAACAATTGTTTACATTGTTAGGATGGTACAAAAAGTCCCTTAAGCCATTCATAGACCTATTATCTCCACTTATTATGGTGATATTTTATTTTGTACTAAAATGTTATGTGTATTTTAATAACTAAAGTTGCCCGGGGGTCAGAGCTATTAACAAGCCATAGGAAAGCCAGGCGGTGGTAGCATATGCTTATAATCCCAGAACTTGGTAGGCAGAGCTAGGTAGATCTCTGTGAGTTCAGGGATACAGCCAGCATTGGAGACACATGCCTTTAATCTCAATACCAATCATAGAAGACCTGGAGGTCTATACAGACAGGCAGTAATGAGGCGGTCATGTGGTTTGGTTTACAACCAATGAGAAGGCAGAACCGAAACTCTATATAAAGACTTTAACATAGGAAGTAGCTCTTTTTCAGAGAGGTAGAACCACCGCAGGAAGAAGTGGAAGGCTTTAGCTCTTAGCTCTGACCTCTTGGCCTTCTTCTTTGCATTGGTTCTGTGTTTCTTTTTTCATAAGACAGTTGGTTATATCTAAAACTTATAATCACTCTGCTTTATTAGGGTACATTTGCAGGTATCCGGACTACAAAACAACAAGGTAAAGTTGATGATTTTACCAGCTCCTTCAAATGTCATAATTTACCAACATTTGTCCCTTCATACGGTATTGATGGTTTCATATGGAAAGACAGGTCTAGTTTTCACTCTAACATTTTTCAGAAGTTCAGACATATAACATCGACAGGAACACAAACTCTATGGAATATAATAACTTAGTATATTACACATGTCCAGGAAGGTAGATGACACAGAAGGAGAACCTTCATCTGAAACTTCTCTGAAACCATATAATTTCTGACAGTCTTCTAAATGTTTATCCTCATACCCACAGGCAACACTCGCTATGACTGTCGAAAAAAAAAAAAAAGCATCATTTACATCACTAATACAGAACTCCAAATCTATTCAAATGGCAAAGAACTTATAATGTTTTGTCCCATGTCACCTAATCAATAGAGAAACTCTCCATTAATCTTTGAATAAGAAAATATTTCATGCAATAGTCAGACACAGTTTGTATTAAAACAAAAACGATGTCTGCATGAAGACAGTGTCTTCTAAAAAATATAGGGAATTAAAGTGCACAAACATTAGAAATTTGAATGCGGTCGGGTGGTGGTGGCACACGCCTTTAATCTCAGCACTAGGGAGGCAGAGCCAGGCGGATCTCTGTGAGTTCGAGGCCAGCCTGGGCTACCAAGTTAGTTCCAGTAAAAGGTGCAAAGCTACACAGAGAAAACCTGTCTCAAAAAACCAAAAAAAAAAAAAAAAAGAAAGAAAAGAAATTTGAGTGCTAACAAAATATTACAAGAAAGCAAGGAAATAACCAAAAATGGTTAGCGCAATAAAATCAAAATGGTAATGCCAACATAGATGGGAAACTCTCTCAAATTCACACACATAGCAGAAAATCTTGCACACATATTGGATGTTAAGATAGAAAGAATCCATGCATAAGGTACACTAACATTGACAGTTTTTTCAACTACAAAATGTCAATGCTCAAATGGCTCAAATGGCTACACCTAATCATCAGTTTCTGCACACTGTGTGGTAATTATGTATACATTTTTATATGGACAATTTGGTGAAACAATTTTAATTAATAGTGGTATTTATTTGACAATTTACAGTACAGATATTATATAGTATTAGTTGGGGAAAAGAGGAGCATGAAAAAAATCTAAATTAAGTACTCATGAATGAAATTAAAAACCATGTCAAGAAAGTGTACATATGCATATGTATATACATATACATACATACATATGTATGAGCAAACACATACATATACATGTACATAAAGTTATATAATGTTATAATGTTGTTGAAATGTATCACAGAACAACTGGAGAGATATTGTGGAAACTGAATCCCTTATACTATGAAGGGTGTCAGTGTTTTCTCACTAATGTGGCAGTAATGTCTTATTTGTTTTACTTCATGGACAAATGTATGTATTTAGTGCCAAACTGGAGCTTAAAAGACAGTTTCAGAAATACACTTACACATCCCATATGATGGAAAATAAACAATTTTTGAAGTACCTACAATCTTATGTCATCATAGATCAGAAATCAAATTGCTGCTATTTACAAGCTTCACTGAGGTTGACTACATGTGATAGGACTGGAGGTTAATTGGCATGTTATGGAATAACTGACAGGAACAAAATTTCTCACTCTCATGAGCTACATACCCTTAAAGATAAAATAGTGAGCCACTCCCAAATTACATTTTGTCATAGTGACTAAATAGTCAGGGAAGGAATCAAGTAATTATTCAAGAAAAAAGGAACAGATAGAGAAGTGACTGCAAATGTTACTGCTTCATATTTTCAGTGCCTCTATTGTTCATGAATAAAACTACAGTGCCATAGCCATTCCCACAATAAATCTCCCAGGGTAGAGGAAACAGAAGGATTTCACTAGTCTCTGCCAGATACTAAAGCGTCAGGAAAATCAACTTCCTTGCCCACAGAGAAGGACATTAAGACTGGCATAGGGATGCTATATTCTTAAAGAAAGCAGTAGCTTCAGAAGAAGGGAAGAAAAGGACTCCCCTAGGCTACGCCAGATCCTAAAGCCTGAAGTGAATTCAAACTGAGAAGAAGAGACCACATCTTCAAAGAATAGCCATAACTGCAGAAGCAGGAATCTGCTTGCTGCACATTTGACAGGGTCAGGTGATTCAGATCTGTAAGACTTGCATCAAACAATCTTTGATTTGGTAATTTCCACGAGATATGTCTCCCCTTGTATTACAGGAGCAATCTGCCTTATGGGCACCAAATAACAATCAGATTTTAGTGTGCTCATAAGCAACTGAGACCCAGATTATACCCAAAGGCTGACTGGTGAGAAGCTGCTCTGCCGACAATTTTCTTAGCTCTTCTTGCTTCTGATGGAGGAGGGTGTGCATTCAAATTTTGTTTGGAATGCGGACCTGTTAGAGCCCATTTATGCTTTACCCAGCAGGTCTGCTTAGAGAGAATGATGGGATCATGGCTCTGAGTGCAGGTGGCTAAGATGAGCTGCACCTGTCTGTGCAGGCGGTTGTCTTTTCTCTACCCCTTGGCTTTGCTTTAACTACCCAATGGCAGAGACAGTAGATGCTGGATGGATTAGGATACAGCCACTCTCAAAGCTATCCTGTATTTTCTATGTATTGCTCTCTCCTAAATACTTCTAATTAATATTTCATGCTGCTTCTACTCAAGAATTTCTGGGGAAATGAGGGGGTGGGACATGGAACAACCCACAGGAAACAATATGGAGAGTGAACTCAATTCCACCAATGGAAAGCAAACCCTGGGGTACTCTTTGAGATCTCCTTCAGAGCTGCTGAGTCATTTCACCACCCCCAACTATATGTGTGCTGCAGTCAAAACAACAAAACTGAAAGTGGATGACAGGAAATGATGTAATGAATTTTAGGCCCAGAATTCAATTCTCAAAAGAGCAGAACATCTCATGGAAACTAGATGATCATGTACATGGTACTTGGCCCTGTTTCCTGGATATCTACCTGAAAGCCTCACTTTCCACCTGCGGATGGCTGATTGTGATTCTGGGCTGCAAATTTTACCTTTCAGGTAACAGTTATGCATATGCCATTTTAGATTCCCCAAGTGCACTTATTTGTGGAATCTGATTCTTAAAATTTTCATAGAGTCCCAGGTGGCTAAGTGAGAACTATCACTGACACAGTCATTTTCTTAATGGGTCCTCTAAGGGAGCAAATAATCAATACATCACTGGTTTCTGTCAGGTATTAAGGCAGAAGCAGTGGCTTCAGAGGAAGGAGGACATTTCCGGCAGAGCAAGCAAGTACAGGTGACTCAGAGCAGGAGTGTGGGCAATACCACCAAACCGTGCTTATCCGTGTTTCTAGTGCCTCTGTCTGCAGCAGTTCTCTGGGACAGTTATCCTTCTCTTGTGTTATTTCCAGTCAGGCTTTGGCTAAATCCAGCTATGAGCTGGAATTTAGCCAGTAGCCTGGCTATTGAAACTGTGGACTGCAAGCCTTTTTATTCCATCTGTCTGACTCATATTCAAATACACAACCAATAAGAAGAGAGCTGTGTAAAGTAGAAGGGGGAGGAAATGACGGCAATGTGTTTGGAGATCTCCATTAGAGCTGTGACTCATCTGTCTCTCCCTCCTTCCTGTATGTTGTAAAAGAAGCAGGGGAACTGAAAAGGGAACACAGTATAAAATGAAATTACCATGGGCTCTGTCTCTAACTAACAGTAAATTACTGGCTTTTGGTCTCTTGTGGTGTTATGTGTACCAGCCACCCCCTAATTACATGACTGTGCATCCTCTGTTCATCAGTCAGGGAGATAGCTTAGGCATCGCAGGCCCTTGCCTACTAAGTTACCATATGGTGTGTGATTATGTAACCTGCATGCAGCTTGATTACATAGTCTATATTCCTGCATGGCATAGATATGTGAGATATGAATAAACCTGGAAACAAGACTGTCAAATATCGCACAGGCTATCTGACCAGCCACATGAAGGCATCCAGGTTCCTCTTTAAAAATTTGTAGAGAAAGCCATTGGACTTGAGCCAATCCCTGTCCCCTGTAGGTCTTCTGGGCCAAATCCAAAATGCTACTGAAATGGACATAGGTTAGTTGACTGACCCTGTGTAAATCATGACATGGGGACATCAATCAAAGACCAACATACAGGCAATCTTTTACCCTGGGTAATGGATGATTTAAGGAACACAGGTCCTTACCCAACAACAGTCATGTCATACCAAAAGCTTAAGTAGCCATTATTATATAGGGAGGATCGATTTCCTTCCTTTGGACACTGGAGACCTTATTGCATTCTGTGGGAGTTTTGGGGTTTTACCTGTCATTCCAATCTCCCTGTTTTCTGCATAGGGGGCACCCTAACTTAACTCATCAAACCCCGTGAATTAAATGTATTTTCATGGGAATATCTCTTACACACAGTTTTGTACGTGGACACCTGCCCTGTGTGCACAATGGGAAGAAATTTTTAGGCTAAGGCACTAGCTTCTAGTTCATTAGTGCCCACATTTCCCTACCACAGATTTGTCAGCAGCTCCTCTCCTCCTCCTTCTTGGCACTCAGCCCACTAGCTCTTACATGACATTTCCCTTTCAATCACTCATGTAGACCCCATAGTGTTGAATAGCCTGAACCCTTCTGTTGCTAAAAACCATCACTCTATTTTTATCAAGTACATCACTACCTTGCTGTGGGATGTTCTGTATAGCAAATGTGTTGCTAATTAGTCAATAAATAAAACACTGATTGGCCATTGCCTAGGCAGGAAGTGTAGGCGGGACAAGGAGAAGAATAAAGCTGGGAAGTGGAAGGCTGAGTCAGAGAGACACTGCCAGCCACCACAATGAGAAACAGCTTGTGAAGATGCCGGTAAGCCACGAGCCATGTGGCAAAGTATAGATTTATGGAAATGGATTAATTGAAGCTGTAAGAACAGTTAGCAAGAAGCCTGCCATGGCCATACAGTTTGCAACCAATATAAGTCTCTGTGTTTACTTGGTCGAGTTTGAGCGGCTGTGGGACTGACAGGTGAGAGAGATTTGTCCTGACTGTGGGCCAGGCAGAAAAACTCTAGCTACACTACCTAGTACATCACTCAAACTCAGTACACTCTTTTACTCCGGAGCCTTAGAGGACTTAAGCCTACCATCCCTAAACTTCTCAGAAAGAGGCTACTTCACCCAAACTCTTCTCCTTTTAACACATGTATATTTCGAGTTAAGACTCCTAAGAGAATATACCACGTGATTTAAGACCTGCATGTAGACAAGTTTCTAAATGTTATCATTATATGAAATACACAGTGCTAGATATAGGGGTGAAGACTTAGAGATCAGGGAAATTGGAAAAGTCACTAAAAAACCTTATATAACCAACCATGCAGCTTCCCAATGCAAGCTACTTGCTTTTTTACACATGCTTTTATTGCCTTGTTCTTATGCCCTTTAATTGGCTATATTAGTCCAGCTCTCTCTTTTTACCTTGTATATCTGTGCAGAACTTCAGGTCTTTATGTTTGATCCTGGCCTTAAAGTAGTATGTCACCATGCTTTGCTCTGTTCCCTAGTATGGCCTTGAACACACAGAGACCCTGTCTGATAAGTCGTCTGATTGCGGGTATGTACTGCCTGAATTTTTGTTTACTTAATATGGCAGGCCTTTCCTTCCTCATCTCCAGCAATCTTTAATAAAACATAAATAAAATATTACCACGTTTCTGCACAAATAAAATATCACTATACCTGCAGCTCATTAGATCTTCAGGGGTCCTCTCAATCCTCTAATGCCTGTATTTTACTCAATTCTTTACACTACCCCTTTAGAAATCACACACTACCCAGTTCTAGATCTCAAGGATACCTGATAACTCTCAGCCCTCTGTTTTAAAATATCTTTACCTTATCCTGGACAGATGCTGACACTTACCTGTATATGTAGCTAACTTGCACTGTCTTGACACACAGATTCATGGACATCCCACAACTATTTCATCAATCCCCAGGTTCTGGCTTGCTCTCCTTCTTCCTCATTGCCTTTAACTAATACAATAGTTAGATAACATTCTATTTTGTGGCCCATAAGCATAAGTTATTCAAACTAACACCTCTCCTCTTCTAAATTTTTTGTACAGCTGGAGTTATGGAGTCTCAAGTTCCAAAATCCAGCTTTCCACTACTCATGTCACCTATTTGGGTGTAAACATTACCACACCATAGTAGGCTATAGCTTCAGTTAGAAAGAATCTAGTTCAGTCTTTTGCAGGCTGCTCTACTAAACAGGATATTCTAACCTTTCAAGAATTAGCTGACTCCTTGTAATCCTGTGTATGATCTTTTTAATCTCCTGCTCACTCCTTTTATGAGGCAGCTCAGGGATCCTGCATTAATCCCTCATTCACCCCATTATTAATTCTTTCCAGAAATTGCAATAGGCTCTGCTTCAGGACTCTGCACTACACTTCCCTAATGTCTCTCACCTATACCTTCCAGTTTGCACAGGGGCAATTCCTAAAGTTTATACATACTCCAAATATGCTTTTTATTTTTATTTTACAAGACAGCTAACTCTGTGTAATTTCGGTGCCTGTCCTGAACCTTGCTCTGTAGACCACACTAGCTGTGAACTGATAGACATCTGCCTGGGTCTGACTCTGAAGTGCTGGTATTAAAGGCATGTGCCACCACCAGCAGCTTCCAAATGTACTTTGCATATCTTCCTATCCCACACTCATATCTGGAAAAAGCATGGGCTTCTCTCCACAAAAGGACAATTCATAAATTACTCAGGCTAAATATTTGTCATGATAAAAGCTTCCCATATCCAAAATGTAATAGGAATTATTTACTGTTAATCTCATCCGAATGACAGCTCTATCATCTCTAAGGGAAATAACTATATCAACCTAGCATCTAGGACAGTGGCAGTCTAGAGCCCAGACTCATGTCCTTCACCACAGGCAATAGATATAGTTCAACCCATATCCTCACAGTCATCTCCTGTAACTATGCCAATTCTGCCGTATCTACACCAGCTCTTTCAGGCTAATAGTATTGTTCTGTTTCAGTTAATAGAAGGGAACCTACAGCCCACCTGCTGTAGGATGTTCTGTATGCTCTGAATATCCTGCTAGGATTGGTTAATAAACAAAGTGCTGAATGGCCAGTAGCCTGGCAGGAATTATAGGCAGGAAAAATAGAGAGGAGAATTTTTGGAAGTGGAAAGCTGAGTGAAGGAGATGCTGCCAGAATCCATGTTGAGAAGCAACATGTAATGATACTGTTAAGCTACGAGTCATATAGCCATACAGCTATAAATAATATGTATCTTGGTGTGTTTTCTTGTGTTTGAGGGCAGTAGGAGCCAGGCAGAATCAGGATAACTTGAGCTACAAATGGCACCCAATGGCTCAAGTTTCCACCTGAAATCTGAAAATAACCAATTCTAAAAGGAGCAGGAACCAACAGGTGAGTGCACTAGCTCGGTCTGGACCCCATCTCTGGGCACCAGCCACTCAGGGGAAGACCTGCCCAACGTGGCCCCAGGTTCTGGCCACCAGGCAGGTTCCCTTCTAGCCCCACTGGGAAGGATCCCCTTCTCCAAGGCCCTAGGCAGACCCTGTAATTTTCACGCCCTGTCCCCACGCCCATCTTCCAAAGCCCCCAGCCTGTTCCTGAGACTTAGAGGCAGGCCCCCAGCTCCCATCCTACTCTGGACTTCCCTTCTGGAGCACAGGTGAGTGCCCTGGCTCTGCCCGGACCCCATCTCTGGGCACCAGCCACTCCAGGGAAGACCTGCCCAACTTGGCCCCAGGTTCTGGCCACTGGGCAGGTTCCCTTCTAGCCCCACCGGGAAGGATCCCCTTCTCCAAGACCCCCAGCAGACCCTGCAATCTCCATGCTTTGCCCCCATGCCCATCCGCCGGAGACCCCAGCCACTTCCTGAGATTTAGACGCCAGCCCCCAGCACCCATCCTGCCCTAGACTTCCCTTCTGGGCCAGAGAGAGAGAGAGAGAGAGAGAGAGAGAGAGAGAGAGAGAGATTGAGAGAGAGAGAGAAGAGCTCCCATCCTGCCCTGGAATTCCCTTCTGGACAAGAGCACCCATCTTGCCCTGGACTTCCCTTCTGGACAAGAGCACCCAATCTGCCCCGGACTTCCTGTCTGGACAAGAGCTCCCATCCTTCCCCGGAGTTTCCATTTGGACAAGAGAGCTCCCATCTGGACAAGAGAGAGAGAGACTTCCCTGAATCTGTCAGTTCTGTCTGAACCAAGTGTGCTGATAAGACCAAGAAGGAACCACAAGGAGATGGGTAGACGTCAAGGCAGAAATACATACAACAAAATGAATAGCAATACAGCATCACCAGAATCTAGCCCTCCTCCAACACCTAGACCTGAACATCAAAAATTGGAAGAAGCAGAAGAAAACAGCCTTATGAATGACATCATGAAGAAGGTAGAGGCTTGTGTAGAGGAAAAGACAAAAAAATGTGAAGGACGCTGAAAACAACTAGAGGAAAGGGCAAACAAATTAGAAGAAATCAATAAAGTCCTGGAAGAAAACAATAAAGTACTGAAAGAAAATCAAGAAAAAGCAATGAAACAAATGAAGGAAACAGTACAAGACCTGAAAAGGGAAATAGAAAAAATGAAGAAGACGCAAACAGAGGGAATGCTGGAAATAGAAAATCTGAGTAAACGATCAGGAACTTCAGATGCAAGTATAACCAACAGAATGCAAGAGATGGAAGAGAGGATCTCTGGTGTTGAAGATACAGTAGAAGAAATAGATTACTCAGTCAAAGAAAACACTAAGGCCAAGAAAGTCATGAACCAAAATGTCCAAGAAATTGGACACCATGAAAATACCAAACCTATGAATAATAGGGGTAGAAGAAGGAGAATACCAACTCAAGTGCACAGAAAATATATTCAACAAGATCATAGAAGAAAACTTTCCCAACTTAAAGAAGGAAATGCCTATGAAGATACAAGAAGCCTATAGAACACCAAACAGACTAGGCCCCCCAAAAAAGTTCCCTCGCCACATTATAATTAAACAACTAAATGTACAGAATAAATAAAGACTATTAAGAGCAGCAAAGGAAAAAGGCCAAGTGACTTATAAAGGCAAACCCATCAGAATACCACCTGATTTCTCAATGGAGACTTTGAAAGCCAGAAGGACCTGGACAGAAGTAATGCAGACACTAAAAGACCATGGATGCCAGCCTAGACTAATATACTCAGCAAAACTTTCAATCATCATAGATGGAGCGAACAAGACATTCCAAGACAAAGCCAGATGTAAACAATACTTATCCACAAACCCAGCCCTACAGAAAGCACTAGAAGGAAAATCCCAACCTAAGTAAGTCAGATACACCCTTGAAAACACAGGCAATAGATAAAGCCACAGCAGTAAACCCCAACGAAGAGAAATACACACACATCACCACCAAAAAATAACAGGAATGAACAATCACTGGTCATTAATATCCCTCAATATCAATGAACTTAATTCACCTATAAAAAGACATAGGCTTACAGAATGGATAAAAATTAGGACCCATCCTTCTGCTGCATACAAGAAACATATCTCAAATTCAAAGATAGACACTACCTGAAAATAAAAGGCTGGGAAAAGACTTTCCAATCAAACGGTCTTAAGAAACAAGCGGGTGTAGCCATCCTGATATCCAGCAAAATAGGCTTCAAACTAAAATCAATCAAAAGAGATCAAGAAGGACATTACAAACTCAACACAGGAAAGATCCACCAAGATGAAGTCTCAATTCTGAACATTTATGCCCCAAACACAAGGTCACCCACATATGTAAAAGAAACATTACTAAAGCATAAATCACATATAAAACCCCACACATTAATAGTGGGAGACCTCAACACCCCACTTTCACCACTGGACAGATCTCCCAAATCGAAACTTAACAGAGAAATAAAGCTTTTAATATACCTTGATATTTTCATATCCCTTACCATCATAAGTCCTCAGGGAAGGTACAGTATACCAATAGTCTTTAAAACACAATCTCATTAAGATCTCACAGGAAATTCACCCTGACTCAGTGAAATTATTGTTTCTAGCTCTTTTCAGGCTCTGGACACTTCCCAAGCAAGCCCTATTGATTTCACCATTTGAATTAATGTATGGGTGACTAGTTCTAAACCCTAGCCTCCAATCCAAACTTTTAACTCTCCCTGATCACCTTTTCACTCCTCTACACTATCACCTCTGCTGTCTCCTCTGGAATTTTGCTGACTTCTCCTTACACCAGCCATGTGATAATCCATGCCCAACCCACTATCCACTTTAGGGATCAGGTCCTTTTTCACTCCAGTCAAGCAAACCTCACCCTTTTACAATAAATGGAAGGGACCCTTCAAGGTACAGCTTGTAACCCCACACAGGTGATAAACTTGAGGGCTTTCCCCACTACGTACATCTCCACAGCCTGAAACCTTTTATCCTGCCCTCATGCAAGAGAAATTCTTCCTCATACACAGTGAAACAAACAGGGACCCACTCTCTTAACTTCCAGAGGACATCTAGATTATTGCCTTGTTACAAATTCCAAAAGAATGTGGTTTCCTCATACAACATTCAATCCCACTGAATTGTGAACCCCATAAGGTTTTTTTTTCTTCCTGATTCCCTCTTCAAGTTCTCCTGTCCCTACTGACATATTATGCTTCATCAGATTCCCTTTGTTGACTCTAATAACATATTCAAACTTCTATTTAAGTATCCAGCTAATTATTACAAGACCAACATCAGCCATAGATCCAGAGGCACAAGAAATATCAAAATATACACAAAATATCCTGGTAAGAAACCCTAATAGACCAGAGATATAAACACCTCAGTGTCAAAAGGGTCTTCACTCTGTAAAAACAAACTTTAATATAACAATCTATCATTGTTAAATGCCCTCAGCAAGTTATCACCTGTGTCTTTTCAATACTCTATTAATAAAGGAAACAGGTGCCTTAAGGTTTGTCTCAGGAGAAGATAAAAATCCCTAATTGACAATGGTAAAAAAAAAATTAAGTGTAATCAACATTGCTTTCTCTCCTTCTCCTTCTCCTGCTGTGGATATTGTTCTGTATAAATAAAATCCTGAATGGCCAGTAGCCAGGCAGAAGTATAGGCAGGATGAGCAGAGAAGAGAATTCTGGGAACAGGAAGGCTGAGGCAGAGAAATGCAGCCAGCAGGCAGGAGGAGAAGCATGATATAAGATACTAGTAAGCCTCGAGCCTCATGGCAAAGTATAGAGTAACAGAAATGGCTCAATTTAAGATATAAGAATAGATAGCAAGAAGCCTGACATGGCCCTACAGTTTATATGCAATATGAGTCTCTGTGTGTTTACTTGGGTGGGTCTGAGCAGCTGCATGAATGGCAGGTGGGAGAGATTTGTCCTGACAGCAGTGGGGTCAGGCAAAACCATGAAAACTCTAGCTACATTCTCCATCTCTCTCTCTCTCTCTCTCTCTCTCTCTCTCTCTCTCTCTCTCTCTCTCTCTCTCTCTCTCTCTCTTGCTAACGCTAACCAATAAAATTATGATATCAGCAGAGTACTAAACATTATAAGATCATGGCTTGCAGCTCAAGATTTTAAATTCTTTTTGGTTGCTTCATAATTTGTCTAACATTTGTATTCTTGGTAAACTTGATACTTCTTCCAAGCACTACAGCCAGCTTGGATCCACCTGGACAGTCCAGATCCCCTTCAGATAATTACCATTCAAACTTTACTGGTCACAGGATGTACCTCCCTCTTCCTTGGGAATCCAGTAAGATAATTTTTTTTCTGAACTTCTTCTTCTGCCTCTCAAGCAACTTGTCAATTTCACAGGGCCCAAACCAGAAGAAAATATTCAGCTACCTCCAATTGTCCAGCTTCCTCTTGAAAAGCCCCCTTCCCCACCCCCAAAATTACTTAATGCCCAACAAGTCAGCTGGAAGTAGTTCTGGGTGGCAAAGAACCCCCATTCCCATTTATCTGCCACCCTTAACCCCCGACATTTTCCTATAACTACAAGTGTAGTAGGAATGTGACAATTCCTAGCCACAACCTAACTAAATAACCATGCATGCAATGTCCATCAGTCAGGCAGAATGCATAGTCTTCCCAGATCCTTGCACCCTATGTAATCCCTGTGCTAGATGAACATGGAATTTGCTCACAGCTTGACCAAGTAAATTATGTGCATGTGGACATAGCTGCATAAGACCATAAGCACATATTCAGGAGACCAACAATAGCAGATTCCACCCATTCCCTGGCCACCTTTTCCACACCATTCACTTCTAGTAAGCCTATTGCACAATCCCACTTTGCACTTCCCAATTAACATTCTTGCAGTGGGGTTTATTGCACTTTTTGTTTTCTCTCACATGGTAAATAACGATAAAATAAATAATAGATGTGCTGAGAGAACTTCCAGCTGACTGGGCTAGATTCTATCTATTTACAAAAAAGTGTTCATTCCTGTCTCTACCTTGCTGATTGTGACTGTGAGCTGTCAAATGCATCTAGCTGCTGTCTCTGTGATCAGTTTGTGTCAGAAACTTATGTGTGTTTTCTTGTGTAGTAGAATTATAATTATGATATATAATTACATATATTGTCGCATAATTATAATATATTATCATAATTTTACATGTACTTGAATAATAATACATAATATGATTATATCAATTAGAGTGCTCTACGAAAATCTATTAGGGTTGAAGAACAAATATTGCTTTCAAGCTTTCTTCAAAATAGTGCCAACAGTAATATAATATCTCACAGTGTCTAAATGATAAAGAAATATATTAAGATAAATTTATTTTATAAAAGAAAAATATACATAGATTTATATCCTCAGCAATTATGTTGTCTACTGTAAGTCCCTAGAAGTGATTGCACAGTTACATTTGCAAGAGCTGCAGCAGTAGTCATAGCTCTTGATAGCTAAGCCATGAAGTTGGGCTCTCAGAGATCCAGGTGGGGGGATGTGACAACAACGTCATGCGCCAAAACCTACAATAAGTTGAGTCCTGTAAAACAGCAACTGTCATAGTAGGTCAGGATCTGTCTCATGAGATCAAAAACAATACACTTGTCTATTAAAGAGAGATCCAGACAGAGAAAAAATACCTAGACTGTTTACAAGAAAAATCATGTGGATTCTCCAGTATATAAAACCAGAGTATTTGGTTAAATTATGCTGGCCCATTTTTTGCTGTATAAAGGAGATTCTTTTAACAATTTTACACTATTAGGATGTTAGAAACAGTCCCTTAAGCCATAAATAGACTTATTGTGCCCACTTCTAATCATCCTTCCTTATGAAGGCGAAATTGCAGCTAACAGGATTACAAATCAGCAATGTAAAGTTGATGATTTTACCAGCCATTTCAAATGTCATAAATTTGACCAAAATTTAGCTGTTCAAATTGTCCCACTGTTTTGGGACCCAAAGACATATCTTGAGCTCTCACACTAAATTTTTTTTCAGAAATGCAGATATTTGTCATTGACAGGAAGACAAACTCTGCCCAATATAATAAACTAGCCTATTCCACATGGCCATGGAGATAGTAGACCCAGAAAGAGAACCTTCATCTGTAACTTCACTGAAAGCATGTAATTCCATACTGTCTTTTAACTATTTATCCTGACACTCATGGTCAATATTGACTGTTACTGTCATAAAAAAGCATATTTTCCATTAGTATTATACAATTTCACAACTGCTCAAATGGTAAAGTCTTTATAAGGTGCCGGGCAGTTGTGTCACATGCATTTAATGCCAGCACTTGGGAGGCAAAGGCAGGCAGATCTCTGTTAGTTCTATGCAAGCCTGGTCTACAGAGTGAGATCCAGGACAGGAAAAAAAATTACACAGAGAAACCCTATCACAAAAATCCAAAAAAAAAAAAAAACACTAAAATGGCTACACATAATCACCACATTCTGAATACAGGGTGAGGTAGTTATGTATACATTTGTAGATGAACATTTAGCTAAAATAACATTAGTAAATAAGGTGTTTATTTTGATAGCTTGCAGTGCAGATATTAAATTGAAGGAGCAAAAAGATACGTAAAAAATATAAATGTACACATGAACAGAATTCTAAACTATGTCAAGATAGTGTACAAATGTACGTGTATATGTGTATATGTGTATATATATAAACTCATACATATACACAAATACAATTCATATAACTTTTTAAAATTAATTTAAATGAATCATCGAATATACAGAGATATTATGAAAATGTAACTCCTTATACTATGAAGAAGTGTCAGAGTTTTCTCACTCATGTGGCAGCAATTTTTTATTTCTTTGAAATTATGTCCATAGATATACCTTTAATGTAACCGTGAAGATCCACAGACCATTTCAAAAATACACTTACACCTCATAATATGATGGAAAGAAGCTCTTTTTGACGTCCCTACATATTAATGTCATCATAGAAGACAAATCCATCTGCTGCTATTTAGAAGATTCACCGGGATTGACTGCATGTGATAGGACAGAAGTTCATTCTGTGTGTTAGTGGATTAAAATGAGGAAGAAAAAAATTTCCCTCTCTCAGAAGCTACATACCCTAAAAGGGAAAATAGTGAGCAACTTTCAAATGACAGACTCATATAAAAACAATTTCTTTCCTTCTGCCAAGGTCATAGAGAAATTAACTAAGTCCTAATGACAGGGATATACTAACATATCTTTGCATCACTTGGCCCTACTCAGAGATGTTTCTTCACACAATAGTTGGGAAACAACACAATGAAGTGCAGGGTGGGACTTATTATAGAGCCAGAGAGGCTTTTGGGTATTATGTTCTGAAGTTTAATATCTTCTGCAAAATGAATACCTGAGATCCCCACATATTTGTGTTGAAGAGATGGCAGAAAGATCCAATGAGAATCAGAGGTGGTTGATGATTCCAATGTACCAACATTTTCCAGTCTCAACTTTATTATAGGACATAGGAATTCAGAGTTTTGGGGTAGACACAAGATAAGATCTGCACTTATTCAATGCATACAAAAATAAATACAAAAGAAAAAAGGAAAACTGGTGTGTTTATTATTTTCCAGGGAAGTACTGAATACCTCTATGAAAACAGTAATAAATAATTGATTTCCAACCAGGCTCATGCCCTGCCTTATGTCAAGAATTGGAATGGCCTAACAAGTAAGAAAAGATTATGTACAAGGGATTCTGCATGCCAGAACACAGTGACAAAGCAAAACAAGAGTGAAAAGTTGAGCCTGTCGGAACGTATATGGCATCAGGATGATAACAAGTAATTTTCCTGTTCTATACTTTATGATCAATACTTTATTTTCTTGGGTGATAAGTAGGTTAGTGTCTAAAAATATTACTAATCAATATTTTCAGTGACTCTGAAGATCACAAAAGAATGTACAGTGCCATAGGCATCCCCACAATATATCGTCCAGGGTAGAGGAAAGAGCAGGATTTCGCTAGTCTCTGCCAGATACTAAAGCCTCAAGAAAATTAGATTCCTTGCCCATAGAGCAGCACTTCAACCCTGACACACAGATGCCATATCCTTAAGGGAAGAAGTAACTTCAGAAGAAGAAAAGGGCAGGATTCCTCTAGTCTCTGCCAGATAGGAACACATGCAGTGAATTCAAACTAAGACAGGGAGGCCACATCTTTAAAGACAAACAGTATATGCAGAAGGAGGATCTGCTTGCTGCACATTTGACAGGATTAGGTGACTCAGGGCTGTAATGGTAGAAATCAAACAATCTCTGAGTTTGCAAATTTCCAAGGGCTCTGTCTCTTTGTGCATGTTAGGGTCAATCAGCTTTGTCTGGGTCAATGTCCAATAGGGTTTTGTTATACCCATGAGCAACTGAGACCCCAAATATAGCCAGAGCCTAACAGGTAAGAACCTGCTCTGTTGACAACTTTATTAGCTCTCCTTGTCTCTGAAGGAGGAGTGTGTGCTTTCCAATTGTGTTTGGAATAGGAACCTGTTAGAGCCCATTTACCCAGGAGGTCTGCATAGAGAGGATGATGGGACCATGGGCCTGAGTACAGGTGTCTAAGATTGTATACAACGTGCTTTGCTGTGGAGATCTTTTCCTCCACCCCTTGGCACTTCTATAAATACTCTATGCCACAGGTATTTAAATCTAGGCAATCTAAAGGCTAATCTGTTATTTTTATCTGTTACCCCCTCACTATCATTCTACTTAATATTTCCTGCTGCTGGAAAGGAAAAGTACTCTGGGAAAATGTGGGAGTCAGGAATGCCCCTTGCATAGGAACCAATCAAGAGAATGATCTCAAATCAACCAATGGAAAGCAAATCCTGTGGTACTCTTTGAGATCTGCTTCAGAGCTGCTGAGTCCTTTCACACTCTCAAGTAAATGTGTGCTGCAGCGCTGCAGCCATAAAAACGAAACTGAAAATGGATGACTGGAAAAAATGTAATGTAGCCTAGGAGCACAATGCCATTCCCAAATGAGAAAAGCATGTCATGGTAAGTAGGGGGTGATCATGCTTACAGCTACTTGGCCCTGGATGTCTACTTAAAGCCTTGCTTTCCACCTGCTGATGGCTGATTGTGATTTGGGGCTGTCAATTGTACCTTTCAGGTAACAGTTTCTGATATGCCATTGTAGATTCCCAAAATGCACTTTATATGGAATTTGACACTTGATATTTTCACAGAATCCCAGGTGGCTGTGAGAATATTCCTTGACACAGTCATTTTTAACGGGTCCACTGAGGGAGCATATGATCAATACACCCCTGTTTTATGTCAGGTATTGTTTCCCAACATAAATCTTCTTTGCCAACAATGTGATAATGCAGAATGCAAGACTTGGGCAGATATCACAGATACTAAGGCTGAAGCAGTGGCTTTAGAGACAGGAGCACATTTCCTGCACAGCAAACAGGTGCAGGTGACTCAAAGCAGGAGTATGTGACATGCTATTACATTCCTGCCTATCCTAGGTTCATATTGTCTGGTCTGTTGCAGGGCTCTGGGACAGGTTTTTTTTGTCTGGAGTTGTTAGAGCCAAGGTCCTGACAAATTCCAGCCAGGAGCCTGGCTGGTAAAACCCTTCAGTGCAGGCTTTTTTATTTGATCAGACTGCCACCTATATGAATAGACATAGATTAGGAACCAATAAGGAGTGAGAACTCAAAGCCAGGAATGGAAAGCAAATGACATCAGTGAATTTGGAGATCTGAAAGAGAGCAGCTGACTCATCTCTCACCCCCTCCACATATGTTCTTAAAGCAACACAGAAACTGAATGTGGAGCACAGGATAAAATGTAATTTGCCACGGGCTCTGCCTCCAACTAACAGTAGAAAACTGGCTGATGTTGGCTGGCAGGCTGAGTGGGAGTTCAGCAGCTTTGTACTAAAATCTACCAATCTATAAGAAAGGCTCCATTCCTCTCTGCACATTTCTGATTGTGAGTCTGATTGTGACTCTGGGCCGCCAAGGGCCTCTGACAGCTCTATCTGAGGTCCTTTTGTTTCTGTTTCTATTGTTTTTGTTTGTTTGTTTGTTTTTTAGTAATTGGGTTTTTCTGTGTAGCTTTGGTACCTCTCCTGGATTTCCTTCTCTAGACCATGCTGGCCTCTAGCTCACTGGGGTCTGCTTGGCTCTGCCTCACAAGTCCTAGGATCAATTTATGAACTGCCCCCTTGTAGGTCTTCAAAAGTCTGCCTTTAAACCTTCCAGACCCAATTCATGCCTTCTCTCTGTGTGTAACAGAAAGAGAGAGATATGACCTAGGTGCCCTAGGGCATCATCTGGGAAACTCCTTTGCACTTGTAGCATACCTGTCCAAAAAACTAGACCTCACCACTCAGGGATGGGCACCTTGCATTCATGCTTTAGCAGCTGCTGAGCTCCTTATTTTAAAATCAAAGAAACTAAATTTGGGTCACTCCCAACTCTCTTCTCCCATGATAACCTGTCCATCTCTTTACTTTTAAAGTCTTACAGACTTTACCTCCTTCTCAAGTTCTTTCTCTCCAGGTGGTGATACTGGAAAACACCACATTTACATTCCAGTTTTGTCCATCCCTTCATATTTCAAGCTACCTTCCTAAACCTAACGCTGATCATTCTCTATCTCTTTCCTGTACTGAAACCTACAGGAACTATCTCCATATTCTTCACATACACACAAGGGCACATTGCCTCAGGCCACTTATCCATAATAAACAAATGGCAGTTGCTTTTCATATGAGGAGACACATAAAGTGGGCTATGACATAGTGTTAGATGCTGAGGTGGTAGAAGCACAAGCATTACCCACACACAAGACTAACCAACAGCATGTGCTGGTAGCTATCTCTGTTCCTTCCATTGGACGTGGGGGGGGGGGCAATCCCTAAATGTCATATTGTTTCTAGATATGCTGTTAATATCATACTGTCCCATGCTGCTATGTGGAAAGGGCACAGACTCCTTACAGCAAAGGGAGGTTTTATCTCTAACTCAGACCAAATAATGGCCATGCTCAAAGCCTTCCATCTCCCAAAAGTTATAGGAATCATCCACTATCAGTCTATGCACTTCAACAGTTCCATCATCTCAAAGACAATAAAGCAGGCTGACAAGGTAGCTAGGAGAGTGGCCCTTAAGTTCCCAGACTTGCCACTTTCATCACAGGGAATCCATATCAAGCAGCCCACATCATTACAGTCAACTTCTGACACTAGGCTAATTCTGTCCTATCTATATCAGCTCTTTCATGCTAATAGTTATGCCCTGTCTCAATTCATAAAAGCCCACCTACAGCCTACCTCTGAGGACTTACAGTTCTAAGAACTATTAATGCCTCCTGTAAAATTTACCAAAAGTCAAATTCTAATTCCAAATATTGGAGCCAAACTTTTTTCACCCAACAGGCTAGAGGTTCTTTTCCAAGAACTGACTGGCAGCTTGATTTTATACTTAGGCCCAATGTCCAACGAATTGAGTATCTCCTCATGGTCTTGAACTCATTTTCAAGTTAGGTTGAGGCATTTCTGGTTTCTAATAAATGGTCTCAGACAGTCACTGATCTCCTCCTCTGGGAGATAATTCCCTTATTTGGGATCTCTGTCTTACTTCAGTCTGGTAATTGTCTGGAATTCACCTCCAAGATTTACCATGTCATATTTAAAATTCTTAATGTACCATGGCATTTTCATATCAACTACCAACATAATGTTGGTAAAACATAACAACAGTACTTCATAAAATATTCTTATTAAGATGCCAGAGCAACTTCACACTGACTGGTTGAAATTTCTTAGCTAATTGTAACAGGACCACCATCAGCCATTGAGCCTGAGGTGCATGGACCATCAAAATATAAACCATAACCAGATGTATTTATACCCCAAGACTCAGAAGGGCCTGGACTCTACAAAAAAAGAGACTACAGTATAATAATCTCTCACTGTTAAATGCCCAGAGCAATTAATCACATGTGTCTCCTTATGGTTTGTCTCAGGTAAAAGTAAAAGGCTGATTGATAGTTAAAATAAAAATAAAAACATATTCCATGATTCATTGTCTCTGTCTCTCTCTGTCTCTCTGTCTCTCTGTCTCTCTCTGTCTCTGTCTCTCTCTCTCTTAACATTAACCAATAAAATTCTGATAGCAGAGTTCTATAATTTATAGTATTATGGTGACAAAATGAAGATTTTAAATTCCCTGTGTTTGTCCCTTAATATGTTTAAAAATACTTCCAAGCTACAGAGTCACCTTGGAACTACATGAACAGGTCAGAAACACTTCATATCTGTATCATTCAAAGTTTTCTGGTATCAGAACCCTCCTTGCTCCATCTGGGACCCCTTGTGGACCTACCCCAATAATATTTTTTCTAAGCTTCCTCTTCTGCCTGGCCAGCAACTTGTCAGATTTTGACAGCCAGATCCAAGTGGCAATGGAATAGTCCCTAGACCATATACTGTGGAACAAAATTAACTACCATAGAATGCCCAGCTACCTCAAAATCTCCCCTTCTATACCCACAAAAGTTAACCAATGCCCACTGCCTCAGATGATAGCACTTCTGGGAGACAATCTGTCCCCACTCACATTCACCTGTATCCCCTAACCCTTTATTTTTTTTATAAGAACAATGAGTCTGGATTGTTATACTTCCTAGCTGCACCCTCAGCTACATGATGAAACACGCACAGTCCAGCAGCCAGGAAAGATGTTCAGTCACCACAGGACCTTATGTCCTAAGTAGTACATGCACTGCATGGTCACATAATTTGTGAGCAACATGAACATGTAACCTATCATGGTGCATGCATGGCATAGCTGCATAGGCCCATATGCCCATGCTGAGAAGTCCCATAAAAGCAGGTGCCACCAAATACTCTGCACCCTAACCAAAAAGATTATTTCCATAATCCTATGCACCTTTTCCCTATTCCCTTTGCCTAATGAACTCCGATAGTAGGTTTCAATGTACCTCAAGTTTCTCTCAAAGGGAAAACAGTGCCGAAAAATAAATAACAGATTGGAATGAGCAGGACCCTCCAAGTATCTGTCTGATTCTAAAGTCTGTAATGCTTTGTCTTACTTGCAGATACATAGCACTTCAGGGCAGATACAGGGATGTCATTTCTTTTTGTTTTATTTTTATACCTGTCAGAATGGCCAAGATCAAAAATCCTAATGAAAGCATACGATGACAAGGATATAGATTAAATTGTGTTTATAAGCAGTTGGCAGTTGACTACTCACTCTCAGCATGGACCAACAACCTCCCAGAGTGGCAGCAGTAATCATGGCTCCCTGAAAGCTAAACCATGAAGCTAGGCATTCAGTTAAACAAGGAAGAAAAGCCAACTACAAATGATATGTGCCAACCCATCCACTATTGATCCCTGTTAAACTGCAACTATCATAGGAGTTTAGGTTTTGTCTCATGAGGTCAAAAACAATACATATTTTCTGTAAAGAAAGATTCTGGCAGAAAAAAAATGTCTAGACAAGTAACAGTGTGCTTAAAATTATACCACATACGAGTGTCTCTGTTCTTCTTTTGTTATTCACACACACATCATACAAGAGAAGTATAGACTAGTCTTTTGTACATAACACCACATTATTTGGGAAAATTATGTGTGATCAATGTTGTTCTTAAAAAAAGGTCCGTTTAACAACTGTTTACACTATGAGGATTTTAATAATAGTCCCTTAAGTCATCGATATATCTAATATGTTCACTTATAATCATTCTGTTTTATTAAGGTACAAATGCAGGTAACAGGACTACAAAACAACAAGGTAAAGTTGATGATTTTACCACTCCTTCATATGTCATAATTGACCAAAATTTATTCCTTCATAGATTATTGCTGGTTTCTTATGCAAAGACAGGTCTGAAGTTTTCACTGTAACCTTTTTCAGAAATTCAGATATATATAATTGATAGGAAAACAAAAATCTGCCCAATATAATAACCTATCATAATCCACATGGCCAGGGAGATAGTAGACCCCAGAAGGATAAACTTCATCTGCAACTTCTCTCAAAACATATGGTTTCAGACATTCTTCTAAATATTCATCCTTATAGTCACAGGCAACATTGGCTGTGACTGCTAGAAAAAAAATCATCATTTACATCACTATTACACAACTCCACAACTTCTCAAATTGTGAAGAACTTAAAATGTTTTGGCTCAGGCCACCTGATCAAATCAGAACACTCACCATTATTCTTAGAATAAGAAAATATTAAATGCAATGGTCACATACGGTTCTTATTAAAGGAAAAGGATGTCTGCTGTGAAGACATTGTCTTCTAAGAATGACAGGGAATTAAGTAGCATAAATATTGGAAAATTTGAGCACCAACAAAATACTACATGAAAGCAAGGAAACAATAAAAAATGGTTAGTACAAAGAAATCACAAGTTGTAATGCCAACACAGATGGGAAACTCTCTCAAATTTCCATACTTAACTGAAAATCCATGTGGCATCTGCTGTGGCTTATTCTCCTACTCTGATCTTTCAAAATTCACTCTAAAACTGACACTGAGTTTTTTATTAATAAGAACTTTTAAGATTCATGTTATATCTGGTTCCCAAATTGGGCTTAAAACACACAACCCTGAGATTAAGAATCTCCTGTGACTGGCGCTGTTCCAGGCTACAGATGGTGGTGGCGAGACTTTGGATGCTGCTGCTGCTCTGAGCTATAAGCTGCTTCTCCTCATGTTGGTGTTGATGGTGATGCTGCTGTAGGAGATTAATGGTTTACTACTGCTTGTTCAGAGAAAAATTGCCAGCACCATCATGTTACAGGAAGCATTGACAAAGGTCAGTTTGGAGAAGTTTGGCGAGGCAAGTGGTGAGGAGAAATTGCTGTTAAGGTATTCTCTTCTAGGAAGAAGGTTCATGGTTCCAAGACACAGACATTTATCAGACTGTGATTGCTCAAAACCACAGAGGAGGCACAAAAACAATTAAATAAAATAAAAATAAGAAAAAAAAATTCTGTGGAAACCAAGGCCATGCCTAACAGCAAATTTGAAATCTTCAAAAACATGACAGGATCCCACAATGATGATTCCGTATGGACTATGATAAAGCCATTAAGCTGATTAATATCACCCAAAGATCAGCTTTGGACTACAAACTGCTCAGGACAATTTCAAGTTGGCTATCTCAGATGATCCAGATTCACAGACAACTCCATCAAGGACTTGAGACAAGCTCTGCACTTTTGCATTATGCATAGACTAGATAATAAATGATATTGCTACCTTTCCCAGGACTTGACAAATAACCCCTAATTTTTTTTCAGGATCCCCAAAAGTTGTCTTCACCCTCAAAAAGAAGGAAGTAATTTTAAGAAAACTATGCCCACTTACCAGGAAGTGGAGTGGATGTTTTTTGGTTGTTCAATGGCTTATAGTTAATTATCCTTGTTTATAGTGCTTGGACACAAGTTAATTTTTAATGGTCAGAAAAAAAAGCTAAATAAAGTAGTTTAGATTGAGGGTTCGTGTTTTTAAAAAAAGAGAAAAAAAAGAAAAAAGAGGATATAGAAATGTGTAGATTATTGAATCTACTCTAAAAAGAAAAAAAATTGAAGATATAGAAATGATGAAATGAAAGGTCCTGGATTGGCTGACAATTGTGTAGTGGTATCAGTAAAACAAACAAACAAAAAATAGGTGTGTTGTAGACTCAAGGATATCTGGCCACATTATTTAATGGTTGGAATGTTTGGGATATCAGGTACTTCCTCATCCCTGGGTGGATCCCTGGTATCAGCTTAAGGCTTTTCCTGGATCTGGGTGTTGCCTGCCATTAAACCTGTCACAGAAACTGTGTCTAGGAACTTAAGCCTGTCATGGCTGCTGTGTGGTCAAGCTATTTTGGAGCCCCTTCACATTCCCCCTTCACAAGTTCCAATGATAGGACTCAATCATGAATCATACCTATCCTAAGAACCATCAGCTAACAGATTTTTATAGGGCTCAACATCTGTATCTATTGCCATTTTAAAGGCCCTGTAGTTCTAATCTGTAAGTACAACCCGATTATTGTCTTTTATAATACCTCTTGGATATACACAATGAAGGTCAAGTGTCTTATTGCAGAACCATGTCAGTTAATCAATCATCTATTTACAACTCTGAACCTTTATTTCTGTTATGTCAATGGACATTATAGTTGACCATCTTGCCTCTATGCCAGGGAGTTTTCTTTTGACCCAGCATTTCAGCCTTTTCTGAACAGGGAACATGGGATGTCATATTCTCTTCTGGAACTGCTTCACACTGGCATTTGAGCGTTGTTGTAAGGGCCCCAAAAAGCTGACTGAATATATTGCATATACTTATTGGATATAGTTTTTCTTGTATTAGTTATAAGCTTTTTTATTTTTGAAAACAAGGGGATATGTGGTGATATTGTATTCCCTAATATATACTGCAACCTACATATACATAATAAATTCACCATGTTGATATATTTCCAAATGCACACTGTATATTCTAACTTTTATCCTAAACATTATGGCAGCTGTAGATCTCAGCTAAGTCTGTGGTATGAAATTGAGCATCACCTGGGCAGGTTCAATTTCCATGAAATGTGGTTGTTCTTCAGATTTTAGGGCTGAGATTCAGGATGAAGTCACTGCTTAATAACTGAAATATTTAAAGAATAAATACACATATTTTAGACTATATATATATATATATAATTATATTTCACAAATATTCTACATATAGACTTTAATATAAAACTTATCAAACATACAACAGGGATGGAAATCAATGTCTCCATAGCAATTTAAATAAAATGGGGTGGGTATGAAAAATTCTAAGAACGTTATGTGGAATATTTCTTTACACTGTCTGAATATATGTCACTGTGATTTATTTAATAAAGAACCTGACTGGTTTATACCTAGGCAGGATAAATTTAGGCAGGAGGACCAGACAACGAGGTTTCTGGGAATAAGGGAAGTGTCCCAGAATTGTGAAGAGACTAAGAGAGAAGGAGGTAAACCTGCAATACTGAGAAAAGGAACCACTCCACATTGCAAAGCATAGATAAGTATTATGGGTTAATTTAAAATGTATGAGTTACCTAGTAATAAATTTGAGTTATAATTATTAATAAGTCTCTGTGTGGTTATTTGGGAATAGTCTGGTAGGACACAAAACCCAAGCTACAAATGGTATTTCTATGTTAGGCAAGAATTTACACAAAAAACTGAAAAAAAAACAACAAAAATGATGCTAAGCACTCAAAATAAAAGCTAATGGTGAATCACTCATCACTGCCTTTCCTCAGCTAAGCTATTGCTAGTGGGAAACAGATGGATGGCTCATTTAAGAGCAGGCTTCTTGAAAGTGTACAGGCTAAAAATAGGGCCATGGCACTTTTAAGAAGCTTTCTGACCAAATATTTAAATGGATTAACTTTTTTAATGTTTCCTCATGTATTCTTTTATTAAGTTTTTCATTAAAAAATATTTTTTTTAATTTAATTTTTTAATTAAAAATTTAAAAAAGGAGGGCAGGAAGGAAGATACCATGATAAATGAGGCCATCATGGGAATAGGAAGAGGCAGGGTGCTGGGGAGGCTCTCACGAATTCACAAGGTTGACCCTACCTTGGTCTGCTGGCGGTGGTCCAGAGGGTGCCTGGACCGGTCTACTCTGGTGACCATCCTAGCAAATGACCTAGCTGTCATCATAGAGCCTTTGTCCAGTGACAGATGGAGGCAGATTCAGAGATCTATGGCTAGGCACCAGGCTGAGCTCCAGGAATCCAATTGATGAGAGAGAGGAGAGATACTGCAGGTGAGGGACGTGGAGATCATGATGGGAGGATGTGCAGAGATGATGCACCACACAAGTGGAAACCCATGAACTGTGGACTGGTGGCTGTGGAGCCCCCATGGGACTGGACTAGGCCCTCTGGACACAGAAGACGGTTGTTTGGCTCAAACTGTTTGGGGGAACCCAGACACGGGGATCGGCATCTGTCCCTGGTGCATGGGCAGGCGTCTGGGAATCCAGTGCCTGTGGTGTGACACCTTGCACAGCCTTAGTGCAATAGGAAGGGGCTTGGACCTGCCTAGGCTCAGTGAGCTGGGCTCTGCTGACTCCCCATGGGAGACCTCGATTTGGGGGATGTGGGGTGGATTGGGAAAGAGGACTAGGGGTGGGAGGAGGGAAGAGGGTGTCTGTGGTTTGCATGAAAAGTGAGTAGAAAATTTATTAATAAAGAAAAATAAAATTAAAAAAAGAAAAGAAAAAAAAGAAATGTCTTAATTTACCTACATTTAGCCCATTATAGGATATTGCAGATTTCATATGCAAAGACAGTTCTAGTTTTCACTCTAACCTTTTTCAGAAATGCAGACATATAACATAGACAAGAACACAAACTCTATGGAATATAATATCTTAGTATATTCCACATGGCCAGGAAGGTAAAAGACCCAAAAGGAGAACCTTCATCTGCAACTTCTCTGAAAGCATATAATTTCTGACAGTGTTCTAAATATTTATCCTCATACCCACAGGCAACATTGGTTGTGACTGTCAGACAAAAAAAAAAAAACATTGCCTGGCAGTAGTGGCACACGCCTTTAATCACAGCACTCAGGAGGCAGAGGCAAGGAGATAGAGCAGGATGGGAAAAAAAAGAAATGAGAAATAATCTAAATTGAGCACTTATGCATGAAATTCAAAATTCTGTCAAGAAAGTGTACACATGCATATGTATCCGTGTATAAGTATACATATGCATAAGCAAACTCATACATATACACATACATAAACTTATATAATATTTTAATGTAATTGAAATGCATCATAGAACAAGTGTAGAGATATTGTGAAAACTGAATCCACTATGAAGGGTGTCATTGTTTTCTCACTAATGTGGCAGTAATGTGTTACTTGTTTTACTTCATGGACAAAAGTATGCTTTTAGTGCCACACTGGAGCCTAAAAGACAGTTTCAAAAATATACTTACTTAAAAGATGATATCCAAAATATAAATATACTTAGACATGCCAAGAAAGACACAGGGATCGCCCAATGACAGAGAAATGGAATGAGATCTACATGAACAGCCTGGACATGAGTGGGGGTAGTGAAGGGCGAGGGTCGAGGGAAAGAGAGCTTGGGTGAGCGGGAGATCCCAGCTGAATCAACAACAGAGAGGGAGAACAAGGAATAGGAGACCATGGTAAATGAAGACCACATGAGAATAGGAAGAAGCAAAGTGCTAGAGAGGCCCACAGAAATCCACAAAGATACCCCCACAACAGACTGCTGGCAATGGTCGAGAGACAGTCCAAACTGACCTACTCTGGTGATGGGATGGCCAAACACCCTAATTGTCGTGCTAGAAACCTCATCCAACTACTGAGGGATCTGGATGCAGAGATCCATGACTAGGCCCCAGGTGGATCTCTGGGAGTCCAATTAACGAGAATGAGGAGGGTTTATATGAGCGAGAATTGTTGAGACCAAGGTCAGATAAAGCACAGAGACAAATAGCCAAACAAACGGAAACACATGAAATATGAACCAATGGCTGAGGGGTCACCAACTGGATCAGGCCCTCTGAGTGGGTGAGACAGTTGATTGACCTGATCTGTTTGGGAGGCATCCAGGCAGTGGGACCAGGTCCTGTGCTCATTGCATGAGTCGGCTGTTTGAAACCTGGGGCCTATGCAGGGTCCCTTGGCTTGGCCTGGGAGGAGGGGACTGGACCTACCTGGACTGAGTCCACCAGGTTGATCTCAGTCTGTGGAGAAGGCTTTGCCCTGGAGGAGATTGGAATGGGAGGCGGGCTGGGGGGAAGGTGAGGGGGGGGGAGGGGGAAGAACAAGGGAATCTGTGGCTGATATGTAGAACTGAATTGTATTGCAAAATAAAAATTTAAAAAAAAAAGAAAAAAAATTAATATAAAAAAACAAGCCAAGTAAAGATGAATATTACACAGAAAATCTAGATTGTGTTGTCTTGGGATTTTTAACTGCAGAAAAACATTTGATTGTAAAAGCTGTTGAGTTATGTCAAAATGTATATTTCAAAGATACCTTGACTTCAAAATTTGGATACAAGGATATGTTGCTTTGGAAAGGAGACTCTGCTTTTGTTCCCACAGAAAGCCAGAGGCTATGGATTTGTTCCAGATTAAGATACATCAGGTTTGACCAGGCAAGACCCCTGAAAAGGTCTCTGATGACACCATGGCCCAGATGATCCAACTTCCAGAATGATTGCAAGGCAACTGGCTCAGACAATACACCCTCACAGACTACTCCATGATCCTAAAATTTGCTTTGTGTCCCCATAAGATACAGTGCCCCCACCCAAGCAGGAAGTAATAAGAGAAGCTATGCCCAAATTCCCAAAAATACCAAGCTGGCTTTGGAGATGGAATTGTCTCATTACTTCCCTAAATTCAAACATATTGCAAAAAAAAAAAAGTTTGAGAGATTCATTTGTCCCATATCAGAATAGCCCTCTGGTGTGGGTCAGAAAAAAAACAGTATTCTGGAATTCACCTCCAAGATTTACTAGATCACATCTAAATTCTTAATGTACCATGGTATTTTCATATCAACTACCAACATACTGTAGTAAAGCATACCAACTGTACTTTAAAAAATATTCTTACTAAGATGCCAGAGGAACTTCACACTGACTGGTTGAAATTGCTTAGCTAATTGTAACAGGACCACCATCAGCCATAGAGCCTGAGGTGCATGGACCATCAAAATATAGGCAGGTGGTAAGAAACAATAACCAGAGGTATTTACACCCCAAGACTCAGAATGGCCTGGACTCTACAAAAAAAAAAAAGACTACAGTATAATAATCTCACTCTTAAATGCCCTCAGCAGTTTATCACATGTGTCTCCTTATGGTTTGTCTCAGGTGAAAATAAAAGGCCGATTGATAATTAAAATAAAAATAAAAACATATTCCATGATTCTCTCTCTCTCTCTGTCTCTCTGTCTCACTGTCTCTCTCTCTCTCTCTCTCTCTCTCTCTCTCTCTCTCTCTCTCTCTCTCTAACCAATACAATTCTGATAGCAGAGTTCTATAATTTATAGTATTATGTTGACAAGATGAAGATTATAAATTCCCTGTGATTAATCCTTAATATGTTTAAAAATACTTCCAAGCTACAAAGTCACCTTGGAACTTCATGGACAGGTCAGAAACAATGCAGATCTGTATCATTCAAAGTTTTCTGATATCAGGACCCTCCTTGCTCCATCTGAGACCCCTTGTGGACGTCCCGCAATAAATTTTTTCTAAGCTTCCCCTTCTGCCTGGCCAGCAACTTGTCAGATTTTCACAGCCAGATCCAACATTTAGCCCTTCATATAGTATTGCTGGTTTCTTATGCAAATACAGGTCTGAAGTTTTCACTCTAAACTTTTTCAGAAATTCTGACATATATCATTGATAGGAAAACAAAAATCTGCCCAATATAATAAGCTAGCATAGTCCACATGGCCAGGGAGATAGTAGACTCAAAAAGATAAACTTCATCTGCAACTTCTCTCAAAACATATGGTTTCAGACATTCTTCTAAATATTCATCCTTATAGTCACAGGCAACATTGGCTGTGACTGCCATTAAAAAAAGCATCATTTACATCACTATTACACAACTCCACAACTTCTCAAATTGTTAAGAACTTCTAATGTTTTGTGTCAGACCACCAGATCAAACCAGAACACTCACCATTAATCTTAGAATAAGAAAATATGAAATACAATGGTCACATAGATTTCTTATTAAAAGGAAAAGGGTGTCTGCTGTGAAAACATTGTCTTCTAAGAATGACAGGGAATTAAGAAGCATAAATATTGCAAAATCTGAGCACCAACAAAATACTACATGAAAGCAAGGAAACAATAAAAAATGGTTAGTATAAAGAAATCACAAGTTGTAATGCCAACACAGATGGGAAACTCTCTCAAATTTCCACACTTAACTGAAAACCCATGTGACATTGGCTGTGGCTTATTCTGCTCCTCTGATCTTTCAGAATTCACCCTAAATCTGACACCGAGTTTTTTATTAATAAGAACTTTTAAGATTCATGTTTCATCTGGTTCCCAAATTGGGCCTAAAACACACTACCCTGAGATTAAGAATCTCCGGTGACTGGGGCTGTTCCAGGCCACAAATGGTGGTGGCGAGACTTTGGATGCTGCTGCTGCTCTGAGCTATAAGCTGCTTCTCCTCATTTTGGTGTTGATGGTGATGCTGCTACAGGAGTTGAATGTTTTACTGCTGCTTGTTCAGAGAAAAATTGCCTGCACCATCGTGTTACAGGAAAGCATTGATATAGATCAGTTTGGAGGAGTTTGGCAAGGCAAGTGATGGGGAGAAATTGCTGTTAAGATATTCTCTTCTAGGGAAGAATGTTCATGTTTCCAAGCGACAGACATTTATCAGATTGTGATTGTTCCAAACCACAGAGGAGGCCAAAAAATTAAATAAAATAAAAACAGAAACAAGGAAACTTCTGTAGGAAATCACTGTCATGACTAACACAAATTTGAAATCTTTAAATGCGTGACAGGACCACACAATAAAGATTCTACATGGACTTTGATAAAGCCATTAAGCTGATTAACACCACTGAAAGACCAGTTTAGACTACAAACTGCTCAAAAAAAAATTCAAGTTGGCTAGGTGAGATGATACAGATTCACAGACAACTCCATCAAGGACTGAGATAAGCTCTGCACTTATGCATTACAGAGACTAGATAACAATGATACTGCTACATTTCCCAGGATTCACAAGTAACCCCCAAAATTTTTTCAGGGTCTCCTAAAGTTGTCTTTGCCCTCAAAAAGCAGGAAGTAATTTTAAGAAAACTGCCCACATGCCCAAGAGTTGGAGTGGGTGGTTTTTGGGTGTTCAATGCTTATGTTTAATTATCATTGTATATAATGCTTGGTTACAAGTTAATTTTTAATGGTCAGAAAAACAGCTAAATAAAGGAGATTAGATTGAGGGTTCTTGTCTGAATATATATCATTGTGATTGATTTAATAACGAACTTGAATTGTTTCTACCTAGGCAGGATAAATTTAGGCAGGAGAACCAGACAACGTGGTTTCTGGGAAGAAGGGAGGAGTCCCAGAATTGTGAAGACACTAAGAGAGAAGGAGGTGAACTTGAAGTATTGAGAAAAGGAACCACTCGACATGGCAGAGCATAGATAAATATTATGGGATAATTAAAAAATGTATGAGATAGCTAGTAATGAACTTGAGTTATAATTACTAATAAGTCTCTGTGTGGTTATTTGGGAAAAGTCTGGTGGGACACAAAACCCAAGCTACAAATGGGCCAGAATTTACAGATAAGACTGAAAAAAATCAACAAAAATGATGCTAAGCACTCAAAATAAGGGCTCACTGATCACTGGCTTTCCTCAGCTAAGCTATTGCTAGAGGAAAATAGATGGATGTCTCATTTAAGAGCAGGCTTCTTGACTGGGTACAGGCTACTAATAGGGGCATGGCACTTTTAAAAAGATTTCTGACCAAACATTTAAATGGATTTACTTTTTTTAATGTTTCCTCATGCAGTCTTTTTAATTTTTTTTAAATATTATTTCACATTATCAAGGACATTTTCCCATCCTTTCTTGCTCCCATACTCTCCCTGTAAGTCCATTCAAATCCCTAATCCTTCCTCCCTCTCCTTTCAAATGGGGTGAGGTCTCTCTAGGGAATCAACAAAGCAATGATAACAATTTGAGGCAGGAGAAACCACCTCCCCCTGGCATCAAGGCTAAATAAGGCATCCTACCATAGAGAAAAATTTTCCAAGAGCCAGCGCATGCATTAGCAGCATGTCCATGTCCCACTGCTAGGGGTCCCATGAAAGACCAAGCTACAAAAATATCTCCCAGATGCAGAGAGCTTAGTCCAATCACATGCCAGCTCCCTGGCAGTCCTTCCAGAGTCTATGAGCCCACAAAACCTCAGGTCATCTGTCTATTTTTTTTCTGATCATAATCTTGATGCCCCTTGCTCATATAATCATTATATATTATGTTTCAGACCCCAAGATCTCAAGCCATGGTTTGAATCTGGATCTCTGCATTTGTTCCATCAGGTTCTGGATTAAGGCTCTATGAAGGCTGTTAGTATAGTCACCAATCTGATTAAGGGGGAAGGCCAGTTTGGTACCACTCTCCCTTTTACTAGGAGAATTAGCTAGGGCCCTCCTTGAAATACTGTCAATAAGACAAAACAGTAGCCTACAGGATTGGAAAAAACTTCAACAACTACACATCTGACAGAGGATTGATATAAAAAATACATAAAGAACACAAGAAACCAGGCATAAAAATACCAAATCATGCCAGTAAAAATAGAGGACAGATTTAAAGAGAATATTCTCAATAGAAGAATCCTGAATGGGCCAGATACTTAAAAAAGAAATGTTAACACCCTTACAGACCAGGGAAATACAAATCAAACTGCCAGTAAGGTACCATTCCTAAGATACCTGTCAGAATGACCAAGATAAAAAGTACTAATAGTAGCATATGTTGAAATTATGTGGATTAATGGTGTTTATAAGCAGTGGGACATATGCTACTCAGTGTCAGAATGGACCCAACAACTTCCCAGAGCTGTAGCAGTAATCGTGGCTCCTGATAGCTAAGCCATGAAGCTAGCCTCTCATAGAAAAGTGGGGTGGCGAGCAGGGGAAAGGAGCCAACGATAAATGTTATGTGCCATCCCATACCCTAAGCTGAGCCTTGTTAAACTGCAAATATTATAGGACTTTAGGATTTGTCTCATGAGGTCAAAAACAATACACATGTTCAGTAAAGAAAGATTCAGACACAAAAAAATTTGTAGACATGTAAGAGTGTGTTTAAAAATATACATGTACCAGTTTCTCTGCTGTTTTTTTGTTTGTTTGTTTGTTTGTTTTTTTACTACACGCACATTATACAAGAAAAATGCTGAGGAGTCTCCTGTACATAAAAGCACAGAATTTGGTAAAATTATGTGTGATCATTGTTGTTCTTAAAAAGGAAGTCCTTTTAACAATTATTTACATAATGAGCATGTTATAAACAGTTCCCTAAGCCATTGATAGACCTGTTATCTCCACTTATAATCATTTGGCTTTATAAAGGTAAAATTGCAGCTAACAGGACTGCAAAACAACAAGGTAAAGTTGATGACTTTACCAGCTCTTTCAAATGTCATAATTTACCAACATTTAGCCCTGCATAGGGTATTGCTGGCTTCATATGCAAAGACATGTCTAGTTTTCACTCTAACCTTTTTCAGAAATGCAGACATTTATCTTAAACAAGAACACAAACTCTGTGGAATATAATACCTTAGTATATTCCACATGGCCAGGAAGGTAGAAGACCCAGAAGGAGAACCTTCATCTGCAACTTCTCAGAAAGCATATAGTTTCTGACAGTCTTCTAAATATTTATCCTCATGACAACAGGCAACATTGGCTGTTATCGTCTAAAAAAAGCATCATTTACATCTAGTAAATGTAATTACAGAATTTACAGAACTCCAAATCTACTCAATGGCATAGAACTTATCTTGTTTTGTCTCATGTCACCTGATCAATCCAGAATCTCACCATTATTCTTTGAATAAGAAAATATTTCATGCAATGATCACACAGTTCATATTAAAACAAAAAGGATGTCTGCATGAAGACAGTTTCTTCTAGGAAAGATAGGGAATTAAATAGCACAAATATTAGACAATTAGAGTGCCAACAAAATATTACATGACGGAAAGGAATCAACTAAAAATGGTTAGCACAGTAAAACAACAAATGATAATGCCAACATAGATGGGAAACTATCTCAAGATCCCTACTTAGCAATAAATCTTGCACAAATATTGGAAGCTAAGATACAAAGAATCCATTTACACTGTACACTAACACTGAAAGTCCTTTCAACTACAAAAGGTCAATGCTCAAATGACTAAACCTAATCACTACATTCTGTACAGTGTGTGAGTTATGTAAACATTTTTATGCATACAATTTGGTAAAATAATTTTAATAAATAGTGGTATTTATTTTGACAATTTACAGTACAGATATTATATAGAAGGATCGAAGAAGGAGGACAAAATAATCTAAACTCTGTACTCATACATGAAATTCAAAACTATATCAAGAAAGTGTACACATGCATATGTATCTGTGTATATGTATACATATGCATAAGCAAACTCATACATATACACATACATAAACATATATAATGTTACAATGCAATTGAAATGCATCATAGAACAAGTGGAGAGATAGTGTGAAAACTGAATACTATATTCTATGTAGGGTGTCAGTGTTTTCTCACTAATGTCGCAGTAATGTGTTACTTGTTTTACGCAATGGACAAAATTATGCCTTCAGTGCCAAAGTGGAGCTTAAAAGACCATTTAAAAATTACACTTACACATGCCAATATGATGAAAATGAAGTATTTTTGAAGTACCTACAATCTTATGTCATCATAGAACAGAAATGCAATTGCTGCTCTTTACAAGCTTCACTGGGATTGACTACATGTGACAGGACTGAAGGTTAATCGGTATGTTAGTGGACTAAATGATGAGCAACACAATTTCTCACTCTCATGAACTACATACTCTAAAAGAGAAAACAGTGAGTAACACTCAAATATAATTTTGTCATAGTGGCCAAATAATCAGGGGAGGAATCAAGTAATTAATCAAGAAAAAAATGAAATAGGTGTGTTTATCATTATCAAATCAAGTATTGAATGCCTGTCTGCCATCATCAATAAATAATTGACTTCCAATGAAGTTAATGCCCTCTCTTCTTTCATATATAAAAATGCACTGAGTATTAGGAAAAAATCACATACAAGAGACTCTTTATGCAAGAACACAGTGATAATGCAAATCAAGAATGCAAAGCTGATTATGTGAATACCTAAAAGGCATCAGGATATTAACAAGTAAGTTTCTAGTGCTATACTTAATATCCATACTTTATTGACTCTGGTAACAGATAGAGAAGTGACTGCAAATGTTACTGCTCCATATTTTCAGTGCCTCTATGGTTCATGAATAAAACTACAATGCAACAGCCATTCCCACAATAAATCTCCCAGGGTAGAAGAAACAGCAGGATTTCACCAGTCTCTGCCAGATACTAAAGCATCACGAAAATCAACTTCCTTGACCATAGAGAAAGACATCAAGACTTGCACAGGAATGCTATATTCTTAAGGAAAGCAGCAGCTCCAGAAGAAGGGAATAGCAGGAATCCCCTAGCCTATGCCAGATCCTAAATCCTGAAGTGAATTCAAACAGAGGAGAGAACACATCTTTAAACAGAAGCCATAGCTGCTGAAGCAAGAATCTGTTTGCAGCACATTTAACAAGATCAGGTGAATCAGATGTGTAATGCTTGAATCAAACAATCTTTGATTTGGTAATTTTCAAGGGACCTATCTCCCCTTGTATTACAGTAGCAATCTGCCTTGTGGGTACCAAATAACAATCAGAATTTAGTGTGCTCCTAAACAACTGAGACCCAGATTACACCCACAGGCTGATTGGTGAGAAACTACTCTGCTGACAGTTTTCTTTAGCTCTTCTTGCTTCTGATGGAGGAGGGTGTGCATTCAAATTTTGTTTGGAATAGGAACCTGATGGAGCCCAGTTAGGCTTTACACAGCAGGTCTGCTTAGAGAGGATGATTGGATCATGGATCTGAGTGCAGGTGGCTGAGATGATCTGCTCCTGTCTGTGCAGGGGGGTTGTCTTTTCTCCACCCCTTGTCATTGCTTTAACTACCCAAGGGCAGAGACAGTCATGCTAGAGGGATTAGAATTCAAGCACTCTCAAAGCTATCCTGTATTTTCTATATGTTTCTCTCTCTTAAATCCTTAAATAGTATTTCCTGCTGCTTCTACTTGAGAATTTCTGGGGAAATGAGGGGGTGGGACACAGCACAACACACAGGAAACAATATGGAGAGTGAACTCAAATCCACCAATGGAAAGCAAATCCTGAGGTACTCTTTGAGATCTCCTTCAGAGCTGCTGATTCATTTCTCCCTCCCAACTATATGTGTGCTGCTGCCAAAACAACAAAACTGAAAGGGGATGACAGGAAATGATGTAAGGAATTTTAGGCCCAGAATGCAATTCTCAAAAGAGAAGAACATCTCATGGAAACTAGAAAGTGATCATGTACTCGGTATTTGGCCCTGTTTCCTGGCTATCTACCTGAAAGCATCACTTTCCATGATGGCTGATTGTGATACTGGGCTGCAAATTGTACCTTTCAGGTAACAGTTATCGATATGCCTTTTTAGATTCCCCAATTGCACTTATTTGTGGAATCATATTCTTGAAACTTTCATAGAGTCGCAGGTGGCTAAGTGAGAATTGTCACTGACACAGTCATTTTCTTAATGGGTCCTCTGAGGGAGCATATAATCAATACATCACTGGTTTCTGTCAGTTATTAAGGCTGAAGCAGTGGCTTCAGAGGAAGGAGGACATTTCCGGCAGAGCAAGCAGGTGCAGGTGACTCGGAGAAGGAGAGTGGGCAATACCAACAAACCCTGCTTATCCGTGTTTCTACTGCCTCTGTCTGCAGCAGTTCTCTGGGACAGTTATCCTTCTCTTGTGTTGTTTACAGTCAGGCTCTGGCTGAATTCCAGCTATGAGCTGGAATTTAGCCAGGAGCCTGGCTATTGAAACTGTGGACTGCAAGCTCTTTTATTCCATCTGTCTGACTCATATTCAAATACACAACCAATAAAAAGAGAGCTGTCTAAAGTAGAAGGGAAAGCAAATGACGGCAATGAGTTTGGAGATCTCCATTAGAGCTGTGACTCATCCGTCTCTCCCTCGTTCCTGTGTGTTGTAATAGGAGCAGGGAAACTGTAAAGGGAACACAGGATGAAATGAAATTAACAGGGGCTTGCTGTGGGATGGTCTGTATGTCAAATGTGTTGTTGATTGGTCAATAAATAAATCACTGATTGGTCAGTGGCCAGACAGAAAGTATAGGCGGGACTAACAGAGAGGAGAATTGAGAGAACAGGAAGCTGGGTGGAGGAGACACTGCCAGCCGCCATCAGGACAAGGAAGATGTAAAGTACCGGTAAGCCACAAGCCATGTGGCAAAGTAAAGATTAATAGAAATGGGCTAAATATAAGAGTAAGAGCTAGACAATGACAGGCCTGAGCTAATGGCCAAGCAGTTTAAATAATATAAGAGTTTGTGTGTTTATTTTATAAGTGGGCTCTGGGACTGGCGGGACTTGGTGGCGGGAGCTGGAGAAAAATTTTCCAGCTACAAATGGCGCCCAACGGCTCGAGTTTCCACCTTAAACCTAACAATATTTAATAACCAATTCTAAACAGAGCCAAAACCAGGTTCCTGCTTCATGTCTCATATGGGCAGCTAGGCGCCGCAAAACGCGGGTTTGAGCTACTGGCGGGTTCCTGGCATGTGCACTTGACCTGCAGTATGGCGGGAGTGAGACATGTGCCAGCGGTACATTATGCTTTGTGGTAGATTTAATCTTTACTAGTATTTAAGAGCGAGAGAGAGAGAGAGAGAGAGAGAGAGAGAGAGAGAGAGAGAGAGGTTTCTGGGCTACACGCTGCTTTCATAAAAGCGTAGACCCACTGTTTCTGAGACTTGATGGCTCCCAGAGCTGGCAGAACCGCCATGTTGGGAAGCTGAAGTGGGCGGAGCCAGCAGCCACAGTGCCAGCGCCGTTTCAGGCTTAGAAGGCTGCATTTTAAAGCAATAGGCTCAAGCTAATATAAAAAAATAAGCCACGTAAAGATGGCTACCACACAGAGAATTTGGATTATGTTCTCTTTGATATTCGTAACTGAAGAAAAACATTTGATTACAAAAGCTGTTGAGTTATGCCAAAATGTATATTTTAAAGGTACCTTGACTTCAAAGTTTGGATGTAAGGATATGTTGCTTTGGAAAAGAGTCTCTTTTGTTTCCACAGAAAGCCAGAGGCTATGGATTTGTTCCAGATTAAGATACATCCAGTTTGACCAGCCAAGACCCCCTGAAAGGTCTCCGATGACTCCATGGCTGAGATGATCCAACATCCAGAATGGTTTGAAGGCAACTGGCTCAGACGATACACTCTCATGGACTATTCCATAATCCTAAAAATTTTCTTTGTATCCCCATAAGATACAGCGCCCCCCTCCAGCAGGAAGTAGTAAGAGAAGCTACGCCCAAATTCCCAAATATACCAAGCTGACTTTGGAGATGTGTAAAGGTTAAAACCTTCCTTTTTAAGAAAAGAAAAGGGGAAGTGCTGTGGGATGGTCTGTATGTCAAATGTGTTGTTGATTGGTCAATAAATAAATCACTGATTGGTCAGTGGCCAGGCAGAAAGTATAGGCGGGACTAACAGAGAGGAGAATTGAGAGAACAGGAAGCTGGGTGGAGGAGACACTGCCAGCCGCCATCAGGACAAGGAAGATGTAAAGTACCGGTAAGCCACAAGCCATGTGGCAAAGTAAAGATTAATAGAAATGGGCTAAATATAAGAGTAAGAGCTAGACAATGACAGGCCTGAGCTAATGGCCAAGCAGTTTAAATAATATAAGAGTTTGTGTGTTTATTTTATAAGTGGGCTCTGGGACTGGCGGGACTTGGTGGTGGGAGCTGGAGAAAAATTCTCCAGCTACAGGGGCTCTCACTCCAACTAACAGTAAATTACTGGCTTATGGTCTCTGTGGTGTTAGGTGTACCAGCCACATCCTAACTACATGTGCATCCTCTGTCTATCAGTCAGGAAGATAGCTTAGGCATGCCAGGGCCTTGTCTTCTAAGTTACCCTATGGTATATGATTATGTAACCTGCATGCAGCTTGATTACATAGTCTATGCTCCTGATTGGCACAACTATGTGAGACATGAATAAGCCTGCAAACAAGACTGTCAAATCTAGCACAGGCTATCTGACCAGTCACATGAAGGCCTCCATGTTTCTGTTTAAAAATTTGTAGAGAAAGCCATTGAGCTTAAGCCAACCCCTGCCCCATATAGGTCACCTGGGCCTCATCTAAAAGGCTATTGATATGGACATAGGTTAGTTTACTGACCCTGTGTAACTCATGACATGGGGACATCAATCGAAGACCAACATACTGGCAATCTCCTACCCTGGGTATTAGAAGATTGAATGTACACAGGTCCTTACCCAACAATAGTCATGTCATACCAAACCTCGAGTAGCCATTTTATATAGGAATGATCCATTTCCTTCCTTTGGACACTGGAGGCCCTTACTGCATCCTGTGGGAGTTTTGGGGTCTTACATGTCATTCCAATCTCCCTGTTGTCTGGGTAGAGGGACACCCTAAATTACCTCACCAAACTCCATGACTTAAATGTATTTTCAGGGGTATATCTCTTACACACATTTTGTGTGTGCAAACCTGCCTTGTGCACCTAATGGGAAGACATTTTTTAGCTAATGCACTAGCTTCTAGTTCATTAGTGCCCACATTTCCCTACCACAGATTTGTCAGCAGCTCCTCTACTCCTCCTTATTGGCCCTCAACCCACTAGCTCTGACATGACATTTCCATTTAAGTCTCTCATGTGAACCCCATAGTAGTGGATAGCCAGAACCTTTCTGTTTCTAGAAACCATCACTCAATTGTTATCCAGATCCAGCACCCTATCTGGTTCATCACTCAAACTCAGTACACTCTTTCACTCCAGATCCTTAGAGGACTTAAGACTATCATCCCTGAACTTCTCAGAAAGATGCTACTTCATCCAAATTCTTCTCCTTTTAATACCGCTATACTTAGAGTTAAGAAGCCTAATAGAATATACCACCTGATTTAAGACCTGCATGTAGAAGAGTTTATAAATCGTCCCATTAAATAAAAAACACTATGTCAAATATAGGGGTGAAGACTTAGAGATCAGGGAAATTGGAAAACTCACAAGCAAACCTTACCTCACCAACCATGCAGCTTCTAAATGTAACTACTTGCTGTCTTACACATGCTTTTATTGCCTTGCTCTTATGCCTTTAATTGGCTATATTAGCCCAACTATCTCTTTTTTATATGTATGTGTGTACAGAACTTCAGGTCTTACCTTTGGTCTTGGCCTTAAAGTAGTGTGTCACCATGCTGTGCTCTGTTCCCTAGTATTGCCTTGAACACACAGAGACCCTGTCTGATAAGTGTGCTGCCTGTATTTTTGTTTACTTAAAATGGATGGCCTTTCCCTCCTGATCTCTAGCAATCTTTATTAATGCATAAATAAAATATCACCACATTTCAGCAAGAATAAAATATCAGTATACCTGCAGCTCATTAGATCTTCAGGGGCCCTCTCAATCCGGTAATGCCTGGACTTTACTCAGTTCTTTACACTATCCCTCCAGAAACCACACACTACTCAGTACTATATCTCAAGGATAACTTCTTTCCTATACCTGTCAGCTCTTTGTCTCAAAATATCTTCATCTTATCCTGGACAGATGCTGACTCTTACCTGTATATGTAGCTAAACTGGACTGTCTTGACACACAGATTCATGGACATCCCACAACTATTTCATCAATCCCCAGCTTCTGGCTTGCTCTCCTTCTCCCTCATTGGCTTTAACTTTTACAATTAGTATATAACATTCTACTTTGTGGCCCATAAGTGTATATTAGTCAAACTAACACCTCTCCTCTTCTAAATTATGTGTACAGCTGGAGTTATGGAGTACAGTTCCAAAATCCAGCTCTCTACACCTAAGGTCACCTATTCGAATGTAAACATTACCACATCATACTAGGCTATAACTTCAGATAGAAAGCATCTAATTCAGTCTTTTGCAGGCTACTCTACTAAACAGGATATTCTGTCTTTTCTAGAAATAGCTAATTGCTTGTAATCTGTATTTGATCTTTTTAATCTTCTGGCAAACCCCTTATGTGAGGCAGCTCATGGATCCTGAATTAACCCTTGATTCACCCCATTATTAATACTTTCCAGAACTTCCAATAGGCTCTGCTTCAGGACTCTGCACTATACCTCCCAGATCGACTCATCCCTTCTCCGTCTACGTAACATAAAGAAAGTGATATGCCTTTAGGAATCTAGGGCACCAGCAGGGACCCTCCATTGCACCTGGAGCATACCTGTCAAAAAAAAACTACACCTCACCACACAGGGATGGTCACCAATCATATGGGATTTGGGGACTGCTAATCTCATTAATAGTGAATCAATCAAACTAAATTTTAGGTCACCTAATACTTTCTCTTCTTTTAACTTATAAAGTCTTACATATTTTTCCTACTTCTGGGATTTTGTCTTCAAGTGTTATTACTGGAAGATACCACACTTACATTCCATATTTGCCCACTTGTTAATTTTCAGTCCTCCTTCCTCGAACTAGTGCAGAGTATTTCACTTCTCACTACTGCACTTAAATCCTAAAGGAATTTTTGCCTCATTCTTCACACATACAGGAGTGCACACTGCCTCAGGCCACTTATACCTGGTACACAGATGGATGCTCCTTTTTACATGATGGGACCCGTAAAGCAGGATATGCGATAGTGTCAGATACTCGGGTGGTAGAATCAAAGACATACACTACTAATCAACAGGCTGAACTAATGTCTCTCACCTGTACCTTCTAGTTGGCACAGGGGCAACTCCTAAATATTTTACATACTCCAAATATGCTGTTTATTTTTGTTTTGAAAGACAGATTACACTGTGTAATTTTGGTACCTGTCCTGAAACTCGCTCTTTAGACCACGTTAACTTTGAACTCACAGATATCTGCCTGGGTCTGACTCCCGAGTGCTGGTATTAAAGGCATGTGCCACCGCTATCCAACTTCAAATATACTTTTCATATCCTCTTGTCCCACATTCATATTTGGAAAAAGCATGGGCTTCTCACAGCAAAAGTAGAGTTCATAACTAACTCAGGCCAAATAATTGTCATGATAAAGCTTCCTATTTCCCAAATGTAATACGAATTATTCACTGTCACTCTCATCAGATTGACAGCTCTATCATCTCTAAGGGAAATAACTGTACCAACCAGGCAGCTAGGACAGTGGCAGTCTAGAGCCCAGACTCATGTCTTCACCACAGGCAATACATATAGTTCAACACACATCCTCACAGTCATTTCCTGTCACAAGGCAAATTCTGTCCTATCTATACCAGCTCTTTAAAGTTAATGGTCTTGCTCTTTCTGAGTTCATTACAGGGAACCTACAGCCTACCTGCTGTGGGATGTTCTGTATGCTCTGCATGTGTTGCTCTGATTGGTTAATAAATAAATTGCTGATTGTGCAGTAGCCAGGCAGGAAGTATAGGCAGGACCAAGAGAGAGGAGAATTCTTGGAAGTGGAAGGCTGAGTGAGTGAGATGCTGCCAGAAGCCATGATGAGATGCAACGTGTAATGATACTGGTAAGCCACAGGTCACATGGTAACTTATAGATGAATTGAAATGGGTTAATTTAAGATATAAGAACAGCTAACAAGAATCTTGAGCCATTAATCCATACAGTTTGTAAATAATATATGTCTCACGGTGTTTTCTTGTGTCTGGGGGCAGCAGGAGCCGGGCAGAAACAGGATAACTTCAGCTTCAAATGGCACCCAACTGCTCGGATTTCCACCTGAAATCTGAAAATAACCAGTTCTAAAAGGAGCAGGAACCATGTCTCATCTGGTTGGTGAGAACCTGCAACATGTGGACTTGAGCTACTCTATGGTGGGTTCCAGGCATGTGGGCTTGGCCTATTCCCACTGAGTTACACAGAGGTTTCTGTAAGACAATTCAGCCTCACGGACTACCCCATAATCCTGAAATTTTCTTTTTGTCCCCATAAGAATGCAGCACCCTCATCCAGCAGAGAATAGTTTGAGAAGCTATGCCCAAATTCCCAAATATACCAAGCTGGCATTGGAGGTGAAATTAGCTCACTCCTTCTCTAAACCCAAGCATATTGCTAAAACAGAGGTTGAGAGATTATTTTGTCCCATAAAGAGCCCTCTGGTGGGGGATAGAAACGAAGTAATATTTTTATTTAAAAAGGGTTGATTTTAAATGCAATGTCTTTCTAAGTAAAAAATTGGGGATAGGATCAAGATATGATAGGAAGAATGGGTAGATTTTTGAATCTACTTTCTAAGAATATCTTGTTTAAAACGTTTTACATTGCCATAGATTTTAGTTATTGATTCAAGTTTAAATTTAATTTTGTTATACTGTGCATATATTTCTACTCATGTTTAAGATATTATGTTTATGTAACTCATTTAGATTGTACTAATTAAAATACAGATAATTAAAATATTAAAAATCAGATTAATAATTAGTCTTCTTTGATAGTCAAACATATATTCATGTTAAGTTTTCTAGGTATACATAGACATAATTCAGTTAGGTAGGCAATCTTCAAACACTTCAAAGACCTACAGAATATGGCATTTAAAATATTTAAAAAATGTACAAGTTCAGTACAGTGAGACATTCCTGCAGCTGACGTCAACAATTTACTTCAGAGAGGAGGATGGGAATTGCAGACACTCCATATTGAGTTTATATTCTCCTTTGCAAAAATATCTGTTTGGGCAAGAATCTGTCCTTGCCTGGACTTCTTGAAATAATGTATGACTGGACATGCAGGAACCATAGGAATGTGACCACTGAACTTTGTTTGGCAAAATGGACCTTTAGGTCCCTGCTTCATCCAGGATACTGCCTGACATTCTCCCAATAAAATTCTGATAGCAGAGTTCTAATATTTATAATATCATGGCAACCAGATGAAGATTTTAAATTCCCTGTGTTTGTCCTTTAATATGTTTAAAAATACTTCCAAGCTATAGATTCACCTTGGAACTATATAGACAGGTCAGAAACACTTCAGATCTGTATCATTCAAAGTTTTCTGATATCAGGACTCTCCTTACTCCATGTGAGACCCCTTGTGGACCTCCCTCAATAAAATTTTTTCTAAAATTCCTCTTCTGCCTGGAGCCTGGACAGCAACTTGTCAGATTCTCACAGCAGATCCAAGAAGCAATGGAATAGTCCTCAGACCATAAACTGTGGAACACAAATAATTACCACAACATGCCCAGCTACCTCAAAATCTCTCCTTACATACTCACAAAAGTTAACCAATGCCCACTGTCCAAGATGAAAGCATTTCTGGGAGAAAATCTGTCCCCACTCCCATTCACCTGTATCCCCTAACCACTTATTTTTTATAAGAAAAACAAGTCTGGATTGTTATAATTCCTAGCCACACCCCCAGCTCCATGAAAACATGAACAGCCAAGCAGCCAGGAAAGATGTTTAGTCACCACAGGACCTTATGTCCTAAGTAATACTACATGCACTGTGTGGTCACATAAATTGCGAGCAACATGAACATGTAACCTATCTAGGCGCATACATGGCATAGGTGCATAGGCCATATACCCATGCTGAGAAGTCCCATAAAAGCAGGTTCCACAAATTCCTCTGCACCCGATCCACAAAGGTTATTTCCATAATCCTATGCACCTTCTCCTTATTCGCTTTGTTTAATAAACTCTGATAGTGGGTTTCAATATACCTCAAGTTTCTAACAAAGGGAAAATAGTTCCAAAAACTGAAAAACAGAGTAATGAGCAGGACCCTCCAAGTATCTGTCAGATTCTAAAGTCGATGATGATTTGTCTTACTTGCAGATACATAGTACTTCAGGACAGAGACAGGGATATCATTTCTTTTTCTTTTATTTTTGTACCTGTCAGAAAGGCCAAGAACAAAAATACTAATGAAGGACAAGGGTCTTCTACGAATGATAGGGAATTAAGAAGCATAAATATTGCAAAATTTGAGCACCAACAAAATACTACATAAAAGCAAGGAAACAATCAAAAATGATTAGTACAAAGAAATCACAAGTTGTAATGCCAACACAGATGGGAAACTCTCTCAAATTTCCACACTTAACTGAAAACCCATGTGACATTGGCTGTGGCTTATTCTGCTCCTCTGATCTTCCAGAATTCACCCTAAAACTGACACCGAGATTTTTATTAATAAGAACTTTTAAGATTCATGTTACATCTGGTTCCCAAATTGGGCCTCGAACACACAACCCTGAGATTAAGAATCTCCTGTGACTGGGGCTGTTCCAGGCTACAAATTGTGGTGGCGAGACTTTGGATGCTGCTGCTGCTCTGATCTATAAGCTGCTTCTCATCATGTTGGTGTTGATAGTGATGCTGCTACAGGAGTTGAATGGTTTACTACTGCTTGTTCAGAGAAAAATTGCCAGCCCCATGATGTTACAGGAAGCATTGGCAAAGGTCAGTTTGGAGAAGTGTGCAAGGCAAGTGGTGGGGAGAAATTGCTGTTAAGAGATTCTCTTGCAGGGAAGAATAGTTATGGTTCCAAGAGACAGACATTCTTCAGACTGTGATTGCTCCAAACCACAGAGGAGGCACATAACAATTAAATAAAATAAAAATAAGAAAAAAAATTCTGTGGAAACCAAGGCCATGCCTAACAGCAAATTTGAAATCTTCAAAAGCATGACAGGATCCCACCATGATGATTCCACATGGACTATGATAAAGCCATTAAGCTGATTAATATCACCCAAAGATCAGCTTTGGACTACAAACTGCTCAGGACAATTTAAATTGGCTAGCTGAGATGATCCAGATTCACAGACAACTCCATCAAGGACTTGAGACAAGCTCTGCACTTTTGCATTATGCAGAGACTAGATAATAAATGATACTGCTACCTTTCCCAGGACTTGACAAGTAACCCCTAAATTTTTTTCAGGATCCCCAAAAGTTGTCTTCACCCTAAAAAAGCAGGAAGTAATTTTAAAAAAACTATGTCCACATGCCCAGGAAATGGAGTGGGAGGTTTTGGTTGTTCAAAGTTTATGGGTAATTATCATTGTCTATAATGCTTGGTTACAAGGTAACATTTAATGGTCAGAAATAAAAGCTAAATAAAGGAGATTAGATTGAGGGTTCTTGTTTTTTAAAAAAAGAGAAAAAAAGAAAAAGGAGGTTATAGAAATGTGTAGATTATTGAACTTTCTCTAAAAAGAAAAAAAAGGAAGATATAGAAATGATGAGATGAAAGGTCCCTAATTGGCTGACAATTGTGTAGGAGTATCAGTAAAACAAACAAACAAAAAAGGTGTGTCCTGGGCTCAAGGACATCTGGCCACCTTATCTAATGTGTGGACTGTTTGGGATGTCAGTTACTTCCTCATCCCTGGGTGGATCCCTGGGTGGTATCAGCTTAAGGCTTTTCCTGGATATGGGTGTTGCCTGCCAGTAAGCCTGTCACAGAAGCTGTGTCTAGGACCTTTAGCCTGTCATGGCTGGTATGTGGTCAAACTACTTTGGGGCCCCTTCAAATTACCCCTTAAGGAGTACCAATGATAGGACTCAATCATAAATCATACCTGTCCTAAGAACTATCAACTAACAGATTTTTCTAGGGCTCAACATCTGTATCTATTGCAATTTTAAAGGCTCTGTCCTTCTAATCTTTAAGTACAACCAGATTATGGTCTTATATAATACCCCTTGGTTCTACACAATTAAAGTCAAGAGTCTTACCTTATTGCAGAACCATGTCAGTTAATGAATCATCAATTTACAACTCTGAACCTATATTTCTGTTAGGTCAATGGGCATTATAGTTGGCCATCTTGCCGCTATGCCAGGGAGTTTCCTTTTGACCCAGCATTTCAGCCTTTTCTGAACAGTGAACATGGGACTACATATTCTCTTCTGGAAATGCTTCAGCTAGCATTGGGGCACCATTGTCAGGGAACCAAAAAGGCTGATTAAATATATTGTATATACTTATTGGATATAGTTTTTCTTGTATTATTTATAAGCTTTTTTATTTTAGAAGAAAAGGGGAAATGAGGTGATTGTGTTCCCCAATATATACTGCAACCTACATATACATAATAAATTCACCATGTTGATATATTTCCAAATGGACACTGTATATTCTTACTTTTATCCTAAACATTATAGCAGCTGTAGATCTCAGCTAAGACTGTGGTATGAAATTAAGCATCACCTGGGCAGTTTTAGTTTCCATGAAATGTGGTTGTTCTTCAGATTTTAGGGCTGAGATTCAGGATGAAGTCACTGCTTAATAAGTGGAATATTTAAAGAATAAATACACTTATTTTAGACTATATATATACATATATATGTATATATTTCACAAATATTCCTCATAGAGTTTTTCATTTAAAACTTGTCAAACAGACAGCAGGTATGGAAATCAATGTCTCCATTGAAATTTAAATAAAAAGGGGTGGTTATGAAAAAATCTAAGAACAGCATGTGGAATATTCCTTTACAATGTCTGAATATATATCACTGTGATTGATTTAACCTGACTGGTTTATACCTAGGCAGGATAAATTTAGGCAGGAAGACCAGACAATGAGATTTCTGGGAAGAAGGGATGAGGCCCAGAATTGTAAAGAGACTAAGAGAGAAGGAAGTGAACTTGCAATACTGTGAAAAGGAACCACTCCACATTGCAGAGCATAGATAAGTATTACGGGTTAATTGAAAATGTATGAGTTAGCTAGTAATAAACTTGAGTTATAATTATTAATAAGTCTCTGTGTGGTTGTTTGGGAATAGTCTGGTGGGACACAAAACCTGAGCTACAAATGGCATTTCTACATAGAGCCACAATTTACACATAAGACTTAAAAAATCAACAAAAATGATGCTAAGCACTCAAAATAAGGGCTAATGGTGACTTTCTGATCACTGGCTCTCCTCAGCTAAGCTATTGCTAGTGGAAAACAGATGGATGGCTCATTTAAGAGCATGCATCTTGACTGGGCACAAGCTACTAATAGGAGCATGGCAATTTTAAGAAGCTTTCTGACGAAACATTAAATGGATTAACTTCTTTTAACGTTTCTCGTGTATTCTTTTTTTAATTTTTTTCATTTTATTTTAAGTTTCAATGACAATTTCCCATTCTTTCTTGCTCCCATACTCTCCCTGTAACTCCCTTCAAAACTCCAATCCTTCTTCCCTCTCCTTTCAAATGGGGTAAGGTCTCTCTTGGGAATCAACAAAGCACTGCATAACATTTTCAGGCCAGAGCAACCTCTGCCCCCCCTGCATCAAGGCTAAGTAAGGCATCCTATCACAGAGAATAGGTTTCCAAGAGCCAGCTCATGCATTTGGGACAGGTCCTGGTCCCACTGCTAGGGGTCCCATGAAAGACCAAGGTACAATACTGTCTCCCAGATGCAGAGGGCTTAGCCCAGTCACCTGCCAGCACTCTGGCTGTCCTTCCAGAATCCATGAGCCCCCAAAACCTCAGTTCATCTGTCTATGTGGTTTTTCTCATCATGATCTTGATGTCTCCATGCTCATATAATCCCTATATCCTATGATCTGGTCTCTAAGATCTCAAGCCAGGGCGTGAATCTGGAACTCTGCTTTTGCTCCATCAGGTACAGGATGAAGGCTCTATGAAGGCCATTAGTATAGTCACCAATAAGATTAACGAGGAAGGCCAATTCAGGACCTGCTATTGCTAGGAGAATTAGGTGGGGCCCTCCCTGAAATGTTGTTAATAAGACAAAACAGCAGCCTACAGGATGGGGAAAAATCTTCACCAACTCCACATCTGACAGAGGATTGATATAAAAAATATATAAAGAACACAAGAATCCAGACATAAAAATACCAAATATTGCCAGTCAAAATGGGGGACAGATTTAAAGAGAATATTCTCAACAGAAGAATCTTTAATGGCCCAGGTATACTTAAAGAAGTGTTAAACACCCTTAGAGACCAGGGGAATGCAAATTCAAATTCCTCTAAGATACCATCTCTAAGATACCTGTCAGAATGACCAAGGTCGGAAGTACTAATGACAGCATATGTGGAAAAGAATGTGGATTAAATGGTGTTAATAAGCAGTAGGACATATGCTACTCAGTGACCGAATGGGCCCAACAACTTCTCAGAGCTACAGCAGTAATCATGGCTCCTGATTGCTAAGCCATGGAGCTAGGCTCCTGGACAAACAGGGAGGGGGGATGGGAAAAGCCACCCACAAATGTTATGTGCCAATCCACACCCTAAGCTGAGCCTTGTTAAGCTGCAGCTATCATAGGACTTTAGGATTTGTCTCATGAGGTAAAAAACAATACAGATATTCAGTAAAGAGAGATTGAGACAGAAAAAAATGTCTAGACATGTAACAGTGTGTTTAAAAATATACATGTACCAGTTTGCTGTTTTTTTGTACTCCACATATACACATACACACACACACACACACACACACACATCATACAAGAAAATTGCTGAGTAGTCTCCTGTACACAAAGCACAGAATTTGGTAAAATTATGTGTAATCATTGTTGTTCTTAAAAAAGGAGGTCCTTTTAACAATTGTTTATATTATGAACATGTTATAAACAGTCCCTTAAGACATTGATAGACCTATTATCTCCACATATAATCATTCTGCTTTATTAAGGTAAAATTGCAGCTAACAGGACTTCAAAACAACAAAGTAAAGCTGATGACTTTACCAGTTCTTTCAAATGTCATAATTTACCAACATTTAGCCCTGTATAGGGTATTGATGGTTTCATATGGAAAGACAGGTCTAGTTTTCACTCTAACCATTTTCAGAAGTGCAGACAGATAACATCGACAGGAACACAAACTCTATGGAATATAATAACTTAGTATATTCCACATAGCCAGGAAGGTACAAGACTCAGAAGGAGAACCTTCATCTGCAACTTCTCTGAAAGCATATAATTTCTGACAGTCTTCTAAATATTTATGCTCATACCACAGGCAACATTGGTTGTGACTGTCAAAAAAAAAAGCATTGTTGTGGCACATGCCTTTAATCTCAGCACTAAGGAGGCAGAGGCAGGGAGATCTCTGTGAGTTCATCGCCAGCCTGGACTACAGAGTGAGTTCCAGGAACTGTGCAAAGCTACACAGAGAAAACCTGTCTCAAAATACCAAAAAAAAAAATGAAAAGAATAAAGGAAAAAAAAGCATCATTTACATCACTATTACAGAACACCAAATCTACTCAAACGGCATAGAACTTATAATGTTTTGTCTCATGTAACCTGATCAATCCAGAAACTCATCATTAATCTTTAAATAAGAAAATATTTCATGCAATGGTCAGACACAGTTCATATTTAAACAAAAAGAATTTCTGCATGAAGACAGTGTCTTCTAAGAAAGATAGGGAATTAACAAGCACAAATATTAGACAATTTGAGTAACAACAAAATATCACATGAAGGCAAAGAATCAACTAAAAATGCTTAGCAGAGTAACACCACAAATGATAATGCCAACATAGATGGGAAACTCTCTCAAGATCCCCACTTAGCAGAAAATCTTGCACAAATATTGGATGCTAAGATAGAAAGAATCCATTTACACTATATACTAACACTGATAGTAATTTCAACTACAAAAGGTCAATGCTCAAATGGCTACACCTAATCACCACATTATGTACACTGTGTGAGTTAGTTATATATACATTTTATGTGTACAATTTGGTAAAATAATTTTAATAAATAGTGGTATTTATTTTGACAATTTACAGTGCAGATATTATACAGTAGAATGGAAAAAAAAGAGTGCGGAAATAATCTAAATATAGCACTCATGCATGAAATTAAAAACTATGTCAAGAAAGTGTACATGTGCATACATATCTGTGTGTATGTATATATATGCATAAGCAAACTCATATATATACACATACATAAACTTATATAATGTTATAATGTAATTAAAATGCATCATAGAACAAGTGGAGAGATATTGTGGAAACTGAATCCCTTATACTATGAATGGTGTCAGTGTTTTCTCACTAATGTGGCGGTGATGTGTTATTTGTTTTACTCCATGAACAAAAGTATGCCTTTAATGCCAAACTGGAGCTTAACAGACCACTTAAAAAATATATTTACACATTCTAATATGATGGGGAAAAAAGCTATTTTTGAAGTCCATACACTCTTCTGTCATCATAGAACAAAATTCCAATTGCTGCTATTTAGAAGTTTCCCTGGGATTGACTACATGTGATAGCAGTGAAGGTTAATCTGCATGTTAGTGGACTAAATGAGGAGGAACATAACTTCCCATTCTCATGAGCTGCATACCCTAAAAGAAAAATAGTGAGCAACTCTCAAATATAATTTTGTCCTAGTGGCCAAATAATCAGGAGAGGAATACAATAATTAAGAGGTTTATGATGAAGACTGATAATTGGAAGGAATACCCCATACCGCATTTAATAGCCAGGAACCTGAGACCAGAATGGTGACAGATTTTACAAAAATAGTTTCCTTCTTCTACCAGAGTCATATAGAAATAATCAGAGTCCTAATGACATTGATGTACTCAAATATATGTGCATCATTTGGCCCCATTAAGAGATATTACTTCAGGCAATAATTGGGAAATAACAAAATGATATGCAGACAAGCATTTTTAAAGAGCCTGAGATGCTTTAAAGTACCATGTTCTGATGTTTAATGTGTTCATCTCTACCTGAGATTCACATACTTTTGTATTGAAAAGATGGCAGAAAGCTTCCAAAAGATTCAGAGGTTGTTGCTGATTCCAACATACCATAGTTTTCCAGTATTAAATTTACTATCAGACATAGGAATTCAGAGTCTGAGAGGAGAGACACAAGATAAGGTCCTCACTGTTTCAAAGCAAACTAAAAGAAATATTCAACAAAAAGGAATCATGTGTGTTTATTGTTTTCAAGGGAAGTATTGAATATCTCTCTGTCATCATCAATAAATATTTGACTTCCAACAAACTAATGACCTGTTTGGTTTCATATATAGGAATGGCCTGAGAATTAGGAAAAATCACCTACATGATATTCTGTATGCCAGAACACAGTGATAATGCAAACCAAGAATGCAAATTTGAAATTGTGATAAGCTAAATGGCAACAGGATGATAAGAAGTAAGTTTCCTGTGATATACTTTATTTTCCATACATTTTGCCTTTGATGACAGATAGAGATGTGTCTGCAGATGTTAATGCTCCATAATTTCAATGACTCTAAGGTTTCTGAATTAAACTACAATGCCATAGCCATTTCCACAATAAATCTCCCAGGGTAGAGGAAAAAGCAGGATTTCATTACTCTCTGCCAGATACTAAAGCCTCAAGAGAATGAACTCCCTTGCTTCTAGAGCAGCACTTCAATATAGATACAGGGATGCCATACCCTTAAGGTAAGCAGTGGCTTCAGAAGAAGGAAAGAGCAGGAATACCCAAGTCTCAACCAGATACAAAAGCCTGAAGTGAATTCAAACCGGAACAGGGAGTCCACATCTTTAAAAAGAAGCTGTAGCTGCAGAAGCAGGAATCTGATTGCTACACATTTGACAGGGTCATTTGACTCAGATCTGTAATGCTAGGAAACATACAATCTTTGACTTTGCTAATTTCCATGGACTCTATCTCCCCTTCTATGTAAGAAACATGCTGCCTTGTCTGGGCCAATGTAAAATAGTGTTACGATTATATCCATGAGAAACCGAGACCTGTAATAAAACAAGAGGCTGATTGGTGAGAACTTGCTCTGCTAAAAATTTTATTTGCTCCCCTTTCCTCTGATGGAGGAGTGTGTGCTTTCAAATTGTGTTTGTAACAGAATCCTGATAGAGCTAATTTAGGCTTTACCCAGCATGTCTGCTTAGAGGGATGATTGGACCACGGCCCTGAGGGCAGGAATCTGAGATGGTCTACACTTGCCTGTACTGAGGTGAGGTCTTTTCTCCACCACTTGGCATTCCTTTAAATACCCTAGGGCAGAGACAGTATGCTGGATGGATTAGGATACAGGCACTCTCAAAGCAGTCCTGTATTTTCTATCAGTTTCACTCACCTATATCATGCTAAATAATACTTCCTGCAGATTCTACTTGAGAATTCTCTGGACAAATGGGGGGGGTAAGACATGGCCCACCCCACAGGAAACAATATGGAGAGTGAACTCAATTTCACCAAAATCCTGTGGTACTCTTTGAGATCCCTTCAGAGCTGCTTACACATTTCACCCTCCCAACCCAATGTGTGCTGTAGCAGAAACATTGAAACTGAAAGTAGAAGACAGGAAATGATGTAATGAATGCTAGACTGCCCAGAATGCAATTCTGAAAAGAGAAAGTATCCCGTGGTAATTAGAGGTTGATCACATACCCAGGTACTTGTCCCTGGTTCCTGGCTATCTACCTGACAGCCTCACTTTCCACCTGCTGATGGCTGATTGTGATTCTGGGCTGCAAATTGTACCTTTCAGGTAACAGTTTACAATATGCCATTTTAGATTCCACAAACGCACTTATTTGTGGAATCTGATACTTAAAATTTTCATAGAGTCCCAGATGGCTAAGTGAGAATTGTCACTGACACAGTCACTTTCTTAATGGCTCCTCTGAGGGAGCATAATATCAATACATCCCTGGTTTCTGTCAGGTATTTTTCCCAATGTAAATCTTCCTTGCAGATAGTGGAGGATTCAAATCTGAGGCTGTGATCACAAATATTAAAGCTTAAGCAGTGTCTTCAGAGGAAGGATCACATATCCCGCAGAGCAAACAGATGCAGGTGACTCACAGCAGAAGTGTGGGAAATCCCACCCAATCCCTGCCTATCCTGTGTTTCTATTGCCTCTGTCTGCTGCAGCTCTCTGGGACAGTTATCATTCTCCTGTGTTATTTCCAGTCAGGCTTTGGCTAAATCCAGCTATGAGCTGGAATTTAGCCAGGAGCCTGGCTATTGAAACTGTGGACTGCAAGCCTTTTTATCCCATCTTTCTGACTCATATTAAAATACACAAATATCAGGAACCAATAAGGAGAGAGCTATGTAAAGTAGAATGGAAAGTAAATGACGGCAATGAATTTGGACATCTCCATCAGAGCTGCTGACTCATCTCTGTCTCCCTCCTCCCTGTGTGTTCTAAAATGGGCAGGAAACTGAAAAAGGAACACAGGATAAAATGTATTTACCCTGGGTTCTGCCTCCAACTAACAGTAGAAAACAGGCTGATGATGTCTTGCAGTGTTATGAACCTAAGCCACCCCTAAACTACATGACTGTGCTTCCTATCTCCATCACTCAGCAAGATAATTTAGTCATCCCAGGGCCTTGCCTACTAAGTAACCCTATGGTATGTGATAATGTAAACTGCATGCAGCTTGATTACATAGACTATGCACCTGCATGGCATAGCTATGTAAGTCCACATGAGCATGCTAGAGGGGAAGTATAAAAGCAGATTCAACCTGTTCCCCAACCACTTTCTCCACACCATTCATTTCTAATAGAACTATTACACAATCCCACTTTTCCATCCCACAATAATAATACTTATAGTGGGTTTCTTTGTACCTCTTCTTTTTCTCTTGAACAGTAAATAGCAGTACAAATAAAGAACATTGTTGCTGCATGACAAAGAGAACCCTCCTAGCACCCTGTGTCCAGAGTCCTGTACCAAGTTTCATTTAGTTTCTATTACCCATTTTCCATTTATCTGGCTGCCAGATTACTCATTAAATTGGTGAGTTTTCCCTATACCAGCTAGCTTAAACTGTCCTCTGAACCCATGGGAAGGACCATTTATCAACAGGCTTCCTTCAGGTGTAGGGCCCTGGTCTCCTCCCATATTGAGTAAAGCCATTGCCTGCTTGCCGACCTTGACCATATGTCCTCCCTATGCTAATTCCCTGCCGGTATCCACCCTCCTGAATGCTTTAGGGAAGTTCCTTGTTTGTGTATCCTGCATATTGGGCGTTAACAGCTTAGATGCAAGAATGTAGAACATTCAGTATCAAACTTCTGCCCTCTGGGGATCCGCCATTGTGCTGTAAGCCTGTATTTAAGGTTTCCTCCCTCTTTCAATAAACGGCATTCGGCTGGCACCCGGCTTACAGCCATGGTGAATGACTCGCTGTTTCTTGTCTCTATTTTTTATCCGCAGCCCCTCGCTCGGACATGGTGAACGGGTGACAGTAACGCGGGCGTTACCGTTACAAATGGAGGTCCCACCGAGATTCTACCAAGACGTTACCGAGATCTGAGAAAGAAGGGACAAGCTGATGGACACCCGAAAGGTAAGGCTGGCCAGCAATTTAAAGAAAAAAAGAAAAGATAAGGGTGAATTGAAATGGGTGCAGCTAGCTCACAGTCAGTTGATTGGACTGTTGAAGCAGGAAGGCACCGAAGTTAAGAAAGGGCAAGACAGCTAAAGATTTTAAATAAAAAAGGAAATCTTCCCAAAAGAGAAGAGGGAAGGAAAGGAAATTTCCCATTAGAAAAGGGAGAAAAATTTTAATCAAGAAAAAAGGATTTTCCCGGTATAAAGGGGAAAAATTTTTTGAAACTAGGCCTAAAGATTAGGGCCCTGTAGAGGAAGGATGAAGGAAAGAGAGAAGCCTCTTCCCAGTGGTAATGGAGGAAGAAAAGACTTTTTCCAATTGTAGAATTTTCAGGATAGCTGAAACTCTGAGCTCTTTCTGCAGTGCAGCATCTGAATTACTAAGAATCGGCAGGTAGGCCTCATTGCTGCTGGCTGAACAGCAAGCAAGCCCAGAGGTTAGAAGTTCTGCTGTCTGTTTGCTTATTTTGGTTCAAATGCTTTTTATTTCTCCCTCAGAGTGGGAATAATTCAATATTTAGGATCCCTTCGTGGGAAATGTTTTTCTGTTTTTCCCTTATGGTGGGAATAACTCATTAGGTAGTCCCTTCATGGGAGTAGGAAGTTTAAACATGAGTTTGTGTGTGCGGGGCGCGCGCGTGCCCAGCGTCGGCAGTGGTGGACATGCACAAGATAGCTCGGAGCGGCGGGCGGACAGGTACAGGCCGGTGAGAGGTGGAGCTGCAATGGAGCGCGGCCCAGGCGGGCACCAGCACTAGAGCCTGGGCACTGGATGGAGCCAAAGCTAAGCCACAGCTTCAGCTCGCTCCAAGTGAGCAGAGGCCCAGGAAGGGACTAACGCTAAAAGTTTAAACAGAAATGTGTGCGTGTGTGTGTGTGTGTGTTGCATGTCCAGTATGGCTGTGGTCAAAGGCACATGCTGCAGCAGCAGTGTGTGAGATAGCCCAGAGCAATGGGTGGGCAGGTATGCCAAAGCAGGAGGTGGAGCCACAAGGCCAACAGAATGGACCAAGCCAGCAGAGTCCGGGAGAGGGACTAGCGCCTAAAAGTTTAAACGGGCCTAACTTCTGGTGAAAAATGGTTTCGGTCAGGACATAGAATGCTAAGTCAATGCTGTTTGAATAAAGGATGTTCTGTTCTTTTGACTGTCTTAATAAATGTTTGGATGAATATTTGATTCTCATGGTAGATAAACTAAGGAACAGAATTCATAATTGTGAACTATGTATTAGGTATGCTCTTGTCTGTTGATCATTACTGAAAATTTGGCCCTGCAATTTAAGTTGCTTTCTAGAAATTCTTGGTTTAATTCTATAGAAATATAACACCTGATATGGATTGGGTTGTCAGCTTATTAAATAATGTTGCTAAGATAAACCCATAAATAATAATCTCTTACTGATAAAGAGGTTACAAAATTATTTTTCCAGTAAATAAAATACAAGTAAATTGTTTGGTCCACATTGTTAATATTTGGCAATTTACATTAATGTTACTTGGAATCTATAAAAAAGGATCCTCTTTTTAAGATTTTATAAAAATACTCAGAAGTATTACCTAAAGTTACCTCTTAATCCTGTAGAGATTGTATTTAATCCTTTTATAATTGGTATATGTAAAAAGGACCATGAAAATAGAAGCTGGTGATAAAATTGCTCGATTAATATTGCTTTCATATTTTAATTGCAAAATGGCACCTATATGTAGAACTGGAGGCTTTGAAAGTATAGGAAAAAGGTGTTTTGACAAACAGTTATCAATGATAAACAGCCTAAATTAAAAATAAAATTATATGGGATTGAGATTAAAAGATTACTGGATTCTGGTGCTGGACATATCTATAACTTCACAAGAATCCTGAGATCCCAACTGGCCTCTACAAGAAGTCAGGAAAATGGCGGCTATTACAGGATCTTAGAGCTGTAAATAAAACCATGCTTCTCATGGGAGCAACACAACCTGGCTTGCCTGCTCCTGTGGCAATTCCTAAACATTGGCATTTAATTGTGATTGACTCATGGATGATATTTTATTGGCTGCTAAAGATAAAAAACTTGTTTTTGATGCCTTTTCTAAATTACAAGAAGTTCTTAGCCTGGCTAATTTACAGATTGCCCCAGAAAAGGTACAGGTATCTTTTCCCTATCATTATTTAGGTCATGAATATTTTGTTTTTCTCATTCACCTACTGGAGCGTTTTGGCAAACAGGTTCTATTCTATGGGTACATTGCCCAGCTTCTCCAGCAAAAAACATCACTCCTTATCCACAGGCTATTGCTCAGATTATATTTAAGGGACTCAAGATCAGTGTTCAAACTTTTGGTAAGGAGCCAGATATTGTGGTGACCCCATACACCCAGTCTCAAATAGCATGGTTGCAAGCTAATGATAATGATTGGGCCATATTGACATGCTCCATGCAGAGTCAGTTTGATACTCACTACTCCTCCAATGATGTGTGTAAATTTTTTTTAATTTGCATCCTGTTATATTTCCCAAGATAGTACAGATGACTCCTATGCCTCAGGCCCGTGTGGTATTTACTGATGGCACTTCACATGGTTTTGCTGTGGTAGTTTCTGGTAACATAGTAAAGAGAATGAAAGTCCAGGGCACTTCTGCCCAAATGGCAGACGTACAGGCGCTGTTGCTTGCTTTACAGATGTTTTCTGATGAGAGTGTAAATATTTATACTGATAGTCAATATGTGGCACATGCCATTATGCCTTTGGAGACAACAGCCTACATACCATCCATTTCTCCCATTCATGAATATTTATTGCAAGTGCAAGGACTTATATGGTCCCGCTCACATAACCTTTATGTGGGCCATATTAGAGCTCACACTCAATTGCCTGGACCTCTAAGTGAAGGTAATCAGAGGGCTGACGCCATTACTCGTGTGGCTGTCACATTAGTTTGTTCTGCCTTTGATAAGGCTACTCAGTTGCATCAACGTTATCATCTTAATGCTAGATCTCTTCGTCATCATACAGGCATAACCCGGGAACAAGCCATCCAGATAGTTAAATCATGTCCTATTTGTGTTGAATTTTTACCTGTTCCTCATTTGGGAGTTAATCCCCGAGGACTTTTACCTAATCATGTGTGGCAGATGGGCGTCACACACGTGCCTTCCTTTGAAAAATTACAATATGTCCATATGTCTATTGATACATATTCTTCTCTAATTTTTGCTTCTGCCCATTCAGGGGAAATGGTTAAGGATGTAAAGAATCATTGCCTTCATGCTTTTGCTTACATGGGCATGCCAAAATGCATAAAGACTGATAATGGTCCTGTCTACAGCAGTACGGGATTTTCAAAATTCTGCCAAGACTTTTCTATTGTTAATAAGACTGGTATTCCTTATAATCCTCAAGGACAGGCTATAGTAGAATGCTGCCATCGTACCTTAAAAACATATATTGCTAAAGTAAAAAGGGGGGAGCTAGGGGCTCATCTCTACTCTCCACATTCTACTCTTTCCCTTGTTTTATATATTTTAAATTTTTTATCGGTGGATTCTGCTGGAGTATCCGCTGCAGATAAGCACTGGAGGGCTCCTGTTGCAAATCATCCTCTGGTGCGATGGAAGGATCTTTCTACTGGCACTTGAAGGGGACCCGATCCGGTGTTGGTGTGGGCCCGGGGATCTGTTTGTGTCTTTCCGCAGGACAATGAAGTTCCTCTTTGGGTTCCTGAACGCTGCGTGCGCCCTGTGGCTGCTGCTGAAGCCCAACATGGCAGAGACCTATTGGGCCTTCATAAAAAACTCTCCCCTTCTGATGCCAATGGGGATTGAGAGCCCAATACGGCCAGCCTTGGCAAACATTATTGTAAGCCTAGGGACTGTAGCCATGTGGTTGGATTCTTCAGAAGGTAATGTATGGTAACTTTTTTCAAAAATGTTAAGAATGTGTCACACCTTGGAGATTAAGGATAACCCCGAAGGTCAATGACCTTCATTTGTTAACAGTAACATGCCAGCTAAGCCTTTTCACATTTTGCAACCCTCTTCAAGCTGGTGTAGTACCTACTTTTCAGGAATGGCTCTGTGCAACATCTATTGGCCTCCTGAAATTCTTCTAGCCTCTTTTGAAGACACCTTAAAATTTGTGAGCCTGAATGTAGCCATTAATGAGACCATTAGTTCTGCTCCTTGTTTGCTGTTTTTGTTTTTGTTTTCTTTATGGTTCTTAGTTCTTTTGCAGACCTGCCAGCCTAAGTAGTGCTGGGATCAAGAAAAATGGGCCTTGGTGGTTCGTGTTCCTGGAGCTGCGTCCATGCCAGTGGACCATGGCAGTTAGACACAGATGATGCTAACACGCTCCAGAAGAGACTGACATCACTGTTGCCGTTGTTGCTGTTATAGCGGTGGTGGCCACTGCTGCTACTATTTCTGGGATGGCTATTTCATAATTGGGTTCTACAGCTAGCACAATGGAGACCCTGGCAGCAAAAGTAGCTACCACAGTTAGTTAATCTTTTATTTTATTGGGCATGATAAATTTAATTCTACATTTATACATTTAAATTGGCTTTGAAAGTTGTAAAAATTATTTAAACTCAAGTTCCATTTGTTTTTGGGATACCACTTTACAAGGACTCCTATTTGCAGTAAGGCTCGTTTAAGAAGGGAATGGCTCAATCGCCTTTAGCCTCCTGGCTATGGGTGGGTTAGGACTACTGTTGGTCTTTTCTGGGTCGCACAGATTGCAAGCCCAGCGCCACTTTGAGATCTTTGGCAACAGTTTACTCTACAGCTCACGTGGTTGAGCCTGTATGATAATGAGTATTCAGAGACGGGTAATGCTTGGGGGGCGCTCACCAACCTAAGACAGAGCACTTGCGAGGCCTGGGCAGGTGTCTCCATGACGGGTAAGGTGACCTGCTGACGTCCCACGCAACCTAAGTCAGAAGCTCATTTTTTAGTAAAAAGGGGGGACCTGTAGGGCCCTGGTCTCCTCCCATATTGAGTAAAGCCGTTGCCTGCTTGCCGAACTTGACCATATGTCCTCCCTATGCTAATTCCCTGCCGGTATCCACCCTCCTGAATGCTTTAGGGAAGTTCCTTGTTTGTGTATCCTGCATATTGGGCGTTAACAGCTTAGATGCAAGAATGTAGAACATTCAGTAGCAAACTTCTGCCCTCCGGGGATCCGCCATTGTGCTGTAAGCCTGTATTTAAGGTTTCCTCCCTCTTTCAATAAACGGCATTCGGCTGGCACCCGGCTTACAGCCATGGCGAATGACTCGCTGTTTCTTGTCTCTATTTTTTATCCGCAGCCCCTCGCTCGGACATGGTGAATGGGTGACAGTAACGCGGGCGTTACCGTTACATTCAGGTACTCTTGGGAACATTCATCCACAGTCTTCATTGGCTTTCGTCATCCAACAATACAGGCTAAACCATTAGCCATTCCCCAGGACTGCAGTCTGAGATAACATTCTCATTTGGTTCTTGTCTGTCAGACCCTCATCATTGGGCTATTGCCCCAGCCAACACTCTTCTTGCTTGACCAAGAGCTGAGTGACTTGTTCCAAAAAACTGATCTTCATACTATCTCGGAAACTGTGTGATTTTAGAATTCAGATCACGTTTATTTGTATTTTGTATATTGATTGATTGATTGCTTGATTTCCTTTCTTTATCATAGCCATGGGAAGCAAGACTTCCAATAATATTAGCTGCACATCTTCTCTGGGATGTCTATTAGAAACTCTTAGAATTCTCAACTTAATGCCTTAATTAAAGACTTCTAAGTTTATCAGCCTTTGCACTAAAAAAATAACTTAAGAATCCCTTAGACAACAATAAAAAGTGGCTACCTAATGGCACACTGGACTCCAGTATTTTACGGGAATAACCTACCTTCTGACAGCAAACATGCAAATGGACATGATTACTTTATATCCAAGTCTTTTTCTAGCTCAGCTCTAAAACCACCATTCCTGTTTCCTATTCATCTGCCCATGTGCTCCTATCTATGCCTCATGAATCTAAGGAACCAATTCTTACTGCTTTAAAACCTGCTAATGAACTCCTGCCTTTCCAATCTCCCATTCCCTTTTCTGGGAAACTGCTCCTTTTGCTTCCCCCCTCACCTTCCCCTTATCTGATATCTGGCTGCTACTTCCCAACACTGACCCCCTACTTTCTTCCTATTGTCATGGGTTATTGAGCTGCTAAGGAACCAAAACCCAGTCATGCCAACCCAGTGGCCATTCTCCCTTTGTGAAAGGTAGCCAGTGAATATAGACTGGTTAAAGCACAAGTCTCTTTCTCATTCTCAAACAGACAAAAAAAAATGGGTTCTTAAATGTCTAATTCTACTTCCTTTATTAAATAATATTAATATATTACTCATTCCTATAGGCTCACCTTTCATGATATATACATGATCATTGCTAATAACCTACTTGCTGAGGAGAACAGACAAGTTTAAGAACAGACTAGAATACATGTGGACAAGATCTACCAGACTAATGCAACCCATTCCCCTGTGGTGTAGGTCGTCCTGCATCAGGTCCCACATTGGTATTATAATACCTTAGATGACTTTCTACCTAAGATCACTCTATGAGCTGCTTCCCTTTAAGTCTTCCTAAGGTTAGCTTCAAACCAGTAAATTATGAAAAGTTAAAACACATAATTCAAGTTAAGCAGGAGAACAATCTAATTTTCTACAACGAATTACAAAGGTTCTCTTTCAACATACTAATCTAGATCCTGAAAGCCCACAGGGCAGACAACTCTTTTATGACCTACTTTGTCTAACAGATCTTCTGCAATATTAGGGCCAATCTTAGGCTTCTGGAGAAAAGGCCCCTGACCTCAAAGTCAGAAGTCTTAGCAGTGGCTTTAAAGGTGTCCCATGGGAGACATGAGAAAACCTGCAAACAACATTGTCAAATCTAGCACAGGCTATCTGAACAGCCACAAGAAGACCTCCAGGTCCCTGTTTTAAATATGGTGGATAAGGAAATTGGGCTGGTGTTTGCCTGTCCCATGTGGGCCACCTGGGCATCGTCCAAAATGCTATCAAAATGGCCATAGACAGTAAACCGCCCCTGTGTAGCATGAGGACATCAATCTCAGACCAACATACAGGCACTCTCCTACCCTGGGTAATGGATGATTGAAGTTACCCCGGTCTTATACAACAACAGTCATGTCACCCAAGAAAACTAGAGTAGCCATTATTGTATCGGGAAGACCCATTTCCTTCCTTTGGACACTAGAACCACTTACTCCATCCTTTGAGTTTTGGGGTCTTACCTGTCATTCCCATCTTCCTGTTATCTGGATAGGGGGACAGCCTTACTTACCTCACCAAACCCCATGACTTAAATGTATTTTCATGGGAATATCTCTTACACACAGTTTTGTGTGTGCAAACTTGCCCTGTGTGCATAATGGGAAGACATTTTTTAGCTAAGGCACTAGCTCCTAGTTCATTTGTGCCCACATTTCCCTACCACAGATTTGTCAGCAGCTCCTCTCCTCCTCCTCCTCCTAGACACTCAGCCCTCTATCTCTGACATGACATTTCCCTTTCAATCTCTCATGTGGACCCCATAGTAGTGGATAGCCAAAACCACAGTGTTGCTAGAAACCATCACTTGATTGTTATCCAGTTCCAGCACCCTACCAGGTACATCACTCAAACTCAGTACACTCTTTCACTCCAGAGCCTTAGAGGACTTAAGTGTATCATCCCTGAACTTCTCAGAAAAATACTGCTTCATACAAACTCTTCTCCATTTGACAACTCTATACTTAGATTTAAGAAGCCTAATAGAATATACCACCTGATTTACGACCTGCATGTAGAAGAGTTTCTAAATAATCTCATTATATAAAAACCATGGTGGCAAATATAGGGGTGAAAATTTAGAGATCAGAGAAATTGGAAAAGACACAAGAAAACCTTACCTCACCAAAATTGCAGCTTCCAAATGCAAGCTACATCCTGTCTTACCCATGCGTTTATTGCCTTGATCTTATGCCCTTTAATTGGCTATATTAGCCCAGCAACCTCTCTTTTTTACATTATATATCTGTACAGAATCCAGATCTTTATGTTGGGTACAGGCCTTAAAGGAGTGTGTCACCATGCTTTGTTCTGTTCCCTGGTATTGCCTTGAACACACAGAGATACTGTATGATAAGCGATCTGAATGATGGTGTGTGCAGCCTAAATTTTTGTTTACTTAAAATGGCAGGCCTTTTCAGAAACCCTGATCTCCAGCAAGCTTTAATAAAGCATAAATAAAATAGCACCACATTTCAGCACAAATAAAATATCACTACACCTGCAACTCATTAATTCCACAGTGGTCCTCTCCATCCTGTAATGCCTAAACTTTACACAATTCTTTACACTGTCCCTTCAGAAACCACACAGTTCTCAGTTCTATATCTCAAGGATACCTTCTTTTCTATACCTCTCAGTCTTCTGTCACAAAATATCTTTTCTTTATCATGGAAAAACCCTGACACCTACCAGTACATTTACCTAACTTAGACTGTCTTGACACACAGATTCATGGACATCCCACAACTATTTTATCAATCCCCAGCTTCTGACTTGCTCTCCTTCTCCCTCATTGGCTTTAACTAATACAATAAGTAGGTAACATTCTACTCTGTGGCCCATAAGTATAAATTAGTCAAACTAATGACTCTCCTCCTCTAAATTTTTTGTACAGCTGGATTTATGGAGTCTCAAGTTCCCACATCCAGCTCTCCACTCCTCAGGTCACCTATTTGGGTGTAAACATTACCACATCATACAGGGCTATATCTTCAGATAGAAAGCATCTAATTTAGTCATTTTCAGGCCATTGTACTAAAACGGACATTCTCTCCTTTCTAGGAATAGCTGAGTTCTTGTGGTCCTATGTTCAATCTTTTTAATCTCCTTGCTCAAACCTTATAAGAGGCAGCTCAGGGATCCTGCATGAAACCTACATTCACCTCATTATTAATCCTTTCTAGAAGTTCCAATAGGCTCTGCTTCAGGACTCTGCACTACACCTCTCTGATCAACTCATCCTTTCTCGATCTATGCAACAGAAAGAGAGTGATATGCCCTTGGTACCCTAGGGCACCAGCAGTGCCCCTCCATTGTACCTGTAGCATACCTGTCAAAAAAACTTCACCTGGGGATGGTCACCAATCATTTGTGATTTTGTAGCTTCTAAGCTCCTTATAGTTAATCAAAGAAACTAAATGCAGTCACCTAATACTTTCTCTCCCACCTTAACTTGTCCCATCTTTTAACTTAAAGTCTTACAAACTTTTTCAACTTCCTGAGTTTTTTTATCTCCAAGTGTTATTACTGGAAGATAACACACTTACATTCCAGACTTGCCCTCATGTTAATATTCCAATCCTCCTTTCTCGAACTTGTCCTGAATATTCCACATCTCACTACTGCACTCAAATCCTAAAGGAATTTTTGCCTCATCCTTCACACATACAGGAGGGCCCATTGCCTCAGGCCACTCATATCTGGTACACAGATGGATGTTCCTTTTTACATGATGGGACCCATAAAGCAGGATATACCATAGTGTCAGATACTGGGTGGCAGATTCAAAGACTTACATCACTAACCAACAGGCAGAGACAATGTTTCTCACCTGTACCTTACAGTTGCCACAGGGGCAATTCCTAAACGTTATACATACTCCAAATGTACTTTTTATTTTGGTTTTTCAAGACAGATAACTCTGTGTAATTTGGTGCCTGTCCTGAATTTTGCTCTGTAGAACACGCTGGTTTTGAACTCACAGACATCTGCATGGGTCTGTGTCCCAAGTGCATGTATTAAAGGCATGTGCCACCATCACCCAGCTTCCAAATGTACTTTTCATATCCTCCTGTCCCACACTCCTATCTGGAAAAAGCACTTGCTTCTCACAGCAAAAGAACAGTTCATAACTAACTCAGGCCAAGTATTGGTTATGAAAAAAGCTTCATATTTCCCTAATGTAATAGGAATTATTCACATCAATCTCATCAGATTGACAGCTCTATCATCTCTAAGTGAAATAACTGTACCAACCAGGCAACTAGGATAGTTGTTGTGTAGAGCCCAGACTCATGTCCTTCACTATAGGCAATACATATAGTTCAAAACACATCCTCACAGTCAGCTCCTGACACTAGGCCAATTCTGTGCTATCTAAACCAACTCTTTCACCCTAATAGTCTTGCTCTGTCTCAGTTCATAGAAGGGTATCTACAGCCTACCTGCTGTGGGATGTGCTGTATGCTCTGAATGTTGTGCTCTGACTGGTTAATAAATAAAGTCCTGATTGGCCAGCAGCAAGACAGGAAGTATAGGTAGGACAAAGAGATAGGAAAATTCATGGAAGTGGAAGGTTAAGTGAGGGAGATGCTGCCAGAAGCCATGAAAAGATGTAATGATACCAGTAAGCCACATGTCACATGGCAACTTATAGATTAATAGAAATGGGTTAATTTCATATATATTAACAGCTAACAAGATGCCTGAGCCATTAGGCCATACAGTTTGTAAATAATATAAGTCTGTGTGTGTTTGCTAGGGTCATAGGGAGGCGAGAGCCGGGCAGGAACAGGATAACTTCAGCTACAAATGGCACCCAAAGGTTGGAGTTTCCACCTGAAACCTTAAAAAACCCAATTTTAAAAGGAGGAGGAACCATGTCTCATGCAGGCAGTGAGAAACTCCAACATGTGGGCTTGAAATACTCTATGGTGTGTTCCAGGCAATGGGCTTGACCTATTCCCACTGAGTTTCACAGAGGTTTCTGTAAGACAACTGCCTCAAACAGCCTCATGGACTACCCCATAATCCTGAAATTTTCTTTATGTCCCCATAAGAATACAGCACCCTCATCCAGCAGGAAGTAGTATGAGAAGCTACCAGCTCTTTGAACTGTCATACTTTACCAACATTTAGCCCTTCATAAGATATTCCTGGTTTCATATGCAAAGACAGGTCTATGTTTCACTCTCTCCTTTTTCAGAAATGCAGACATATATCATTGATAGGAACACAAACTCTGTGGAATATAATAACAGTATATTCCATATGGCCAGGAAGGGAAAAGACCCAGAAGGAGTACCTTCATCTGCAACTTCTCTGAAAAATTATACTCTCTGACAGTCTTCGAAATATTTATCCTCATACCCACAGGCAACATTTGCTGTGACTGTCAAAAAAAAGAACATTATTTACATCACTATTAGAGAACTCCAAATCTACTCAAATGGCATAGAACTTATAATATTTTGTCCAGGTCAGCTGATCAATCCAAGAACTCACCATTAATCTTTGAATAAGAAAATATTTCATGCAATGGTCAGACATAGTACATATTAAAACAAAATGGATGTCTGCATGAAGACAGTGTCGTCTAAGAAAGATAGGGAATTAAAATGCACAAATATTAGACAACTTGTGTGCCAACAAAATACTACATGAAAGCAAGGAAACAACTAAAAATGGTTAGAAAAGTAAAACCAAAAACGATAATGCCAACATAGATGGGAAACTCTCTCAAGATCCTTCACTTAGCAGAAAATTTTGTACAAATATTGCATGGTAAGATAGAAAGAATCCATTTATACTGTACACTAACACTGATAGTCCTTTCAACTACAAAAGGTCAATGCTCAAATGACTATACCTAATCATTACATTCTGTACGCTGTGTGAGATAGTTATGTATATATTTTTAAGTGTACAATTTGGTAAAATATTTTTAATAAATAGTGGTATTTATTTTGACAATTTACAGTACAGATATTATACAGTAGGATGGAAAAAAAGGAGTGCGAAATAATCTAAATTCAGTACTCATGCATGAAATTAAAAACCATGTCAAGAAAGTGTACACATGCATATGTATCTGTGTATATGTTTACATATGCATAAGCAAAATCATACATATACACATACATAAACATATATAATGTTATAATGTAATGGAAATGCATCATAGAACAAGTGGAGAGATATTGTGAAAACTGAATCGCTTATACTATGGAAGGGTGTCAGTGTTTTCTCACTAATATGGCAGTAATGTGTTATTTGTTTTACTTCATGGACAAAAGTATATCTTTAGTGCCATTGGAAGGGTGTCAGTGTTTTCTCACTAATATGGCAGTAATGTGTTATTTGTTTTACTTCATGGACAAAAGTATATCTTTAGTGCCAACCTGGAGCTTAACAGACCATCTCAAAAATATACTTACACATCCCAAAATGATAAAAAAAAAGCTATTTTTGAAGTACCTACAATCTTATATCATCATAGAACAGAAATCCATCTGTTGCTATTTACAATCTTCACTGGGATTGACTACATGTGATAGGACTGAAGGTTAATCTGCATGTTAGTGGACTAAATGACGAGGAACAAAATTTCTCACTCTCATGAGCTACATACCCTAAAAGAGAAAATAGTGAGTGACTCTCAAATATAATTTTGTCATAGTGGCCAAATAATCAGCGGAGAAATCAAGTAATTATTCAAGAAAAAATGAAAAATGTGTGTTTATTATTATCAAATGAAGTATTGAATGCCTGTCTGCCATCATCAATAAAAAATTGACTTTAAATGAAGTTAATGCCCTTTCTTTTATAATGTAGAATTGAAAGAAAATGACGGCAATGAATTTGGAGATCTCCATTAGAGTTGTGACTCATCTGTCTCTCCCTCCTTTCTGTGTGTTGTAAAAGGAACAGGGAAACTGAATGAGGAACACATGATAAAATGAAATTACTGTGTGTACTGCTGCCAACTAACAGTAGGTGACTGGCTTATGGTGTCTTGTGGTGTTATGTGTACCAGCCACCCCCTAACTACATGACTGTGCATCCTCTGTCCATCAGTCAAGAAGATAGCTTAGGCATCCCAGGGCCTTGCCTACTAAGTTACCCTATGGTATGTGATTATGTAACCTGCATGCAGCTTGATTATATAGTCTATGTTCCTGCATGGCATAGCTATGTGAGACATAAATAAGCCTGCAAACAAGACTGTCAAATCTAGCACAGGCTATCTGACCAGCCACATGAAGGCTTCCAGGTCCCTGTTTTAAATGTGGTAGAGAAGGCCATTTGGCTTTAGGCAGCCCTGGCCCATGCAGGACACCTGGGCCTCATCTAAAATGCTATCAATATGGACAGAGTTCAGTGTAACTCATGACATGGGGACATCAATCGAAGACCAACTTACTTTGGGTAATGAACGATTGAAGGTACCCAGGTCCTTACCCAACAACAGTCATTTCATACCAAACATTGAGTGGCCATTATTGTATAGGGAGGATCCATTTCCTTCCTTTGGACACTGGAGGCACTTACTGTATCCCATGCAGATTTTGGGGTCTCACCTGTCATTCCAATGTCCTTGTTGTCTTGGTAGGGGGACAGCCTTATGTACCTCACCAAACCCCATGACTTAAATGTATTTTCAGAGGTATATCTTTTACACACAGTTTTGTTTGTGCAAACCTGCCCTGTGCACCTAATGGGAAGAAATTATGTAGCTAAGGCACTAGTTTCTATTTCATTTGTGCCCACATTTCCCTACCACAGATTTGTCAGCAGCTTCTCTCCTCCTCTTCCTTGACACTCAACCCACTATCTCTGACATGACATTTCCCTTTCAATCTCTCAAGTGGACCCCATAGTAGTGGAGAGCCAAAACCACAGTGTTGCTAGAAACCATCATTTGATTGTTATCCAGTTCCAGCACCCTACCAGGTACATCACTCAAACTCAGTACACTCTTTCACTCCAGAGCCTTAGAGGACTTAAGCCTATCATCCCTTAACTTCTCAGAAAGATACTACTTGATCCAAATTCTTCTACTTTAACATCTCTATACTTTGAGTTAAGAAGCCTAGTAGAATATACAACCTGATTTAAGACCTGCATGTAGAAGAGTTTATAAATGGTTTCATTAAATAAAAAATACAGTGCCAAATATAGGGGTGAAGACTAAGAGACCAGGGAAATTAGAAAAGTCACAAGCAAACCTTACCTCACCAACCCTGCAGCTTCCAAATGCAAGCTACTTGCTGTCTTACACATGCTATTATTGCCTTGCTCTTATGCCTTTTGATTGGCTATATTAGCCAAGCCATCTCTTTTTTACATTGTATGTCTATACAGAACTCCAGGATTTTATGTTTGGTACTGGCCTTAAAGGAGTGTGTCACCATGCTTTGCTCTGTTCCCTTGTATGGCCTTGAACACACAGAGACCCTGTCTGATAACGGATCTGATTGAGGGTGTGTTGTGCCTGAATTTTTGTTTACTTAAAATGGGTGGCCTGTTCCGCCTGATCTCCAGCAAGCTTTAATAAAGCATAAATAAAATAGCACCACATTTCAGCACAAATAAAATATCACTACAACTTCAGCTCATTAATTTCACAGTGGTCCTCTTCATCCTGTAATGTCTAAACTTTACACAATTCTTTAGACTATCCCTTCAGAAACCACACACTTCTCAGTTCTATATCTCAAGGATACCTTCTTTTCTATACCTCTCAGTCATTAATCCCTCATTCATTGCATTATTAATCCTTTCCAGAAATTCCAATAGGCTCTGTTTCAGAACTCTGCACTACACCTCCCTGGACAACTCATCCCTTCTCTGTCTATGTAACAGAAAGAGAATGATATACTCTTAGGACTCTAGGACACCAGCAGGGACCCTCCATTGCACCTGTAGCATACATGTCAAGAAAAAAACTACACCTCAGCACACAGGGAGCATCACCAATCATATGTGATTTGGGGGCCCCTAATCTCCTTAATAGTAAATCAAAGAAACTAAACTTTGGGTCACCTGATACTTTCTCTTCCCACCATAACCTGTCCAATCTTTTAACTTATAAAGTCTTACAAACTTTTTCAACTTCCTGAGTTTTTTCTCTCCAAGTGTTATTACTGGAAGATACCACACTTACTTTCCAGACTTGCCCACTTGTTAATATTTCAATCCTCCTTCCTCGAACTAGTGTAAAAACCATGTCTCATGTGGGTGGTGAGAACCTGCAACATGTGGGCTTAAACTACTCTATGGTGGGTTCCAGGCATGTGGGCTTGAACTATTCCCACTGAGTTACACAGAGTTTTCTGTAAGACAATACAGCCTCACGGACTACCCCATAGTCCTAAAATTTTCTTTATATACCCCATAAGAATACAGCACCCTCATCCAGCAGGAAGTATTATGAGAAGCTCTGCCCAAATACCAAATATACCAAGCTGGCATTGGAGGTGAAATTGGCTCATTCCTTTTCTAAACCCAAGCATATTGAGAAAACAGAGGTTGAGAGATTCTTTTGTCCCATAAAGAGCCCTCTGCTGGAAGACAGAAAAAAATGGCAATATTTTATTTAAAAATGGTTGAATTAAATTCAATCTCTTTCTAAAAATAAAAATGGGGGATAGGACATAGATATGATCAGAAGAAAGGGTAGATTATTGAATCTGCTATTAAGGAACAACTTGTTTAAAATGTTTTACATTGCTACAGATTTTAGTTATTGATACAAGTTTAAACTTAATTTTGTAATACTGTATATATATTTCTACTCTTGTTTAAGATACTATGTTTATGTAACTCATTTAGTCTGTACAGGATAATTAAAAATACAGACTAATAATTTGTTTTCTATGATAGTCAAAATTATATTCATGTTAAGTTTTCTAGGTATACATAGACATATTTCAGTTAGGTAGGTAATCTTCAAACACTTCAAAGACCTACAGAATATGTCATTTAAAATATTTTTAAAAATTTAGACATTCTGGACATTGAGATATGTTGGGTCATGGCATCACAAATTTACAAATTACTTCACCAAGTAACAAATTACTTCAGAGAGGAGGATGGAGTTTACCTTGTTCTAGGCAAAAATAGCCATTTGGGCAAGAAACTGTTCTTGCCTGGACTAATTGATAAAATATATGACTGGAAATGGAGGAAACATAGGTGGGATGATCACTGAACTTTGTTTGGCATAATGGTACTTTACGTTCCTGTTTCATCAAGAAAACTGCCAGACATTCTACAGGACACAGAGAGAAGTGACTGAGAAGCCTGGCAGTGGTGGCACATACCTTTTATCCCAGCACTCAGGAGGCAGAGGCAGGTGGATCCCTGTGAGTTCGAGGCCAGCATAGTCTCCAAAGCGAGTTCCAGGAAAGGCCAAAAGGTACACAGAGAAACCCTTGAAAAAATGGAGAGAGAGAGAGAAAGTGACTGAGAGTCTCTAGGCCTGTGGGCTGAAGACAGATACCCCATCTGTATAAAGGAATTTTGGATGACTGTCCAGGATGCCAGCTGTCTCAGTCTACTCCAGCAAGACTCCTGAAAGTTGCTTGCATCGTTCTCCCATTTCTCAGGTAATAGTATATTCTTCTGAGGTCTTTGATGTAGTTGAAGACTAGATAGTTATAATTTTCCTTAGTTATGATGAAGTGTAAGATAGATATGAAACCTTAGACTCACAAATATGGGATAGATAGGATATATTCGATAATTTTGGCAGATACAAACAGACTAGATATTTTAACTAAATTCTTACTTGATAATTGTTGTATATTTTAACTAAATTCTTACTTGATAATTGTTGTGTTATTTGTAATTTTAATATGTGAAAAGTGAAACCTACCTTTTTGAAAAAAAAAAGAAAAGGGGAAGTGCTGTGGGATGTTCTGAATTCTCTGAATAAGTTGCTCTTATTGGTTAATAAATAAAGTGCTGATTGGCCAGTAGCCAGGCAGGAAGTACAGGTGGGACAAAGAGAGAGGAGAATTCGGGGAAGTGGAAGGCAGAGTGAGGGATATGCTGCCAGCTGCCATGATGAGAAGCAACATGTTAAAAAAAAAACGGTAAGCCAAGAGCCACATGGCAACTTATAGATTAATAGAAATGGATTAATTTAAGATATAAGAACAGCTAACAAGAAGCCTGAGCCATTAGGCCACACAGTTTGTAAATAATATGTCTCTGTGTGTTTGCTTGGTTCTGAGTGCCACGGGATCTGGGAAGGAACAGGATAACTTCAGCTACACCTAACTCTGAGGACTTACAGTCCTTAAAATCTATTACTGGCTACTGTAAAAGTTGTCAGAAGACAGAATACAGTTCCACATTTTGGAGCCCAATTTTTCACATTAACCAGTTTAGAGGATACCTTCCAAGGCCTGACTGGCAGCTCAGTTTTACCCATATGCCCATAGTCAGACAAATTAAATGTCTCCTCATGGTCATGGACTCATTTTTGAGTTGTGTAGAGATATTTCTTGTTTCTAATAAGTGGCGTCAGACAGTCCCTGACCTCCTTCCCCAGGATATGGGATCCCTGCATTTCTTTAGTCTGATATTAGTCTGGAGTTCACCTTCCAGATTTTCCAGACCATATCTAAATCTTTTAATATACCTTGGCATTTTCATATCCATTACCATCGTAAGTGCTCAGGGAAGGTATAGTATACCAATAATCTTTAAAACACAATATTATTAAGATGCCACCAGAAATTCACCCTGACTTGGTGAAATTATTGTTTCTAGCTATTTTGATGCTCTGGACACTTCCCAAGCAAGCCCTATCAATCCCACCATTTGAACTCATGTATGGGTTACTAACTCTAACCTCTGGCCTCTGATCCAAACTTTTACCTCTCCCTGATCACCTCCTCACTCCTCTACTCTATCACCTCTGCTGTCTCCTGTGGAATTTTGCTGACTACTCCTTACACCAGCCATGTGATAATCCATGCCCAACCCTCAATCCACTTTGGGGTCCTTCTTTCCTCTCCAGTTCAGCAAAACTCACCCCTTTACACTAAATGGAAGGTACGCTTCAATGTACTTCTTGTAACCTCCCATAGGGGCTAAACTTGAGGGCTTTCCCCACTGAATTATCTCCACAGCCTGAAACCTTTTATCCTGCCCTCACCCAAGAGAAATTCTTCCTCATACACAGGGAAACAAACAGGGCCCCAGGCTCTTAACTTCCAGAGGACATCTAGATTAATGCCTTGTCACAAATTCCAAAAGAATGTGGTTTCTTCACACAACATTCAATTCCACTGAATTGTGAAACCCAAAAGGTTTTTCTTCTTCCTGATTCCCTCTTCAAGTTCTCCTGTCCATACTGACATATTCTGCTTCATCAGTTTCCCTCTGTTGACTCTAATATCATATTCAAATTCATATTTTTTATTATTTAGGAATATATGTATGCTCATATACATATATAATCATATGTATATATTATATGTATATACAAATATATGTATGTATATATGGGCCATGGAATTGAAAGGGGCCAAAGAGGACTATAATGTGTGTTTATCATACAGGAGGTAACTATGTAATTAAATTATAATCTAAAAAATAATAAATAAGAAATAGTTAAATAAAAAGACCATGTACCTAATAGAATCTATAATTTAAAACATTATCGAAGAGCATATATATTACAAATTCATCTCCATTGTATTATATGAATAACAATTTCTGAGGTTTACAGTCAAAGCAGCAATTTCTGAAGAAAGAGATAAGTATCTGCTAGGTGGATGCTGCTGCATGGAGAGTCTTGTTTTCACAGGCTATTAGACTGCCTAGGATCTAGGCAGTACAGGAGAAAAGCATAATCCCTGGTATAATATTTGACTGAAAAACGTATTATTCAAAAAGAGGGATGATGAGAGTTGTATAAGCTTTACAATAACTAGAGACATATGTTTACACAGCAATGATCTATAGTCAGAAATACTTCTTTCATTCCAGATGAAGCACAGAATGTTGGAGATGATGCAACTCATCTACGAAGTTATCAATAAAATTTTAAAACTGTGTCAGGTGGTGGTAGCATATGCTTTTAATCTCAGCACTCAGGAAGGAGAGGCAGGAAAAACACTAAATTCAAGGCCAGCCTGTGCTACTGAGTGAATACCAATACAGGCAAGGATACAAAGAAAAACCTTGTCTTAAAAAATAAAATTAAAAATTAATCAAGTATAGCACAATGACACCACAAGTTGTCATATCAACACAGATGGAAAATTCTCTGAACTTCCCATACTTAGCAGAAAAGCTACGGATAAATGATGGATGCTAAGAAAGGACCTGATTTACTGGACAATAATATTGATAGGCCTTTCAATTCCAAAGGGTCAATGTCAAAAATGAATACACATAATCACCACATTATGTAGGGGGATCGGTATCTGTCCCTGGTGTATAAGCGGGCTTTTTGAAGCCTAGTGCCTAAGGTGTGACATCTTGCACAGCCTTGATGCAGGGGAAGGGCCCTGGACCTGCCTCTACTGAATGTACCAGGTTCTGCTGACTTCCCATGGGAGACCTTGACTTGGAGGAGGTGGTAATGAGGGGAAGGCTGGGGGGAAGGCTGGGGAGTAGGATGTGGGAGGAGGGGGTATCTGTGGTTGGTATGTAAAATGAATAGAAAATTTCTTAATAAAAAAGGAAAAAAGAGAAAATACCTCCATGTGTGATGGGGAAATGTCTTTCTGTATACTGTGGATATGTGTTGTTCTTATTGGTTGATAAATAAAGCCATTTGTCCTATGGCAAGGCAGCTTAGAGGCAGGAGGGAAATTCAAAGAGAGAGACAGGAAAAAGGCAGAGGGACATGCCAGTGAGCTGCCCAAGGAGCAACATGTAAAGATGCAGATCATGTGGTGATACATAGATTAATATTTATGGGATAATTTAAGATATAAGAGCTAGCTGGCAAAAGGCTTGAGCCACGGCCCTCAAAGCAATAGTAATCCTAACTAAGATAGATAGTAAACACAATTATAGGGAGCACTTTAATTTGTACTACATTTAATCAATCAATAGCCAACACTTCTTTATTACCGCATATGAATTCCCATTTCTTAAGTATTTCTCTATGTTATCCATACTACATTTTATTTTTCCTTACTAGAATATACATTTAATCTAAAAAGAACCTTGATTCCTTGCAAAAACCTTTATTGTACTATGCGACACACTTTGAGTGGCAACTTTATTGTGAAACATAGAAGATCTTCAAGTGATGAGTATAGCTTTGGTGCTGATTTCTTCACAAAGACATTACTAGTATCTATGGGGACTATATAATCTAGCTCAAGGAGAGGGATAGCTCAGGCTAGTTCTAGGAATATTTATTCAGTTGTCCATGTATCATACCAAAATCAATCAACTTCCTCAGCAAGAACAAGTTTTCATTCCAACCTGGAATACAATCATTAAATATTAAAATACTCTTTATAGAACTAGAGGTTTCTAGGGTCTATGTGGCCAACAACTACTTTGAAAATAATCCATGCCTAGAACTGTCTGTCACAGTTGACAAAATTGAGGGCCTCAAACAGTATCAGGTTTTATAATTTGTGTGCTTTTTAACATTTACAGGCAAAGGCTATTTTAAACTTTACTTGGTCAGCATCACCTTTGTCTCTTACTCTACAATAAATCCCCAATGATTTATAGGATTCAGTGTCCTTTGCACACTTTATAAACTAATTTTCCATGCTTCATTCTTAAGGTTCACATGTATGACTCTTAACAGAGTATCCCAAACTGAGGACAGTCAAAGATTACTATTATGCTTTCTACACAGAAAAAAGCAATATATAGAGGTTAGGCAGAACAATGAGGCAAATTCATGAGCCACCATCCTACAATTAGCAGTAGAGCTTCAGTGCTATGAGCCACAGGAATATGAAGTAGAAATGCAGGTGTATATGGTAAAGATATACTTGGACGAATCAAGGAATTCTTCCAGAGGAACCAAAAACTCAAGGAGTATTTGGTATTATTTGACTTTTAATATATCAGCTGTTTCCTGCTATGAATTTCATGTGTGCTCTCATACTAACAAGTGTGCATATGAGGAGCACTAATTTGACTCAATGAGTTTAAAATTAAATAAGTAAATAAATAAATAAATAAATATGAGCTTCAAGTTCAAGGGAGTAATTTGAATGGTGTCTACATGATTTATTGTGGTGGAGCAGAAGATATGGAAGACTGTTATGCTAGCATATGTGAGACAACAGGTTTCACAGGAATATTAAAAAAAATTTAGTGAGGACAGTAGATGTGGATCTTATTATGATATACAATCTATCTATTCTCTTTCCCAGGACTTAGAATCTATAAGACCATGACAAAAAGAAAAAAGAAGCTTCGTAGAAATTTTAGAGGCTTTCTTCAAAAACTCCTAGTGCAATCACAAAACCTGCTATTTCAACAATTTTTCTCTAGTGTCACCACTATGTATAGATTGGACATATTTATAATACTAAATAAGATAGTCACCTCTATTATCATTTAATTGTACATAGCAGCTTTTCCATGTTGATATATTTTTAAACTCAGAAGGCATATATTCACTTTTATTCTTTATATTAATCAGATATAGTTCATGGCCAAGCTGAAATCAAGCAGCTCCATTTCCACATTCATTTGGGAGTATTTCAGTTTCTAGGCCTGAACATTCAGCATGAATTCACTGATTAATAAATGAAATATTTAAGGAATAAATACAGGTATTTTAGCCTAAACATACATATAAAATAATGTTTCTCAATTACATAGGACAATTTCAATAAAAAACCTTCTAAAACATCAGACAAGAATGGAAATTTATTTCTCCATAAACATATAAATAAAATGTGATAAAAATGTGTGTATGAAATAGTCAAGAACTTGGCTTGTGCAAGACTGTATTCTAGTAACTGGTAACATTTGTTTCTATCAGAATTTTGCACTGTTAGTATAACTAACATAATTAACTGAATTTATATCAAGAATTGGATCTCACAAAACTAATATATAGGTCAATAAGGATGTCAACTGACTTGGATTTATATCATCTAGACTGATGAAATGTGCATGATATACAAAACTGTAGGTAAATGAGAATACAGTGATTCTCATCTCAAAACATAAAGAGCAAAATGGAAATTAAAAATAATGGGGAGAGATGATGAAGTTCTAGGTTAATATCTTTATTTCTCCTCAGCAAAATGATGTCAAGGAACTCAATAGCTTAGATAGAAGGGATGTGAAAAGACCTCACCAGTTAAGCCTCAGCAAGATGCCAATCACTTACACTGGCAGGAGTTTCTGTGTTGAGAGTGTATGTAGAACATTATCAACAACGGAAAGAAAATGAAGATAATAATGTGTAGACAGACTGCTGAATAAATGGAGCAACATATTTTCAAATCACACAAATGTACAGCATCTGTCATCCAGAATATGTAAAATACCACTGTAAAGTTAGCAGAGAATTGTCTTAAATACTCAAATTCCAAAAATAGACAGTTCTCCAAAGCAGCTATGTCACTATGCAAGAAACATAAAAGATTTTACTATTATTCTTAGTAAAATACAATTGTAAAATACCTGAGACAGAGTATGTAAATCTTACAAGCATACTGGAAAAGAGCTAGAACATTGCACTTAATATGGAAATTATTCACTGGAGATGCTATGCTACATTCTTGTGTTGTATAAAAGTTTCTACAGTAGCAGAGAATTTAGGGCTAAATTATGGAGACTGAAAACTGGATGATTGTAAGACATGCTATTTGCTCTTTCAAATATTAAGGTATGATGATGGAAAACAGACCATAAAAGTACTGTATTCAGATATTGGATAGAGGTGAATTTGGTGACAATATCGAATCTTTAGACATGCCATTTCACTTCAAACCAATGTAAATATTTCACTTACCTCAAGGAAACATGCAAAGGACTAGCATTGCAACCACACTTATATTCTTGAATATATTTAGAATTGCATTACAGGTGAGTAGTTGTGCAAGGTAATTAAAATACTGTGTGATAAGATGGGGATACTCATTCCCTATGTAACAATATTAACCTTGTCCAATGTGTCACACATTCTTAATTTAACCTTGTAAAATTAATATGGATGCCAATATGGGATGTTGGAATGCCCTCTACACCCAGCAGGAGATATGGACTTCTGGAAAGGCCCTTACATCTTCCTAGATACAATTCCACTCCTGTGTGTATGGATATTTAATTGTCAGCATATCCTTCAGCCTTACCTGGAGTTTGTGGGTAGGAATAAAGCACAAGTACAATCAAAGCCTTATACTTAATAAAAATGAATGAACAAACTGATGTGTTCACCATGAAAATAAAACATCATATGACGTTCCTTAAGTTATTATGTGTGTTCATGTAAATCAGCATGTCTGATTACCCAAAGACTCTGTCCTGACTCAGCACTTCCTTGTGCTGAATGTGAATTTTAGAAAATTTGTTATTTTAATGTATGTGTGGGCACATGTGTGTCGGTACCCACAGAGGCCATAGGAGGATCTCTGATACCCTGCAGCTGGAATCACAGGCAGAAGTAAACCACAAAATATGGGTGTTATGAACCAAGCTCTGGTCCTCTGCAAGAACAATGAGGATTCTTGACCACTGCACAAATTTAAGTTGCAATTCCTTAACTTCAGCAAGACCTCTAGGTCTATGTATTTATCAACTATACATGTCACTTTCTTTGTACCAGGACTCTAAAGGAACTTTCTTAAGTAAGTAATAAATAAACAAAAGCAAATGTATATAACTTTTTATTTTGGCATTTCTATAGCCAAACACTTCTTGAGAACTCTGACCTAGGTATACCTGTGCTCACAGAATTTTCTATACACATATACCCTCTAAAGCTTTGTTTCCCTATTCACTCCACACCATCTCCCTACCCACTCAATCACAAGTTCAGTGAACATAAACCAGTAGTGAATACATGGAGGTATTATAATCAATGAATGCTTAAAGTAAATTCATTTAGTCATTGTGTCCAAAGTTGTTTCATTATTTTCTTGATTTTTGTTTTTTTCTATCTCGGTAAATATTTGTTTCTAAATATCTTATACAATATTTATACTAAAACAACTACACAAATTAGAAACTATTTGACTTATACATTGTTGATACTGATATTTTTTACCAAAAAGAAAAAAGCTGACATTAAAGCTAAAGTTATCAAATGACTGTATTACTTTCTTCAGATTGAATTCACTATATTAGTCATATTTGTATATACTTGTACATAAAAGCATGTAATAACTATATAAAAGAGGGCATGGACTTGAATGTGTGTCAGAAGGTCTATATAGGATAGTTTGGAAGGAGAAATGGGAAGGGAAAATAATGTAATTATATTGGTATCTGAAAAATAAAATAAAATACAAATATATTACTGACATTCTTCAAAGAAAATATAGTATATAATTAAAGAAAACCTATCACAAATATATTAAAAACTTTTTTAGAACTGTCATAAACAGTAAATATATATTTTTCAAATATGAATTCACATATTTGACAACTAAATGGCCCTGAATAAAATGCACCTTCTACCAGGACTGATGACAAGATCTGCATTTGAAGTCATGTGTTAGAAGGAGGTATCTGTCTCCATAATATTGTATTCTGAAGTACACAGAAATATAGAAGGGAGGAAGGATGAGAAAGGAAAGGAGTTAGGAGGGGAAGAAAGAAGAAGAAGAGAAAGGGAGAGAAAGACAGAGAACCAAAGAGGAAGAGGAGAGAGATGGAGAAACACACACAGAGTTAATTATGAAAGAGGTAACTGAGAAATAATTTAGATATGTCAGTGCTTTATATTACTCTAGAAAACGTGGTAGGTGTTTGCAAAGAATGGTAGAATTAAAGAAAATGACTCAAAAAGTTTTTCAAATCCAGGAAACATGAACTATGTTCTCTTGAGGTGTGCACATATGTTACAACCAAAATCAACAGTTTCTTTAACTTTATCTTCAACTCTGGCTCTTTCTAGTCAGTTGAGTATAATAATGCAAACAACAAATTAATTCAGTCTGAGATGGGTGAATAAACTCAAGAGCAAATTTTCATTAAAAATATTTGGCTCACGCTTCCGCCAGACACCATATTCCATTTAGGGTAGTAAATTGACAAGTTTGTGGATTCTGGGTCAAACTCTAGTCTCACTATAATGTTTGCAATGGTTTCTTTATTGTGCTTCTAAGCGACCTAAGACTCCGAGCAAAAAAAATCACTAAGGGTGCATTAAACAGGTTTGGTTAAATCCTACCTTCCCATCTATCACAGTGTTGTACAGAGACAGGATGCTCCACACCTGGTCCTGAGTGACTCATTTATTAGTATTTGTTACTGTTAGCATTAGTATTTTTATATGGTCCTTACAGGAACTGTTCTTCATATTCTTAAACCCATGTATTACTGAAATGTTATGAATGTATATTCTTATAGCGAGAGATATGTAAAGATCTAGGAACATTTAAAATGATAACCAGGTTTTATTACATGCATGCATATATAACAAATATTATTAAAGAAGAAGTTATGAAATTGAAAGAGTGAGTACTTACAAAGAGTTGAAGAAATGGAGATGTAGAAGTTATGTAAATATAGTACTCTTATATGAAGTTCTGAAAAAATGATAAAGTTTAAAACAAAATAGTAATGAGATTGATAAATTATGGCTTAAGCAGAAGAAAGAGTAAGATGAGACAGGGTGATTGGCATAAATAAGACTAATACACATAAATATATGAAACCATTACTTTGCATCAAAAACACTGAATCCAAGAAAAAAATTAAAAATTCATCAAATCAAATCATGAATACATGTGGAATTTTTGAATCTTAAATGGAAGTAAATACTGAGAATTCTAAAAGTTTTCATACTTTCCCCAAGGTTAGAAATTAAAGGATGAATTTATTCCTCATAGAAATTATTGGAGAAAATGAACAGTAGATGTTTCTGTTCTCATGTAACTTTTCTATGGCAGAAAGACAAGTGACTTCTGGTTGGAAAGGACATCCTGATATTTACAAGAAATAATAAGATATGAACAAAAACTATAGATTTAAATAAAAATAGAGCCAGAAAATATGTTATTATACAATGAAAATTCAACTTTATTTTATGCACAAGTAACAATTAATAGAAAAATAAAAACATAAAGTGCCTTTGCCTAAAATGCCACTAGTAAGGTGTGGGTCTGTGCCACCATGAAACATGCACCTGCCAATTGCCTGAGTCTGAGACAAGCATGAGCAGCAGCAAGAGACCATGCCTCAGGACCATAAATGGAAGAAAATATGCAGTAATGGAGAGATATCAGAGATAACTCTCTAGGGTGCCAGCAATGAGTTACTTGGATTGTTTTTGGCCAAAGACATTCCTATAGTCCCCCACCAAAGCTTCACAGACCATTTCCAAACCATGGTAACACCTCCCAATACAATGGTGAGAACCTATTTCTGAATTTCCTACATACTTATGTCATCATAAAACAGACATCCATCTGGTGCCCAGTGTATAGCTTCACTGGGACTTACTAAAGTTGATAGGGCCCAAAGTTAATCTGCATGATAGTGGAGAAGGAACAAAATTCCTCACTCTCAAGAGCTACAGGGACTAAATGAGAAAATTGTTAGCAGTCTTCATATATATTGTTGGCACAATGGCCTAAATATCATGGGAGTAATCAAACTACTTATAGGGATTGTGATTAAATCCATGAGAAGAAAGAAATACCCTGAACTGCTAAAATGGCCAAGAATCTGAGACTACAATGTCACAGGCTTATGCAGATACTAATTCTCTCATTCTACTAGAGGAATACAGAAATAAAGTGAGTCCTAATTACATATTGACATACTGATAGATTTGTGCATCACTTGACCCTCATCAGATATGTTACTTCAGGCACTAGATGAGAAATAAAACAATGATGTGCAGGTGGGTTCTTTATATAGAGTTCTGAGAGACTTTGGTGTACCATGTTCTAATGTTTCATATCTTCATGAAACCCCTGATTGAAAGCCTCATACATCTGCATTGAAAAGGCAGCAGAAAGATTCTAAGTGATTCAGAAGTGGTTGATGATTCCATAGTGACAGTCTCTTCCAGCCTCAACTTTACTGTCAGACATAGGAATTCAGAGTCTGTGGAAGCAGACACAAGATCTGCACAGAATGAAAACATTAAAACACACACACATACACACACACACACACACACACACACACACACACACACACACACACACACACCAGAATCAAGAACAAAGAAATCTAGAGTGCCATGGAAATTCCTAAGTTGGATCTCCCAGGGTAGAGAAAAGAGCAGTACTCGCCTAGTATGCATCAGCTACTAAAGTCTAAAGTGGATTATCTTCCATGCAGACAATCCAACACTGCAAGACTGAGTCAGGGATGTCACATCTTAACGGAGAAGCAGTAGCTTCAGATGTAAGATCCTACTTATTACAGGGGGACAGGAGCGGCAGACTCAGAGCTATACTGCTGGGAATCAAAAAATCCCTGCCTTTGCTGATTTCAATAGGATCTGTCTCCAGTAGATGTCAGGAGCAGTCTTTGTTCTCAGGGCCTATGAACAATCAGGCTTTGGTTATACCCAAGACCAGCTGAGACCTGGAATATAGTCAGAGCATTACTGGTAAAAACCTGCACTCCTGACAGTTTTATTAGCACTCCTTTCCTCTGATTGAAAGAGCATGTTCATTCAATTTGAGCATGGAGTAAGAACAAATGAGGGTGATCTCAGCTCCAGCAAAGGAGGTAAATCCTGTGGTTATCTTGGAGATCTCCATCAGAAATACTGATTCATTTCTCCCTTCCACCTATATAAGTGCTGCCACTGAAGCAGCAAAGTTGAAAGTGCACAAGAGGAAAAATGTAATTTACACTGAGCTGCCACTCTGATTATCAATAGATAAAACCAGCTGGTAGTAACTAGGGGATAATCGTATATCTGGCTGCTTAGGCCTATATCCTGGCTATCTACAGGAAAACCTCTGTTTCTATCTGGACCTGGCTGATTGTGATTTTTGGGCTGCTAATCGCTGCTTGCTGCTTACTTTTTCTGTTATGCCATGTGAGATTCGCCAAAAGCAGTTTTTGAATGTTTAAATTACAGCATTGCATTTTACATTTAATATTTAACACACACACACATATATATGTACACATATATCATGTATATAATATATATCATATACATATCCCATATATACATATGTCATATATATCATAGATGTATATATATATGTATGTGTGTATGTGTGCCTGAAATAAGATTCTTGTATTAAAAATAGAAATGTTACTTATAAGCCCTTCTCTGAACAAACCCAATTTGCATTTCATATTTCCCAGTGTCATGATGATTAAGAAATAATCTGAGGAATTTGTTTTAGAAAGAAATATTCATAATACATGTATATTCTCAATAATATCATGTTTGTATATATGATTCTATGTGTGGTGGGTCCCACACATGTCTGCACACATTTGGCAATCATTTTTGTTTCGAATTCTAATTCATATTCTTGAAATATTTTAGTCAGTATTAATAAATGAATATTGAAATTTTAAAGTAATTCACCAAATTCCCTATTCTAGAATTCCACTCCAATCACTGCCATCACCATTGCATCCTTACTTCATTTACTTACTCTACTTTTAGTGACATTTTAGCTCAGGTATAGCACCTGTGTGTGTGTGGATATAGGGCCATCTACTAGCACATGGGTAGCCTCTCAGGGATAGCATTACTGAGAAAAATCTGTCTTTCCCCTTTCATCAGTTCATTAAATAATATAAGGCACTCTGATATCATTTGGCTTCATAATTTTTTCCTCACAATATAGTAGAATGTTGGCTGGGTGTTATAGTGAAAGAATTATACATGCCAAGTCAGCTGGTGGGAATTCAAGAGTACAAGTGTGCTTAAATACCCATCAAATACTAGTTGCATGCAGAGATAAATTAGTAATGGCAGATTGACACAGTGTTTCTCATAGGTATGGAATTTGGCAAACAAGTTAATGCAAGTTGGCCAGTAAAATTCAAAGTTCTTACTATCAATGCCCATTTCTTATAGCCTGGGTTTGCATGCTTAAGTGAATACGCCTAGATTTCTGTATTTGTATTTTATAAAATAATCTCAGATTAGCATATTTCCAAACAATGAGCTTGCTGAGAGAGCCATCTACTGGCTATGAATATCATAAACATAATAGCAAAACAGCATAATGAATATTACTCTAAGTCCTGATGTTCATTCTATGAACCAACTCTTCTATTACTTTCCTTTCTGTGATTTTACCCCCTGTGTTCCTCCAGCTTTAACATTTGGTGCCTGACTATTGGATTGAAATCATTGGACCTAATGTGTCTCTTATGTTTATTTGTGATCAACATATATATGGAATTATAGCAACATTGAGGACTCTCCAATGTATAAAATCTCAAGAGTTCAATAAAATTTTCACCTATCTTCATTTTACTTTACAATAATGTCCTTTTTCAGAATTTCTTACAATATTAAGATCTTAATGACAGTTTTCTAAGCCACTAATATTGATATTATTTCTACTCATAACCACCATTGTGTGTTAATATCAAAACTATGGCTAACAAGTTTATAAATCATCAAGGTAAACTGTATGCTTTTACTAACTTTTTCTAATTTTGTGATTTACCAATACATAACCCTTAGTAGGGTATTAATGGCTTGGTTCCCAAAGACATGTATAATTTTTTTTCACTCTCTCTTTTTTGAATCATGCATAATTATATCATTGACAGGTAGACAAATTATCCCCAATATAGCAAGTATAGAATACAACAAATGGCAGGGGAGATTGTGGACTCAGAAGGGTAACCTTCATTGGCCTTTTTCCAGGAAGCATAAAATGTCTAACTATATTCTAAATACCTATCTTTATTTCCTCAGAAAAGCACACCTGTAACTGCCATAAAAATAATCATTTTGTTGTACCATTACAAAATTCCACAACTACAAAAACTGCTATGAAGAATTGACAGTCTTGTGTCCAACCACAATTGATGAATGCACAACTCATCATCAGACTTGACTGAGAAAATATTGCATACAATCAGGAGACACTGCTGTGGGATGGTCTGTATGTTAAGTATGTTGCTGATTGGTCAATAAATAAATCACTGATTGGCCAGTGGCCAGGCAGGAAGTGTAGGCGGGACAAGGAGGAGAATAAAGCTGGGAAGTGGAAGGCTGAGTCAGAGACACTGCCAGCCGCCAGGATGAGAAACAGCATGTGAAGATGCCAGTAAGCCACGAGCCATGTGGCAAGGTATAGATTTATAGAAACAGATTAATTTAAGATGTAAGAACAGTTAGCAAGAAGCCTGCCAGGGCCATACAGTTTGTAACCAATATAAGTCTCTGTGTTTACTTGGTTGGGTCTGAGTGGCTGTGGGACTAGCAGGTGAGAGAGATTTGTCCTGACTGTGGGCCAGGCAGGAAAATTCTAGCTACAAGACACTGTATAAGAAACTAATGATTTGTATATCTATTGTGACAAGTGTCTTCAAAAAGGATAAACAAGCCACAAAAACAAAATTTCAAAATCATTAATACCAAAACATGATTAGTACAATTATACCACAAATCATGCCAACAAAGCCATGAAATAAGCTTAACTTCCCACATTTAGCTGAAAACCTACAGACAAATGGTGGATGCTAAGAGAGAAAGAACCCATCTTCCACTGGGACAATAATACTGATAGGCCTTTTAATTCCAAGAGGTCAATGCTAAAATCTGTTACATATTATCACCTTTATAATATACACATTGTGCATTTATTTTGTATTCATTTGTATAGGAATGAAAGAAGAGTATTAATAATAAGTGGTATTCACCTTGAACTTAGTAACAGGATTTTCCTCACATTAAACCCTAGATTTCCATCAAAGTAATCAGCTTTCTGCATTCTACCTTACCATAAGGTTCTACTAGGAGTTTCTTATGATATCAAGGCCTTAGAGGCAATCTGCTATGCAATTAATATTGTTTTTGTTTCTACTCATTACTACCATGTTGCATTAATGTAAACCCTAGAGTTAACAGTACTACCATAGGTTCAGGGAAACTTCATTATTGTACTAACTTTATCAAATTATACATTTTGCCAAAACTTATCCTTTATTAGCATATTAATGGCTTGGTTCTCAAAGCCAAGCCTCAATTTCTCACTTTATCTTTTGTAAGTAACACAGAGCTATAGCATTGACAGGGAAATAAATTGTACCCAATAGAGTCATTCTAGGCTACTATGCATGGCAGGTGAGATTATGAACCCAGAAAGAGACACTTTATCTGTTACTTTCATGAAACTGTATACCTTCCATGTTCTAAATAGTTATCCTTATACCCACCAACAAGTTTAGGTGTTACCATCAGCAAAATTCTACATTTTAGAGCACCATCACACAAGTCCACAACTGCTGAAATTGCAAACAAGAACTGACAGTTGTGTATACACACAGTTAATGAATCCACACAAATCATTATACGTAGACTCAGAAAATATGCCATACAATGGGTAGACACACCATAGGATCATAAGGAATAGGCCATCTGCTATCACAAAAATGTGTTCTAAAATTGACAGGGAAGATCCACACTGAAAATTTCCAAAGCATGAAAATAATTGGGCACAATGACACTTCAAGTTGTCATGCCTACACAGATGGGAAAATCAGCCAAATCCCATACATTGTTGAAAAGCTACATGCAAATGAGGGATGCTAAGAGAGAGAGAGAGAGAGAGAGAGAGAGAGAGAGAGAGAGAGAGAGAGTCCTCTTCTGTGTCAAGACCATTGATATTCTATTCAGCTCAAAGGGGTCAGCCCTAAACAGAGTTATATATTATCAGCACATAATGTACACTTCACAGATTAGAGACATATGTAGTCATATATATATATATATATATATATATATATATATATATATATATATATATATATATAAAGAAAAATATTTAATAAGAAGTGGTAATCACTTTGATACTTAATGGAGCAGATATGTGCAGGAGACAGGAGAAAGAAATGTGAAAATAATATAAATATACATATACACAAATACATATATATATGCATATTAAAGGAATTGAAAAGGAATCAAACTGTATTTGGAGAGATATTGCCACAAATATCCAAGAAGTTTTACTGGGGATAACTCAAGTGCCATTAAATTTGGTTGAGTTTTTGGCTATGGGTATTCCTATAGTTCCCTGCTCAAGTATCATAGACCATTTCAAAGCTGTGGTTAAAACTTCACAATCTGATGGAAAGGCCCTATTGCTGAAGATATTACTTACTTATGCCATCAGAGAGGAGAAATCCATCTGCCTACCATATAGAAGCTTCAATGCTGCTGACTATATTTGATAGGGCAGAAAGTAAAGCTGCTTGTTACTGGAGGAAGAAAAAACAATTCTCAATATTGTGAGCTAAAAATCCTGCAACATACAATAATGAGTAGTCTTGAAGATACACTTTTGCCATTGTGGGATAAAAATTATGGGAGTAATGAACTACTTTTGATTTGAATTATGATCAACTCCATGAGATGGAAGCCATATCTCCTAATGCTCAAGTGGACAATAACCTGAGAATAGATAGTTCACAGACCTATGAAAAAAATCTATTTCATATTCTGCTGAAGACACATTGAAATAAATTGAACCATAATAACATATTAGCATACCCACATGTCTGTGCATCACTTGGCCCTCATCCAAGATCCTCCTTCTCACACTAGATGGGAAATAACACAGAGATGCTCAGATGATATATCTGTAGAGACAGGGAGATGTTGGAGTACTAGGTCCTAAATTGGATGAGTTCATCAAATCTCTCACCTTAAACCTCATAGATATATGTTGAAAAAGAGGCAGAAAGAATGTAACAGAGGAAGAGTTGGTGGGTGATACCAAGGAAACAATGTGTTCTGGACTCAACTTTCCTATCAGACATAGGAACTCATAGAGTCTGTGACAGCCACAGAAAATCTGCATAGGTTCAAACCAGAAAAATACAACACCAAGAAGGGAAAGTAAAAAAGTATATCATCCTTAACCTAGAAGCTTTTTGCAACTGCTATATATATTGATAAGTACAAACATTAAATACAAAAAAAAATTATGGTATGACAAAGCAAATGTGACTTAAATATGTGGAATTAGTTTAGCATACATAAAGAGGTTATGTAAAGTATTATATTAATATAAGTAATGAAATGCTCATAGAAGATATTTTTTAGAAAATTCCTAGCCCCTTTATGATTTCAAGAAAGAATTCAAGGTTTGTTTACAAAAATTAAATTTCACTGGGTGGTAGTGGTGCATGCCTTTGATCCAAGCACTTGGGAGGCAGAGGCAGGCAGATCTCTGTGAGTTTGAGGTCAGCCTGTTCTAAAAGCAAGTTGCAGTTCAGCCAAGGCTGTTACAAAGAGAAACTCTGTCTTGAAAAATACAAAAAAAAATAAATTTCATAATTTTAAGTGGAAATGTCACATGTGCAAATCTTTTTTTTTTTTTTTTTTTTTTTTTTTTGGTTTTTCGAGACAGGGTTTCTCTGTGTAGCTTTGCGCCTTTCCTGGAAATCACTTGGTAGCCCACGCTGGCCTCGAACTCACAGAGATCCGCCTGGCTCTGCCTCCCGAGTGCTGGGATTAAAGGCGTGCACCACCACCACCCGGCACATGTGCAAATCTTAAATGCCTCAAAAACATGTGCAAATTTAAAAGTAGTCCAAAGATTCCTATTGTTCCCACCTCCAATAGACATTTTCCTAGTTGGCATCTTCAGGGAATTCATTAGGGAATGTAAATGCTGGGTCCTTTACTTTCCTTAATATCCTATGTTTAAGGCAAAGAAAACAACTTGAAGATATTGTATAGTACATAACCCTTGTGGATAGAAAACACATATTCTTTAAATTACTTTTAAATATAAACGTAATTTTACCAAAGCTATAGAAATTAAGAAAATAGAGTTTGAAATTGAATTGATTATGCAAGTGCTTATATCTCAAAAATGAAAGTCAGAAAAGAGATTGTTTTACAATACCATCGGTTGAGTGTGGTGGTAGACATCTGTGGTGGGAACTTCTCATGATGCTGAGGAGAAACGGGGATCAAGAGGTGAGTTTGAGACGGCAGTGAGCAGCACAGTGAGACTCTGTTTCAGAAGTACAGGACAACAATTAAAGAACAGCACTGGAATAAATGCAACATATGCACATTTTAAACTAAATACAAAAGTAATACCCATATATATTCCAGAATTAAACTTAACACAAGCTTCTCAGGAATAAAGAAACAATGTCATTCTTCTAAGATTGCTAAAATAAAACTCATGAAATGGTGTGGGACTGCAACAATCTATATGAAAATACTCTAGATTATGAAGTTCTCCATTAAAATTTATATATAAACAGAACAAAATTCCTAATAATCTTAAAGTTAACCATTGAGATGATAAGGATCAATATATCTGACCTGCTTAAAAAAACTTACATATTCAACAATTAAGTTTAATATCTTCTACTTTTAGACAGCACGGCTTTTTTTTTACATGCTTCCCTCTGATATCATTATTCTTTATTACTGGATTTGTATCTCTTTAGATGGAATGTAATAAGAGTGTGGTTTGATTGCAGTGAACAAATTTAGGTCTTAATTATCTATGTATATCCCTCTGTTAATGCAACAGTAAATCAGTTTCAGTTCATGTACTAATTTCATTCAGAGAAAAGAGCCTTGCTTTATAATTCTGTGCTGTGAATTCTAGTTTTCAACACTGACAGTACTATGAACAATTAACATTTTACAACAGAGTGTTTTAAGCAGGCAGTTTGTTAATGAATAGGCACTTGGTAAAATGTGAGTCATTGTTTCTAAATGTTTTCATTATATGCTTTCCTTCCAAAGCTCTTATAAAATAGAAGACTTTGAGAAATGCAGTGCACATAGATAAACCTTATCACCCTCCACTCCCTACTTCCCTCTTTTTTTACTTTCTCTATTTCACTCAATTCCAGCTCTTTATCTATCTCTGTATCACCCAACCCTCAACTTTCCCAGCTTTTCCTATCAATGCATCATTCTGGGAGGGCTACAAATTCCTTCGCCTGATAATTCTAAGTGACACAATAACTGCATTGCTGCTTGTGCTCTTTTGAATTGTTTCTACTCTGTCTCAACTGACCATCTGATAAGACCCTAAATGCTTTCCCTCTTATATACTCCAAAACAAGAGAAACTTGGAGAGAATTAAATTAATCAAGGACATAAAGACCATGATATTACATGTACCATATGCACATGAAAAATGTTTAGGGATTATAAGTAGCAACTCAGGCAAAGAACTATAAATGCATAAATATGTATGACATACCAGAGTGATTGGGGGAGATAGAATACCAATTAGGAGATAGATGTTGGTTAGTCAGTGGAAATTCAACATTTAAATGTATTAAGGAAATCTGTTGTGTAAATTTCTTTCAATGGAAATATGTAATAACAATCTGATATCATCAATAAATACTTGAGTTCCCAAAAGGCTCATACATCAATTGATGTAGTGGGTAGCTGTTCCAGTTTTCACCTGGAAGTACTACCCTTAGTGAGGCTTCTGGTAACTGCCATGCCTACCTATGACCAGCTTCTGGGGCATGGCCAGGAGAGGAGCCCTTAAGACAGGAGTTCTGGACATACTGGGCCTCTTGCTTCCTGGTGATCCTGGATGCTGGATAGCAGACTGAGTCAGAGTTCTCCAGAGAACCCAACTGGGCTGCACTTCACCTCTCCCAGATCCTGTAATCAACCCCTTTACTGGCTGTAAGTTACCCCAAAATAAACTTTTTTTTTACAACATGGAGATGCCTTGATAAATCTGTACAATAACCTGACCTCATAGAAATGAATTGGCAGACTAGGGAGAGGGAACAAACTCCATGAACTATTATTTGCCCAAGTGCAATGATAATCTCAATCAAGACTGAAAATTTGAACCTCTGAGACCCTTAATGGCAACAGGATGATAATAAGTGATTTTGCTGTGTAATCTGTCTTTGACTACAAAATGCCTTGGGTGACATGTAAGACAATGCTAAAAATGTTATTGCTTGAAGATCACCATGAATCTCAGGGCCCCAGGAGAGAAATGTCCCTGCTATGGGAATTTTTCACACTGAGTCCTCCAGGGAGTATAAGGAACTCCCTTTGGTTTCTGTCAGATACTCATTCTCAAAATAAAACCCCTTCCTTGCTGGATCCAATAATGTGGCAGTGATGACAAATCTTAAACCAGAGGCAGTGTCTCCAGAGGTAGGAACACATTTCCTGAACACAAACAGGAGCAGATGATTCAGCAGGATTGTTAGCAGTCCCTTCCAGTGTGTGGTTTCCATTGGCTCTTTCTCCTGCATGTATATTGAGAAGCTTTTTCTTCTCTAAGGAGCAAGTTGTAGTCAGGCCCTACGAGCTAGCGCCTAAAACCAGCTGAGAACTGGACCCCAGGATCTTGACTGGCAAAAGTTCTGTCTACAAATATTTATATTACCTCTAATTGCCTCTGTTTGGCTGAGTATGTACATGAAAATGAAAAATGGATTTAGATCTAATTATGAGGGAGATCTCAAATCTATGAATGGAAATGAAAACCTACTGTAAACTGGGTAATTTCTATCAGAGTTTCTCTTTAATCTCGCTTAACTTCCTCCTTTTATATTGCAGCAAATATAGGGAAAAGGAAAGGAGAAAGACAAGAAAAATTCAATATATCCTGAGCTCTGGCTCCAAATGACAACAGGCAAAATCAGCCAATAGCACCTGAGGATTCAGCCTGTATCTGGCTACTGTAGACTCTATCACGGCTTTCTAAAAGAAAGCCTCCATTTCCATCTGGCCCTTCGGATTGAGTGTCTTGAAATTCACATGACTGACAATTTCACATATGTACTGCAATAAGAGATACACAGAGAATTCTCCCATATATTCTATCCCTCATTTCTGTCAAATTCCTCACTGATATGCATTATATACACTGATGTACTCTACAAGAAGGTATAAATTAGAATTTATCATGCTAGTAGATACAATATTACAATATGTGTTGTCTAACCTTAATACAAACTGAGTTCAATTAAGGTACTTGTGTGTGTGTGTAGATATGGGAAGTGTAGTGTGTTAAGGCAAGCATACCTGAAGATTCCTGACCGTCCTTCCTCCATCAACTCATCAGATGCCAATAGCTACTCAGTTCAGGGTAGGGATTCAAAAGTCCTTATTCCTGCCACACTAGTTTGTTTTCTGGCTTGAACTGGTGTAAGAATTTTTTGTTTACAATATCACTTGTTGATAGTTTGTCTATTGAACAGTGCTGAAATATGCATCAGATAAATTTTTGATGCAGATGTGTACTATCTCTGCCTTCTCTGGGAAAGTATGTCTCCAAGGACTAAAATTTGCTATAACATGTAGGTTAGTATTTCTTCAACTACTTACCACCATGGTACATTAATTTAAACATGGCAACTGTGCTATAAAACTTCCAGATAAACTCCATGATTTTTATCAACTTTCTTAAGTGTCATCATTTCCAAAATCTTAACCCTTATTATGATATTAATGGCTTGTGTCCCAAAGTCACACCTGGACATTTATGATTTCTTTGGTGAATAATTGAGACTTATATAATAATCAAGAAAATAATTTATGCATATTACTATAAACATAGCCAACTACCTATGGTTATGCTGATTGTGGACTATGGAGAAAAACTTAGTTCTGTCAATTTACAGAAACAGTAAGAGCAGATGCAGAGTCCCACAGTGCCTTGGGACATCAGCAATTTTAAGGATGATCCAACAATTACTTCTACCATGACTACTACTGGACACTGTGCTAAATGGAAACCATGGGGAAGTTGAGAATATGAAAACTGGACATTAGGTTTCTTAAGTATATGATGCTTAATGTAAAGAAAATAATTCGTATGTTTGTAAAGGACATAAACTAATGTACAGAAAACAAGGAGGTATAAATGTACAGTTAGATCTAAATATAATTGCATCAAACCTGTAGTAAACAAGAAAATAAAAAAATTCAACTAAATTTTATAAACAAGTAATGAAAATAAATACTTAAATTAAGAGAGCAGGTGATTTTTACCATACCATCAGCAGAGTGTTGTGGCAAGCATCTGAATTGGGAGCTTCTCATGATGCTGAGAGGAAGCGTGGCTTCGGGGATAGGTTGAGACCACAGTGGGCAGCACAGTGAGACTTTGTATCAGAAGTACATGACATACATTAAAAGAACAATACTAGAATAATTGCAAAGTATATATGCATATAAATATTCAAGAACTGAAGTTAACAGTAACTGCATAGAGATTATGAAAAGAAAACAATGTCATTCTTCCCAGAAAACTTAGACACATGGAAAAACTAAGGAATACCATTGTCTATGTAAAAACATATTACATTTTGGTTGTGAGCCTAGCCTTTAACGGCTGAGCCATCTTTCCAGCCCCATATTACATTTTGAAGGGCTCTCCTATAGTTTCTGCATATATATAATAAAACTATAAATAAGTCCTTAACCTTTGAGATAATGTAAATTCAGTCATATCTTACCTCTTTAAATAACTTGTATATTCATATTTTTTTAAATTTTATATTCTAGTTTTTGACAATACTGCCTTATGCTGAGGCCATATTTTTGGTTGTGAGCTTAGCCTTTAATGGCTGAGCCACTTCTCCAGCCCTGAGACCATATTTTTAAAAATAATTATTTTTTCTTGTGGTGGTGGTTATTTATTTTTTGGATTTTCGAGACAGGGTTTCTCTGTGTAGCCTTGGTCATCCTGGAACTTACTGTGTAGAACATGCTGGCCTCGAACTCAGAGATTCCCCTGGCTCTTCCTCTCAAGTTCTAGGATTAAAGACATGTGCCACCAATGCTTGGCTAAAAATGATTCCTTCTAATATCCATGTTTCTTACTAAGCTGTATTGGTTTAGTTGGAAGCTGATTTTCTTGTGATGATCCTCCTCTTGTATTCATCATCTAAGTAAATCCCACAGGTATGGAAATGGATAAACAGTTTAATTTCATGTGCTATCTTCATTCAGATAGCAGAGACTGGTTTGGAATTCCTAGCTGTGAAAACTCAGTTTCAATATTTACAGCAATATGATTAATTAATATTTTACTCCAGAGCCTTTAATACAGGTGGAATATTGACGGATAAGAACTGAGTATAATGATAGTGCTTAATATTAAATATATTCATTATGAAATCTCATTAGTCATAATCAATTATTAACAATAAATCAATACAAATAATATTAAAATAGTCATGAACAAACTTTAAAAATCATTAATAATACCTACAAACATTGTAAATACTCTGATACAATGAATAGAATTTCACTATTGTGAAAAATCCTAAAATCCTTAAACCTATTAGGTATTAAGACTACTCCCTTCCAAAGCCTTAATGTTTTGCTTTTGGTCCTATGATCAAACTTATCTAATATTCATAAGGGACTCCAAAATTGCTAACATAATACAAAACAGACATTAAGAGTGAAGATTCAGAATTTGAAACACACTTTCTGTATTCAAAGTGATTATAATCAAGATTTTTTTTTACTGTTGTATGTTTAAAGTACACATGGATGAAGCAAAAATTAGTTCTTAACAATTTCCAATTAAACCAGGTATGATTATGCATGAATTTAATCTTAGCACAGGGAGAAGTTCAGGTGGATCTCTGCAAATTTAAAGCCAACCTGCTCTATATGGGAAGTGCCAGGCTATCCAAACCCTTGCAGAAGGTCCTTGTTTCAAGGACTTATTACATATCATATGTTTGAATGTAGCTGTGTATATATTGGTTCATGAATGTGTGAATCAATATATTGGTTCATGAATCTCCAAATTATGTTTTGTGATACAGTCTATCATTAAGTTCATATGTAACAAATTTTCATAGAATTGCTCTCTTATAGTAGAGTTGTAGATAGACAATTTCATGGTGATTTATTTTTATTTATTTATATGCAGATTCAAGTGGTCTGAACAGAAGTCCTTCTGCTTCTCTGAATGCAAATTCTAGACTAAGTCACCTCCTAAGCCTTAAACACTTACATATAAGGTCAAATCATCTTACAAAATGAAGTACTAGGCAACAAAAAAAGGATTTTTAAAAATTATAGGGTCAAGATACATTGCAATTAACAGAAGGTTAGCATTTTGGGAATATGGATTATATACTCCAAACTCTCAAGATAGCCTATAGGACTCAAAGGATCTAAGTGGAGAAGAATATCTGTTTGATGCCTTTAAGAGACCAATGGCATAGAGAAAGTATTAATGTGAGATGCTGTATCATGTACACTGAATAATATGTTAACAGCATCCTAAAGTCTTTCTGGTATGTTTCATTTATTTTACTAGAACTTCAGTTATGAGTACTGTATTAACATCATTTCTATCCTTCTCTCTCCCACATCAAACTCCTCCTGTGCCCCTTACTCTCACTAAAATTCATGCCCTCATACGCTTCAGTTTTTTAAAGGATGAATACCTTGAATAGCAATTCCAGATCTGAAATATTTAACCCATGCACCACTCACTTGTTTCCTGTTCAGGAATCCAGAAGGAGATCCACAAATGATGTCTCATGGAGGCTGATCTGACCGTGTCCCCCTTCAGGGTATGTGGCAGTTTTAAGGATTAACTCCATGACGAAGAGAGGTTATAAAGTATTTTTAGAAAAATAATAACTTTCCTATACAAGTTTCTTGGGAATTGAACGAAGACAGCATAGATTAAACAATTGCAGAAAATTGCAGACAAATATGATGTAAGAATAAGGGGAAGTGGCAGGATATATGGCTCAACACTTAAAAATACTGGCTGGTTTTCCAGAATTCACTAGTTTGATTCCCAGCACCGACACAGCACCTCACAAATGTCTAACTCCAGGCAGGAAATTCTACAACATTTTCTGGCCATTAAAAGTACAAGACAGGCAGTTATTGAAAGACATTCATAAAAGCAAAGCACTCACACACATAAAATTAAATGAACAATTAATAAAGGAATACAAAGAAAAACTTCTTCCAAATACACTGTTGAATGAAAGCTAACAAAAGAGAAACAAAATTAAATAATTTGTCAATGGGTACAAAAGCCACATTCTTTCAAGATTAAAATAAGTGTTTATATGTTATACTATACATATAGAACATATTTTTAAAAAAATGATGTGCATCTTATCCACATTTCTATTCAACTTTGTTCCAAGAAACTGTCAGGTATATCAGGTGAAGAAATAACATAAGGAATCCTGTATTTAGTATAGCCCCTTGAAAAATGATAAAATCAGAATTACACCTTTGTGAAAATTATATAACCTGTGGGTATGAAATTTATAAGGGAGCCACAAAACTCTTTTTAAAATATAAAAAGATTATGCCACTTCTGTAACTCATAAGAGCAAATAAATACTCAGCTGTGTTTTGGCACAAATAAAGTTCCAAAAGATAACTCAAAAAATATAGTAAAGAATATATGCCAAACCTGGTCATATGTGGTCACAAGCTCCTATCTTCACAGGTCACTAGGGTCTGAGTCAGAAGCATCACATGAGAGTACGAGTTCGAGTCCTACCTGGCCAACACATAAAGCACAAGGAAGAGCTTAGCACACCTATAAATAAATAAAACCTATGAAATGCAATTTGACTTCATTGAAAACTAGCACGGAAACATTCTTCAAGTAGGTCTGGGTGTACTTTCTTTCTGTATGTCTTTTCCTGGAATGACAAAGAAAAGGTCAGTTTCAACAAGATAGGACATGGATGACAAGCCAAATATTAAAAAGGTCCTGTGAAGTCCAACGGGTTTAATGGTGTTACATACAGAACCATGTGTAAACATATGTGACACAAAGGCAGCTGTGTTTCCAACAGCCCACAGCAGTGTGGGAGAAAGCTACTGAAACCCACATGCCTACAGCTCCCTGTTCAATATGAAGGCAACTCCACTACAGACTACTTAGCGTTCCTTTATGAACCTAGAAAGTTGCTGAGCTGGCTGATTCTCCTACGGTGCTTATGTTCCTCAGTTCTATCAGCAACCTTCCTTTCTTCAACTCAGAGGTAACAATTACCCAACAGTTTTGTATACAAAGAAACTATTCTACCAACTAAAATGGAGAGCTGAAATATTTTATGTATAATTTTGTTTTATTTTTGAGGGATTCATCATAGATTCAGAATTGGGCTTAGGAAGTAGAAGTAATGGCCACTTCCTGACATATTGTGAGAACTGAAAATTATAGTGAACTAATCTGTGTCTTTACCTAAGTTACACTCTGAACATCTCAAAACTATGTCATGTGCATGAATTATCAAATCTTCACTTCTTGTGTAATGAAAAACAACCACTGGCAAAATAAGAGATGAAACTTTCTTAAGACATATTTCTCATTTTTTGAGCATTTATTTATTTTATTCCATGAGCATGAGTTCTTGGCCAACATGCATGTCTATGTCTTGTATGTATGGAGGCCTTACAAAGGACACATATATACGAGTGCTAGGGATACAGACAGCAGGTAGCTGTAGTTGGGGTATGGGGATTAGAACTTGGGATATCTGAAGAGGCACAAATGTTCTTAATTATTGAAAAATCATTCCACCAAACCACATATATTTCTTAGTATTTTTATATAATTGCATTAAAATATATTGTATTTATAGATATACGTGTAGTTAGATTGTTATTTATAATTAAAATAGCAGAATTCTTTAAAATTTTAATTCAAATTTTTCTCTTTAGGTCCAACTCTAGAAAAATTTGCCCTGTCTGCTTATCTATCATTTTCTGTACCCTGACATCATCTGTGCTGATAGGATGCTTTATTAATGGTGAAGCATGTTTTAAAGTATTTTCTATCACACTCCTTATAGGATTTCATTTCTAATCTATGACAATCCTTATGAATGAAGCATGTTTTAAAGTATTTTCTATCACACTCCTTATAGGATTTCATATCTAATCTATGACAATCCTTATGAATGCTATAATATGGATGGTCTCTTTTTAATGGGCTTACAAACAGAATTTCAGCAATTATAATGTTGGAGTTCTTAAGTATAGTTTCATTGTGATGGCTTTCTAGCTAATATATAATCTCTACTGATGTGAAAACATAGTTTCATTAGTGAAATAAAATATTTTTTTCTTTTTTAACCAATTTTACATGTAAAACTATGAATGTCTGGCTATAGTCTTGTCTAGAATGATAAAACATTTCAAATAATATTTCAGTAAAGTAAAAAAAATATTGATTTGTTTCCTATAGTGATTGGTGCAATAACACAATTTTTTCATATTATCACAAACTATTGGAATGACATGATAAATTATTGGTATTTTATGTTGAGTGAGCAGCCATTTGAATATGAGTTTCACAGTTAAAAGGAAGAAAGATCATTCAACCATTACTGTTTCCAGGTCTATGCCTCCTGCAAATTGCTTGAAGATGTCCATTCAGCTACTGGAGTTATTCAACTGTTGCATCATGATAAGCTCCCTAGGAAATGATGAAATAGAACATTTGAGTTATTTCTTTTATTACACTCCTCCATGAAGTGATATACTTCTAACATCATCTTCTTAGTTGCAATGTGAACTCCTGGATCCTTCTTTCTTCATTCAAGTCCATGCACAAAATGAAGGGCCAAATAAGCTCAGTAAAGGCTTTAGGATTCTGCTCTTACAAACATTTTTTCTGTTTTTTCACGTCTCTATGTTCTTGATTATTTGTCAGGTGCTGTGATGAAACCCTGACCAACAACAATTTGAGGGGTGTAGACTGAAATTTTCTTACTTCTTACAGTTCATCATCAAGAGAGTTCAAGGTTAAATCTCAAGGAAGGTACCTGGAGGCAGGGACTGAAGCAGAATCCATGGCAAGTCTTCCATAACTCGCTTTCTTATAAGACCCATGACCACCTCTCCAAGGGTAGCACCATCCACATAGGAATGGCCCTTCAAGATCAATAATCAATCAAGAATTTCACCACAGAAAAGCCCAGAGAATTATCTGATGAAAGTATTTTGCTACTTGAGCTACCTTCTTACCAGTTGGCTCTAGTCTTCATTAAATTGACAAAAGCTAACCAGCATGACTTCACCTTCCTTAATCTGCTCATCACCTTTTCTTCACCTGTCCCTCCATTTACACCCCCCTCTCCTCTTATCTATCACATTCACCCTGCTACATCTTCACACACACACACACACACACACACACACACACACACACACACACACACACTCGGGGTTGGGGGGAGAGAGACTTACAAACAGATCATCATAACTCTTTCATTGTTCATCTCCTCCTATCACCCCTTTATTCCAGCACCCTGTCATGTTCGCGTCACCATGACCTCTCTCATGTGTCTATCTCAGTGATGAAGTACTAAAGATGCTACTTCTTTGCTGAGCTGCTCTTCTGCTTCCCACATGATCAACACTCTAACCCTTTGCTCCTTCTCTGTCAAGGATCCTTTTGATAAGTAAAACTTGATGAGAATGAACTGGAAACCATTAACACAAGGACCACAGTTTTGTTTTTTTTTTAAAATGGAAATACAGAAACACTATGTCAAATACCAATGAGGCATTATGACACGCACGAATGCAAAGAAATATTTCAAAAATGTTATAAATATCTACAAGATGGTGAGATCCATACTCTTTTTCTTGAAGGGGAACTAATACAGAAAAAAATTAAAGAGTAAAAAATATCTAGAGAATACATATAGTATATTCTCAAAAAGAAAAAGTAAAAGAACATTAACTACCAAGGCATCAAAGAGTTATTTGAAAACCTGCACTAGAGTTGAACACTAGGGAGACTTAGAAATTGTGGTATTTCCTGCCTCTCATTTACAAATATGAACCATGTGCCAAGGAAGTACCATTTGAAATTTAATCATTTAATAAACAGCAACCTTTCAATTTGATGCTTTTTTTTCCTAAGACTATCATTATAATCACAGAAACAATGGTCACATACACACAATAAAAAAAATCAATGTAAAATCAGCTTGGGCTTCTGAAAAAATTCTGCTATGCCTATTTATTGTGATATCCATCCCCACTTATGTACTTAGAATAGGGGTGAATTTTGGTGTTCCCTAACAAAAATGGTGCAAAAAGTAATCTCTTCTGTTCATATTTGACAATCTCATACTTTTGACCTATGCATCAAATTTATACCCAGGTCCATGTAGGACAATACAGGATGACAGGATTCTGCCTCAATATGTATTACCATTCCATATTACTCTAACATTATGTTTCCCTGAACTCTGTGGGTTGAGCTTACCTCAGTGACATCTAAACAGGTTTAGTAGGTATCAGTCAACCAAATACCCTATGTTCTTAGTAAATGGAGACCTGGCACTGGATCCTCTGTGTCCACAGTATCACATTAAGACAAGTACAAGTCATGTGCTTTCTCTTAATCCTCAGCATGTATTAGTCACTGACTCCTATTTGTCACTGACAGCTTCTAATTCCTTGTTCTGATCTACTTATGCCTCATTTCTGACTGTCTACCTTGCCACAGTTTTGTGTAAAGTAACTGATATACAAAGGCATTCAGATTATACCTTATGATAACATACCCATAAGACTAAGCAAGAAGAAATGAATGAAATCATACACTCCTTACAGGATCTCATGCACTTGTTCCATGGTAGAATCTTCTTCTTGTTCCTTTACATGCAATGAAATTCCTCCTCCTATGTAGAACACATTTCAAGTCATTAATTTTCTTCATTGTCAAAAACCTGGTGTTTAAATATTTATTTTCATGTATTACTATCAATAGTTTACCTATGTTCCCATGTTAATATTCCTATTTTTCTGACCATGGTTTTTAAAGATTGAAACACTTCATCCCAACTCTTCCTTGTCTATGATCTTCTGCCTAGATATGGAAAATATAATATTGCATATTAGTGATTTTGTGTAAATAGCCACAATAAATGCTTAATAAAGTCTATATAATAAAAGCACTTAGTTGTCTGTTCCTTAACGATGACAGATTGAAGTTCAGTTATGACTTAAAAGAATGTCCGCACCAAACTACAGTAGTGCATAAAGTTAGATTGTGTTACCTACTATTGAGAATGAAAATCACAGTGGCATAGTTCTAATCATTATTGTTCTTGTACATTTCACTAAAATGCAAGAGTATGGTGGAATCCTGACCTCTTTTAACACTGTTTTCACTTCTATGCCATTAAATGAGCATTCCTCTATGCATTTCTTCCATGATGTGTTACCTTCCACATGTGTCAATTGGTAACACATATTATATGCCACGATAATCACTATTCTTTCCTTCACTATAGATCTTTTAGCCCGAGACCATAGGGTATTCATTTCTATTATAAATGCTGTCTGCGGAATGTAGCCAATGACATAACATAGTCAAAATAAGGATTCTGTCTTCATGGATGCCTATGGTATAAGGGGTGATTTCCACTGATTTATAGACTTTGCTAACAGGGATCCTAGATATAGCTCATGTAGTATCCAGCAGAGAGATAAGTGAGCATAAACAGATAATTTGACAAAAGTGAACAGTCAATACTGCCGCAGGCTTCTTTGCTATTCAGCTAATGTGCAGCAAGTTTTTTTTTTCAGTTACCATCCTACCTCCTTGACGGAGACTGGTTGATGTCTGGGCTCCTAGTTCTTTACTTATACACTAAGACCACTTTGCCTGTTGACACCCACATTCTAAATCAGTACTTTCATTGGTTTTTTGAAAATCATAGTGTCCAAATAGTCATTTCTTTATTGTTACTAATGCTATGATAAGAAATCCATGGTAAATTTACTTTCATCTGTATTTTGTTTTTTAAGACAAAAGAACTGGTCTTCCACAAATGCAATATACTTTGTGCCTAGGCTTATCATTATCATTTTATTGTTGTTGTTTTTGTTTTAGTGCATTAATGTTGAGATTAATGTTGAAATTAATTAGCATATGAGTGTATGTGTTTATATATGTTCATATGTCCATACAGTATTCCTTGTTCATATGTGTAATTAGGGTTGAAATTCTCAAAGTATATTTAAAAATGCACTTATGTCTGACACTTAAAGACAATACTATGTACTCTTATAATAGACTTAGTAATCTACAGGATCACTGAATTTATACCCTAGGATAGACGAGAATTAAAGTGGTGGTCAAGACAGAAGATTGAACACTAGAGATTATATTCCCAGGCCCTGTGAAAACTTCTCTTTCATTTATTGATACTGTTTTGATGTCTGCCTCATGATTTCCCTCAGTTTCTCCTTGCAAAATATTGACATGCCAAAATGTCATTTCTCAGGAGCCAGATATTACTTCCCTTGTTTAAATTATGTGCCCATGTATCTGTCCTTAATTTATTATTCTCAGAAATCAGCCCCAAAACCTGCCAGGGGAGACAGAAATAACTGTTAAAAGTAAATTGTAATTAGAGTGGGCAGAGTCTAGTTGTTATATATCCAGGAGAATATGGACCTTTGTTGCAAGATATTTGTTCACACTGTGTAAAATTGTGTCTCTGTCCTTCCTCACCTGCCTAAGGTACCTTATGATTGGTTTAATTAAAGAGGTGAATGCCAATAACTAGTCATGAGAAGACAGGTGGGATGTCTGGGCAAGAAATTTTGGGAAGAATCTGCGAGGCAGGGAATTTGCCAGCTAGACATGGAGAAAGTTGGATACAAGGTACTGAAGAGAGGTAATGAGCCACATGGCAGAATGTAGATTAATGTAAATGGGTTAATTGAAAGTTTAAGAGCTAGTTGGGAACAAGCCTAGGCTAAAGCTGATACAGAAGTTCCGGGATGCAGGCAGTGCAAATAATGAGGATAGTCTCTAAATCCTTTGGGTGAACCAGTCCAAGAAATTGTCAGAACTAATGAGCTAGATAGCTTCTTTAATCTCTGGAGAAAAATCTTTTAAGTTCTGGAATAGTTATGTACTATGGATGTGTTTTCAGGCCCTTGGATCATTGTTGGATTGATTAGAAATGTTGTGTAATGCCTCTCCCAGATGGTTTCTGTAAGAAGAAGATAAGGAAAGATTAAACTAGTATTTAAGTTAAAAGAAAATAGTGGTTATACCTATCTTATTTGAAAGTAGCCACTCTGGTATTGAATTGATCCAATGTCATAACCCTCTCTCTGGTCTACCTGCATCCAAAGAAACAAATGCATCATGATGTCTCTTTCTGTACATCCACAGCTTTGGATTGTAGATGTAAGAACCTCCCCTGAACTAACCAGAGGTAACAGGATAGTTAAATGGATTATGGGCTTGGGAAATTTTTCTAAACGGGGGATTAGAAGAATATATGTCCAAGAAGAAAATAGGAAATTTGAAAAAAAACTTCTTTTGTGGGGAAGGAAGATAAAAGACAAAATTGAGGGTAAAGAAGGCAGTGGAAACAAAGTGCATAGAGAATGATTGAAAACACCACAGTTAAATAATATTTTATTTGTACTTAATCACACATATAATATATGCAATCTATGTCCATACATGTGTAATAACATAAAAGAAATTACGTAATTTGTGGTGATAATACTCCCCCAAGTAATAAACTAATCAAATAAACTTCATTGCAAGGTAAGTAAAATCACTTTTGAAACTTGCTGGTGAGAGAATTGTAGTAGACTCAAAAAACCAATATAACTTACTCTCATTTTTTTATTGACTGTGAGATCTTGAAGGCAGTATTTTATTTATGAATATACCACCTACTTTGGGCTTAGAACTTAGATAATTTGAAGTGAAAATCCTGTGCTGTGGATGATTGATTGATTAATAAATAAAATGCTGATTGCCCAGTAGCCAGAGAGGAAGTATAGGCAGGAAAAAGAGAGAGGAGAGGTCTGGGAAGTGGAAGGTTGAAGCAGAGAGACGCTGCCAGCAACTGCCATGAGAACATGTTAAGATATCGGTAAGCCACGAGCCACGCGGCAACTTATAGATTAATAGAAATGGGTTAATTTAAGATATAAGAACAGCTAGCTAGAAGCCTGAGCCATGAGGCCAAACAGTTTAAATAATATAAGCGTCTGTGTGTTTATTTTATAAGTGGGCTGGGAGACTGTTGGGGTTTTGCAGGACCCAGGGAGAAACTCTCCAGCTACAATTCTGGAATTTTGCTATTTGAATATTCTCTCTCATAATATCCAAAGATGCTTTACAAAATACTAAAGGAAAAAAGTAATCGATATTACTACCCACGTATAAAGGCTGTCAAGCACAGTGGCCATTATGTCAACATATACTTAATAATTCAATAGTGATACTTATGTCCTCAGTATGTAAACAACTATCTAATGGGACATAGGCCTATACAGTAGAATAGAAGCTATGTCAGGTTCAATAAAACATAGGAAATTATATATGTAAAGGGAGGATATGGATCAGAGAAAATAACTTATTACTGTGATGTCTCTAAAGCAGTACATTTCCAAACTACACTAATAAATATTATCATAGGTAAATGTAGATCTAATTTCTAATCAAAGAAGAATTTAACTCAGTAGAAGCATCCTAAGGTACAAAGAATAATAAACTTATTGATGCCCATCTCGATCTCACACATAATTTACAAAATTCGTATACCACCACTACGAGAACAATACAGCAGGAAAAGATATAAATTTAAGGCTATATAACCAAAACCTCTGTTATGAGAAAGATTTTTTAATATATAGTATGGATTTTAGCCCATCATGTCTTAACATATTCTCTGTATGAGATGTGCACAATGAAAACATCATGCCAGAATAAAATGAGAGAATCTCAAAAGGACTCACTCATAGATGAAGAACTATAGGCACATATTGTCTTCTAAGAAAGGGTGATTAATTATTCAATAGGATTGTGCCCCATGACAGGAATCCAATCCCAAGTCTGCAACTCTAAACACATATGCATATCAACAATTCTAAGGGGTGTGTGTGTGTGTGTGTGTGTGTGTGTGTGTGTGTGTGTTTGAGTGTGCATACATGTATGTATTAGACATCACTGATAGTTTTGGGGTTGAGCACTGGATGAATTAGAGGGCAAAGAAATTGGGGTTGACATATGGAACTACAGTAATCAAGTATGAAACAAATAAATATTAATATATATGTCTTCTTATGATATCATGTAAAACATACACAAAATAGAATGGAGTCTTTACATTGAAAATAGAGTGAATTAAATGTGCTTTTGCATTTGAGTAAATACAAGAAAGAAAAATGTATTTCTGGATTTTTTTTCTTTATATTACAGAAATAATAAAAATCAAAATAATGTTATCCTTTGAATTTTTTGTTATATCCTTTCTCATTTCATAGGGGAAAGGGGGTTTCAGATGACATTTTGACACAAATATGCTTGATATTAAAATCGAAAGGAAAAATCTTTGCTTGACTATGTTCAACGCTATTTTATTCACAGTGTTTAGCAAATTGAGACAAACTATCTATGCTTTAACTAATAAATGGATAATGAAAATGGATAGATATACAACATGGAATTTATCAGTAAAAAAAATGAAATTTTCAGATAATCAGAAAGATCATATTGAACATTTAACCCAGACCTTCAAAGATAGTTGTGAAATGCTTTGTCACATCTGAGGCCCCTAGGTCCAACTTTTTGTATGAGGCTCTATGCCCTTAAAAAATGGAGATAGTGAAATGAGACTATTGCTTAGGAAAGGGGTAGGGAGAGAACTGGGTTGAGGAAAAATTAGATTATAATGACCTGATGAGGAAAATGGAGAAAACAGTAGTACTTTAATTAGACAAAGTAGGAAGAGATAAATACAGAATAGAGAAAGAAGGAAAGTTATAGTAATGATATTTGAAAGCCTGAGAACTGATCATAATATTAACTATTACCTAAAATCTTATAATAAATATAAGACATCATATAGATGAACATATGAAATTCAAATCAGTTATTCTAATGGGGTAAAAATGCCCAATAAAATAGCTAAAGACCATCGTGGGGGGGGGCAGAAAACAACAATCAAGATACATTATGAAGCCAAGCCAGTGAAATGTTCTACAAAACTTTTTCTTCACAAAAATGTTATTTACACAGAAAAAGGTAAAACTTTATACAAAGGATGGTAAAATAATGAGGCAAGTTACTGAGCCAGTGCTGTGGATGTCTTTCTGTACACTGTGAATATGTGTTGCTCTGATTAGTTGATGAATAAAATGCTGATTGACTGATAGCCAGGCAGGAAATATAGGTGGAGCAAACAGACAAGGAGAATTCTGGGAAGAGGTAGGCTGAGTCAGGAGACTCAGGGAGCAGCATGTAATGGCACACAGGTGAAGCCATGGAAAATGTGGCAACATACAGATTAACAGAAATTGGCTGAGTTTAAGTGTAAGAGCTAGTCAGTAGTAAGCCTGAGCTAATGGCCAAGCAGTTTTAATTAATATAAGCCTCACAATGTTTACTTGGGTCAGAGCAGCTGCAAACTTGGTGGGACACAGGAAAACTTCTGGTTACAAATGGTGCCCACATGTGGTGGCAAGAGTTTCCACCTAAAACCTGAGAGAGCTTAAGAAGAGATTATGAATGTAGCCAAGAGCACCTTCCTAGTTCATGTCACTCATGGCAGGTCTAGGTACAATGATATGTCCCCTGGCTGTGGTGGGTTCACAGCATGCAGGCTTGAGCTACAGCATGGCAGATTCCAGCCAAGCTAGAGAGAGGTTTCTGCAAGCAGTGCAACATGGGGCATGGTGGATATAGCTTTTGTTACAAAAAGAGAAAAAAAGAGGGTTCCGGGATAAATGCGACTGGATGGAAGCACAGACGCACTGCTTCCAAGAGTTGGTGGTACACATGGTTCTCAGAGCCAGAGCTGGCAGTAAACATACCACAGTCATGCAGAAAAGCTGAGATGGGTGTAGTCAGCAGCCAAGGCTACTTCTTTAGTACTAATCACTGCAGTATAAAGCATAGATTCACAATAAGGCAGATTCAGACGAAATAAGACTTTAAATGGTTTACAGTGTGTGTAAAAATGTGTATAGGCTTGGAAGAGAGAAGAAAGTATATAGACAGTTTTATATAAAGAAATGTTTTAATAAATAAAGTCTTTAAAAGGACAGTAAATGTAATATAAAATAAACCATGTAAAGATGGAAATCAAACACAGAGTCTGGACTATGTTGTCTTTGGGATTTTTTAACTGCAGAGAAACATTTGATTGTAAAGCCTGCTCAGTTAAACCAATATGTATATTTTAAAGGTATTTTGACTTCAAAATTTGGATCTAAGGATACATTGCTTTGGAAAGGAGGCTCTGTTTTTGTTTCTACAGGAAGCAAGAGGCTATGAATATGTCCCAGGTTAAGATGGGTCAGATTTGATCATGCCAGATCTCCTGAACCTTAACAGATGGTACCTATCAACAAAGATTATAGCCGGTCTTCCCAGGACTTCACAATTATCTTGAATTTTCTCAAGATCCCCATAAGACTACTAGTGCCCTCTATCAGCAGGAAGTAGCCTAGAAAACTATGCCCAGATTCTCCAAAACTGGATTATGGATGTTTGTCTTTGTTTAGGTTATTGGTTATAAATGCTATTGGTCATAGTCAATATCTTTCAGAAAAAGAAAGGTGGATATAATTTGGAAATATAGGACGTAAATATGATAGGATAAAAGGGTAGATTGTTGAACATACTTTTAAAGAACAACAACTTGCTTAAAATATTTTATATTGCTATGGATTTTAGTTTATCAATACAAATTTCAAGTGAATTTTGTTATATTGTAAGTATATTTCTACTCTTGTTTAAAGTACTTTGTTTGTGCAACTCATTTGAAATTGAAATGTATCATTAAGAAATACAGATTAATAGTTAATCATCTATGATAATCAAACTTATAGTCACATTAGCTTAGTTTTCTAGGTATACTTAGATATATTTTAGAAAGCTAGGTAATTGTCTAACACTTCAAAGACCTACAGAAAATGGCATTTTAAGTTTTAAAAACTTAGACTTTTTTGGACAATGAGACACGTCTACTCCTGGCAGCACCAACTGACTTCAGAGAAGACAATGGGCGTCAAAGACACTCCATGTGGAGTTTATCTTATTCTTAGCAAAAATAATCATTTAGACAAGAAACTGTTCTTGCCTGGACTGCTTGACAAAATGTATCAACTGGAAATGCATGACCATAGGAAGGTGACCACTGAACTCTGCAAGGTGAGATGGTCCTTCAGGTTCCTGCTTCATAGAAGAAACTGCCAGACATTCTATAGGACACAGGAAGAAGAGGCTGAGAGACTGTAGACCGGTGGGCTAAAGATGGATGCCCCAACTTTACAGAGGAACTTTGGATGACTGTCCAGGTAGACAGCAGTCTCTGTCACTCTAGATTTGTGGGAGTTGCTTACAATGTTCTTCCTATTTACTTAGATAATATTGTATCCTTCTGAGGTGGTTGATATAGTTGAAGACTATATGATAAAAGATAAATTAGATATGAAACTTTACACTTGCAGATAGAATATTTTCTTTAATTTTGCCAAATAAGAATAGACTAGATATTATAACTGTAATTCTATTCTATTATATGTAATTTTACTATGTTAAAGTTAAAACCTTCCTTTTTGATTAAACACAAAAAGGGAGGTGCTGTGGATGTTCTGTATGCTTTGAATATGTGTTGCTCTGATGGGTTGATAAATAAAATTCTCATTGGCCAGTAGCCAGGCAGGAAGTATAGGTGGGATAAGCAGACAAGGAGAATTCTGGGAAGACGAAGGCTGAGTCAGGAGATGCCAGCCCACTGTCCAGGGAGCAGCATGTAATGGCATACAGGTGAAGCCACAGAAAACATGGCAACATATATATTAACAGAAATGGGCTGAGTTTAAGTGTAAGAGCTAGTCAGTAGTAAGTCTGAGCTAATGGCCAGGCAGTTTTAATTAATATAAGCCTCTGTGTGTTTACTTGGGTCTGAGCAGCTATGGGCCAGGAGGGACATAGGAAAATTTCTGGCTACAGGCCCTTTTGTTGAAGATAGCACCTATATAACTCATCAAAGATGAAGATCTAGAGCTGGTGCCTACATAGAGCCTTTACCCATATGTTCCAGTATCTTTGGTACAGGAAAGTACTCTGCATGCTACCAAAGATAAATGTAAATAGCAAGCCAGCTACAAACCCTTTCATCTACATTGGTGTCTTGCCTGCAAGATATACTAGTGCAATAGTGGAACAATGTTTGTGAGAATATTCAACCAATATCTGTTTGACTTAAGGCCCACCCAGAGAATCCATACCAACCCTTCTTAGGTAACCAATAACCAGAGACTGGATAGGCTCAGATCCTAGACTTTAACCAAATAGTGATGGTCCACAAATATAAACAAGACACAAAGTAGTGATAAAATGACTCCTAATGATATTCCTAAATACTCACAGATGAATGCCTAGCTCAGCCATCATTTTCACACAAGCTTCCTCCGATAGGAAGTGTGAATAAATATAGAGAAGTTATGAAAACAATGAATGACCTTCGAACACTCACCCCTAAGTAGGACTTCTCCATAAAAATCCCTTCCCTAGGGGCTCAGGGAACACTGTGGAAGAAAGTGTGGAAGAGTGTAAAAACCAGAGGGGATGGAGAATACCAAATAAAGAAGCCCCTTTTAATTCACTGGATCAAAGCACATAGGAACTTACAGAGACTGAGGCAGCATGTACAGTGGTAGCATGACTCATCACCAAGTCCTTCGTGTATATATCATGGCTTCCCAGTAAGTGTTTTCTGTGATTTCTGAGTGTGCAATCAAGTAGGTATCAGACTCTTGCGCCTTCTCTTGGACTCTTTTTCTTTGTTTTGTTTGTCTTGCCCAACCTCAATGTGATAGTTTTATTTTATTTTATTATATTTCATTTTGATATATTTTATTATTATCCCTTAGAAAATTTTTAATTTTTAATGAGAGATAGAAAGGGAGTGGATCAGAATGAGATAGAAATTGTAGAGGAACTGGGAAAAGTAGACAGGAAACTGTAATGGGGATAAATGTGCTCTAAGTATATTCAGGTGATTGGGGGTACTTTGGAGTGCTTCCCCAGCCTCCTATCCTGCTTCATGATATGTGGAAAATTGAATTTCCTAAAAATACAGGCATTAGAGGAGAGAAAAGAAGAAACCTACTGTAATGTGTAACTGAAAATGTACTTATAAAACAAGAAGGGTGCTTGGGCTTTACAGTAACTTTGGAGACAGAAGTCTCTACAACAATTCTCTAGACATTCAGATCTTTAATTCTCATGAAAATATAATGTATGCACTAAGATAACAAAAAGAAATTTTATATGGAACTAGACATACTTTCTGGCTGTTTGCCTTTTTCTATAGTGACATGAAGAGAGAAGTCCACTCATCCAGGACAGAACATTAATAAAAGAATCTGAACAGTCACCTCCTCCCCATTAATCATTTACTATTCATATAAATGAAACAAATGAATGAAGCTGCTTCAAACTAACAAGTGTATGCGTTTCCTGTACCATGTAAATTAAAGAATCATCTGAATCATTGAAAACTTTTTCCACCAAGGTGAATGTTTCAATTTAGAACAAATAGTCTTACAACCTTTTCCCCAAGCAAGTATAACTAACAGCATATCTCTGTTCTCTGTCAGATACTGAAAGCTAAAGTAAATTACCCCCCTGCTGACAATGGAGGACTCTAAGATCGAGGCAGGAATAACAGACTTATAATCGAAATTAGTGCTCTCATGTAGCTGAAGTTTTCCTGTGCTCACCTGGTTCACAGACGCTCAGACAAAGTAAACACACAGAGGCTTATATTCATTAAAACTGCTTGGCCATTAGCTCAAGCAAATCACTGACTAGCTCTTGCATTTAAACTTAGCCCATTTTTGTTAATCTATATGTTGCCACATGTTCTGTGGCTTTACCTGTGTGCCATTACATGCTTGTCCCTGGACAGCAGACTGGCGTCTCCTGACTCAGCCTTCCTCTTCCCAGAATTCTCCTTGTCTAGTTATACCACCTATACTTCCTGCCTGGATACTGGCAAACCAGCCTTTTGTTTATCAACCACTGAAAAAAGCATTATCCCACAGCACTCTCAGATGCATGAGCATATAATTGCATAGAAAACAGGAGCATGTGACTCAGTAGGATTATGAGGAAAGTCAGCATGTCCCTACCTATGCTGGGTTTCCATTGTCTCTTTCTCCTGCAGTTTCCAGAGCAGTGAGTCCTCATTCTCTGCTGAGCAGCTTATAGTAAAGTCCTGACTAGAGCTTGGAACCAGCTGAGTGACCGACATCTGCCAACAGCTTGACTGGTAAAAGCCCGTACACATTGAAGTAAATTAGCTCTTGTTGCCTCTGTCTGAATTCAAGTAGAGAATGGATTAAGGACCATTCAGAAGAAAGATAGCAAACCTAAAAGTAGAAGTCAAAATCCTGCTGCAACCTGGGAGAGCTCCATCACGGCTGGTTTTTCATCTGTCTCTCTCTGATGGGCTGCCAATCGTAGCTTGATCCAGACTCTTTGCAACTTGCCTGTGTCAGTTTCCCCAAGTGGTAATATGATTAAAATTGTAACATTAGATAATATACTAATGTTTATTAGTGTGCCATTAAAAAGTGGTTTCAATTGTAAAAGGAAATGTTTTCTATCCTTGCTCAAGAAATACTCAGTTAGCAGAGAATATCTCACAGTGCCATCATGGTATAGAAAAAAAATCAAAACAACTCTGAGATACCCCTTTACACCTGTCAGAATGGCTAAGATCAAAAACACTGAAGACACCTTATGCTGGAGAGGATGTGGAGCTAGGGGAACTCTCCTCCACTGCTGGTGGGAATGTAAGCTTGTACAACCACTTTGGAAATCAATATGGCGCTTTCTTATAAAATTGGGAATCCATCTCCCCCAAGATCCAGGTATACCACTCTTGGGCATATACCCAAGGAATGCTCAATCACACCACAAGAGCACTTATTCAGCTATGTTCATATCAGCATTGTTTGTAATAGCCAGAACATGGAAAAAACCTAGATGCCCTTCAACTGAAGAATGGATAAACAAAATGTGGTACATATACACAATGGAATACTACTCAGCAGAGAAAAAAATGACATCATGAGGTTTGCAGACAAATGGATGGATCTAGAAAAAATCATCCTGAGTGAGGTAACCCAGAATCAGAAAGACAAACATGGTATGTACTCATTCATAGGAGGATACTAGATGTGAAACAAGATTGACTGGACTGCTACTCACATCACCAGGGAGGCTACCTGAAAACAGGACCCCAAGAAAGACACGGGGATTGCCCAATGACGGAGAAATGGAAGAGATCTACATGAACAGCCTGGACGTGAGTGGGGGTAATGAGGGGCGAGGGTCGAGGGAAAGAAAGCTTGGGGGAGCAGGAGATCCCAGCTGGATCAACAACAGAGAGGGAAAATAAGGAATAGGAGACCATGGTAAATGAAGACCATATGAGAATAGGAAGAAGCAAAGTGCTAGAGAGGCCCACAGAAATCCACAAAGATACCCCCACAACAGAATGCTGGCAATGGTTGAGAGACAGCCCGAACTGACCTACTCTGGTGATGGGATGGCCAAACACCCTAATTGTCATGCTAGAAACCCCATCCAATGACTGAGGGATCTGGATGCAGAGATCCATGGCTAGGCCCCAGGTGGATCTCTGGGAATCCAATTAGCGAGAAAGAGGAGGGTTTATATGAGTGAGAATTGTTGAGACCAAGGTTGGATAAAGCACAGGGACAAATAGCCAAATGAATGGAAACACATGAAATACAAACCAATGGCTGAGGGGTCACCAACTGGATCAGGCCCTCTGAATGGGTGAGACAGTTGATTGGCTTGATCTGTTTGGGAGGCATCCAGCCAGTGGGACCGGGTCCTGTGCTCATTGAATGAGTTGTCTGTTTGAAACCAGGGGCCTATGCAGGATCACTTGGCTTGGCCTGGGAGGAGGGGACTGGACCTACCTGGACTGAGCCTACCAGGTTGATCTCAGTCCTCGGGGGTAGGCTTTGCCCTGGAGGAGGTGGGAATGGGGGGTGGGCTGGAGGGAAGGTGAGGGGGGCCAGAGGGGGGGATAACAAGGGAATCCGTGGCTGATATGTAGAACTGAATTGTATTGCAAAATAAAAATAAAAATTTTAAAAAAAGATATCTATTTTAGAAATAGAATGATTAAAATATAAACATTCTCATCTAGATTTTGTGTGTGTTCATGTTTTTATGTGGTGGTGCATAAAGGTGGTAACATTATAACATCTTCTATTATTTTTCTTCAGATGTAATTCATATTCATAAAATATTTTATCCAATATTAATACACAAATATTTTATCTTTGGAAAATCCTAAATATTCCCTATACTAGAATTCTAATCATAATACCACTATCGCTATTACATCTAAACTTCTTACACTTCCTCTCTCTTTAGCAGAAATTGAGTTCATTCAAGTCATCTATGCATGGATATTGCACCATCTACTGGAATATGGGTAGCATCTCAGGGCATGTATCCCAGAATAAATCTTACTCTCTTTTGTTTTATGAATACTGGATAAATTCTTTGAAAATTGGCAAATATATGTGCTGTCCCCCTTTGATCTCACACATATAATGGAACAAGAAGAGCACAGAGGCCTCTCCCAAGTATTTCATGACAGGCTTCCATTAAAATTCTAAATTTTGCTCATCTACTTTCCAATAAGGTCGATTTAAGAATTTCTTACAATATCAAGATGGTATTGAGATTCCCTTATGTCATTCAGAGCAGTCTTATGTCTACTCCATATGACCATAGTATGTTAATGTAAATATAGCAGCTAAAATTGCTATAAAATTTCTAGATAAACTTCCTGATTTTGTCAACTATTTCAACTGTTAAAATTTTCCATATCTTAGCCCTTACAAGGGCATTAGTGACTTGAGGCCCAAAGCCACATCTGAATTTTTCACAATATCTCTGGTAAGTGATACAGATCTATATCACGGTCAGTGAAAGACTTTGTGCCTGATATTGTGAACCTGAACAACTACGCATGGCTGGTGAAATCATTGACCCTGGAGAATAGCCTATTTCTGCCAGTTTCCTGAAACAGTATCATTTCTAGCTCTCTTTTAAATTTCAGTGCCTATACACACAGACAATTTTAGATGTCACCCACAGGACAAAACTTCCTTTTGCAGCAGTCAGAGACCACCACTGAATTACAAAACCTGACAAAATGCCAAGAACAACTGATTGTGGTATGTCAAACCACAATTAAATATCTTCAAATTTTACTATACAGCCAAAAGTCAGAGAACAATGCAAAAAGTAGCAGAAAAAGTGATATGATCCAGAGGAACAGGACACCTGCAATGAGGAAAGTATCTTCTACATAGGATAGGGGAGCTGCACACATTAGATTTCAATGTCATGCATACCTGAATAAAATTAGCACAATTAACACATGATTATTACACCATTGCCGATGGGAAAATTCTCATGAGACCTGACCTTAGAGAATAAGCAACAGGCAATTAGTGGATACTAGGTGAGTAAGAATCAGTCTTCTCTGGAGAAGGCCCCTGATAGTCTATTTAATACCAAGTGGTCAGCCCTAAACAAACATACACACATAAACAAACACAAAAAACAAATAAATACACAATGAAGAATTCATTGCTGTATACATACACATGCACACAAAAACACACACAATAAACATTTAATGTACACGAACAGAGTACTTATGCACATATTTTTAGATATAAGTAACAATAATAATTAATAAAAAATGGTAATCATTTTGAGAGTAAATTGAGCTGACATGGTATGGGCTGGAGGTAGGAGAAGGAAAGGTGGAAATTATGCAATACAATACTCCTGGATAAAATTCTCAAATATATCAAAGAAAATAACATTTCTTTGCACTGTGTGAAGATGTGTTACTGTGATTGGTTTAATAAAGAGCTGACTGGAGATTAGGTAGGCAGGAAGAAGGTAGTTAGGTGTGACTTCTGGGGACAGAGAGGACTAGGAGAGGAAGAAACAAACATGGGGACATGTATATCTACATAATGCCTGAGAAAGCTTAAAAAATGTTTGGAACATGGAGTCAAACACATCTTCCTGGTGACTGTGATCTTTCCAGTAGGCTAGATAATGTACAGAAACATAGCCATTGTCTGTGGCCTGTAGCCAGCCACCAGCACCATGGGCCATTGCTATGTGCTAAGGTAAGCTACACCAGCAGCTGACATAGCAGTTTAAGATTTGTCTCACCTGTTCAGAGAATTCTACATATGCTTAGTAAAGCCAGGTCCAGACACATTAAACCTCTAAAAAGGTAAAATATGTTTTAAATTGTGCATAGGCTTAAAAAAGAAAATGGGTACAGTCATAGAAAAAATGATAAATAATAACATAAAGTCTTTAAAAAGAGAATAAAATAATATGAAAAGCATAAGCCACATAAAGATGAAAATTCACGCATTCTGGAACCTATATTATGTCTTGTTAACTTTGAATTGTTTAGTTGCTGATGAAAAAAAAGGGACAACTACTGAGAGGCATGGGATTGTATGAGAGACTGCTCAATTAAACCAGCCTAGATACTTAATGGATGCCTTACCCTTAAAATGGAAGTCAAAAAATGTATTGTTTGGGGGAAGAGGTTGTGCTTTTACCACAGAAAAGGAAAGACTGTGGCTTCCTTCAAGGTTGATAGGGATCAGTTTTGATCAGGGAAGATCCCCTGAAAATTCTGGCTACAGACATAAAGAAGTAAATCTACTAAAAACTGCAAGACAGTTAATGCATATTTTACCTGTTCAAACAGAAAACAAAAAATCATCTTTGCCTGGCTTGTGTATACAATGCATAGTCCATTCTTATGTTAATGCAGTTACGTATGTTATCTGTGAAAGTTGGTGCGCTTTCAGAGCAAGGGGACCAGAAACCAAAGAAAACAGCAGCCCAGGTTATCCAGCCTCTCAGAGTGCCTCTGTTATTTTCCTCGGAGTTGTACATTTAGAACAGCTTCGAGGCTGCTGGCTGAGATGATCCAGCCTCACAGACTATTCTAGACAGGACTGTAGCTAAGCCTTGTGCTTTCCTGTTGCACAGAGACTGGACAACAAATGTTACTGATAGCTCTCCAAGGACTTTAGTATTATCCTAATTTTTTTCAGGGACCTCAAATATTCCACCACCCCCAGACAACAAGAAACTGTCTAGGGAACACAACAACAACATTCCTAAAAGGTGGGGTGGGTGGGGTTTTTTGTCATTCAACAACTTATGGATATTTGTCATCATTCCGGGGTGTTAGTTACAAGTTGTTATTGGTCATGATCAGGGAAAAAAGTTGAATAAAGGAGACTAGATTCAAGAATCTCTTTCTATGGGGAAAAAGGAGGATATTGTATAGAAATTATGGTGGATTATTGAGTCTAAATTTGAACAACCGCTAGTCTCAAATACTGTACATTAGTATGGATTTCTGTGTATTGATACATGTCAGGGTCCAGCCCTGACCTGTTGAAGGGTCCTTGAAGGAGAGAGTGAGGAATTGAGAAATGCTAGAGAGGAAAAAATATAGATGTAGATGAAGAAAAAGAGAGACACAGGATAGCTTCAGCAGGGTGCTGGGTCAATACCAAGTCACCTCAAGTTTTTTCCTAATAGGCTTTTTATACACTAGCAAGGACAGAGGCAAGAGACCTCCCCCTTTCAAGATCAAAGTATGAAGTACAAACAAGTGTAGACCCTTTCTTAATTCTCTAAACTTCTGGGAACCATGCCTTTTGGCAAAGCATCTTGTAATTAGGCTTGAAGCATAAGACACCTGATAATGATGCCTTTGGCCAAACATCACTCTGATGTGGAGTCAAAATAGAAAAAAAAAACACAAATTGGAATCCTTGTGGGCTCCCACAGGTACAAACTTAAGGTTATTTTTGTTATACTTTATATATTTCTATTCTTGTTATAGATATTGTACCTATGCAGTTCATTTAAAAATGTAATGTAAAGTTTTAGTACTTGAAAGCTATTCAGGATAATAAGGAAATATAGGCTAATATATATATATATATATATATATATATATATATATATATATATATATATCAAACTTATAGTCATGTTAGGTATGTTTTTAAGTTCATACAAAGACAAGTTTTAGATAGATAGGTGATCTTCAAAGACATCAAAGACCCACAGAATATGTTATTTAAAATGTTTTAATTACATAAGGCTTTTCATGACAGTGAGACACATATTCTCCTGGCAGCACCAATTTACTTCAAAAAAGGATGATGGGGACAGAAGAATATCCATATGGACTTTGCTTTCTTTGTGACAAATCTAGCCACTGGGCAAAGAAACTATCCTTGCCTCAACTGGTGACAGTATGCTGCCTAAATTGGACAAGCAGGAGACAAGGGAATAATACTGGTCAATTTTGCCAAGAAAATATTGGATAGTCCTTCAGAATTCCTGCTTTACATAAAAGTCTGAAAGATATTCTAGGTCTGTAGGTTGAAGATGGATGCTTAGAGTGACTGTCCAGGAAGCCAGCTGTTTCTGTAAGTCCTTATACTTTTGGAAGTTGCTTGCTCTGTACTTCCTGTTTATTTAGGTAACATTTTATTCTTCTGTGGTCTCTGATAGAGTGAAAGATGAGACAGCTATAATTACAGTTTTCATTGTTACCAAATTTAAAAAAAAATCACAAAGATGCATGAGTTGTATAAAGTTGAGAGACACAAAAGCTTAAATTATTTAATCTAAGAAAATGTTTTGAGGTATAAAAAGACAGTTTTAAGATAGTAATACATGTTATGATAGAAAATGGTTTAGGTATAAAACTTTAAATTCATCAAGATAAGATAGATTATAGAATATTTTCTTCAAATACAAATGGACCGGACATTGTGAATGTAATTCTTGTGGGATATTTGTTCATATTGTATATAGTTTTGTATTGTTAGAGTTAAAGTCATTTTTTAATTAGACAAAAAAGGGGATTTTTTTCTTAGCTTGGGTTTTTATTGCTGGGAAGGGACACCATGACCATGGCAAAAAGGGGGAAATTTTACAGAATATTCCTTTACATTATGTAAAGATGTATCATCATGATTGTTTTAATAAAGAGTTGAATGGCCATTAGCTAGGCAGGAAGAGATTAGGTCGGACTTCTGGGAACATAGAGGATTCAGAGAGGAAGAAAGGCACAGTTGCCAGCCAGACAAAGAGGGAGCTGTCATCTGTCAGACAGTCCATCCACACAGGCCCTGTTCCTACAGGTCATATATCATATCCCATATGGCAAACACAGGAAAGTAAAGGCACAGGTCCCTAACAATGTATCAGCACTGTGGTGATAATCAGTGAGAGAACACCTTCATGCCTCTCTTCCTGAGATCTTTAAGTAAGTACAAGGAATATCATCTAGTAGCCCCTAAACCTCAGGACAAATCCTTAAATCACTTCAGGGCAGCCAGCCCCCATCAAATGTTTCCTATAAAGACACATAACCATCTCTTCTAATGAACTCAAGCCATCTTCTACTGAATTTCTAGTCCTAGACACCTCGAACTCAGTGCAAACATGATATAATTTATTTCACTATTTCACAAAACTTCAAGACTACTTAAGCCTTAACAAATAAAAATGTGATCATTTGCCTATTGCTAGACTATCTGTCCTTGGGTGGCTAAACATAACTATTTACCACTTGAGGGCCCTGGACCTGAAATACTCATAAACAGGGGAGTGATGGTGCACTTGAACAAATCCTTGGTGTGTCAGATCCACTAGTACTGGAATTACAGGTGCCTGTGAGATATCAGGACCTCTAGAAGAGCAACATATACTCTTAACTGCTGAGCCATATTTTGAACACCATAGATAGAAATATTTTATACATAGACAATGTTAGAGCTACAGATAGAGGTCCACTACATTTTTCTTTGAAATTTTAAAGCTAGTTTTTGTTTGTTTTCTTAATATATTATGCTTAGATTCCAGAGAGTGATGACTCCCCAGAAGTACATAAAAATAAATAAATAAAAATAAGACTGAATGAGAGCCCCACAGCTGATTCTATGAACATGTGGAATCTCGATGGTTATGCTAATCTTCCTGTATAATGCCTTAATTTTCATTCCAGAATTTGTATGTTTCTTTATATTTTGAAAATACTTAGCCAATTTATTCTGCTCTATATAAAAATATGGTGCCACAACAAGCTCTGAACCAGTACTAAAACAGGATATGAGCCTGTTGAAATCTAAGTAAGAGGAGAGAAAAAGAAGTGCTACCATAGTCATGAGAAAAGTGAACACTTTGGTTATACCAGTTCTCAGATAACCCAGATTAAAACTATGCAAGCAGAAGCAAGAAGCAAAATGAATACATCCATTTCTGTGTGGTGCTTGTAAAGACCATCTGTGTAGATGGAGGAGGCCAGAGTCCCATGCAGCTCTCACATGACATACTCCAACAGATACACACATACACATCAATAAAAATAAATCTAAAAAATGCAGTCTATAAATGTAATAATGAATGGATACAAAGTAACATTAATCAACATTATTAGGAAAATTAATCAGTATATTAAAAACTATAATCAAACTTTTATACTTTTCTTTCAGATTTATTCTTCTAACCTCAAATATTTCCTAACCTATAGTACGTTAGCAATGATTTCTATTGTAATTAAAACAATCATTAATAGATGAGTTCTGATTTGTGTTTAGTCTTTTATTGGTAAAGTGGAAAAAATAAATAGGCCCCACAGACACTTTTAACAGAAGACAAAAGCAGTTGTGAGAAATGGGTCTGGGGTCTCAAGAAAATGAATATATTACCAAAGTTTTCTACAAGGCAAAAAGCTGTACTCCAGTAGAGTGGTATATGTCCCCATTTAAGCTAGAAGTAAGTGTATCCATTAGTGTTCTAACACAAAGGGGTCTGTGCCTCTCTCTGATTGTAGCTTGCCTCCAATCCTTAGATAATTGGCTAATATAGAACTGCAGAATTTCTAGGAAGAAATAAAACCTGAGCATATATTTTGATTTCATTAAGTGGGGACCCTAGAGGAATTTCTAACAAGTAGCTTCTTTAAAATTTGTGTCAGTGGAATTTTATCATATTTAACCCTTTGAGAGGAAACACTGAACTTTATATTTACAATTTCTACAGCTTCCTCAGACTGTCCAAATACTTGTGAGTGGCATCAAGGAGCAGGGTACTGTGAAATAACTTTCCAAGGGCCTAAAGAAATCTATTCCAAGATCTGCCAGTTGTTGGGCACCTTTATATAGACTTCTTTCCCTTGAAGGCTCTGTCTCCTCCGTCTATGTCTTTCCCATCACATGCCCTTTGACAATGACCCCTTTTCTATATTATAGAAAAGAAACAAACTCAGGGACTAGTAAATTATTGGTGTACATATCTAAACAGAAAATTCTCAGTAGAGGAAACCCAAAAGGCTGAGAAACAAGGAATGTGTAGTACCCTTAGCCATCAGAGAAATGCAAATCAATACTACTTGGGATTTTATTTTATGCTCTTCAGAATGTCTAAGATCAATAAAACAAATGAAAGTTCATTATGGCAAAGATGTAGAGTAAGACTGGAATGCTAATACACTGCTTGTGGGAGTGCAAACACTTCCAACCACTATAGAAATCAGTGGAGTAATTCTGCAGAATGGTAGGAATCAATCTATGCCAAGATCCAACTATACTACCCATAGGTTCCATCCTACTACTTATGCAACCATGTTCATTACTGCTCTATTCATAAGTGCCAGAAATTGTAACAACCTACATGCCCCTTAACAGAAGAACGGATAAAAAATATGCGGTACATTTACACAATGGAGTATTAGCTGCTAAAGACAATGGAATCATGAAATTTTCAGGTAAATGGATGTAACTCGAAAAAGAAATCATCCTGAGAAACTTATCCCAGACTCAGAAAGAAGATATGGTATGTATTTGGTTATATGTTGATATTAGCTGTGGAGGTAATTATAAACAAGCTACCCAAAGAATCACAAAGGGTGGGTGCAGTGTACTGTGATAGAGGGAAAAAACAGACCTCATTTTGAAAGGGAAATAAAATAGAGAGTTATAGATGGAGAGGGGGTTGGAATTGGAAGATCAAGTGGGTGTGGGTAGACATTTTAAAACCAGCGTATTTGATACTAAAGTGGGAAGAAACAATATACCATTTCTAGATGCTGCCTCCATCTACATTCCAAGAGCAGATAACAATTTGATGAAAGGCATTGGTTCCTCTATAAAACTGAACATAGCATTTTACTCTGCACTAGATAATTTCAGTTTATTTAGTGATGAGTGCATGCATACAGACAAACTTCATCCTTATAATCAGTATAGAAATTACAAAATTAATCTTATTTATTGGGCTATGCCTTGACAACAGTGCTGGCCTGTAGCAGAAATGCTGATTCTTACCGATGTGATTTTGTACATTTCTGAAAGTCATATGATTGACAACACACAAGATCAAGGAAATAATGATGGTATAAATAGCAACTTTTAACTGTGACTAAACTGAAACCCTTCACACTAATATTTAAGGTCACTCTTCGCTTGGAAAGTTGCAGTAAGTTTGTGTGTGCCTGAAAATGTAAGTAAACATATACTTTCATTTTTATTTTAGTTTCCAATTAGAAAGACAAAACTTTTGGGATCCATAGCTGGGGCTATATTTTCCCATGCTCTTCCACAAAGGAAACATTTTAAGGGATAGTGGGCTGGAACATGACTCCAAACAAATACTATTTGCTCATCAGAGATTCAGATTTTACACATTCTTTGAGAACATTTTTTACTATGTACAAGAAAACATTTATGAAAAATGTTTTGTTCTGTCTACAATGATATTCTGTGGTTGTGATTGTCCATTCTGATCCTCGTGAAGATATAATGCAGAGATGGAGGGAGGAAATGGAAGGAAAATTTTAATTACATTATAATCTCAGAAAATAAATTAAATAGCTAAAAATATATTTCAACTCTTCTCCTTACCTCCACCAAACAAGCTAACATTTAATTCCATCCGAATTTTCTCTAGAGAGCCAATGGAATTATTGGGCTAATTTAAAGAGCATTGCAGATTGGCTGTTTCTGTGCTGTGTGTGCTCTGACCCTAGAGCTACACCAGAAAGTCTTTACCCAATCAATCACAAAGATGGATCTCTCATAGCTCCAATAATGGAGACAATCCCTACTAGATTCTACTATATATTTGGCCTGTATACTCTCAGCTTCTCCAGTTGCTACATTTAGTCAGTGTAGAGTTGCATAGAACAACTTTTATGATAATATGGATACTCAAGGGAGGGTCTTGTGATGCTTCCTGTCCTTTAAGGAGGGGATGTAAACAATCCAGAAGCCCGGGTAGGATATTTGTTTCCCAGCTGAAACAGATGATTGCCCCAAGATGACAGTTATTGCTTTGGAAGATAGGACTGTATAACATCTTCATCGATCTCTTGAGATCATCTACTCTTTCAACCTCCCTCTTCTGCAAGAATCTGAGTGATAGTTGTTCATAAATATTTGAAAATTCTTCAGCTATAACAGCTTATTAAAATCTTAAGCACTTTTTTAAAATAACTCAGTCTTTGGGACCGGAATACTGAAAATTCTGGAGAATTATTATTATGGTATCTGCATTAAAAAACCAAAACTTTAAACAGAGGATGTACAGAATTCTTGAGCCACCATCTATAATTACAGTAGAACTGCAGAGAAGAAAATCTTGGTAAAGCGTTTTGAAAATTGTCATATGCTCTGAGCCTGTATCAGAATCTTCACAACTAACATTAATTATAAGCAAGATGTAGTAGAACAATCTATTTCTATTATTTTATCTACATATCACTTTTGAATATGATAGAATGTACACAAAGTTTTATATTGATTAGGAGTATAACCTTGAACCACTCTATTTCTATCCCCTAGAGCTTCTTTTTTTTTTTTTTGGTTTTTCGAGACAGGGTTTCTCTTTCCTGGAACTCACTCTGTAGTCCAGGCTGGCCTCGAACTCACAGAGATCCGCCTGCCTCTGCCTCCCGAGTGCTGGGATTAAAGGCGTACGCCACCAATGCTCGGCCCCCTAGAGCTTCTTAGTGGAGCTCTCCTTCATGTTCCCACACTGATTAATTTGATGGATCATGTTCCTGCTGCTCTCCTGTTCCTCAAACTGTCTTTTTGCCTTAGGCAACTTCCCCTTCATGTCAGGCCTACAGTTTGGCTTCTCAAAGGTGACAGGTCATTGTTATCCTAGTGCAGAGTGGCCTTGCAAATGCCTACACATAGTACCAAGGATCTATATATCTACATAATAGGTGGAACTACTGCTACCCTCTGCAGCAATTTGGTATAATTCCAAACTAAGAATGCCTGAAGTCCTCTCCTCTTTTAAGATCCACCTGTGTACTTCAAGGGTCTTACTTGTTCAAAACTTGATTTCATGTTTAAGTAATATAATGATAGGGAGGGTAGATATTAATTGGCAATTGAGGTTGAAAAATTGGTATCACAGTAAGAAAATATCATTGGATAAATTACTACAATAGAGATAGACTTGTCTTCAATTATATTTATTTATTATGGATGTCTTCTATGAACTTCTTGTTAAGTCTTTAGAGCCTCCTATAATAAATACCATTAGCACAGTTTCTTTTTTTCCCCTTTGGAAATCAGGCTCAACACAGATCTTGCCACACTTGCCTTCTATTATCTTAGGTCCACCTATTCCTGTAACTGACCCTTCTCTTATGTTGTCTAGATTGTAACCCACATTTCAGACACTATTTGCATAGTGGACTTAGTCATTTTAACTTCCAGGGCACAGTATATTTAAAAAATATACTGTGTCATTAAAAGAATCAACAAATGAGCAAATCTCCATACTAGTCTAGAGGCCTTAGCTGAATCCAGTTCTTTCATAAATCTCTGTTGCACACTATGCTATTAGCCCCAGTGACCAAGACAACATACAATGCTTTTCTCCTTCCTGGTTCTCCCAGTCATTTCTATCATTTCTATATTATTAATTCTACAGCCTGTGTCTTCCATGAGGAACTTCTCTGGTGATTCCTAACATTATTAATTGTTGATATAAACAGTCTACCAGGTACTAATTTTCCTTGCACTACCTCAGTATATGTAGCATTTGTCTCAAGGTAAGTAGTATGGCTATATTGCTCAGTTTCTCAGTTACTGAAGTTTTAGAACATCTCCAAAAGTTACACGGCCAAAAGAGTCTGTCTGTGAAAGATTATTTCTGTACTTTCAGCAATTCATTGTTTAATTCTTTGCTTATATTTGTCTCTGGAGACTGTTCATAATTGGGAATAATAACTACATTGTGGTTCATTGATATCCCCCTTTCTATGTCAATTTGAGAAATCAGGAGCATTTTTTTCTCTAGGTCATTCCCTTCCTTACTGGTCAATAATTTCCATGGTTTCAGTGTTTGGGGTACTGAGATGTGTGCTTTAATATATATATATATATATATATATATATATATATATATATATATATATATATATATATATTCCGATCCCTTTCATAATTTTTCCACTCAGAAATTTTTTAAAAGCTAAAATATAAATTTCTTCTTTATCCAATACACCCATATGTCAGAGTTGTCTTCCTGATATCCCTTTCTCACACAATTCCCAACTTACACCAGCAGTCTCTCCCAGAGATGTCAGCTTACACAGGTACAGATCTCTTAGCACACATAGCAGTAGCAGTGTTGCCTCTATAACTTATCCACGATATTTCTTTGTTGAATTGTGACCACCATGGCAGTTATAAAATATCAACCTATCAATAAAGACAGCTACTGCATAACATAAGGAAAATATTGCTGTGCAGTAAATTTCCCTAGAGACATCTACTATCCCCATGACCCTACATTATTGATATGTCTCACAACCCTAAGTACTTGCCATTCCCCTGCCAGTACCCTCCCACAGCAGAATAGAGACAAAGAACCATGTAAAAAATTCCAGTGCAAACTCTACCTGTCTATCACTATTATTACAGTTGCATGTCTCATTCTCCAACTCAAGGACAACATCAGTTCTCTTCCCAAACTCATATATATTTTTTTCATTATGTACCAGTTGCTACAAGTGCTGCTAAAAGTCCACCCCTTGGTGAGAAATGTAAAGACTGTCTAAAACTTCCCCCTGTGGTGCCAATGACAAACCAATTTACAATCATATCAATATTTGCTCTGATTATTAAATGAGGTTCCTGGGCTTAAAAGCAAAACATAGTTGATGGGCTACTTACTAGAGTGTGGGAACTCCAACATAAAAGATGCACCAGAGCTACACAGAGAAACCCTGTCTCAAAAAAAAAAAAGATGCACCAGAAAATATCATGGCTTTCCCATAGGTGCATATTTACAGTCTTCCTTCATTAATCTTCCCTGAAATACTCATAAATTACCTCTCTGAGGACATGTTATTAAGGTAGAGTTGCATAAAATAGGTAGGAGGGAGAGGTTGGATACTCAGGTAAGGGTATTGTGACTCTGCTCACTCTCCTATGTGGGCATGGACAGAGGCATCAAGAAAAGCTAAGAGGATCTTTCACCAGCTAGCATAGCCAAACTTTGCAAGATGTCAATTGTATGGCTGAGATGACAGTCCTGTGTCAGTCACCTGCCGAAATCTCTGGGTAACAATTAGAATTATCAACCAAATGGAGAGAAACTTAGGCCTTCCCTCACAGGCTTGCATTTGGTGCTTGTCACATTCCTGTATTGGTCTCACATGAGCAAGTTGGAGGTCTTCCTGGGAGAAAGTCACTAACTCTTCATGCCCTAGACCTATTACTTGTGTTACTTGGCCCTGAATGTAAGATCAGCCAACAGCATCTAGTTACATGTAGCTTACTGATATTCTGGAATATTAGTTTAAGATGTGTTACACTCACTATGCTGTGAAATATTTGTTTAATGATGCAAAGATGTGTTGTATTCTTTTATGTTGCATTTGCTTAACTCTGTAAAGCTGTGTTACTTTTCTGCCTGTATAAAACACCTGATTTGTCTAATAAAGAGCTGAAAAGCCAATAGCTAAGCAGGAAAGAGAAATAGGTGAGGCTGTCAGGCAGAGAGAATAAACAGGAGAAGAAAAGGGAAAGAGAGAAAGAAGAGGTGGAGAGGAGGACACCAGGGTCCAGTCACACAACCAAACACCCAGCCATGGAGTAGGAAGGAAAGAAATATGCATAGAATAAAAAAATGGAAAAATCCCAGAGGCAAAACATAATTAAAGTGTAATGGGATAATTTAAATTAGAAAAGCTGGGTAGAAACAAGCCAAGTTAAGCCCGGGCATTCATAAGTAAGAATAAATTTCCATGTATTTATTTGGGATTTGGGTGGCAGGCCACCAAAAGAGTCCAAAAACAAACTACACACTGGAATTTTCAAACATACTCATCAAGTTACAAACACATGGGGGATCTGCACTCAGGACACTGCTATTTGCTCACAACTATCCAGTTTTCAAAATGAATTGCCTATTAATATCTACTTCTCTTATTATATTTAATACAAAAGCATGAGTTCAAGTGTTCAAGTTTTTATCAATGAGCTCCTATAAAGAAAGTAGTCAAAGAGAAGGTGGGAGGTCAAAAGGAGAGGTCTTTTGCCATACTGGGAGAGGGTATCTAAATTTGTCAAAAGAGGTGCTAGTCTCAAGAATCACATGATATGGAATGACCTGTAGACATCTGCAAGGGCTATTTACCATTTTTAAAATAGTGATTTATCAATGCTGTAACAAAGATCTAGCTACAGAGATAAAACTCAAGGTAAGCTAAGGGACAGTGTCTAAGTTGGAAATATATTATTAGGGACAGAATAGAAGTGAAACTTGATGGTATGCTTCACTATTCTTCACTATTACCCATGTAAAGCAATAATTTAAGAGAATCAGTACAGGATCTCAGAACAGAGCAGCCTGATTTTTAGATCCAAGGTGCTAAATGTTTTCTTGTTCTTCTGATTAAGTGGGACTGACTAGTTGTACCCAGACCTAATGCATCTCACTGTTGCTTGTAGTGGATGCTCTGAACATGCCTCCTTTATTCAATTCATGTAACTTTCAATAATTTCAAATCATTACTTGTCATTGTTAGAGATAAAAATCAGTTATTGAGAGTAAATATTCTTTTACTTTTTTTTCAAAATCATTATCTAAAAGCAAGCAAACAAGTAATGAGTAAATAATTTTCCATATGTACCTAGGTTCTACTGTTATTGGCATGCTTACATTGATTATGTTACAGGATATAGAATATGAAAACAAAAGTGTATATGCCCAGTGCATAATGTGTTAGTAAAACAAAGCTGTCATCATGGAGAAAAAGATTAAGCCATCTCATTATGATTTTAAAATTTGTGGTCGGAGTTGCTACACAGAAAGCATAAGCATTAAGAAACACTGATGTTCTAACATTTCCAAACTCCTACCCAAGCAGCCTGATCCTTATATTTTTCTGGTTCTTACTGGCAGAGGAATATCTAGCAACTGGCTCTGAGCTGCAGCAAATTCAAATGAGCTTCTAAATTGTAGACATCTTAGAGTCACAAGGATGTGGAAACTGATAAGTCCCCTTTGAATAAATTAAATAAATTTCCCCCTTGGACTGACTTGTCTAGTACTGCAGAAAGAACCCAAAGCTTCAAGTTTCCAGTCAAGCTTTCTTCATATCCTTAGGCCACACAGTTATATTTCTTAGCATTTTCTTCCCTTCCCTCACAACATCAAGGAGACCTGTAGAATCCAGTGTCTTTGGCAATGGAAGGAGAGTTTCTTTGCACACATAATGGGGATGGAACGAGCCTCAGTGGATAAGGGGCACATGAATAGAGAGGACAACTGAAAGTTAGTAACTGTCATCTGTCATACAGTCCAGATCAACAGACCCTGTCCCTGCTGTACCATGTAATCCCCTAAGAAGTCATACATCACATTCTGTGTGGATAACACAAGAAAGCAAGGTAAAGGAGCCCAACTGTACATTAGAACTTTGGTGATAACACTTTGAGAAAATATGTTCAGATCTCTCTTCCTGAGATCTCTATGGACGTAAGGAACTACCTTCTAGTAGCTGTGTTAATTCTGGACAAACATTTAAATCTTCTCAGGGCCATCACCCCTGAAAAGATTTCCTACACAGGGATAGGACCATCCCACATAACTCTCTCAAGCCACCTCTTATTGACTTCCAGGCTTTGGACAACTTGAAATCAAAGCACACTTGGTAACATTTATTATCATAACATCAAAAAATTTAAGACTACTTTTGGCTGAAAAAAACAGAGTTATGTAGGAGTATCCCTTTGTCCAGAAAACATAGTCCTAAGTGGTAACCTGGAGGATATTGGTCAATTTGATAATTGCTGAGTTAATAATTTCCAGGGAAGACTAGAAAATTTAATGTTGTAGAAAGAAAAATTAACAATGCTTTCTAATATTACTTATGAGTAGAGTGGCCTTAAGTATAGGTGAGCTTTAGGTTCTAGATGTTTCAAAAGGCCCCCACGTCTTCCTATTTCCCTTATTCTTGTCTAGACATCTCCCATGGGTCTTTCCTCATTTCTCCTTGAATCTCTTCTAGGAATAGAAATCCCAAATGTCAGCAAGCTTACATATGTTTTCCATGTCCACCTATGTCTCTGTTGGTCTCCTTCACTCTGTCAATGCTCAAATATCTAAGTCAAACAGCAAGTGAGCAAGCAAGAGAAAGAGAGGTAGAGACAGACAGAGACACAGAGTAACACAGAGAGAGAGAGACAGTATGAGAGAAAAAGTAGGAAGAGGAGTGTGAGGAGGATGTAAGAAATAGAAAATGTGGAGGAGTGAAAGGAATTACTATCTTCTTTGCTTGATATGGCTATTTCAAAGTGAATTCACACACAAAAAAACCCATGAATTAAGATTGAGGGAGGAATTTGAATGGTGTATTACAATTTAATGTTGAGGGGCTGCAGATATAGAGTCATAGAAGATTGATGTCCTCTCATATGTGAGACAACGGGTTCTGTCCAAACATGAAAGAAAATATTTAGAGAGATTGTTAATGGGAAATACTATTATGATACACTTTCTATCAATTTTGTTCCTTTAGAAACCCTAAATAATATAGTTTTTATTTGTTTGTTTGTTCATTCGTTCATTTGTCTTTGAATATTATAGTGCAGTGGGCAGTCTTCCAAAGTGAATTGTGGAAACACAAAGTCAGCTTCTTTTAACTACTTTTCTGTAGTGCCATTGTTTCCCATAGCTTGGTTGTTAACACAACACCTATTGAGTAGTACTGCCATCTGCATTACCTCTTGATTGTGCAAAACAAATTTTCTCTGTGGCTTTGTGGTCAAAGCATGGCAATTACTCACAGTCTTTTCATTTTTCAAGGCAGATGTGGATCATGGGCAAGGTTGAAGACTGAACTTAACCATCGACTGGACAGGGTCATCTTTCAAGTTCATTTTGTTGTTCATCAGGTTGGATGCATGTTTATTCAGGATCAATTCACTGTTTAAAAAAATGAAGTATTTAAAGAATTAATACAAATATTTTAGTAAACGTATTTAAATAAATAATATATGTAAAACATCATAAATACATCATATATATGATTTTGACTTTTAAAGTAGTCATATATGTGATTTTGACTTTTAAAGAAGTTAAGGAAAAGTCAGGGAACCTTAGGAAATCTTAAGTTCTAACTCATAAGAACATAGCCAGAGGCTTATGGACTTGGAGCTGTATTTTCATGATGAGCAGTTTGGTCTGTTCCTTTTAACTAAGGAGTCAGTGATTGGTGCTCATCCTCACTCACAGACTTCCATTTAAGATTGATGATGATGCTAACCGTTAATGCCATGTGACACTGAACATTCATAACAAGTGCATCAAGCAAGATGCAGGGGCCTTTTTCAGAAGTCTACACTTCCTGCAATGTATAGAGGGTATCCCAACAAACACTTGGTCACATGTGGGATCTGGTGAATATTAATATACCTGTTCATTATCCCCCATAGTAATTTTAGTGAGCATGCACAATAGCTAATAACAGCAGAAACAATTCTGTGTATACTCAATAAAATAAATGTTCTATATATACCATTAACACTCAAACTCTTACCATTGTGAGTCATATTGAGCCTCACCTGAGGAAGGTCTTTTGAATCCTATAAGTCTGAGGATTCTTTGGGTTCATTGACATGGTCTTACATATAACAAATAAAACACATTAACTCAGATCTTCACTGTGACTCCACAAATGATATTTTAAAACATAAAATTATTTTATGTATTGTGATTGTTTTGTGAGATATGAGTCACTGTATTAATACACACTTATAACTGTGTACATTGTGCAGTTGTGCACACACTTGTGAACAGGGGTCTTGAGGTTATAAGTCAGTGTCAGGCTGTCTTTTTATATTGCTCTCCACATTAATTTTGTGAAATTGAATTGCTCTCTGACATTAAGTTAATTATGTTGTGTAGAAAACCAGTGCAATAACCACTGAAGGAATTCTTAAGGCTCCCCGAATGCTAGAATAAAATCTTTCACTACCCTTATGTTTGACTTTTTCTTCTCCATATCCCCTTTATGTTTTACTTCCATTTCATTCACATGCCTATGGAAATGTACATTACTTTCTGTATTTCTATTTTTCTTCCTGCCTATCTCTAATTCTGTCCTCTATGTTTTTTCAATTTCAACTTTTGTTTTTCTGAATACTTGACTGAAACCTTAGAAATGGGCAGGTGTCCATGCTGTTCTTCTCTGATCCCCACACATAAAATGGAACAAAAGCAACACAGAGTACTCTCCTGTATGTTTCATCACAAAATTCGTTCAAAATCCTCATCTTTCTTTCTCTACTTTCCATTAAGTTCCATTTAAGAATTTCTTACTGTATTAAGGTCTTAGAGAGAATTCCCTATGTCATTCATATTGTTATTCCTTTCACTCCTTACTACCATTATGTGTTAATGTAAACCTTGTAGCTAACACTACTATAAAATATCAAAGAAAAACCATGGCTTTATCAACTTTTTCAAATGTTATAATCTGTCAAATGTTATCCCTTATTAGGGTATTAGTGGCTTTGTGTTCAAGGCTACATCTGAATTTTTTACTGTATCATTCATGCCCCAATAGGCTATTCAAAACCAAGAAGTCAGCACTAAACATATTTTCATATATTGGCCACATAATGTACACAGCATGAAGTAGATATACATATTTTCTTTATGTAAGAGAAATAGTAATTAATAAAAAATGATAATCATTTTGATATTTAATAGATCAGACATATTATAGGAAAGTGATGGGAAAAGTGTGGAAATAATGTAAATACAGTACTCATGTATGAAACTATCAACTAAATCAAAAAAGCTTGCACACACAAACACATATGAAAGAAATTGAAATGGAATCACCCTATATTTGGAGAGAGATTGTCATTTCTACCACAGTTACATATCACATGCCATAAAGTCATATCAGAGATAACTCTGGTGTCAGTAATTAGTTATTTTGCTGAATTCTTTGTTGGCCACAGGTATCCTATATTCCCCTACTCATGTATAACACACAACTTCCTAATCTATGGTTAAATATCAACAACCTGATGTTAAGACCCTATTGCTGAAAATACAATTCACTTGGGTCATCAAAGAGCCAAAATTAACCTGGTGACCAATTAGAAGTTTCACTGCTACTGACTATATTTAATAAGACTGAAATGAATGCTGTATGTAACTGGAGGAAAAAAGAAATCTTCAATATCATGAGCTACATAGCCTACAAAAAATAGTGAGCTGTCTTCAAGATATGTTTTTTCTAACATGGCATAAATATTACAGGAGTGATCAGCACTTTTAATTAGAATTATGATCAACTCCATGAAATGGAAGCCATACCTCACACTGCTAAAGTAGTCAACAACCTGAGACTTGATGGATCACTTGACTATGCAAAACCTTCCTGCACTTATTCTGATAAGGGAACATAGAAATAAAATGAGTCTACAGAAACATTGCTATATGTCCAGATGTGTGCATCACTTTCATCAGAAAGGCTTCTTCTTGCACTAGATAGGAAATAACACAGAGATATTCAGATGGAATATGAATAGAAAATAAGAAATTTGGAGTACTAGGTCCTAAATGGGATATTCATCAAACCCCTCCCCTCAAGCCCATGTTGAAAAGGAGACAGAGAATTTGTAACAGGGCCAGAAGTGGTAGGTGACTCCAAGGAAATAATTTGTTTTGTTTTGTTTTTTAATAATAGCATCTGATCCTCTGTTTACCCAAACTGAATTTCAGGATTTCAATAATTACATAATGTTGCTAACATGAAGCACTTTGCACAATGTGTGAACCATGCATTGTGGGGGGGGTGTAAACTCTACACTTGCCTTGTGCATGAGGATATTTTAAGATATTTCCTGTGGTCCCAAGAAGCCTTTTAAGGCAGTTGCACTCTTATGCCAGACAAGCTGATTCTGAGAGAGCTTTAGCACCTTGGAGAATTAGTTAATCAACCCAGGATCTCCTCGGATTTTTTCCTACTATGTCAAAACACTATGTGATTACTTTAAAACTATTAGAGATTTCCATTTTAATTGTTTACATTTCTGTAGAAATGGTGGTATAGAGCATTTACCATGCAGGGAGGATGTATTTGAGGCATAGAGATGTTTGTTTTAGATACTTGTAAATCCTCTGAAAATGAAGATATCATGTAAGGCATACATCTGGTTAATTGAAACTCTATCATCCTTCAAGTAAGTATTTTTAAGAAAACCTAAATGCTTCCACCTTTAATAAATTCTTTATAAAGGCATGCAGACTCATTTTCTTAGCCAGATTCACCAGAGGGCAGGATGCTGCCACTAAGAGCTAGCTGGCTATACTCTCAAGTCAGAACATTGCAACTCTCTAGTAGGGGAAAGAGCATTTTCCTGGAATCAGGGCAGCCCTCACTTTTAGACAGGAAGGAATCTGAGTAAGCTTGTCATCAGCTTGAAACCAGAAGTTGTAAGTTATGGCTTTGGAGATGTGAGAGGAAATTTGCTTAGAGCATGTTCACATTCTTTTTGGGAATACAAAATCTTTTTTTTAATTGAAAATAGATTCTTTTTTTTCATACAATACATTCCAACCACAATTCCCCCACCACACTCTTTCCAGCTCCTCATTACCTCCTCTCTTTCCTGGACACACTCTTGCCTGTCTCCCTTCCAAAAACAACAGTTCTCTAAGAGACAACAATCAAATAGGACAGAACAAAATTCAGTAAGTCAAGGCAAAAGCCCTCACAATGAGGATGGACAAGGCAACCCCACAGGAGGAAAAGAGTCACAAGAAGATACGAAAGAGTCAAAGATACACATGTTCCCACAGTGATGAGTCCCACAAAAAATGCCATGCTAACAGTCACAACATATATGCAGAAGACCTTGGTGTAGACAATGCAGGCCCCATTTTGTCCCTTAAGTCTCTGTAAGCCCATAGGCATGCTGCTCAGTTGATTCAGTTGGCCCTGTCCTCCTGGTGTCCTCCACCCCCTCCAACTCCTACAATCTTCCTCCCCCCTCTTCATGGGATTCACCAAGCTTAGAGGACGGGGAACGAATGGAGACCTCCAATTTAGATTCTCTCTCTGCATAATGTATGGCCATGGGTATCTGCACACATTCACATATGCTGCTGTAGGAAGCCTCTCTGATGATGAGTGGACAGGGCATAGAACATCATTAGAAACCAATTCATTTTTTAGAGAAGTCACATTTAGTTCTACCCTAGGACTCTGGGCTATCCAGTGTCTGCTTCCTGACCATCCAAGCCATGTCAGGCAAGGGTTCCTACTCCTAGAGTTGCCCTCAAATTAAATTCAACATTGGTTGGCCACTCCCACAAGTTCTGCCTGACCATTGCCCCAGCACAACTTGCAGTGAAGACATGTTGCAGAGTAAAGATTTTGTGGCTAGTTTGGTGTCTATGTCTTTCTTTTAGTTGCATGCACAGTACCTTCCCATACCAAAGAGACTAGAATGCAGGTGTGAAGGCTTCATGCAGGCACTAGCTTGACCTCTCCATGTTCAATGAGCTGTGAGGATGTTGCCCTCAGCAATCGAGCCCTGTTGTCAATTTGCAGAGTGTAATCCTCTGTCCGAGCATCAGCCTGTGTTCTTTGAGGTTCTTCACAAGGACTTAGATTACTTCTCGATGTCTCAGTTTGGCTGAGTATGTACATGAAAATAGAGAACAGATTTAGGACCAATCATGAGAGAGATCTAAATCCTAGAAAGGGAAATCAAAACTTGCTACAAACTGGGTGATCTCTATCAGAGCTGCTATTTCTTCACACTTACCCCCATCCCATTATATTGCACCATAAATAGGGAAAGTGAAAGCAGAAAGATGGGGAAAATGCAATACACCCTGAGTTTTGCTGCAATTGACAACAGGCAAAATCATCCAGTGGTACATGGGAGTTGAGCATGTGTCTGGCTGCTTTGGACTCTATCATGGACTTCTACAGGAAGGCCTCCATTTCTGTCAGGGCTGTCTTGATTAAGAACTTGACTTCCAAGTGCACACATTTACTGGAATAAGAGATAAACAGAGGACTCTCATATATACAGTCCACACAACAGTTCTGACCAAATCCTCACTCCTGTACATTCTACTATCCAATCATTTCTAATTTAGAGTTTCTTATGATAAGAGGTACAGTATTATGATGTGTTTTCTTTCACTTTACTACAAAGTGAGTTCATTTAAGGACCTGTGTATACAGGGTTTGGAACTATGTACTGGAACATAGGAAGCCTCCTAGGGAATGAATCTCTGAAAAAATGTGGCTTCTGCTCCTCCATCAACCTATCAATTGTCAATGGCTGTAAAGATAGAGGTAGGATTCATGAGTCTTTCTATTTGCTATACTAGGATTTTTGCTGGTGTGATCTGGGAGAAAAATTTTGCATGCAACACCAGGTATTGGCAGCCTGTGTGTCCAACTGTACTGAAATATCCATCATATAATCTTTTGATGCAAGTGTCTACATTTCTGCCTCCTTTGAGGAAGTGCATCTCCCTGGACTGGAATTTGCCAGGTAGAAAGAGTCTTCTATATCTTGCAGGTTTGTATTTCTTCATCTACATACATCCATGTAATATTAATGGAAACATTGCTTGATAACTTTGCTACAAAACTTAAAAGTAAACATCATGATTTCATCAACTTTCACTAGTGTCATCATTTCCGGTATCTTACCTCTTATTAGCATATTAGTGACTTGGTATCACAAAGCCACACATGAACAATTTATGTTATTTCTGGTAAATAATTGAGACTTATGTCATGATCAACTAGAGAATTTGTGCTTAAGTTGTAAACCTAGCCAAGTACCCATGCCTGTGGATATCATGAACTCCGGAAGACAATCTACCTCTATCAATTTTCAGAAACAGTTTAATTCCTATGTTTTAAATATAGATCTTTATACCTACATGATATAAACCATGAAATGAAACAAAGATGGAGTCTGTTTTGTGGTAACAAACTATACCTGTACCTGGGGGCTATGTTGTAGAATATATATATATATATGCATGTATATCCAGTGACATTACTTTAGAATAAGTCACTGTCAGTTGTTCTTTGCATTTTGAGCAGTTGTGGAATTCTGTAATGGTCTCTGTCTGCTGAGCTAAACAGCTTCTTTAATGAGAGTGACAGCTAAACTTTTCTATAGGTATAAGGATGTGTATTTAAAACTTAGTTATTTTTGAGTCTTGTTTTCATTAAATATATATGTGTGTGTGTTTTATATATGTGGATATATACCATATATATGTATGTATATAACACACACACACACACACACACACACACATATATATATATATATATATATATATATATATATATATACACCAATAAAGCAATATCTATATGATCTTATTGGGTTTTTTGTTTGGCTGTTTTGATTCTTACTTTTTTCTTGCTTTTTTTTCTGGGGGTGGGTATACAAAAAGAAAGAGAGTGATATGGGAGAGAAAGTAAGACAGATAGCTCACATTTAAGAGAATTTGAAGTTTGGTTGATAGGGAGGTGAAGAGACTATGGAATAGATGAAGAGGAAGATAGAATATAATTACATGATATTGAAAGAATAAAATGTAAAACAATTTAAAACATGTATGAAATAACACAAACTAAACAATACAATATGTAGGATTATTTTATACAAAGACCAGGTAAATGTGACTTAAATATGAAGGCTTACTTTAACTTTCATAAACAGATCATGCAGTGCACTACATTAATAAATGACAAAACCAACATGATTATCTCAAAATACAGAGAAAAGTATTTCAGAATCCCTAGTGACCTTCATATTTGAACAAAAACTAAAATATTAGTTAAAGAGATGATAGTTCAAAAACTTAATTAAAATACCAGATATGCAGATACAAAATGCATCAGTATATCTGCAGTTTTAAAGATAATCCAATAATATCTTCTATCATCACTTCCATTGGACATTGTATCCTCAGGGAAGTTATTAGAGGACAGGAATACTGAACATTATCTATCTTAAATATGTGATGCTTAAGGTAAAGAATGTAATTTACAAGTTTTGTGAGGACATAAATTTATGTAAAGAACACCACGAGTTATAAGTGTATGGTTAGATTTAAAGATAATTAAACAAACTTGTAGTAATTGAGAAAATATAAGTTTTCAACTGAATTTTATCAAGCAATATACGTGAAAGTTGAAAATGAAAAAGAAGATGGTTTTGCAATGCCACCATCAGAATCTGATGACCTGCATCCCTTGGGAGCGTCACATGATCCTGAGAGGAAGCATGGCTTCGGTGGTGAGTTTGAGACTCTGGTGGACAGCACAGTGAGACTCTGTATCAGAAGTACACAACACATTAGAAGAACACATGGGAATAAACTTATCCTATGTATACTTTAAACTACAAACACAAGAGTAAACATGCATAAAAATTTTCAAAAATTGAACTGAACAGTATCTACAGAGAAATTATCTAAAGGAAGTAATGAAATTTTTCCAAGAAAACAAAAATAAGACACATGGAAGAAAGGTAATGTTTTTCTATGTGAAAACACAATAAATTATGAAGTACTTTCTTATACTTTAGGAATAATATAATAAAATTCTAAATAAATACTTAACGTTTGAGATAACCTACAATTAGATGTATCTGATTTGTTTACAAAACTTTCATGTTCCATATTTTAAAATTCAATTTTATTCTATTTATAGATAACACTCGCTTATGTTAAGACTATACTTTTTCGGAGGGCCAGAGCGGGGAGAACAAGGGAATCTGTGGCTGATATGTAGAACTGAATTCTATTGCAAAATAAAAATAAAAATAAATTAAACAATAACAAAAAAAGAAAAAAATTAGATTGTAAATACTTCAGGTTTTAAAGATGAAGAAACAAAACTGAAGATAGTATACAGATATGAAATACTAAACTTTCCACAAATAATGTTTAATAAAATTAAAATACAATTATCAAAAAAGAGTATACTTTTTCAAATGTTGCTTTCTCATATCTGTGTTTCGTACTATAGTTGTATTACTTTAGTTGGAATTTGAATTGCTTATGAAAATCCCTTTCTTTAACTGATCATATATGTAAATCCCTCAGTTATTCAGATGGCAAATCCATTTAATCTCATTTATTAACTTCATTCAAATAGCAGAAATTCATTAGGAATTCTATATTGTGAAAACTTGTTTTAGTACTAACACCACAATGATAAAATAGCAGTTTATACCAGAGTCTTTATAACTGTTGAATTGTTAGCAGAGTTGGATAAGAGTTACAGACATTTAAAATTTTCAGATTCATTGATTATAATCTCACTATTTTGAAGAAGTCCAAAATCCCCAAACCTACTAGATATTAGGATCATACCATTCCAAAGCCTTGATATTTTAATATTGATCCTATTGTCCAACTAATCTAAAATTTATAAGGAGTCCAAAATAGCCAACATTGACCTAACAACCAGAAATCAAGAATAAAGATTCAGAGTTTGAGAGATGTTGTCTGTACTCAAAGTATTTACAGCCAAGAAACTCTCTAAATGTTGTATGGTTAAAAAATTCTTGGATGGAATAAAATTTAGTACTAAAAAATTAAGAGAGTCTTAATGGTACATGTCTTTAATCATAGGACAAAATGGTCAGACTCAGGTGTAACTCCGTGATTAAAGCCTGCCTGCTCTACATGGGAGTCATCAGTCCATTCCAACCAATATAATCAGTCCTTGTCTCAAAATGGAGAGACTTTATATATCACATGTTTTAATGTAGATATATATTTATTGGTTCATGTATGTATGGATGTGAAGTGTGTGCACAAGAATGTAGAGGCAAGAAGCCAACTTCACATATCTTCCTAATTTGATTTTCCACTTATTTTTTTGAGATAGTATATCATTAAATACATATATATAAAATATAGAGACTTGCTATCCCATACTGGGATTACAGATAAACAAATGGATACTGAATTATTGTTCCTTTTATTTATATGCAGATTCAAGTTGTCTGAACACTAGTTCTGTTCCCCAGTATGCAGATTATATAAACTAATTCATTTCCCCATCTTGAAAACTTACATATAAGGACACATTGTTAAATATATTTATGTTAAATCATGATATGTTGCAATAAACACAAGGTCAGCATTTTTGAAATATACATTATAGACTCCAAATATCTATAATCATGAGATAGACTAAAGGAATCAATGGGTTATATAGATAAGTGGAGAAGAATATTTGTAAAATAAATTAAAATTCCAATAGAACAAAGATGGCAGAATTACCAAGTTCCTTTACAATGTACAATGCACTCTGTGTCCTCAGCATCCTGAAGTCTATCTGGTATGTTTCATTTATTTTATTGTAATTTCATGTATGAGTACTGTATTTATAGAATTTCTACTTCTCTCTTTATTACTTCAATCTTCTCCTCCATGGACCACTCACTTGTTTCTCTGTTCAGGAATCCAGATTGAGATCCATGAAGGATATCTGCATTGAGACTCATCTGCCCTTGTCTCCATTCAAGTTCATGTGGTGGTATTGTGGATTAACTTCCTGTTGAACAGAGGTTTTTAAATTTTTAAAAGAATAACTTTCTTCTATAAACTTTTTGAAAAAGAATGAACAAAACATAAATTAAAGGGTTTCAAACAAACTGTATAAGTTACAAAAATTGCAGACAAATATGAATTAAAATTATTGAGAAGGTTTGGATAGATGGATCAACAGTTAAGAACAGTGGCTGATCTTCCAGAGTACACTAGTTTGATTCTTACTACCTAGATAGTACTTAACAAAGGTCTGCAGCTTCATAGCTGTGGATCCTACAACACTTTCTGGCCATTAAGTGGTACAAAATGGCAGGTATTAAAAGATATTCCTGAAAGCCAAGCTCTCACATACATAAAATTCAAATACTTATTTAATAAATGAATACATAATAAAACTTCTTATAAATATACTACTGAAACAAAGACAACAAAAGAGGAGAAAATAAAACAGGTAATAAATGGGCACATAAGACACATCCTTTTAATATTGAAATAGTTATGTTGTACTACACACATAAAAAACTATGTGTTATTAGCTAAAGGGAGGGACAGGATATCCTTCACAAATCCACAACCATTTCATAGGAAAATACTCAGCAAATTAGGTAGAGAAATTAATTTTTAAAAATAAAATGTCATCAGAAAAAAATTCATAGGCATAGTTTTATCTTCAAAGGCTCAATCTTCCAGATTAAAACAAACAAACAAAACAACAAACAAACAAACAAACAATGTGGATTCTCTGCATATTTCTACTCAATATTTTTTTAAGCTACTTTCAGTTGTACCGGGTGAGGACATATTTACTGTAGGTCTTTGGTCACTGATAAACACATTACCATATACCTACAAGAAAATGAGAACTTGTAGATATAAAAATCATAAGAACCCCACAAAATTCCTTTTAAAATATAAAGAGAATTTGTTACTGCTGCAACTCATATTATCAAAGTAAATGACCAGTTGCATTTCTATACAAATGGTTAATTCACAAAACAAATATTTACTAAAAGAATATATGCCACCCTTAGTTATGTTCCTTTATCACAGCTTACTAGATCATTAAGCAGAAGAATCACATGAGTGTAAGAGTTGGAGACTTTCCTGGGCAACACAGTAAGAAGATCAGTGAGAACAGTGTTATATAAAGTAATGTAAAGGGGATTTAATGCAATTTTAAAATACACTGACCACTGGTAAGGAAAGATTCTTCAACTGAGTATGGACTATTTTTTTAACTATTTTACTACTATGTGCATTTTTCTGGAGAGGTCTTTTGGCAATGACAGGAAAGATATTTAAAAGGTCACATAAAGTCCTTGAGAAATTTCATTTCTAAGCTATGAAAGCACCTCTGCAAGCTGTGATATGGATGATGTCTTTGTAAGGGGCTGACTGACAGAAGAATTTTTAAGAAAGTATGTGATGTAATATCTAAGCATATTTTCATTGTGAATGTGTTCTATCTAATAATTCATCCCTGTCAATTTAAAAATATAGTGCCATTAGTAGAATAAAAGACTTTTCTTTAAAAATTTGATAGAAGAGGCCTTCAGACTAAATTCCATCATAGGTTCACAAAGAATCCTGTTTTGAAAAATAAAACAAAAAAAATGATAGAAGAGATATATCAAATTTCATATGTAGAACCAAGAAGGGTCAGCTATAATTTTCTCTAGAAAAATAAAACATTCAAATATTATTTCATTAATGAAAGAAAATTGATTTGATCCCTATCTGGTGATTGGTACATTAAAACAATTAGCAGACTATCACAATAACTATGTTAATGACATGACTGACATGATGAAGTCTTGTGGATTTATGTTGACTGTCATCCATTTAAATATGACTTACCAGTTATAAAGGAAGAACAGAACTTTCAACCTGGTTGGCTTCCTGCAATTTTCTTAAAGATGTTCATGAAGCTACTCAGGTTATTCAGCTGTTACCTCTTGATTAGCTTCCTAGGGAAAGATGAAATAGAACATTTATTGGCGATATTTCTTTATTACACATTTCTTTTATCACACACCTGCACATAGACCAGCATCTTCTTAGTTACAATGTGACTTCCTGGAACCTTATAAATGCATTTAACCCTGTGTTCAAAAGGAAGGCCCAAGTAATCTCAGGAAAGGCTTTGATACTCAACACTTGCACACTTACTGTTTCCCTATAATTTCTTTTCCTTATGTCCTGGACTTTTTTTTCTGTTGTTCTGATAAAATATTGGCCGACAACAAATTGAGAGGTGTAGATTGGTCTTTTGTTATTTTGTTCTTTTTTCAATTTTTTTTTTTTACGATGTATAGTCTATCATCATGAAAATTCAATTTTGGAACTCAATGCATATATTTGCAGGCAGGGACAAAAGCAGAGAGCATGGTAATCTCCCCCACCCCCTTAGCTTGCTCTTTGGTAAAACGCATGGCCATCTCTCCAAAGCTTTCACCATCTACATTACAATGGCCCTCCAACATCAAGTATCAATCAAGAAATGCCTCACAGACATGCCCATAGGGTAATCTGATGAAGGCAATTTATTAAGTAAGGAACCTTTTACCCAGTTCACCCTGGGAGTTTGTATTTAATTCACAAAAACTAACCAGCATGCCTTCCCATTCCTTCGTCCTTTCATTATCTTTCCATCCTTTCTCCCTCTATTTCCATCTTTGTCTCTCCCCTTACATACTACATTTCCCCTCTCACATCACGGACCTGCATGTACACACACACACCTGTCTATACAAGCCCCCATACTCACACACCATACCACACCATTCCACTCCTCAAGCTTACAAACAGGTCAGCATACCAGTTTTCTTATTCATCTCCTTCTATTACCTATTTATATCATCACCCTGTCATGTTTACTCTCACATGCTTTTAATATGCCTAAGTGATGTGGCTAATATAGTGCCTAAAGTAGGGATGATCCTCCTTCTTTATTGAGCTGCTCTTCTGCTTCACACATGGCCAAAATTCTGATCATCTGTCTGCTATAGCCCACTAGGTTTCCTAGTGGCTGTACCCAGCAGGACTTGCATAAGAGGTTGATTGGACCATGGGTCTGTGTATCATGTGTTTGTAAGGGTGTACACTTGACTTAACTAGCAAAGGGGAGGTCTTTTGCTCCACCCCTTGGCATTGTTATAAATAGACCTTTGGAATAAAGTTCTGGGCCGGTGGATAAGGATCGAGGCCCACTCAAGTCTATCCTGTGTTTTCTCTCTGTTTCTCTCCCCTCTTAATTTCTGACTAAATCCCTCATCCCTCATTCCTTAAGAGTCCCTGGTGTAAATAAATGTGGGGGCTGGTCCACCACAGATGGTACTACTGAACACAGACAAAGAAAAGGACATTTGTCCCTGTTCTCTTGAAGTTCTTGTTGATAAATAAAACTTGGTGAGAATAAAGTGGACACCAGTGAGACATGGACTACAGTTCTTTGAATGTAAATATGGAGATGCTATCCTGAATATCAGTAAGGCATTAAGCCATCCACCAGGGCAAAGAATTCTCTCATTAGTGTAATAAATATCCACGAACATTCTGTACCATCTGGTGAGATCCAGGTTTGTGTTCTTGCAGAATCACTAATGTAGAAAAAAATAAAGAGTAAAAAATATTTAGAGAACACACATAAAAAAAAAAAATCTATGACTCAAACGGAAAAAAAAAGGAAGAAAAAAGCCAGCAAGGCATCAATGAGTTACATGAACATGAACACTAGAGGGGAGTGTTGTGAAGATTTTAAAGCTGTGGGGTTTGCTGCCCCTCCCTACAAATAAGATCGATGTTCCCAGGAAGTCCCAGATCAGATCTGATTATTAAACATACAGCAGATTTTGCATCTAATTTGGTGTTGTTCCAAGGATATTTTTATAATTATAGGAACATTGATTACAAAATTCACTATACAATAAGCATGGGCATCAGAAAAATAATTCTGATATGCCCACTTAATGTGCTGTCCTTCTCTACTTGACTACTAAGGAAAGGGAGTGAGTTTTGGTGTTCCATGATAAAAATGGAACAGAAAGTAGTCTTATCATTCCATATTTGCCAATCATGTTCTCAGATTTTTTTATCTGTGAATTAGTGTGTGTGTGTGTGTGTGTGTACCCATGTCCATTTAGGCCCCTGCACAGTGGGAGGATCTTGACATATGATGTGGTATCCATTTATATTATTTTAATGATGTATTTCTCTGAATTCTGTGGACTAGTTTCTGTGATTTCTCACAGATGGTTTACTAGGTAGCAACTAACCCAATTCCCTATGTTCTCAGGATCTGGGCATTACACAGCATAGGTTACTGTGCCCAATGTATCACACTGAGACAAGTATATGTCATATGTGTTCTCTTAATCCTGTGCAAGTATGACTGACTGACTTCCATTTGTCACTAACAGATTCTGATTTCTAGTTACAATCTATGTATGCCTTTTTTACTAACAGTCCAAATTGCCACAATTCTGTGTGAAGTATATGATGCAGGAATATGTTTGTGTTATACAGAATGACAACACACCCATAAAAGTAAGAAGAGATAAATGGTATCATATCCTTGTTTCAGGACCTCACACACTTGTTACAGGGTAGAATTCTCTGGCTCCTTTATATGCAATGATTTTCCACCTGTGTAGAACACATTCAAATTTATTAAATTTCTTCATTGCCAAAAATGTGATGTTTAAATATTTGTTTTTATAAGTTACAAGCAATGATTTACCCAAGTTCCCATGTTAATATTAATTTTTCTGATGATTTTATTAAGTGTGAATACATGCTTCCAACATTTCCTTTTCTATGCTGTTTGACCAAGTGTGAAAAATACAGTATCTGAATGTGAGTGACACTGAATAAATAGCCTCAGTAAATACTTAATGCATTCTGTATAATAAAAGCAACTAGTTATGAATTAGTTTATGATACAGATTAAAGTACAGTTATGACTTGAAACTTTAAAGAATACATGCATCAAGAATACACCAGTACGCCAGGCATCGGTGGTGAATGCCTTTAGTCCCAGCACTCCGGATGCAGAGCCAGGCAGATCTCTATGAGTTCTAGGCCAGCCTGATCTACAGAGCGAGATCCAGGACAGGCACTAAAACTACACAAAGAAATCCTGTCTTGAAAATCGCCTCCAAAAGAATACACTAGTGCATAAACGTGACTTATGTTCCCACCTGTGGATATTGCCAGTCATGGTAGCAAATTCTGATCATAATTGTCCTTGGAAATCCCATATCAATGCAAGGGTCTGGTGAGAGCCTGAAGTCCATTAACTCTGTTCGGACTTTTGAGCCATTAACTTAGCATCTTCTCTGCATTTCTTCCAGGATGTGCTATCTTCCAAATATGCAAAGTAACAACACAACACATACTGCCTGTTCTTATGATCACTGTTCTTTCCATCGTTGAAGATATATGGCCCTAGAACATAGGGTCTTCATTACTGTTATAAATGTGTGGGCAATGTAGCCCATGATATGTCACTGTCAAAATGATGATGTTGTCTTTGTAGTTGGCCGTGTTTCGCAGGGTGAATTCCACAGCTTTGCAAGCTTTGTTAACATGGTTCATATACATAGCCCAAGTACTTTCTAGCAGAGAGCAATGAATATAAACAGACTGTAAAAAGAGTAACCATGCACACTCCTGTATGTATGGTTCTGTGTTTATCCAGATTGTGTATATGATCTTCTTTCAGTTACCATCCTAGTTCCCTGAAGGAGACTGGTACATGAGTTTGTCCTTAGTTCTTTATGTATGCACTAGAACCACCTTGCCTGTTTACAACACATTTTAATTCAATAATTTTACTCATTTATGAAAACCATGGTGTCCAAATGGTCATCTTTTGTACTGTTATTGACAAAATGACCACAATCCCGTTTTAAATTTCTCTTGTTTTTTTTAACAGTTGAAAGAACTAGTTTACAATCAATGCAATATACTTTGTACATAGGCTTATTCTTGTCAAATGTAATTGCAAGATTTACAACACACTCAATATTTACCTACTTAGTAAAATGGATGCTTGTAGTATGTTTTTTTATAAATTAATGTGGTGATCCATTAATACATGCATGCATGTATGTGTGCGTGTGCGTGTGCGTGTGCGTGTGTGTGTGTGTGTGTGTGTGTATGTGCCTGTGTCTGTCTCTCTGTTTGTATGTTCAGATAGTTTTTGCATATATATAATTAAGGTTATAATTCTCAAAGCATTTTTTAAGATTAAGTAATTATTTCTTAAATTTAAATGGGATACCATAAGATACTCTGATGCTAGATATCATCACTACAGGATCACTCAGTTCATTCCCTGGGGTGGACAAAGAATTGAACATTTGGAAAAGTCAGAATACTGAACTTCGGAGTGTATTTTATTAGGCCAAACATTGATCTTTACTATTTTTTTTTTTTTTGGTTTTTCGAGACAGGGTTTCTCTGTGTAGTTTTGCACCTTTCCTGGAACTCACTTGGTAGCCCAGGCTGGCCTCGAACTCACAGAGATCCACCTGGCTCTGCCTCCCGAGTGCTGGGATTAAAGGTGTGAGCCACCACCGCCAGGCTTGATCTTTACTATTTCTTAAATTTGATCCTTCTCATATTTTTGTTCACCTTGAAATATTTTTTAAAAAATAGTGGAAATTCAATTTCCTCTTCTTTTATCCAATACAATCACTTTGTCAGAAATGCCAGTGTAGCATCACTTTTTCACAGAATTCCAAAATTACATCAGTAGTATCCCAAAGGCTGTCAGCTTACCCAGCTACACAGAAAGACATAGAATAAAAAGTAAAGAAAGATATATAGAAAGGTAAAAGCCTGGAGGCAAAAAATAGATGGGATAATTTAAGAAAGCTGGCAAGAAACAAGCCAATCTAAGGCCAGGGATTCATAAGAAAGAATAAGTCTCTGTGTGATTAATTTGGGAGCTGAGTGAGTGGCCCCCAAAGAGCCCAAAAAGCTAACAAAAAATATTACAAAGTCTTAACTTTTCCACCCTCACACAAACATGCAAATCCTCATTACTTCTGGTTGTTACTGGCAGCAGCTTGTCTAGAACCTGGCTGTGAGCTATTGCAAATCCACTTGAGCTTCTAAATATTAGCCGTCTTAAAGTTAGAGTCACAAGCCTGGGGAAACTGTTAAGTTTACTTTAGACACAGTAAATTTATGTTCCTGAATTGACTGTTCTAGTTCTGCAGAGAGAAGCCAGGTTTGCAGATACCCAGTCAGGCATTCTACCACTGAGCCATATCCATGGGTCCTACAGTTATTTTTCCTTACCATTTTCTTCCCTTCTCTGACATCATCATGGGGAACTATAGAACCTAGTGACTTTGTCAATGCCAGTAGAGTTCTTTGCACAGACAATGGGAAAAAATATAGAGCCTGCAGTGGAGATGAGTCAGTCACATGTAATGATGGGGCATCGGCAAGGCACAGCTATCATCTGCCAAGCAGGCCAGCCAATCAGACCCTGCTTCTTATTCACAACCCCCTCAGAAATTACATCACATCCTATATGGAGCTCACAGGACAGCAAGGCACAGGTAACCAACTATTATGCATCAGCATTGTGGTGTTAACATTTGAGGCAGCATGGTCATGCCTCTCTTTCTGAGATTTCTAAGGAAGCAAAGCACTAGTGTCTATGAGCCCCATTACTTCTGAACAAATATTTAATCCTCTCAGGACTTCCCTCTCAACAACAAAGGTTTCCTATACCAAGACAGAACCTGCTCTTCTAACTCAGTCAAGCCGCATCCTATTGAATTCCAGGACCTGACCACATTGTACTCAAAGCCCATTTATTTTTCAGGACATCAGAAAAATCCAGACTCCTTCAGGCTGAAGAAACAGAGAAATATGGAGGTTTCTCTTTGGCCAGACTGCCTAGTCATAAGTGGTTACACTTAGCTATTCACAGTTAATATGCCAGGATCTGAATGTGGGGTAAGAAGGGATTGAGTAGAGAAGTGATTGTCCACACTGACAATTCCAACTTGCATATAGAGGGAATCTGCATGCTGCTACCCAAGCCAGGATAAGTATTTGTTCCCTGGGCTCTATTCGCAGGCATATGCCTCCTTCTGTATTATTTAAAAAATCTCCTTTTAGATATACAAGTTCAGACCTACAGCTACATGGAAACAGAATCCTCCTGCTCTCTAAACTCCTGCTGGAAGTGGAAACTGACCAGGGGTTCCAACTGTATTAGTCATGGTGGTGCCTGTTTGTTCACTTAAAGGGGCCCTCAAGATTACAAGACAGACAGTGCTATATCCAAGTCTTTCTCCATGATTGTCAATCAGTTGCATTAACTTGAGTAAACATCATTTAAGTCATGTATGCGAGTCCCCAAGAAAGGTTATTTGTGGGAGGATAGTCAGTTCAATAATTGCTGAAGTCATTTCCTGAGAAGGACAAAAAATGAGTCATGTAGAAAGTATAATTAACAAGACTATTCAGTATTAGTGAGAGATGAAATTGCTCCAAATCCTGAATTCTGCTAATTGCCCTTCGGTTGCGACGTTTCCGTACTTCCCTGTGTCCTCCCATTTACAATAGTGTTCCTGTATAGCTCATAGCTAAAGACATAGCCAATTATTGAGTTGTTCTAATGAGCCCAGTCCCTCATGTCCATGAAAAAAGCACAGAGTGATTTCCTTGTCAAAAGCTATTAGAAAACAAAAGCCTTTGAGTAAGGCTGTTCACAGAAATAAAGAGGATCTGAGGATCTTTCTCCCCTTTCAATTTCCTTCTCTTTTCTGTTCCTGTTTCTCTCATGATAGATATGAATAAGAGAGAAACATATGCTCAACTTTACCAGAATTTGCTATCAATGCATCATTCTGTGAGGCAACTAAATGTCTGCCTTTGAAATTTATAAGTGTGCAATACTTGCATTGCAGCTACTGCTCTGCTGACTCTTCTCTCTACTGGATCTCAGTTGCCTATCGGGTAAGACCCTAAATTCTTTCCCTCTCAGATGTTCCACGAGAAGGGTAACTTGGAGAGACTAAAATTACATAGGACACACAAGGTCACCAGATAATGTATGACATATGCAATTGGAAATGTTTCTGTGACTGCAAGGAACAACTCAGAGAAAGCAGCGTACCTGCGTAAGCACACACGACATACCACACAGATGTGATTGGTGGAAACAAAATGCTAAATGAAGGGATACCTCTCAGTTGGTAGTGATGCACTGTCAAGATTGAAAAGGAATTCTGGTTGGTAAACGTCTTTCCATGAGGGTACAGAACACAAGTCTGACGATATAGAGAGCCAAATGATTTTTTCAAAACCCCCATGCTTTGCCTGACCTCATAGAAATAAATAGGCAGATGGAAAAATGAGAACAAACCATACTAGCTACTGTTTACCCGAGCATACTAACAATTTAAACGTTATTGTAGAACCAGGATTGGAAAATTGAACTTCTGAAACCCTTGAAGGCAGCAGGATGTTAACAAGTAACATAGCCAACGTCATACTTCTTTGCCTAACAGGGATATGAGAAACGGGTAAAACAGTGTCAGAGAGTCTCAGGGGGGACATGTAAGAACTGTCTCTGCCAGAGCAGTTTTTCACAGGGGAGTGAAAGAATAGCACATACCTGGTCTTTGTCAGAAAATGATTCCCACAGTACATCATCCTCCCTGCCGATGATGCAGAACTCTAGTACCAGGACAGGGATGACAAATCTTAAAGGAGAAGTGCCTTAAAAGGCAGGAACGCATTCCCTGCACAGTAAACAGGAGCAGGTGACTCAGAGCAGGAGTAGGAGGAATCTCAGTACGCCCCTGCCTATGCTGAGCCTCCTTTGGCTGTCTCCTGCAGGTGTCAGGAACAGTCTTTCTTCTCTGGGGTAGTTTACTGTCAGGCTATGGCTAGATCAGGTACCAGATGGTACCTGGAATCTAGCCAGGAGCCTGACTGGTAAAATCCCCAAGTGAAGACATTTTTATTAGCTCTATTTGCCTCTGATTGGAGGAGTATGTGCACTCAAATAGACAATTGATTAAGAACCAATCAGAAGAGAGATCTCAAACCTAGGCATAGAAAGCGAAAGCCTGCTGTAACCTTGGTGATCTCCACCAGAGCTGCTGATTCATCTCTCGCTCCCCCCTCCCTGTCGGTTGCAACAGGAGCAGGGAAAGTAAAAGGGGAAGACAGGAAAAAACGTAATTTACCCGGAAGTCTAGCTACCATTAAGAATGGGGTCCGGTATATTCAGTTGAGGCAAGAGGAGGGATGAAAGGGGGATCTGTGGGTGGTATGTAAAATTAATAAAAATATTTTAATAAACACACACACACACACACACACACACACACACACACACACACACACACGAATGGGGTCGGGTAGAAGCTTAATGCAAGGACTCCTGTCAACAATGGATGCATAGCCAGGACCCTGTGATCAAATTGGTGACTACTCCAATTGTTATCAAAGAGCCTTCATCCTGTTACTGATGAAGGCAGATTCAGAGACCCACAGCCAACTATTAGGCGGTGCTTAGAGAGTCTTGCTGAGGAGAGGGAGGAGAGTTTGTAGGAAATAGGGGGGTCACGGACATCAGGAAGGTGCTTGGACTTATGGCAGCTTAATATGCCATGATTTGCTGATGTCCATGGGAGTCCTGCTCCTTTCTGAGCAAATATAGACAAGGGGTGGTTGGAGGTGGTGAAGGGGAGGTGGCAAGGAGGGAGAGGGAGGAGATGGGGGAGGGGAGGACTGAGTCAGGATGTAAAATCAATAAATTTTTAAAAATGAACAATAATAAAAACCAGCCAGTGGTGCCAGGGGCTAATCATGTGTCTTGCTGCTTGGGATTAGATCCTGGCTATCTAGAAGGAACCCTCCATTTCTGTCTGCACTTTTCTGATTGTGACTCTGAGGTGCCAATTGCAGCTAGTTGCTGAATCTTTGATAATTTTCTCTGCCAATTTCTCCAAGATCTATGATTATATGGTTGAATTATAACACTTCATAATATATTTGTGTCTATTAGAGTGTCCTACAAAATCTGCTTGGACTTAAACAAGAAAGCTTTAAAGCTTTGCTCCAAAATACACAATTACCATAAAAATATCACACAGCATCCTAATGATGAAAAATAATTATAGGGGTACTTATTTTATAACTGAAATGCTTAAAATATATGTATAGTCTCAAAAATTCTCTGTGAATATATGTAACTTTTTATGTATATGTGCTCATGTGTCTAAATTCAGGTTGTCTCATTTTTTTCTATATTAGTTGCAATTAATATTCATAAAAAATTATTCAAATATAATACATGAAATTGTGTATTTAGAAAAATCCACTCCATTCCATACACTAAATTTCCTTTTCAATCACCACTATCACTATTCCATCTTAAGTTCACATACATTCTCTCTTTTTAACAACATCTGAGTTCATTAAGGCACTTGTGAGTTCACAGATACTGGACCATCTACTGGAAAACAGGAAGCCTCTTTTATCAAGCATTCCTGAGAAAATCTGACTCTTTTCCTCCATCAGCTCATTAAATACCAACAGGCACTCTGATAAGGGTTAGGATACACGAGTACTGCCTCTAGCCATATTGCAATGTTCCCTGGGTATACATTGTATAAGAATTGTGTATGGAAAACCAGATGATGGGGAGTCATGATTGCTACTGAACATAGATATCCATTAAATACTAGTTTGATGCAGATGTGCATTACCACTGGCTGATTTGAAACAGACGATCTTCAATGAATAGAATTTGCTAAACCATCTAGCTTAGCTGGCCAGTAAAAGTCAGAGGACTTTCTGTAAACACCTCTCCCTCATGTCATAGAATTGCATGTTAATACCAATATGCTTGCTTTTTAACATGTGTTTTATAGAAATAAATACCAGGTATGTGTGTTTCCAAATAAGCATGTTGCAAGTAATTAGCTCTACAAGGTTTTAGAATAAATATTGTGACGTCAGAACTCATCTCAAAAAATTTCAGTTCGTCTATGAGAATCTCTGGGCTGTTCCAACTCTGCCTGCCATGTTTATGGTGCTTCCTAAAAATATACACATTCCACAGTGCAAAAGATGAAAAAAAATCAGAATTAGAAAGTCATAGCATACAGGAAAACTAAAATTAGTAAAGCAGGTAATCCAAAGAATTATTGTCACGAAATCTATGTAAATGTTAACAATAAGCATTGTCTTAAAGTTCACATATAAAGTCCCAAACCATGTGTCTTAGTTACCTTTCAATTGCTGTGACAAAATACTATGACCAAGGCAACTTAGAAGAGAAAGTGTTTAATTTGGGGCTCATGGTTCTAGACAGATTCTGACCATCATGGCAGGGAGAATGTAAAGCTGGCATATTTACTTTTGTGGGATGGCCACAATTTTTTCATTAACACTGAAGTAAAAAAACAAAATAAAATCATTAGGGTAAGTGGATATGGGCATTGTTTGATTGTTCTGGCTTCACTCAGGGATTTATTTGGATTTTCTGATTGAGGTTGTCATAAATATGGCAGGTACATAACATAACATAACATGGGGAAAAACAGAGGTAGTGAGTAGTAAGCAATGCATCTGATGTATTCATTTATTTAGACAACATTTTGCTGTGTAGCCAAGACTTACCTAGAACTCATGAGCCTCCTTCTTCTGTCTTTTTTGAAATATCATTTACTAATTTTAATGTAGCTCTTGTGTCTGTACAGATTCCATCACTTTTATAGACACTTTATTTAATTGCAAATAACTTGTCATTGCAGGATTAGAAGGGTTGTAATTGCCTCAACTGCTTAGAATGGAAAATGTCAATTTCATTTTTATTCTCAAAAAAGATTTGTTTCATTTTCTCAGAGGTGATGCTTGCTATCCAAGGATCAATCAATTAATAGTAGCCCAAAACCAGCCCAATTATTGTCTGCCTAATCATTTGATCTATAACAATAAATTCCTAGAGTGGCTGTGCAATTACATATAATGTGATCATTATCACAGCAGACCCAGCTAGGTATAGATAAAACATGATCACTTACTAATAGGCATCCTCCAATATGGTAGGACAACATAATCACTGTCCAGCAGGCTGGGTTCCTAACCTAGCCCTGACTAGAATATCCCTGCCTATGCATTATGAGTTCTGGGATTATAGGCATGTGCTACATCAGAGGTCTTAATGAGGAAGATAATTGTGTCATTGAGGTTCCTAGAGTAAGCCACCTGGACAAGAATAATGCCTGCTGCAGAGTCCTCCTGAATACCTGAACTGGAACAATACCTGAAAGTGGAAGTCAGTATTGCTCCTGTTCAGTACAGGGAATGCCTAGGAGAAAGTGGGGTGAGAAGGGATGTCTGGAGGTCCAGGAACCCATGGGTGAGGTCACTTTTAAATTAAGTTATCCACTTGAATATTCGGTTTTTAAAGGAGATTATGGGAATAGAAGTGTAAATTTTATCCTGATTGTCATAGTCTAGAGGTATTTTAGGGTATGAGTAGATTAGTAGACCCCAAGTTTGAGGGGGATGGAGAGCTCTGTGGAATGGCCTCTCAGTGGGATGTGGGAGGGGCTATTGGGAAGCATAGTGGGTAGGTCAAGGAGATCTCTTTCTCCATTCCATCTCACTGGGAAAGGTCATCACTTGTTAAGGCTTTGTGGGACTTAATGACTCAGAGAACAGCAAGGTTAAAGAAGAATAGGATATAAAGTTCAGGAGATGGGAAGTTTTCCTGCCTATGGTTCATGTTCTTGAGAGGGTACAATTCAAGGTAGAGTGAAACAGAAAGAAGATACAAATTTTAATATGAGGATTCTTCTAGTTTTCTTTTTTGTTGCTGTGATAAATATCATGATAAAAAAAACTGGGAAGAAAGGGCTTATTTGGCTTCTACTGACAGGTCATAGTCCATCATTGAAATTAGGGCAGGAAATGAAGTAGAAACCATGGAGATACAATGATTACTGGCTTGTTGACTGGCTCATGTTCAGCTGTTCTCCGTACATAGCCTAAGCCCACCTGCCTAGTGATGGTGTCCCCCACAGTGGCCTGGGCCCTCCCACATCAATTGTCTATCATGACAATCTCTCACAGACACGGCCACAGGTCAATCTGATCTAGATAATTCCTCAACTAAAGTTCTCTTTTCCCAGGTGACTTAAGACTGTGACATGCTGAAAATAAACCAAACCATGTAGGGTTGATGAGCAGGTTGTCCTTGGATGCTGAAGAAAGTGTGACCCTGAGTAGTCCCTGATGCAAACAGTTGGGGAAACACAAGGCTGCTTTTATTAATGTTTGATTTATGCAATTATATAGGACTCCAGGTTAAAGAGGGTTCTAACATTGATTTAAGACTTTTTTGTTGCCATCTTGAATGCTTAGTACTGTTTTAACAAGGATCTTTCTATTTTTTTTTTCTTTTGAATCTCAGGATCCAATGTAGTTGGTTTTGGTAGGGGGTCATATGTGATCATGTCTAGGAGGACAATTCGATCTCCACACTAGCCAATGCTCGGACTTAACCAGATGTCTGTTTTCTTCCCAGTAGCACCCATGCAAACTTTGTGAGCCAAATGCTTGTTCTGAAATTTAACCTGATTTCCTTCCCACACACCTTCCAGGCATGATATTGACAGATTCTGTTCAGGCTTCTTGTCTCAACTTTGTCAGGAGTTGATAGAAAGGAAGAGGCCACAGCAGTACTGTGGAAGAAAAGGCTATTAAATAGGATGTCTTTAAAAAGTTGCTTAGGTAGGCTATGAATGGTGAGGGGAAGAGCAGTAAGAGAGATTGGGGAGATGGTGGAGTAGATATATGGGAAGGGGCAAGATAAGTATGAAAATGTTTGAAACTCATTAGTTTGTATAACAACTCTAAAAAAATTAAAATTTCCTATGTTTCCAAAGGAAAAAAAAAAAGCATGTTGCTAACTAAGTTATCTACCTGTCCATGCATATTATAACCTTAAAAGCAAAAAGTGTCCTAATGAACATAACTCTAGGACCATGATGCTGCTCATGCTATGGAACCATATATTCTTCTCCCCCACTAATTCTGATATTCTCCTTTGTGTTCCACCGGATCCAACTTTTGTTTTCTGAATACTAGATGGAAATTTGGGGTAGTGGGCAAGTGTCTGTGCTGCTGCCCTTTAATCCTCACACATACAATGGAACAAGAGTAGCTCAGAGGACTCTCCTATATATTCCATCTCAGACTTGACTCAAAATTCTCACCTTAGTTCTTTGTACTTTCCTCTAAGTTTCATTTAATAATTTCTTACAATTTTAAGGTCTTAGAAACAGTCTCCTATGTCATTCATATTGTTATTATTTCTACTCCTTACCACTATGGTAGGGTAACGTCAACACCGAAAATAACATTATTATAAAACATCAATGTAAACTTCATGATTTTACCACCTTTATCAAGTGTTATAATTTGACAAATCCTAGCCCTTACAATGGTATTAGTGGCTTGGTGCTCAAGATAAACCATAATTTTTCACTATATCTTTAGCAAGTAATGCAGACATATATTATAGCCAAAGAGATAATTGGTTTATGCCCAGTACAATAAATCTAGCCTATCACACATGGCCGGTGAGACCATGAATCCTTAAAATGAACATTTGGCTTCTAAATTTCCTGAAACCATATAATTTCTAAATGTGTTCTAAATATCTACCTTTATGCACACAGATAAGTTTAGTTGTCACCCTTAGCAAAACCTTCATTCTTTAGCACATAGAGAATCTTAAAGAATTTCCCAAATGTTCAAACTTCAAAAAACAACTGACAGTGTTATGTCCAATGCCAACTGATCATTCCAGAACACTCATGATTATTCCAAAACTCTGACCACATTACAGAAAATGTGCAAACAGATTATAAGGTCCAGAGAAAAAGGATATCTGCTATAGGGAATATGTCTTCTATATAGGAAAAAAAGCTACCAACATAAATATCAAAAACGTGTACACCTAAAAAATTAGCACAATGACACCACAAGTTGTTACAACAACATGGATGGAAAAAACATCTCTCTAAATCCCACATTCAGCTGAAAATTTACTGGCAAATGATGGATGCTAAGAGAGTGAGAATTATTCTTCTCCAGGGACATAACCCCTGATTAGTTATTCAATACCAAAATATCAGCTGTCAGCTGTAAACAGATTTATATATGATCACATAATTTACATAGCATGGGATAGCTATGTGTACATTTGTATATGTAAGAAACAATAGTAATTAGTAAAGAGTGGAAATGATTTCAATAATGAATGGAGAAAACATGGAATGGGCAGCAGTTAGAAGAAGGAAAGGTAGAAATAACATAAATATAGCATTCAAATATGAAACTCAGAAACTGATCAAATTAGCACAGATACACACACACACACACACACACACATATATATATATATACATACATACATACATACATATATATTATATCATTGGAATGTAAACAACCTATATTTGGAGAGATAATGATACAACTATGTAGTTTCTACCAGAGAAATCTCCAGTGCCAGGAAGATGATTCATTGGC